>NC_030821.1:92393632-93593632 GCF_001704415.2 Capra hircus
ACCCTCATGCGAAGAGCTGACTCATTGGAAAAGACTCTGATGCTGGGGAGAGATTGGGGGCAGGAGGAGAAGGGGACAACCGAGGATGAGATGGCTGGATGGCATCACGGACTCAATGGACGTGAGTCTGGAGTGAACTCCGGGAGATGGTGATGGACAGGGAGGCCTGGCGTGCTGCGATTCATGGGGTCGCAAAGAGTCGACACGACCTGAGCAACTGAACTGAACTGAACTGAACTGACTCTGCCTTTAAGTTAAACAAGCAGGTGACAATATACAGCCTTGACGTAGTCCTTTCCCTATTTGGAACCAGTCTGTTGTTCCATGTCCAGTTCTAACTGTTGCTTCCTGACTTGCATACAGATTTCTCAAGAGGGCAGGTCAGGTGGTCTGGTATTCCTGTCTCTTGAAGAAATTTCCAGTTTGTTGTGATCCACACAGTCAAAGGCTTTGGCATAGTCAATAAAGCAGAAGTAGATGTTTTCTGGAACTCTCTTGCTTTTTCCATGCATCCAGCGGATTTTGGCAATTTGATCTCTGGTTGCTCTGCCTTTTCTAAAACCAGCTTGAACATCTGGAAGTTCACGGTTCACAATAGTGTACACACTCACCAAAAAGCATGGCATTCAGACACACTTGTGCCGGGCAGCCCTACTGTGCGCCCAGGAGAGCAACGTTAGCACACAGATGAGGGGGGTCCTCTGGGGTTCAGGAGCCACGTCTTTCATGTGGCAACATGTTTGCTCCTGTGTTCAGCGCATGCTGAATGAGGAAATATGCGGAGTCCTGCACCCACAGCCCACATCACGTGACACTGTCCTCACGACGTACCCCTTGCCTCCCTCTTGCTCCCTGTGCCACTGCCTTATCTGCCCTGAGTGTGCAAGCTGCCACAGCAGGGCCTCCAAGGATTTTCCACAGCTTTGAAGAAGCTGTGTGTCTCCGGATACAGGGAGGGAGGAGAAGGCAATTCCCCAAGGTGTCCCTTCTGCTGGCTTTCTTGTAAGCTTCTTGTGCCATTTTTGTGAAATGGAACTATAGGCCGCTCCTCTGTCCATGAGATTTCCACAAAAAATATTGAAACTGCATATTTCACCTCCCTGGATCTTCCCAACCCAGGATTACATCTCCTTTGTCTGCATTGCTGGCACTTTTTAAACCTAAGGGGAAGCCAGGAAAGGCTTCTGGCTTTTTTTGGTTTCAAACTTCCACTTGCTTTGCCAAGCTGAACTGGATTTAACCAGTACGCCCTTGCCGGAGTGAACCTCACCTTACACAACCACAAGGTCCTTTTATAAGATCAAGCTTTGCAGTTCAGTTCAGTTCAGTCGCTCAGTCGTGTCCGACTCTTTGCGACCCCATGAATCGCAGCACGCCAGGCCTCCCTGTCCATCACCAACTCCGGAGTTCACTCAGACTCACATCCATCGAGTCCGTGATGCCATCCAGCCATCTCATCCTCTGTCGTCCCCTTCTCCTCCTGCCCCAATCCCTCCCAGCATCAGAGTCTTTTCCAATGAGTCAACTCTTCGCATGAGGTGGCCAAAGTACTGGAGTTTCAGCTTTAGCATCATTCCTTCCAAAGAATCCCAGGGCTGATCTCCTTCAGAATGGACTGGTTGGATCTCCTTGCAGTCCAAGGGACTCTCAAGAGTCTTCTCCAACACCACAGTTCAAAAGCATCAATTCTTCGGCGCTCAGCCTTCTTCACAGTCCAACTCTCACATCCATACATGACCACTGGAAAAACCATAGCCTTGACTAGACGGACCTTAGTGGCAAAGTAATGTCTCTGCTTTTGAATATGCTATCTAGGTTGGTCATAACTTTTCTTCCAAGGAGTAAGCGTCTTTTAATTTCATGGCTGCAGTCACCATCTGCAGTGATTTTGGAGCCCCCAAAATAAAGTCTGACACTGTTTCCACTGTTTCCCCATCTATTCCCATGAAGTGATGGGACCAGATGCCATGATCTTCGTTTTCTGAATGTTGAGCTTTAAGCCAACTTTTTCACTCTCCTCTTTCACTTTTCAAAGCTTTTTAGTTCCTCTTCACTTTCTGCCATAAGGGTGGTGTCATCTGCATATCTGAGGTTATTGATATTTCTCCCAGCAATCTTGATTCCAGCTTGTGTTTCTTCCAGTCCAGCGTTTCTCATGATGTACTCTGCATATAAGTTAAATAAGCAGGGTGACAATATACAGCCTTGACGTACTCCTTTTCCTATTTGGAACCAGTCTGTTGTTCCATGTCCAGTTCTAACTGTTGCTTCCTGACCTGCATACAGATTTCTCAAGAGGCAGGTCAGGTGGTCTGGTATTCCCATCTCTTTCAGAATTTTCCACAGTTTATTGTGATCCACACAGTCAAAGGCTTTGGCATAGTCAATAAAGCAGAAATAGATGTTTTCTGGAACTCTCTTGCTTTTTCCATGATCCAGCGGATGTTGGCAATTTGATCTCTGGTTCCTCTGCCTTTTCTAAAACCAGCTTGAACATCAGGGAGTTCACGGTTCACGTATTGCTGAAGCCTGGCTTGGAGAATTTTGAGCATTACTTTACTAGCATGTGAGATGAGTGCAATTGTGTGGTAGTTTGAGCATTCTTTGGCATTGCCTTTCTTTGGGATTGGAATGAAAACTGACCTTTTCCAGTCCTGTGGCCACTGCTGAGTTTTCCAAATTTGCTGGCATATTGAGTGCAGCACTTTCACAGCATCATCTTTCAGGATTTGAAATAGCTCAACTGGAATTCCATCACCTCCACTAGCTTTGTTCATAGTGATTCATTCTAAGGCCCACTTGACTTCACATTCCAAGATGTCTGGCTCTAGATGAGTGATCACACCATCATGATTATCTGGGTCATGAAGATCTTTTTTGTACAGTTCTTCTGTGTATTCTTGCCACCTCTTCTTAATATCTTCTGCTTCTGTTAGGTCCATACCATTTCTGTCCTTTATCGAGCCCATCTTTGCATGAAATGTTCCCTTGGTATCTCTAATTTTCTTGAAGAGATCTCTAGTCTTTCCCATTCTGTTCTTTTCCTCTATTTCTTTGCATTGATCGCTGAAGAAGGCTTTCTTATCTCTTCTTGCTATTCTTTGGAACTCTGCATTCAGATGCTTATATCTTTCCTTTTCTCCTTTGCTTTTCCTCTCTTCTTTTCACAGCTATTTGTAAGGCCTCCCCAGACAGCCATTTTGCTTTTTTGCATTTCTTTTCCATGGGGATGGTCTTGATCCCTGTCTCCTGTACAATGTCACGAACCTCATTCCATAGTTCATCAGGCACTCTATCTATCAGATCTAGGCCCTTAAATCTATTTCTCACTTCCACTGTATAATCATAAGGGATTTGATTTAGGTCATACCTGAATGGTCTAGCGGTTTTCCCTACTTTCTTCAATTTGAGTCTGAATTTGGCAATAAGGAGTTCATGATCTGAGCCACAGTCAGCTCCTGGTCTTGTTTTTGTTGACTGTATAGATTCTCCATCTTTGGCTGCAAAGAATATAATCAATCTGATGACCATCTGGTGATGTCCATGTGTCATTTGAAGGGAGCGTGACTGATGGGATGCGTAAAGAGCAATATTGCATAGGAACCTGGAATGTCAGGTCCATGAATCAAGGCAAATTGGAAGTGGTCAAACAGAGATGGCAAGGGTGAATCGACATTCTAGGAATCAGCGAACTAAAATGGACTGGAATGGGTGAATTTAACTCAGATGACCATTATATCTACTACTGCGGGCAGGAATCCCTCAGAAGAAATGGAGTAGCCATCATGGTCAACAAAAGAGTCCGAAATGCAGTACTTGGATGCAATCTCAAAAACAACAGAATGATCTCTGTTCGTCTCCAAGGCAACCATTCAATATCACAGTTATCCAAGTCTATGCCCCAACCAGTAACGCTGAAGAAGCTGAAGTTGAACGGTTTTATGAAGACCTACAAGACCTTTTAGAACTAACACCCAAAAAAGATGTCCTTTTCATTATAAGGGACTGGAATGCAAAAGTAGGAAGTCAAGAAACACCTGGAGTAACAGGCAAATTTGGCCTTGGAATGCGGAATGAAGCAGGGCAAAGACTAATAGAGTTTTGCCAAGAAAATGCACTGGTCATAGCAAACACCCTCTTCCAAACAACACAAGAGAAGACTCTACACATGGACATCCAGATGGATCAACACCAAACATGATTGATTATAATCTAAAGAATGAAAACAAACCAAAAAGGACAGATTTGAAATATTGCAAAGTTTAAGAATATTGAGCAATTACCTTAGAATATGCATGAGATGATGCTTGCTTTTTAAACAGGTCCTCGCTATTGTTTTTGTTGTGGGAGTATGATTTTTTTGCCATACATCAACTTTGTATACATGGTGATGTCATGTGTAGAGTCTTCTCTTGTGTTGTTGAAGAGGGTGTTGCTATGACCAGTGCATTCTCTGGCCAAAACTCTATTAGTCTTTGCCCTGCTTCATTCCGCATTCCAAGGCCAAATTTGCCTGTTACTCCAGGTGTTTCTTGACTTCCTACTTTTGCATTCCAGTCCCTTATAATGAAAAGGACATCTTTTTTGGGTGTTAGTTCTAAAAGGTCTTGTAGGTCTTCATAAAACCGTTCAACTTCAGTTTCTTCAGCGTTACTGGTTGGGGCATAGACTTGGATAACTGTGATATTGAATGGTTTGCCTTGGAGACGAACAGAGATCATTCTGTTGTTTTTGAGATTGCATCCAAGTACTGCATTTCGGACTCTTTGTTGACCACGATGGCTACTCCATTTCTTCTGAGGGATTCCTGCCCGCAGTAGTAGATAAAATGGTCATCTGAGTTAAATTCACCCATTCCAGTCCATTTTAGTTCGCTGATTCCTAGAATGTCGACATTCACCCTTGCCATCTCTTGTTTGACCACTTCCAATTTGCCTTGATTCATGGACCTGACATTCCAGGTTCCTATGCAGTATTGCTCTTTACAGCATAGGATCTTGCTTCTATCACCAGTCACATCCACAACTGGTATTGTTTTTGCTTTGGCTCCATCCCTTCATTCTTTCTGGAGTTACACATGGACATCACCAGATGGTCAACACCAAAATCAGATTGATTATATTCTTTGCAGCCAAAGATGGAGAAGCTCTATACAGTCAAAAAACAAGACCAGGAGCTGACTGTGGCTCAGATCATGAACTCCTTATTACCAAATTCAGACTTAAATTGAAGAAAGTAGGGAAAACCGCTAGACCATTCAGGTATGACCTAAATCAAATTCCTTATGATTATACAGTGGAAGTGAGAAATAGATTTAAGGGTCTAGATCTGATAGATAGAGTGCCTGATGAACTATGGAATGAGGCTCGTGACATTGTACAGGAGACAAGGATCAAGACCATCCCCATGGAAAAGAAATGCAAAAAAGCAAAATGGCTGTCTGGGGAGGCCTTACAAATAGCTGTGAAAAGAAGAGAGGAGAAAAGCAAAGGAGAAAAGGAAAGATAAAAGCATCTGAATGCAGAGTTCCAAAGAATAGCAAGGAGAGATAAGAAAGCCTTCTTCAGTGATGAATGCAAAGAAATAGAGGAAAAGAACAGAATGGGAAAGACTAGAGATCTCTTCAAGAAAATTAGAGATACCAAGGGAACATTTCATGCAAAGATGGGCTTGATAAAGAACAGAAACTGTATGGACCTAACAGAAGCAGAAGATATTAAGAAGAGGTGGCAAGAATACACAGAAGAACTGTACAAAAAAGATCTTCATGACCCAGATAATCATGATGATGTGATCACTCATCTAGAGCCAGAACATCTCAGAATGTTGAAGTCAAATTGGCCTTAGAAAGCATCACAATGAATAAAGCTAGTGGAGGTGATGAAATTCCAGTAGAGCTGTTTCAAATCCTGAAAGATGATGCTGTGAAAGTGCTGCCACTCAATATGCCAGCAAATTTTGGAAAACTCAGCAGTGGCCACAGGACTGGAAAAGGTCCGTTTTCATCCCAATCCCAAAGAAAGGCAAAGCAAAAGAATGCTCAAACTACCACACAATTGCACTCATCTCACACACTAGTAAAGTAATGCTTAAAATTCTCCAAGCCAGGCTTCAGCAATACGTGAACTGTGAACTCCCTGATGTTTCAAGCTGGTTTTAGAAAAGGCAGAGGTACCAGAGATCAAATTGCCAACATCCGCCAGATCATGGAAAAAGCAAGAGAGTTCCAGAGAAACATCTATTTCTGCTTATTGACTATGCCAAAGCCTTTGACTGTGTGGATCACAATAAACTGTGGAAAATTCTGAAAGAGAAGGGAATACCAGACCACCTGACCTGCCTCTTGAGAAATCTGCATGCAGGTCAGGAAGCAACAGTTAGAACTGGACATGGAACAACAGACTGGTTCCAAATAGGAAAAGGAGTCTGTCAAGGCTGTATACTGTCACCCTGCTTATTTAACTTATATGCAGAGTACATCATGAGAAACGCTGGACTGGAAGAAACACAAGCTGGAATCAAGATTGCTGGGAGAAATATCAATAACCTCAGATATGCAGATGACAGCAGCCTTATGGCAGAAATTGAAGAGGAGCTAAAAGCCTCTTGATGAAAGTGAAAGAGGAGAGTGACAAAGTTGCCTTAAAGCTCAACATTCAGAAAACGAAGATCATGGCATCCGGTCCCATCACTTCATGGGAAATAGATGGGGAAACAGAGGAAACAGTGTCAGACTTTATTTTTTTGGGCTCCAAAATCACTGCAGATGGTGAAATTAAAAGACACTGCAGCCATGAAATTAAAAGACACTTACTCCTTGCAAGAAAAGTTATGACCAACCTAAATAGTATATTCAAAATATGAAACATTACTTGGGCCTACTAAGGTCCATCTAGTCAAGGCTATGGCTTTTCCTGTGGTCATGTATGGATGTGAGAGTTGGACTGTGAAGAAGGCTGAGCACCAAAGAATTGATGCTTTTGAACTGTGGTGTTGGAGAAGACTCTTGAGAGTCCCTTGGACTGGCAAGAAGTTCCAACCAGTCCATTCTGAAGGAGATCAACCCTGGGAAGGAATGATGCTAAAGCTGAAACTCCAGTACGTTGGCCACCTCATGCGAAGAGTTGACTCATTGGAAAAGACTCTGATGCTGGGAGGGATTGGGGGCAGGAGGAGAAGGGGACGACTGGGGATGAGGTGGCTAGATGGCATCACAGGGTCGATGGATGTGAGTCTGAGTGAACTCCGGGATTTGGTGATGGACAGGGAGGCCTGGTGTGCTGTGATTCATGGGGTCGCAAAGAGTCAGATACCACTGAGCGACTGAATTGAACTGAACTGAACTGATACATGTTTCCCTCTCATCCTGAACCCCTCTCCCACCTCCCTCCCCACCCTATCCCCTGGGCTGTCCCAGAGCACTGGCTTTGGGTGCTCTGCTTCATGCATTGAACTTGCACTAGCCATCTGTTTTACATATGGTAATGTACATGTTTGAATGCTATCCTCTCACACTATTTTTTTTTTAATTGTTTTCTAATTGGAGGAAAATTGCTTTACAATGTTGTGTTGGTCTTTGCTGAATGACAACAAAAATCAGCTATAATCATACATATAGCACCTTCTGAGCCTCCCTCATCTCCCTCCTCCCACCTCTCTAGGTCATCACAGAGGACCAAGCTGGGCTCCCTGTTTTATATAGCAGCTTCTCACCAGCTATCTTACGAATGGTCGTGTCTATACTTCAATGCTACTTTCTCTATTTATTCCACTCCTTGCTTCCTCCACTGTGTCCGCAAGTCCATTTTCTATATCTGCATCTCCATTCCTCCCCTCAAATGGGTTCATCAATACCATTTTTCTAGATTATATATACATATATATATATGCATTCATACATATATTTTCTCTTTCTGACTTTACTCTGTGTAACAGGCTCTAGGCTCATCCACCGTATCAGAACTGACTCAAATTCATTCCTTCTTGTAGCTGAGTACCATTCCACTGTGCATATGCACCACTTTTTCATTGTCCATTGACCTGCTGATGGATATCAAGGTTTGCTTCCATTGTCTTAGCTGTTGTAAATAGTGCTGCTATGAACACTGGGGTGCATGTGTCTTTTCAGTTATGGTTTTCTCGGGGTACATGCCAAGTAGTGTGATTGCTGGGTCATATGGTAGTTTTATCTCCAGTTTTTAAAGGAACCTTCATACTGTTCTCCGTAGTGGCTGTGTCAGTTTACATTCCTACCAACAGTGCAATTGGGTTCCCTTTCCTCCACATCCTCTCCAGCATTTGCTGCTTGTTTGTAGATGATGGCCATTCTGACTCACGTGAGGTGATATTTCATTGCAATTTTGATAATGATTAGTGATGCTGAACATCTTTTCATGTGTTTTATTGGTTATCTGAATGCCTTCTTTGGAGAAATGTCTTTTTTTGTCTTCTGCTCATTTTTTGATTGGACATATTGTTTTCCCGACATTGAGTTGCAGGAGTTCCTTAGACACTTAGGAGATTAATCTTTTGTCAGTTGCTCCCATTCTGAGGGCTGTCTTTTAATTTCATTTATTATTTCCTTTTACTGTGCAAAGGTTTTTAAGTTTAATTAGTTCCCATTTGTTTTTTATTTCCATTACTCTAGAAGGTGGGTCAAAGAGGATCTTGCTTTCTTTTATGTCAAAAGTGTGTACTGCCTATGTTTTCCTCTAAGAGCTTTACAGTCTCTGGCTTTACACTTATATATTTAATCCATTTTGGGTTTGTTTTTGTTTATGATGTTAGGAAGTATTCTAGTTTCATTCTTTTACATGTAGCTATCCAGTTTTTGCAGCACCACTTATTGAACAGGCTGTATTTTCTCCATTGTATGTTCTTACCTCCTTTGTCAAAAATAAGATGCCCATAAGTGTATGAGTTTATCTGTAGGGTTTCTATTTTGTTCCATTGGTCTATATTTCTGTTTTTGTACCAGTACTATACTGTCTTGATGACTGTAGTTTTGGAGTATAGTCTGAAGCCAGGAAGGTTTCCAATGACTGCTATTAAAACATTTTCTCTTTGTTAGAATGTTTATTTTTAAAATGATGCTAATATCATTACTTTGCCTATAGATAAAAGTTACCATGCATTAAAGTATTCTTTCATTTAATTGAATCCTTCTAACAATCTTATGAGTTGGTGTTATCTCTATTTTACTAATGAAAGATAATGAAACTCAGAGATAGTCAATGGCTTGTCAAATTGCACAATTGTCCCAGCTCTTTTGGGACCCCATTCTTGCCTTTCTACCCCACATGCAGGCTCGTTGTAGGATACCATTGGACCCATGATGAGCCTATTTGTGACACTGCTGTCTGAGTATCAGGATACTTTTAGGTTCTATTATTGAATGAATCTGTGTCTTCCTGAGTCATAGTCAAGATAAGGACACAGTGAGTATCTGATTAAGATTTTCTTGAGCAGACAGCTACAAGCACTTTCTCCCTTTTCTTCATTAAAGGCAATATTTCATTAAATATAACATCCCAGTGGGCCAAGAAGCAGAACTAGAATTCACACTGTTATTAGACTCAGCTTTTCATCCATGCTATTTTGCTTCCCATAATACTCTCATTCAGTCAATTTCAACACTCCCTACAGTGAATGCTTTAATTTCAAAATAATAATCTAATTATAAAAATTTAACCTAAAAGGATCTCTAAAACATTGAACCTCTTCCTTTTTCCCTTTCAGCCCTGAAATTACTTAAATGCTTCATCATTAATCCTAATGGAGATTTTATGTCTGAACTGTTTCAAAAATATTCAGTGTCTATGTGTCTGGATTAATGGGGTATACTTACATGTACACATAGAGTTACATAAAATATGTGCATCAATAAAATACATTTATACAGTTTATTAGGCTTTCCCATTCTTGGGTTATTTAATCGTTGCTAGATAAATTACATTAAATGATGACTGCAATTATTGACAATCTGAGACAACAGGAAACCTCACACCTCTATTTGAGTCATAGCTCAAAGTTATAACACTCAGTCAATTACATTGTTTAATTTATTGTTAGTTTAATTTTGCTTCTGAAGTGGAAAGTTTTTTTTTTTTTTTTCTGATTGTTAAACTGATAATACAGCTGGGCCTAAAGTATCACAGATCCCCTGAGCCTAAACATTTAATATCTTAGGCTGGTTAAAATGTAGCTTATTTGAGCCACAGACTGCCAGCCCAAGGCTTCAACTTGGATTTTTTATTTTTTTCTCTTTTCCCTATAAATTAAATAACACAGCAGGAGCTGTTAACATGTTTGCTCGCTGGTTATGGGGTCTCTGTTTTACAGCCAGAGAAAAGCTCTGCATACCACCAGGTGTGGGGCAAACGAGATTGCTCCATTGCTGTAATGAAACATTTTATAACTGGATTGTGTCTTCTAATACCCTAGACTGACTCTGAGGAATTAGAGGGCTTGTTTTTACCCTCAAAATTCAGAATTGCTTTGGTTCCTAGTGCTCCTATAAGAGCGTCCCTCCTAGCGTGGCGGTAAATAATCCACCTGCCAATGCAGGAGACATGAGTTCAATCCCTGAGTCAGGAAGAACCCCTGCAGAAGGAAACAGCAACCAGATCCAGTATCCTTGCCTGGGAAATCCCATGGACAGAGGAAACTTGTGGACTATAATCCATGGGGTCATAAAAAAGTCAGACACGACTTAGCGACTAAACAACAGCAAGTGCTTGGAGAATTCCTGTTCCCTTTTCATGTACAAAATGGTTGCACATTTACATTGTTATGATAGCTTTCCTTCAAAGACTCAGAGGCGCTTTGCACAAAGTAATTCTCTCCATGCCTCTGGGAAGTGGGAAGAAAGAAACCAGAAACCCCTCTCACCCTAACCCTGTCTCAGTCTCTACGATCTAAATAGCACCTAAATAGGAAGGGTTATATTTCCAACTGTGGCATATTAATTTGCACCAAATTAATATTATTGTATATTTACATGAAAAGGACAGATTGAAAAACAACATGTAGATTATTTATTAAAATTATTAAATACTTTAGGGGAGGCTGTCTAGCACAAGGATGAAACAATCTGAGTTCTTTTTACAGACTGCCTGTGTTTGAATTCAGATATCAGGGCCAAACAACCTTAAAGAATTAATTGCGGTGAATATATGAGATCTCTCTCTGTCTCTCTTTGTCTCTGTCTTTCTCTTCCTGCCTCCCTCCTTTTCCCTGCCTTTGTAAGGGAAGTATTAGGAACACAGTTGGGAATGCTTTCCCCTGCATCACAGTGGAGTTGGTGTAGCATCAGGCTACTTGATTTCTAATTCAACTGCATCCAGCCCACTGCATGCATTTGACGTCATCTATAAAATAAGGGAATAAACTGAACACAGCTTTTCTCTACTCATTCTGAACCTGTGTTGCCAGTTCAGCTGTACCCTTGTACAAATGCTGTGAATACTACTTGCCTGCATTCCCATAGAATCCTCACGGTACAAGACACCACTTGGATCCTGAAATGGGGTTAGAGTTACAGAGGGCTTCCCCTCTGCTCCATTCTTTGGTTTGGTCAGCTTATGATAACAACTGTCTGCTTACTGAAAGACATTGCATGGCGGGCCTTAAACATGGCTGTAGCCTCTCATCCTCAGTAACTGCCTCTGATCAACAATCAAGAAAGTAGGTCAATGAGAGCTACACAGTATCATGAGTCAAAGATCACAAATGCCTACTCTGACAAAATACATATATAGTGTGGTTATATACACAGGAACGCTGAATGTGTTCTGTAGGAGTCCGTGCAGTGGAAAGAAGTAGATGTCAGAGCATCAAGACAGAGTTTCTACTTAGGCACTGATTCTTGTGTTGATTTTTTAAGATTCATATCACCGCTTTGAGCCTCAGCATAACCATTTAAAAAACTGGCTACCATTAGAGCAGTGACAGCCTGGCTGCTCATCTCAGTCATCCAACTTTGGACTGTTTACTCTGCCTGCACAGCAGAATCAGTTGCGAAGGCTCTAAGATATACCAACACCTGGACCTGCCCCCGGAGACTGGTTGAATTGGACTGGGGCTAGGGCCAGTCACTGATGGGCCTGAAAAGCTCGCCAAGCGATTCCAATATGCAGCAGGTGTGCACATCACTGCTTTCATTGCTCAGGGGAATCTCCTCCCACTGGCTCATCGTTCAGCGTTGCTGCAGTCAGTTCTTGTAGCTTGGTCTCTGCATCTTTTTTTTTCTTTTCTGTTACCCCTAAACATAATTGCCATTATTGTTTGGTAACACAATTTATATTTGCTTTTAGCTTTAAAGAAGAATAATATAAAAGAGCCTATGTCAAATTTGGGTGGGAGAAATTGAGACAGAGATGAAATTACTCTGGAGGGAAAAGTGAAAAGATACTGAGTTTTCTGATGAGATTCATATGGCTGGTTGGTGGCTTAGACTGAAAAGTGAAGAGCTGAGGGAGGGATCTTCAGAGGAGACATAGGGTCCAGTAGATGGCAGCGGGCAAGAGCCTACAGAATTAAGTACAGCCACTATGGAGAACAGTGTGGAGATTCCTTAAAAAATTACAAATAGAACTGCCTTATGACCCAGCAATCCCACTGCTGGGCATACACACCAAGGAAACCAGACTTGAAAGAGACACGTGTACCGCAGTGTTCATCACAGCACTGTTTATAATAGCCAGGACATGGAAGCAACCTAGATGTCCATCAGCAGATGAATGGATGAGAAAGCTGTGGTACATATACACAATGGAGTATCACTCAGCCA
Source organism: Capra hircus (assembly GCF_001704415.2). Classification (NCBI taxonomy): domain Eukaryota; kingdom Metazoa; phylum Chordata; class Mammalia; order Artiodactyla; family Bovidae; genus Capra; species Capra hircus. Next base: position 92,406,423 of record NC_030821.1, read on the forward strand.
TTAAAAAGAATACATTTGAATCAGTTCTATGAGGTGGATGAAACTGGAGCCGATTATACAGAGTGAAGTAAGCCAGAAAGAAAAACACCAATACAGGATACTAACACATATATATGGAATTTAGAAAGATGGTAATGATAACCCTGTATGTGAGACAGCAAAAGAGACACAGATGTATAGAACGGACTTTTGGACTCTGTGGGAGAGGAAGAGGGTGGAATGATTAGGGAGAATGGCATTGAAACATGTATACTATCATGTAAGAAATGAATCGCCAGTCTATGTTCAATATAGGATACAGGATGCTTGGGGCTGGTGCACGGGGATGATCCAGAGGGATGGTATGGGGTGGGAGGTGGGAGGGGGTTCAGGATTGGGAACTCATGTACACTCGTGGCGGATTCATGTCAATGTATGGCAAAATCAATACAGTATTATAAAACAAAATAAAGTAAAAAAAACAAAAAACAAAAAAAACAAAAAAAGGACCAATGAAGGTCAAGGAACAGTATTGCCACTGCAAGGAAAATGGATGTTAAGGGATCAGGATCGGGGCTAGGGGAAGTAGAGGGTAAAAGGTGCTGGTGGCTAAGTGTTGAATTAAAAGTAGGAGTCAGAATAAAAGAAGATAGACAAATGTCTCCCAATAGGTAGCTTCTCCCATAAATGTAAGAAGGGCACTGGAAACTATATGCTTGTCTGGGATGAGTTTAAATTTTGCTTGGTAATGGATCAGGCAGTCAGTTCAGTCACTCAGTCATGTCCAGCTCTTTGTGACCCCATGGACTGCAGCACTCCAAGCTTCCGTGTCCATCACCAACTCCTGGAGCTTGCTCAAACTTATGTCCATCTAGTCAGTGATATCAGCCAATCATCTCACCCTCTGTCGTCCCCTTCTCCTCCTGCCTTCAATATTTCTCAGCATCAGGGTCTTTTCAAATGACTCAGTTCTTTGCATCAGATGGCCAAAGTATTGGAATTTCAGCTTCAGCATCAGTCCTTCCAATGAACATTCAGGACTGACTTTCTTTAGGATTGACTGGTTTGATCTCCTTGCTGTCCAAGAGACTCTCAAGAGTCTTCTCCAACCCCAGAGTTCAAAAGCAGTTCTTCAGCACTCAACTTTCTTTATAGTCCAACTCTCACATACATACATGACTACTGGAAAAACGATAGCTTTGACTAGATGAACCTTTGTTGCCAAAGTAATGCCTCTGCTTTTTAATATGCTGTCTAGGTTGGTCATAGCTTTTCTTCCAAGGAGCAAGTGTCTTTTAATTTCATGGCTGCCGTCATAATCTGCAGTGATTTTGGAGCCCCCCAAAATAGTCTGTCACTGTTTTCATTGTTTCCCATATATTTGCCATGAAGTGATGGGATCAGATGCCATGGTCTTTGTTTTTCGAATGTTGAGTATTAAGCCAGCTTTTTCACTCTCCTCTTTCACCTTCATCAAGAGGCTCTTTAGTTCTCTTTACTTTCTGTCATAAGGGTGGTATTATCATCGTACAATGTGAGTGTAGGCAAATTATATTCCTTGTAAACCTGGAAACAACCTGAATCTTTAAACAGGTAAATTTGGGGGTAATCAATGGCTTTATCCAAGAGCTATTTCACTCATTTGTTTAATTCCATACTAGGAATGTCGAGTGGACACTGATGCATATGAAGAAAAATAGTGTAGAAAATGCAGGGGACACAAAGGGTCCAAAGCAGAAGGTGATGTGTGCTTCAGCATAGGCACCAAATTCTAGGATAACAGAGGGGAAAAGTCTCCAGGGGCAATTTGACTATTTCAATGGCAATACAACCAGAGTAACCAGAGCTGGAAAATTAAGGGAACGAATCACCAACTATCAAAAAAAAAAAAGCCAAAAATTGGGTAATATTTGCCTTTTCTTAAGGATAGCTCTTGAGATCTTGTGGGACACATTGGTATTTATCTTCTAAATGGACATTTTTGAGAATGAATGAAGTATACTCATAACAATCCTGTGTAATAGGTGTAGGCTGGGGCTGTCTTGGGTGATCTGGGATACAGCGTGAAGTCTGGAACTGCAAAGATTTGGAGAGATGGCTGTGGGCACCCATAGTGAGGGCAGTGGAGGTGGGAGACGGCGGGAGATAGATCTTTGCTGTGGAGGAAAAGCAGCCATCCCTGGTGAGGGAACTTCTGGAATCACTTGTCCACATCCTCTAGCCCTGGGATATAAACAAATGACTCCAGGAAGAAAAATTCTTACAGTCTCTGGGGGCCACTGTCTTTAGGATAAATAATCATGCATCCTTTACCCCAGAACTCTTTACGATCTTCATGGAAGATTGTCTATGCAAACAATTATGTTACCCTAGTTAATATCACTGGTGTCCACACTATTCTTTTTTAGAAAAAGCAGTTTATTTGTTTTTAATGATATGCATGCTTCTCTTCTGCAAATAGATGCTAATTCTTTGTAGATAGCCTTGATATTATCTCTATTTTGCACTTCATTGTGTAAGACTAGTGACTGTAACTCAAGATTAGTGGACTGGGTGGAAAGAAACTGGTTATTAGGCAAGAGCAAGTGTTGTAGTTACCCATGACTAGCTTTAGCTGTGTATACTATTCTGCAGCTTTTCAACTTAGCACCTCCACCTTTTTTTCACTGGTATTTCATATAACGCATCAACTAGGCAGTTAAGCTCCAGATTTTTGATGTGACCTCATACTCTCCTAGGGTTCCCCTGATGGCTCAGTAGTAAAGAATCTGCCTGTCAATGCATCTCCTCCGTTGGATATAGATTGGAGATATGGGTTGGACCCCTGGGTTGGGAAGACCCCTTGGAGCAGTAAATGGCAGCCCACTCCAGTATTCTTGCCTGGAAAATTCCATGGATAGAGGAACCTTGTGGGCTGCAGTCCATTGGGTTGCAGAATCGGACAAGACTGGGCGCTTGAGCATGTGTGCATTCATGCATGCTTTGCTAGATTTCTCAGACGGCCTGTTTGGGGCTCTATATGTCCATGTACATGTATATTCACATTTGAATTGCACATCCAGAGTCAATCCCGTTGATTTTCCCACTGTATTCTATGATAAGAAATAGAGGTGTTAGTTCTATATTTGGCTGCAAACTATGCAGCTCTGACTTCAGATAGCTTGGGCCAAAAAGTGGAATTCGTTGCAAGGCTACTGGGTATCTCAGGAAACCACAGGGAAGGGAGGGTTGAATAGATGAATCCTGACTCCATGCCTTTTCCAGCTTCTCTTTGAGCCTCTGCCTCACTCCCTCTCCTTCAGATCTGCTCTCTCTGTCTCTGTTCACATGGCTTCATAGGTGAAAGAGAGGGCACTTTTGTCTCTAAACCCTGAGAGAGGTCTCAGTTGCTAATTTATAGACCTCCTTGTCTGAATCTTTGGTTGCAAGCAACAAAGATGCCATTGCATCACAGACACTTCTGTAAATAGAAGAGGGAACCTGTAGACCTTAAGAAAGAGTCCTCGATTCCCAGGTGGTCAGACTTCAACACTGAGACAGAAACTAGAACTAGGTCAGTTCTAGGAAGTATGATTCTGTTGGTCTTTTCCCTTTACCAGAACTCAGAAGCTCTCTCCCAGAGCTGCCTTTTGTACTCATCCATGGTGGCCACATCACCACTGGGCAGCCTCAGGGAGAACACACCCTCCCCTGGGCACCCAGCCCCTCTACGTGCTTCTCAGCTCTGCTCCTTGTAAGGACATTTTAAGCTTTCTTCCCGTGGCCCCTCTAGAATTTCTGTATAGGTGGTACCTAGGAGAGCAATCAGATTTGAAGAGGATCCTTAAAATGGTAATTTAATTTTTAAAAAAAATGTGTTATTTAAAATATTATTTTTTTAAAAGTCCATTTTAAGAAATTGAGATGGGTAAATGAGCTCTCAAAATGGTAGATTATGGGATGGGAGTGAGGCTGGCTTCCCACATCAGCTGTCAGATCCAGAAATGTCCAGATTTCTGAAAGAGAAAAGTCTGACTGGAGTAGAAAGGACTGAGGCTAGGCTGCCCTCTTTGTGTGCGTGGAGCTTCTCCTTTGCCCTCAGGTCCCCTTCTGTCCCCATGTGATCAGGGTGTCCAGGAAGGCAGTCATGTGGCAGGGCTCATGGAAATCTGCACAGAAGGCACTGCTTGAACCACAGCATCACCACCCACAGGATTCCTCTGGCCAAATCAGAGGGAAGTGATCCCCAGGAGAACCAAGCCACCAACTTAGTCCTGGCTCTGTGATGTGGATGGTCAGCAATATTAGGCAAGTTATTTCCGGTCTCTGAACTCATCTTTCTTGCCTTTAAAGTGAGAATACAGAGCAGAGAGCTACACCTTAAGGAAGAAATAAGGAACTACCATGAGATGGGTAGGAGGGCTAGAGATACTATAGGGTCAAGTCTTACAGGCATGCGTGGGTGGCCCACAAACAGGGGAATAATTACAATTCAGAGGGTCTCCTCAAGGGGCAAAGGGTCCAAGTCCCACACTGGGATCCACAGCACTCGGGTCCTGCAGCTAGCAGCCTGCACCTACCAACAAGTGGCCAGAAGCCTCTGCACAACACAGGGCCTGGAAACCAGTCAGAGGCCAGCCACATCTACCAGAGCACCCACAGTAGCCAACCTACCAGAAGAGTAGGAACAATGCAGCCCACAGAAGGATCACCTAGCTCTGGTGATCAGAGTGGAGAAACATGTGAGACACCTTCTACAGAAGGCCATTTCTCCAAGGTCTGGACGTGTACCAACCTACCAGAACCATACGGCTTCCCAGGTGGTGCAATGGTAAAGGATTCACTTCCCAATGCAGGAAATGCAGGAGGTGCAGGACACCCAGGTTCAATCCCTGGGTTGGGAAGTACCCCTGAGGAAGAAAGTGGCAACCCGTTCCAGTTTTCCTGCTGGGAAAATCCCATGGATAGAGAAGCTTGGAGAGCTACAGTCCATGGGGTCACAAGAGTCAGACACAATTGAGTGACTGGGCATACACACACACACACACACACACACACACACACACACACACAGAGACACCCCAGATATATGTAAATATAAATAACAAATTAGTCAAAATGAGGTCACAGAGGAATATCCTCCAAACAAAGAAATAAGATGAAACCCCAGAAAAACTAAGTGAAATGGTGATAAACAGTCAACACAATAAAGAGTTCAAGGTAATGATGATCGTAGTGTTTAAAGAACCTGGAAGAAAAATGAAGGAACAGATTGAGAAGTTATGAGTCTTTAAGAAAGAGTCAGAAAATATAAAGAACAACCAAGAATAACTGAAATGAGAAATACACTGGAAAGAGTCATAATACATAATACATAATACAGTAGAGTGGAAATCACTGCAACGGAATAGAAAAAAGAACCAAAAAATGAGGACAGTTTACGATACCTCTGGGACAACATCAAGCAAACTAATATCGTATTCTAGGGTCCCAGAACAGAAAGTGACAGAGAACATATTTCAAGACATCACAGCTGAAAACTTCCCTATTCTGGGAAAGGAAACACATCTAGGTCCAGGAAGCAAAGAGAGTCCCAAACGAAATTAACCCACAGAGGAACACACCAAGACACATTGCACTTAAAATGGCCATAATTAAAGATAAAGAGAGACTATTAAAAACATTGAGAAAAGCAACAAGTTGAGTACAAAGGAACTCCCACAAGGTTATCAGCTGATTTTTCAGCAGCAACTCTGCAGGCCAGTAGGGAGTGGCACAATGTATTTAAAGCAATGAAAGGGAAAAGCCTGCAACCAAGGATATTCAACTTAGCAAGGCTCTTGTTGATCTGACAGAAAAATTAAAAAGTTCACAGACAAGCAAAAGCTGAAAGAATTCAGCGTCATCAAACAAGCTTTACAGCAAATGCTAAAGGAACTTTTCCAAGCGAAAAAGAAAGAGCTGCAACTAGAATCTTGAAAATTATGAAAGGAAAAAGCTCATTGGTAAAGTCAAATATACAATAAAGTTAACAAATCACCCACACATAAAGCTAGGAGGAAGGTTAAAAGCCAAAAATCATCTATATCCACAGTAAGTAGTTGAGGAATATACAGAAAAGATATAAAACATGATATAGAAAACTGTAAACATGGCAGAGGGGAGTGAAAATGCAGGGTTAAAATATGTTTGAATTAAAGAGATTAGCAATGTAAAATAGTGTATGGAATATATTCAATAATTATGTAATATCTTTGTGCAGTGATAAATGGTAACTAAATTTATTGTGGTGGTCATTTTGAAATGTATAGAAATGTCTATACACAATGTTGTATACCAGGGATTAATAAAGTATTGTAGGTCAGTTATATCTGAAAAACTAGCAAACAAGCAAAAATACTCATTAAAAAAGAGATCATATTTGTTATTAGAGGTGGAGGGTTGGGGAGGGGCAATTGGCTGAATGAGTCAAATAGTACAGACTTCTAATTATAAGATAAATAATTACTGGGGATATAATGTACAATGTGATAAATATATAATGATTCTGTGTCTTATACATGACAGTTGTTAAGAGAGTAAATCCTATTGGTCTCTTCCCAAGGAAAAATTATATTTTTCTTTTCTTTTGTATCTTTATGAGATAATGGGTGTTCACTAAACTTACTGTGAGCATCATTTCATGGTGTCTGTAAGTCAAATCATTGTGCTGTATGCCTTGAACTTATCCAGTGCTGTGTGTCAATTATTTCACATTAAAACTGGGAAAAAAAAAAACTGGGGATATCAACCTTTATCGAGTACTATGTGCTGTGCTGCGTCACTCAGTCATGCCCGACTGTGACCTCATGGATTATAGCCTCCTAAGATGCTCTGTCCATGGGGATTCTCCAGGCAAGAATATTGGAGTGGGCTGCCATACCCTCTTCCAGGGGATTTTCCCAAACCAGGGATTAAACCCAGATCTCCCACACTGCAGGCAAATTCTCTACCATCTATATATCAGTGAAGTCCAAGATTACTGGAGTGGGTAGCCTATTCCTTCTCCAGGGGATCTTCCTGACCCAGAGATTGAACTGGGATTTCCTGAATTGCAGGTGGATCCTTTACTAGCTGAGGCACCAGGGAAGCCCACTGAGAAGTATAGTGACTCAAATAAGAAAGCAGATATAGAGGTGTGATTGGCAAAGCCCTATAAGCATAAGAGGTTAATGTTTGTAAGACTTGGGTAATATTTATATTTAAAAAGTCAATACTTCCTGAACGCTTCAGCTCTAAAAGCTTTATGCATATTATTTTAATTAATCATCATAATTACTCTGTGAGAGTGCATACTATTATTCTTCCTATTTTCTGACGACAAATCTAAAATATGCAGGGATTATATAACTTGTTCAAGGCTGTACAACCAATAAGTAAAGTTAGGATTAAAACCCAGATAGTCTGGCTCTAAACCAATACCCTGTTCTACCTGTCTCCAAGCTGCAATAAAGATTCAAGAGAATGTGTGCTCAGTTGTGTCTGGCTCTTTGGAGGCCCGTGGACTGTAGTCCGCAACGCTCCTCTGGTCACAGAATTTTGCAGGCAAGCATGCTGGAGTTGCCATTTCCCACTCCAGGGGATTTTCCTGACCCAGGGACTGAACTCACATTTCTTGCACCTCCTGCATTGCAGGCAGATTCTTTACCACTTCACCACCTGGGAAGCCCCTTCATGAAAATAAGCAATACAAAACGTCTAAGTTCATCCATGGGGTAGGAAAATCAGCCTTCTGCACTGTCCCAGAGAGCTGTGAAACACAGAACCTAAGGACCTGGTGTACAAGAAAATCTCCACTGTGTGCAAACCTGATCTGGCCAACATTTTGCTCCTTTTTGCTTTAAAAGATTGCCTTCATTGATGTTCCTTCTGTTTCCACATTTCCATCAGGGAGTCTTTATCCTCTGAGAAGTACTAGGAGGCATTAGTGAACTCTGCTGGTTATATTCCTGGATTAAAGAGGTACTGGGCCAACAAATTGAATCTTTTGATCTTTTGTAAGGAAACTACCTTTATAATCGTCAACTCTTTTTGTCAGGAAATTCAGTTCCTTTCAAACATAAGCCAGTGCAAACAATTACAGTTGGTTTTTCTGAATCCCACAGTTTTATTATTTTCCTAGTTAATATATTGATATATACATACAGATTTTCTGAAAATAACTGAAAAATTATATTACTCAAAAGCATTCCTATTATAATTTTGCAGCTTTTTAAAAATTAAACATTTTATGGGTTAGTTGTATCTTTTTTTCTTTTTACTTGGACTTATTTTAGGTTTTAAAATTTAATATGCATTTCATATTAATAAATAAGTGGCTATTTTTAAAATTATAAGGTCTAAATACTTCATTTATGATTCTCACAGTCTGTGAACATATTGTACCAAAAATGGGAGAAGAAATAGCCATAATAACTAATCATTAATACTGTGATTGTGTAATTGCTAACAACCATCAAGAATTTACTATGTTTTAGGCACTGTTTTATGTGTGTGTAATCCATTTAATCTCTAGAAGCTATAGCACTGGTGTGGCAGAGTTTACTGGATTTCCCTTCAGTTTCTCTCCTCCTGTAATGACATAGTAATCAAAGTTTTCTCAAAGTATATGGCATCCTTTGATCCAGAGAGATGATATGGGGTGGGAGGTGGGAGGGGGGTTCAGGATTGGGAACTCATGTACACCCGTGGCGGATTCATGTCCATGTATGGCAAAACCAATACAGTATTGTAAAGTAAAATAAAGTAAAAATAAAAATTAAAAAGAAAGTAGATGTGACCATTCACCAGAATCTGGTCAAGGGGATGTGAAGGGAAGTGACGCAGGGGGATTTCTGGGTCATGCTTTTAAAGGAAATGAAGGCAAGCTCCTCTTTTTTACCCTTGTAGGCTAGGGTGTGGACATCATGGTGTGAGATTGGGCGGTCATCATGGTTCATGGTATAGAGACCACAGTTTGAGAAGAGCTGAAGAGCAAACAGGAACCTAATCCCACAGAGCATGACACCCACTTATCCTGCACCCTTCCACCAGAGAGAAACAAAATTCCATTTCATTTAAGGTACTGCTATTTTTGCTCATACTTATTCAGCCAAAATAAGAGGATGACACAGGATGAGATGGTTGGATGGCATCACTGACGTGACGGACGAGTCTGAGCAAGCTCCGGGAGTTGATGATGGATAGGGAAGACTGTCATGCTGCAGTCCATGGGGTCGCAGAGTCAGACACAGCTGAGTGACTGAAATGAACTGATTCAGCCAAATATTCTAGCTGAAGCAGATGGTACCTCATTTTGAAACTGGGTAGCTGAGGCACACGGAGTTCAAGTGATGGGGTGACAGAGCCAGGATCTGAACCAGTCTTTGCTCCAGAACCTTCTCTTTTAACCACAACCCTCTGCTGCCTCTGACAAAGCATCAAATACATTTGTAATCAGTTTTTAAACATGAGATTTTTCTGCCAGTTGTGACTGAGGATTGGAGGTCAAGGAATTTTTCTTTGCCCTTTTCACTTTGGAGCAGGTGAGGGTTAGGGTTGAAATCTATCTGGATGTGGCTAGACTCAGGGAGGAAGGGACAATAGGCTGATCACAGAGAGAAGGGAAAGCGTGGCACCAAGATGGGGGAAGAAGATTGGAATGGGGAGACAATGGCATGGAGAAAGGAGCCTGATGAAAGAAGGCCGAACCCTCATATGGTGAGTAAATATGTGTGGTGAAGAGGAAGGACATAAAACTGATATTTCCATACCTGTGGCTCCTCTGGCTCCATGTCAGGGGAGTCAGGATTGACTGGCATCTTTTATAGTTGGACCTATGAGCTCCAGGTTGTCTGTAAGACAACAAAAATGATCTCAAAGTCTTAAAATAGCATATAATACTTCCAAACTTGAGTTTTAGTGTGATCCTCTCCTCAGGAATCTCTTCAGTTTTAATGTCTCCTTGGCTGCCTGGACACGACCGAGAAGAGATTTACTAGAGCAACATTTAAAGCTACTATTTGACTTTCCTATTCATTCTGGCTACCCCGCCTGCTAGTGTTTAGACTACAAGGGCAAGAGAGCTCTTGGAATTAGTAAGGTATGATGCCTAACATTAGAAGATTCTGAAAGTATTTGAGATTGACCTCTGGCTTTCTATACAGTTTGGCCTAACCCATCTCAGAACAGAAATTCTTCTACTGTGTGAGTTTTAAACATGTTTCTTCACTTGTCTGGATTTTGTTTTACCCAACTGTGAATGGAAAGTTGGACTGAGTATGGAACCCATTCACAAGAATAGCTATCCCTGCTCTGCCCCTTCCCCCTTTTAATTAAACTGTTTTATTTTGTATTGGAGTATGGCCAGTTAACAATGTTGTAATAATTTTTAGGTGGACAGCAAAGGGACTCAGCTATACATATACAAGAATCCATTCTCTCCCAAACTCTCCTCCCATCTAGACTTCCACATAACATTGAGTAGAGTTCCTTGGTAGCTTCCCAAAACACTGAAAAAGAAGTGATAGAGTATGTACTTTCTTGGATGTTTCCTTCATTCTTTACTCCCCAGTTCCCTAGACAGTTGTTAGTTTTATGCATTTATGCCTTTGTCTAAGAAATCATAAAATAAGAAATATCTTGTTAAGGAAAAATGACTTGTGTTTGCTTACACCATGACTAAGGCACAAAGACAGTGCAAAGATGCAGCTGGCTCCATGTCTCTGCTATCCAGGCAAGCCTTCTCATTGAAAGAAAAATTTCCTAACTCCGGGAGTTGGTGATGGACAGGGAGGCCTGGCGTGCTGCGATTCATGGGGTCACAAAGAGTCGGACACAACTGAGCGACTGAACTGAACTGAATTGAACTTTTCCTAACTTCCTAACTTTTAACTTTAACTCCTCTTCTGAACATTGATCCAGAAGAGGGGTGGTCCTGACCTTCATTAACAAAGAATTGAAATATTTAATATATTTAGAATATGCTTGATGAAAATCACAATCCAAGATGGTGCTTTGTGCAAGCAAATTGCTTTCACAGTGTAAGGCCCCCTGCCCAATGCGGGTCAGGCACATGAATAAAATATGCTCCTTGCTCAGAAGGGTTCCATAATCCATGGGAGAAAACAGATGCATACATAAATAATTCTAACTCAAGAGAGGCCCTGATATGTGATTTATTTAAGGTACAAAGGGATGCTAGGAGAACAGTCAGGGAGAGGGGAGAAGGTTGAGGGCTGCAAATGAAGGTTCCTTAGAAAAAGTAAGACATCGTCAGGCCAATTGCTAATGGCAAATATAATTTTTTTTTGCCCACTTCACATAGATTATTTCTTATATCTTTTAATTCTCACAATAACCCAATGAGCAAGTCGGATATGAACAAAAAGCTGGAATACTCAGGAAATTCACTGGGTTTGGAGGTACATGGAGAAAAACTGCATGGAATTGCCCATATGAGAAGCATCTGGACCTTTGATCACTGCCAGCAGCTGGAGAGTATGCCCAATGGCTTTGGATTTGAGCTCATAAAGTGGATTTTTTGCATGCCTCACAGCCTGTCTATTAAGTCTGACCATCCCTAACATGCTTTGCAGATTTGGAAACAATCTGTCTCAGTACTTTGTCATAATCATCTGGTGACCAACAAATAGAAGAGCAGAGACTTCACCTTCTTGTGTTGAGTCATATGAAATTGTCATCTTTGTGGGAGTAGTGACAGTTTCAGATATCTCAGCATAACTGTCCATAGACACACCGGGCAGCCGCTCCTGGGCATCTGATCTCTGTGGGGCACAATGCTAGTATTTCATGGCTGATTATTTTCATCTCATATTGGCCAGTTTAAAAAAATCTGAACAGGTTATCACAGGAAACTCAGAAGATGCGCTGGTGTACAGTCCTGGAGGCAGGGATTAGGCAGGGTCTAGTGAGATCTCAGTGTGGGGGTTCTCCACAACCAGGGCTGGGTTTCTCCAGAGCAGAGACTGCAGCTTGTGCAAATGTCTTCTGAGAACAGAGTAGATGCCCTCTAAAGAGTTTACTGAGTGAGAGAGAAGATAGGAGGAAAGAGGACAGGAAGACCATGAGAATCATCCAGCTGCAAGACCGCCAGAACTTGTACTTGAATGAGGGGAGACAGGTAGCATGAAACTAAGCCAAAGAGTTTTCGATGCTTCAAGGGCAAGAAGGAAGCATACGGGTAGAAAGGAAGAACCATCAGACAAGGCCTGTGGTCTTCCTTCCGCTTGTGGTTTCTGCCAACATCCTCCATGGCTGATACATGTGATGGGGAGAGGGTAGAATCTTGAAGTGTTAACGTTAAACAAAGACTGAGGACATGGGGAGCCCTGACTGCTGATTGCCTTCTCCCTACATGCCTTTTCCAAGCCCACCGAGACCCTGGGCATCTCCCTCACTCTCCTCTCACCCAGCCTGTCTGGAAGCACCTTTTGTCTCCCTATTGAGGTCTGCATGGCAAGGGCAGCCCTGCCTAAGAACATGACACTTTAAAAATCCAGCAAGGAGAGAGCACTGGGGAAGAAGCCAACGCAGTGTATGACAAAGTTTGGTCCTTTCCAGAGGACATTAACCAGTGTAAAATATTTTGAAAAAAAATTTATATACAAATACATTTAGCAAATGAGCTAAAGTCTAAAATGAATTTTTTCTTTCCCCTGACATGTTTTACCTCTCTCAGATATTTGTAAAGTACATTGTGAATCTCTAAAATAGGATGAGAATATGAAATGTTGCCTAAACTTACTTTACCAATACTTTTTTTTCCTTAAACATTTTGTGGGCATAGTGTTTCATGCCACTCACTTTGGGAAAAGTTGATATTAACTTTGCTTATATGAAATATTTTTTAGCATTCTATTTTTGTGCAGTTCCCTTATTGTTGGGCTTCCCTGGTGGTTCATATGGTAAAGAATCTGCCTGCAATGCAGGAGAGCCCGATTGGATCCCTGGGTTGGGAAGATCTGCTAGAAAAGGGAATGGCTACCCACTCTTTGTATTTTTACCTGGAGAATTCCATGGACAGAGGAGCCTGGTGGGCTACTGACCATGGGGTCACATAGAGTCGGACATGATTGAGTGAGTAATGCTTTCACTTATTGTTGACTCAGTTTTCATAATAACTTGGTAATTAAGGCAGAAATCCACTAAAAACGTATAACCAGGTATTCAGTATAATTATGAAAATAATTTTAAAAACCTAACTCTAGGGAAAAATATAAAATGAATTATTCCATGTTATCAACAGTGATCTTTTAGCATAGAACAAATAAGTAATTTTTTCTTAATTTCTTTCCTAAATACTATTTAAGGATATATTGTTAATGGAAATAGAAAAAAGTAAAAGGAAGACATTTTAAAAGTTAAAAGGAAGAGTGATATAGGAGAACAAAATCATAAAGTGAGACTCAAATTTTTGAAGAAGTTTGTCTTATGTAGGTTTCTTTCATTTCATTTTTTTATGGCTGAATATATTGCAGTTCTTACCTTGATCCTCTAGACTGCATATTGGGGTTATTAACAGTCACTGTCTGGTGGTGGAAGAGACCTAGGATTTGGAGATTTAAAGAATTTAGCTTTTAAGCCTAGATCTCCTGTTTAAAAAAACAAAGATTTAGTAAGAAGTAGTTATGTGCATGGCACTGTCTCTTCACCTTGATAAGGAAATAGTCTGATGTTTTATACTTTATGTGAAAATATATTCTCATTACAAAAACTATCCATATTCATTGAAGAAACTTAGGAAACACAAAGAATAAGTCATAGAGCTGTAAACATCACTGATGACTGTCCACTTGAAATGTCCCCATTGCTGATCTGTATCTATTCCACTGTCCACCTAACAATATCCACATTGTTGGTCCCCATCGCTGGTCTGTATATATTACACCATCAGAAAGGTGAAAGCAGGGTTTTATTCTTTTGCGTGTTCCTGCAAGGAGATCCAACCCTTCCATCCTAAAGGAGATCAGTCCTGGGTGTTCATTGGAAGGACTGATGTTGAAGCTGAAGCTCCAATACTTTGGCCACCTGATGCAGAGAGCTGACTCATTTGAAAAGACCCTGATGCTGGGAAATATTGAGGGCAGGAGGAGAAGTGGATGACAGAGGATGAGATGGTTAGATGGCATTACCGACTCAATGGACATGGGTATGGGTAGACTCTGGGAGTTGGTGATAGACAGGGAGGCCTGGTGTGCTATGGTTCATGGAGTTGCAAAGAGACGGACATGACTGAGTGACTGAACTGAACTGAACCGAACCAGATGAGGAGACACTTAATATATTTGCTCAATGAACATGAAAGCATGTTTTCCTTACTGTCTACCTCAGACTTCTCTTTTCTCTTATTCAGACTTATGCATATTCTGTGCTTTAAAAGCATGGGGGTAGAAACAAGCACAGGCTTGCACCTTTCTCCTGTATTTCCTCTCTCTGGGGTTAGTGTCTAAAGCTTTAAAACTGTAACTACAAGAAGATGGGGCATGCCAGTGAAAAAAGGCTGTTGATTTGGTGTGGTTCAGTGCCCTAGCAATTCAGCTAGTTAGCAGAATAATCATGACACAAAATGCTGAAATATCAACATAATCAGGGAGCAAGGGTGTAAATGGGGTGTGACCAGAGGTGAATGCACATGCATAGAAGATGGAGGGCCAGGGTGATACACTGGAAGGAAGGGCTTCCCCTCCCACTAAAGGAAAGTTTGCAAAAGGGTCCAGTGCCTGCCCATCCTTGGGCTTTCCAGGAGGTGTGGGATTCTAAGGAACTTCCTTCTCCTCTCCAGTCCAGCGTAGGGCTCTGCCCTCCTATCTGTGGTCCAATGTAGCAACCTATGATCAAGCAGGGATGTCTTCCCAGGTTTTCTGGAGCAGAAAAGGCATAGAAGATGCTACCTCTTCTGTCTTGTCTTCAAACACTCAAGTTCCCCAGGAACTCTCTCTTCCTGTGTCCTCTTCTTCTCCTAGCCCACCTTCTGGACTTTGCCAAGTACTTTGTCTATTCAGGCTTCTATAATGAAAATACCACAGACTGGGCAGCTTAAACAACAAAGGTCTAGTTTTCACAGCTCTGGAGTATGGGAAGGTGGAGGTGTCAGCATGGTCAGGTTTTGGTGAGTCAACCTCCTGATGCATAGAGGCCCTTCTTTTCTTACAACCTCACATGAGGCGAGGAAGGTAAGTGGGGCCTCTTTAATACTAGCACTAATCCCACTCACAATGACTCCACCCTCATGACCTAATCACCTCCCAAAGCCCCCACCTCCTAACACCGTCACATTGGGGTTTAGCTTTGAATTTGAAGGGACACAGGATTTAGTCCACAGTATCTACTAGCTATGACCAACCTAGACTGCATATTAATAAGCAGAGACATTATTTTGTAAACAAAGATCCATCTAGTCAAAGCTATGGTTTTTCCAGTAGTCATGTATAGACGTGAGAGCTGGACCATAAAGAAGGCTGAGTGCCAAAAAATTGATGCTTTTGAACTGTGATGTTGGAGAAAACTCTTGAGAGTCCCTTGGACTGCTAGGAGACCAAACCAGTCAATCTTAAAGGAAATCAGTCCTGAATATTCATTGGAAGGACTGATGCTGAAGCTGAAGCCCCAATACTTTGGCCACCTAATACAAAGAACTGACTCACTGGAAAATACCTGAAGGCAGGAGCAGAAGGGGATGACAGAGGATGAGATGGTTGTATGACATCACCGACTCAATGGACATGAGTTTGAGCAAGCTCCAGGAGTTGGTGATGGACAGGGAAGCCTGGTGTGCTGCAGTCCATGGGGTCACAAAGAGTTGGATACGACTGATCTACTAATTCATTCTGTGACCTGAGATAGAGAGTACCAGGAGTAACTTAAGTGGATTTTCTATCCCTCACCAAGGACTGGAGAACTTCCAGGGTGGGAACCCACCCCAAAGAAGCAGGACCTCTCAAAATGTGAGTTCATGTAGTGATCCTAGGCATTTGGTGGTCTCCTAGGACACCTGTATAGTTCCCTCCAGGCTGACTTGTCATCAGAATCCACCCTCTAGTCTTTATCACTTGAGCTTGAAACTCCAATGTGTGTTAAATCCTACAGGCCCCTGGAGACGACTGGTACTTTCAAGATGTCATCAGTCAAAATTCATCCACTTCCTCAGGATTGACTGTCTGTTGTCAACGAAAAAAATAGCCACAACCTGATAGTTGAGAGGAGGAGCTACTTCCTGTCCAAAATCAGAAGCAGCAGCTGCACTTTGCTGGAGCAGCCATGAAGAAATACCCCACATCCAAGGTGAGAGAAAACCAAGTAAGATGGTAGGCACTGAAAGAGGGCATCAGAGGGCAGACAGACTGAAACCACGATAACAGACAACTGGCCAAACTGATCACACTGACCACAGCCTTGTCTACCTCAATGAAACTAAGCCATGCCGTGTGGGGCCACCCAAGACAAACAGGTCATGGTGGAGAGGTCTGACAGAATGTGATCTACTGGAGAAGGGAATGGCAAGCCACTTCACTATTCTTACCTTGAGAACCCCATGAACAGTATGAAAAGGCAAAATGATAGGCTACTGAAAGAGGAACTCCCCAGGTCAGGAGGTGCCCAATATGCTACTGGAGATCAGTGAAGAAATAACTCCAGAAAGAATGAAGGGAAGGAGCCAAAGCAAAAACAATACCCAGCTGTGGATGGGACTGGTGATGGAGGCAAGGTCTGATGCTATAAAGAGCAATATTACATAGGAACCTGGAATGTCAGGTCCATGAATCAAGGCAAATTGAAAATGGTCAAATAGGAGATGACAAGAGTGAACATTGACATTCTAGGAATCAGAGAACTAAGATGGACTGTAATGGGTGAATTTAACTCAGATGACCATTATATCTACTACTGTGGGCAGGAATCCCTTAGAAGAAATGGAGTAGCCATCATAGTCAACAAAAGAGTCTGAAATGCAGTATTTGGATGCAACCTCAAAAACAACAGAATGATCTCTGTTCATTTCCAAGGCAAAGCATTCAATATCAGAGTAATCCAAGTCTATGTCCCAAACAGTAATGCTGAGGAAGCTGAAGTTGAATGGTTCTATGAAGACCTAGACCTTCTAGAACTAACACCCAAGAAAGATGTCCTTTTCATTATCGGGGACTGGAATGCAAAAGTAGGCAGTCAAAAAACACCTGGAGTAACAGGCAAATTTGGCTTTGAAGTACCAAATGAAGCAGGCCAAAGGCTAATAGAGTTTTGCCAAGAGAATGCACTGGTCATAGTAAAGACCTTCTTCCAACAACACAAGAAAAGACTCTACACATGGACATACCAGATGGTCAACACCAAAATCAGATTGCTTATACTCTTTGCAGCCAAAGATGGAGAAACTCTATAAAGTCAGCAAAAACAAGACCAGGAGCTGCCTGTGGCTCAGATCATGAACTCCTTATTGCCAAATTCAGACTGAAAATGAAGAAAGTGGAGAAAACCACTAGACCATTCAGGTATGACCTAAATCAAATCCCTTATGATTATACAGTGGAAGTGAGAAATAGATTTAAGGGACTAGATCTGATAGATAGAGTGCCTGATGAACTATGGAAGGAGGTTCATGACATTGTACAGGAGAGAGGAATCAAGACCATCCCCAAGAAAAAGAAACACAAAAAAGCAAAATGGCTGTCTGAGGAGACCTTACAAATAGCTGTGAAAAGAAAGGAAGCAAAAAGCTAGGAAGAAAGGAAAGATATAAGCATCTGAATGCAGAATTCCAAAGAATAGCAAGGAGGGATAAGAAAGCCTTCCTCAGCTATCAATGCAAAAAAATAGAGGCAAACAATAGAATGGGACAGACTAGAGATCTCTTCAAGAAAATTAGAGATACCAAGGGAATAGTTCATGCAAAGATGGGCTCAGTAAAGGACAAAAATGGTAAGGACCTAACAGAAGCAGAAGATATTAAGAAGAGGTGGCAAGAATACACAGAAGAACTGTACAAAAAAAAATCTTCATGACCCAGACAATCACGATGGCATGATCATTCACCTAGAGCCAGACATCCTGGAACGTGAAGTCAAGTTGGCCTTAAGAAGCATCAGTATGAATAAAGCTAGTGGAGGTGATGGAATTCCAGTTGAGCTATTTCAAATCCTGAAAGACGATGCTATGAAAGTGTTGCACTCAATATGCCAACAAAGTTGGAAAACTCAGCAGTGGCCACAGGACTGGAAAAGGTCAGTTTTCATTCCAGTCCCAAAGAAAGGCAATGTCAAAGAATGCTCAAACTCCTGCACAATTGCACTCATCTCACATGCTAGGAAAGTAATGCTCAAAATTCTCCAAGCCAGGCTTCAGCAATACGTGAACCGTGAACTTCCTGATGTTCAGGCTGGTTTTAGAAAAGGCAGAAACCAGAGATCAATTCTCAGCATCTGTTGGATCATCAAAAAAGCAAGAGAGTTCCAGAGAAACATCTATTTCTGCTTTCTTGACTATGCCAAAGCCTTTGACTGTGTGGATCACAATAAACTGTGGAAAATTCTGAAAGAGAAGGGAATACCAGACCACCTGACCTGCCTCTTGAGAAACCTACATGTAGGTCAGGAAGCAACAGCTAGAACTGGACATGGAACAACAGACTGGTTCCAAACAGGAAAAGGAGTACATCAAGGCTGTATATTGTCACCCTGCTTTTAACTCATATACAGAGCACATCATGAGAAATGCTGGGCTGGAGGAAGCACAAGCTGGAATCAAAATTGCCGGGAGAAATATCAATAACTTCAGATATGGAGATGACACCACTCTTATGGCAGAAAGTGAAGAAGAACTAAAGAGCCCCTTGATGAAAGTGAAAGAGGAGAGTGAAAAATTTGGCTTAAAGCTCAACTTTCAGAAAACTAAGATCATGGCATCTGATCCCATCACTTCATAACAAATAGACTGGGAAACAGTGTCAGACTTAATTTTTTTGGGCTCCAAAGTCACTACAGATGGTGATTGCAGCCATGAAATTATAAGATTCTTACTCCTTGAAAGGAAAGTTATGACCAACCTAGATAGCGTATTCAAAAGCAGAGACATTACTTTACCAACAAAGGTCCATCTAGTCAAGGCTATGGTTTTTCCAGTGGTCATGTATGGGTGTGAGAGTTGGACTGTGAAGAAAGCTGAGTGCCAAAGTATTGATGCTTTTGAACTGTGGTGTTGGAGAAGACTCTTGAGAGTCCCTAGGACTGCAAGGAGATCCAACCAGTGCATCTTAAAGGAGATCAGTCCTGGGTGTTCATTGGAAGGACTGATGCTGAAGCTGAAATTCCAGTACTTTGGCCACCTGAAGCGAAGAGCTGACTTGCTCGAAAAGACTCTGATGCTGGGAAAGATTGAGGGAAGGAGGAGAAGGAGATGACAGAGGATGAGATGTTTGAATGGCATTACCGACTCAATGGACATGAGTTTGAGTGAACTCTGGGAGCTGGTGTTGGACAGGGAGGCCTAGTGTGCTGTGGTTCATGGGGTTGCAATGAGTCGAATACGACTGAGCAACTGAACTGAACTGAACTAATAGTTGAGAGTTATGTTTATTCAGTGGTGATTTTTAGAACTTCAAGCCCAATAGGCCGCATCTCAGGTAGACCTGAGAAACTGCTCCAAGGAGGCATGGTAGGGAGTCATGTTGTATAGAAGTTTGTAACAATAGGTGGCAGGCAGCCTGAATATCAGAGATATTGTTAATTAAGAGAAAGCCGATATCTCAAGTTAAAGGAATTTAACATTCTTCTGTGTAAGGAAAGATGCAAGTTTTGGGCTTAGGGAAATTGTTCCTTTCATATGCATCTCAGCTACCTGGTGCCAGCAGCATCCTGTATTTTCACATCCCCCCCACCTCACCTCCTGACTCAGAAATTCACATTTGGAAGGACAGAAACACTGATGCCTGTGACATCCTTGTTTACAGATATGGCAGGAGATATTCCATTTCATACTCTAATGAGGAAAGGTCAGGTGCTGATGTCCAGAGATGCAGAGATGAAACAGAGCAGGGTTGGAGGGTCAACCCCCTTTGCAGACATCACAAGCATAATTCCTGTCAGTTATCAGTACTTGTTCAGATTTTGTGGCTCTGTGGACTTAAGCAACCTAGTAGCTATG
The DNA here is from genome assembly GCF_001704415.2 of Capra hircus. NCBI lineage: Eukaryota > Metazoa > Chordata > Mammalia > Artiodactyla > Bovidae > Capra > Capra hircus. Next base: position 92,426,556 of record NC_030821.1, read on the forward strand.
TTTTCCTGAAGGCCAGAAGGCAAGACCAACCAGATGAGCAGAATGAAATAATGGTGTCAAATGGGTCTTTCTGGGCAATTTTCTAGATTTTGCTGGGTTTTCACAATGAGCTGTATGCCTTCTGCCTCTTCCCTCAAGTTTCCTGGTGACATTGAAACATATATCACACTTTTGTGAGGCCAGGCTCAGTCTTAATCTGTGGCCAAGGAAACAGAGATGCTTCCTCTTAGCAAAGGCTTCTTGGTTTTAAAACTGTATGTTTTTCTCTGCAGCAGTTTTCAAATAGTATTGAAATTGTTGATTTGACATGAGGGAATGAGGTAGCAATGGGGGGTGATGAGAAAAAATATGTTTCCACTACTACAAATATTAAAATATTTTTTAAAATATTTAAATGCTAAATCTCCTTGACTGACAAATTCTTGGTTCAATTTATCTATTTATACTAAAATTGAAGGTTTTTCTAAAGACAGAATACAGAGTACTTTCCAACATATAGTGTTACTTTTTGTATTAATGACCAATGTTTCAGGGTTAAAACATTGTGGGTATCTGAGTTTAAAATCTTCCAACACGTTTAGTTTTGGCAAAAATCTTTTTTAGAGAAGGATAAGGGAGGGTGGAAATAAAAACTAATTCCCTAGAAATATCTGACAAGAAGCCTGCCTTGTGGGGTTTTAATATTGCTTCTTAAGCACAGTAGGCTGCTGAGTATTTTAGATCCAGTGATTACATAATCTGTTATAATATAGTGAAAGTCATTCAGTCATGTCTGACTCTTTGTGACCCCATGGACTGTAGTCCATGGAATTCTCCAGGCTAGAATACCAGAGTGGGCAGCCTTTCCCTTCTCCAGGAGATCTTTCCAACCCAGGGATCCAACCCAGTCTCCTGCATTGAAGGTGGATTTTTACCAACTGAAGCACATATCAATTTCAAGCTCAAAAGGGATTTTCCAAGTGGGCCATGTATAAAAGCTCTTTCCAAATGAAACACAAAATCTGATTATACTTAATTGTGAAATATTTTAGCTACAGAGAACTATAAGAAAGATTGATTCAGGTAAAGTACTTAATCCATTTCCTATACAGTATCTTTTTCTGAATCAGAAAGCAAAAACAGGTATATGTGACTTAGTTACTTGATTAATCTAGGAGCAAGTCTTACTTGTGCAGGTGATTATATCATATTTGTATAGAACTGGTTGAGAATTAAAGCACTTTTTCTTATTAAAATTATAGCTTTCCCTTCATGGAAAATAATCTAGTGCACACCGAATTTGGATGTCTGTAGGCAAGATTTTAATTAGTGGGTTTCCCTGGTGGCTCAGATGGTAAAAGTGTCTGCCTGCAATGTGGGAGATCTGGGTTTGATACCTGGGTTGGGAAGACCCACTGGAGAAGGCAATAGGAACCCACTCCAGTGTTCTTGACTGGAGAATTCCAGGGATGGGGGAGCCTGGTGGGCTGCCATTTATGGGGTCACATGGAGTCAGACATGACTGAAGCGACTTAGCAGCAGCAAAGTCAAATTCTTGGCAGAAAGAGGTAGGGTCCTTAAATACATTAGTCAAGTTACTTAGATTTCATTTATAACAAGCATCACAAGGTTTATAGGAATTATGTAGATTATTTGCTATCAGGAAAACTGCTAATTTCCAAAGAAAGAAGACAGGCTTTGACCTGAGTATCTGGAAGATTTGTGTGGCTGCTGTTTTGAATTCCAGAAATACTTTTGCAAAAGATAAAGGGCTTTCAGAAAGATTCTCTGTTCCCATCCCATCTTGTAGCATCTATTAACTAACAGAATTTTGAGGTAACGTTAACTAATTTATAACTTTCAGCCACATTTAATTAATTTTCCACTCCATTTCTGCTTACAAATGATATCTCACTTTGAATAATGGCTTTGCACTGGTTTGTTTGCTGGATACATCATTCCAGATGGAATAAGAAATGGAAATTTGCAAATGCAAAGAAGCATTATTTAAACACCATCCGCAAATGTGGAGGGGTTTAATTTATTCTGTGGCCTCTAATTGTGCTAATTAAGAATTTTCATAAAAAATTTAAAACAGGGGTTCCCAACTTGGGGCCTGTAGACTCTAGGTCAAACCTTAGACTGCATGAAGTCTGCATCTACTGAAATAACCAGAATTTCAAATGTGTGTGCATGTATACTTTTTACTAGACACAGATTTTTCCACTTTTTGAGATTCCCAGAAGTGTTCAAAATTCAAAAAGTATTTAAGAATTATGGATGCTAAATTGTAAGGGAAAAATAAAAAAATAAAAATATACATCATTTGCAAAAGATGTCCCAGAATGAGTTTCCTTCCAAATGATAAGTTGGAGACAATCTCTTCAAATAAATATATTCATTAAGTATGTAAATATGCTTACATGAAGAATGCACTATACTTTGTTGGCACACAGTACTCATTCTAGTATATAAGGGAGCAGGCTCCGACCTTTTTGGTGGAAGGGACTAGTTTAATGGAAAACACTTCTTCCATGGATCTGGCATGGGGGGATGGTTCAAGCAGTAATGGAAGCCTTAGGGAATGCTGGAGAGCCACTCATGCCTGCCGTGTGGCTCAGTTCCTAACAGGCTGTGGACAGGTGCCCGTCTGTGTCCAGGGGTTGGGAACCCTTGATATAAAGCATGAACTTTGGGTTTTGTCCCACTGAACAGTGACAGCCATTTATAAAACTGAAAGCATGAAAAAAAATAGAACAAGTCAGCTATTTCACAGGGAATTGAATGTTTTGGTTATCAAAGAATTATATGATTTAATAAGCATGGATAAGCACATTTCTCACAATTTAATACAACATTTTTCTCTCACTTTTGTTCAGCACTTCAGAGCTTAACATTCACTTCCTTGCCCACTCTATTGCTTGATCTTCAGCATTGTCTTCTGATGCATTTGTGACATAATATATAATGCTGTTGTCAGAGATGAGCAAAGTGAAGTTGTCACATGACTTGACCACAGCTAATATGAGCCAGACTTCAAGGTGGGTCTTTTTGTTCAGGTAGATAATAAAAAGGTAATAAGTAATGTAGAACAAACAAATATAAAAATCATCTATCTAGTTTTGGATGTTAAAAATAGTATACATAATAAATTCAGCATAGTAATCATAGTGGTGCAAGAGAAGATTTTACTGTTCAGATTATAGATTGTGCCAATGAGGTTGTTTTGCACCCAGAGTTTCAAAAATTCTGTTTTTATTACCAAATGCTTCTGGACTTTCAACTTCTCTGGTGGTGTAATACCTGACACATTGCAACTGAAGCTGTGTGACCATTGTCTTAAAGATCTTACTAAATCCTTGCATAGTGCATATAAATGAGGCAAATCCTTCCCCCCTTATGAATACTAGTCACCAAAACTGTCACAATGTCAAAATAAAAACCATTCCTTTCTCCTTTTAAATCTCAGTTACTCTTAAAGTACATGCATAAGAGGAAGTTAAAAACAAAAATGGATTGGGAACACGTGTACACCCGTGGCGGATTCATGTTGATGTATGGCAAAACCAATACAATATTGTAAAGTAATTAGCTTCCAATTAAAATAAATAAGTTTTTTTAAAAAGTGCAAAAAAAGAGGAAACTTTATTCTGTATGCTATATCAATGTTAAAATTCACAGACTAGTTTCTATTTATTTATTTATCCGTGCTGGCATGTGGGATCTAGTTCCCTGACCAAGGATTCAACCCAGGCCCCCTGCATTGGGAGCTCAGAGTTTTAGCCACTAGACCACTAAGGTAATCCCAACAGACTAATTTTTAGATGTAATCTGTCTAGTTCTGGTACTCAAAGAAATCAACTTTGTTTTTGCATTCAAGGAACTTGTATCCAATGGAGATTTCGGACTCTAAGATTTTGTTTGTGTCAATCTGCATGTTTTATATACACTACCTATGTGTTGCGCATGTGTAAAGCATGGAAGCCAGAGTACCTGGACATTGATGGATATCACCTCCCTTCTATCAGCTTCACGTTGCGGATGCGATAGAAAGTTCATGGTTACTTTTTCTGGCTCTCAGTGCTTTGCAAAGATGAAAATTTTGCCTTTTGGATGCAACAAGTTCTCTTCTATGAAAGACCTTTCAGCAGAGATCTGATCAGCTCTTGGGAGGGGCTGAGAGGGGCATTTAAACAGCGGTGAGTAGCCAATAAAGAGAGCCAAAGTTTTGTTCCAATTCCAATATTCATTGATTTTTCACACTGAATTCAGCCTTATGTTCCTTTTGAGATGAACTAAAATGTTTTCTCTGTCTGCATGGTAGATATTTTCTAAAGAGTTTAACAAATATATAGCGGTGTAAAGTTGCTGAAGAGGGATAAATATTTTTGCTTGACTGCAGGTTTTTTTAGCTTTATATATATATATATATATATATATATATATACTTTTTTGTGTGTGTGTGGGACGGGTGTGCATGAAGGTGTTGCATCCCTGGTGGCTCAAATGGTAAAGAATCTGCCTGCAATGTAGGAGACCCAGGTTCAATCCCTGGGTCAGGAAGATCCCCTAGAGAAGGGAATGGCAATACACTCTAGCATTCTTGCCTGGAGGATTCCATGGACAGGGGCCCCTGGAGGGCTATAGTCTATGGGGTCACAAAGTGTTGTACACTACTGAGCAATTAACACACACACACATATATCCATTACATTTTTTTTATTATTTTACTTTACAATACTGTATTGGTTTTGCCATACATTGACATGAATCCACCACGGTGCATGTGAGTTCCCAATCCTGTACCCCCCTCCCACCTCCCTCCCCATATCATCTCTCTGGGTCATCCCAGTGCACCAGCCCCAAGCATTCTATTCCTGCATAGTTCATTACAGATTAATGAGTAGAGTTCCCTGTGCTATACATTAGGTCCTTATTAGTCATCTATTTTATATATAATAGTATGTATATACATTGACCCCAATCTCCCAATTCATCCATCACCCCCTTTTCCACCCCTTGTAACCATAAATTTGTTTTCAACATCTGTGACTCTCTTCTTTTTTTGTAAATAAGTTTATTTGTGTCATTTTTTAAGATTCCACATATGGGCAATACCATAGGATATTTGTCTTTCTGTCTGATTTACTTCACTTCGTATGGTCATCTCTAGGTTTCCCCTCCTACCATATTGCTGTAAATAGCTTTATTTCGCTCTTTTTCTGACTGATTCGTCTTTCATTGTATATATGTACCACATCTTTTTTATCCACTCCTCTGTTGACGAATTCAAGGGCTTCCCATGTGTCTCAACTAATAAAGAATCTGCCTGCAATGTGGGAGATCTGAGTTCAACCCCTGGGCTGGGAAGATCCCCTGAAGAAGGGAAAGGCTACACAGTCGAGTCTTCTGGCCTGGAGTATTCCATGGATTGTATAGTCCATGAGGTTGCAAAGCGCTGGACATGACTGAACGACTTTCACTTTCACTGTTGATTAATATTTAGATTATTTCCATGTCTTGGCTGTTGTTAATTGTGCTGCAATGAGCATTGGGGTATACATGCAGCTTTTCAAATTATGGATTTTTCTGGATATATGCCCAGGAGTAGGAGTGTTGTATCATATGGTAACTCTATTTTTACTTTTTAAGGAACCCCCATACTTTTTATTTAAGGTTTTCTATAGTGGCTATACATTCCCACCAACAGTATACAAACATTCCCTTTGCTCCATACCTTCTCCAGGATTATTTGTGGAATTTTTGATAATGGCCATTCGGATTGGTGTAAGGTAATACATCATTATACTTTTGGTTTGCATTTCTCCAATAATTAGTGATGTTGATCATCTTTTCATCTGCTTTTTGGCCATCTATGTGTCTTCTTTGAAGGTATATCTATTTATATCTTCTGCCCATTTTTGATTGAGTTGTTTGCTTTTTATTTATTTGTTTTTAATTGAAGGATAATTGCTTTACACTATTGCATTGGTTTTACTAAAAATCAACATAAATCAGCTATAGGTTTACCCATGTCCCCTTCCTTTTGAACCTCCCTCCCCATTCCAACCCTCTAGATTGTTACCAAGCCTCAGTTTGAGTTCCCTGAGTTATACAGCAAATTCCCATTGGCTATCCATTTTGCATATGTAATGTATGTTTCTAGTTTTTTTCTCCATACCTCCCACACTTTCTTTTTCCCCCTGCCACCATGTCTGTGAGTCTGTTCTCAATGTCTTTGTCTCCATTGCGGCCCTGCAAATAGGTTTATCAGTACCATCTTTCTAGATTCCATATATATGTGTTGCATTCAGTTCAGTTCAGTCACTCAGTCGTGTCCAACTCTGCGCAACCCCATGAATTGTAGCATGAGAGACGTCCCTGTTCATCACCATCTCCCGGAGTTCACTCAAACTCACATCCATCAAGTCGGTGATGCCATCCAGCCATCTCTTCCTCTGTCGTCCCCTTCTCCTCCTGCCCCCAATCCCTCCCAGCATCAGAGTCTTTTCCAATGAGTCAACTCTTTGCATGAGGTGGCCAAAGTACTGGAGCTTCAGCTTTAGCATCGTTGCTTCCAAAGAACACCCAGGACTGATCTCCTTTAGAATGGACTGGTTGGATCTCTTTGCAGTCCAAGGGACTCTCAAGAGTCTTCTCCAACACCACAGTTCAAAAGCATCAATTCTTCGGCGTTCAGCCTTCTTCACAGTACAACTCTCAAATCCATATGTGACCACTGGGAAAACCATAGCATTGACTAGACAGACCTTAGACGGCAAAGTAATGTCTCTGCTTTTGAATATACAACCTAGGTTGGTCATAACTTTTCTTCCAAGGAGTAAGCGTCTTTTAATTTCATGGCTGCAATCACCATCTGCAGTGTTTTTGGAGCCCCCCAAAATGAAGTCTGACACTGTTTCCTCTGTTTCCCCATCTATTTCCCATGAAGTGATGGGACTGGATGCCATGATCTTCATTTTCTGAATGTTGAGCTTTAAGCCAACTTTCTCACTCTCCTCTTTCACTTTCATCAAGAGGCTTTTGAGTTCCTCTTCACTTTCTGCCATAAGGGTGGTGTCATCTGCATATCTGAGGTGATTGATATTTCTCCCAGCAATCTTGATTCCAGCTTGTACTTCTTCCAGCCCAGTGTTTCTCATGATGTACTCTTCATATAAGTTAAATGAGCAGGGTGACAATATACAGCCTTGATGTACTCCTTTTCCTATTTGGAACCAGTCTGTTGTTCCATGTCCAGTTCTAACTGTTGCTTCCTGACCTACATACAGATTTCTCAAGAGGCAAGTCAGGTGGTCTGGTATTCCCATCTCTTTCAGGATTTTCTACAGTTTATTGTGATCCATACAGTCAAAGGCTTTGGAATAGTCAATAAAGCAGAAATAGATGTTTTTCTGGAACTCTCTTGCTTTTTCCATGATCCAGCGGGGTGTGCTGCAATTCATGGGGTGGCAAAGAGTCAGACACGACTGAGCGACTGAACTGAACTGAACTGAACTGAATTGGGTTGTTCATAAATTCTATTTCTTCCTGGTTCAGTCTTGGAAAGTTGAACTTTTCTAAGAATCTGTCCATTTCTTCCAGATTGTCCATTTTATTGGCATATATTAGCTCATAATAGTCTCTTATGATTCTTTGCATTTCTGTGTTGTCTTTTTAAACTTCTTTTTAATTTCTGATTTTGTTGTTTTGATTCTTCTCTCATTTTTTCTTGATGAGTTGGCGAATGGTTTGTCACTTTTGTTTATCTTCTCAAAGAACAAACTTTTACTTTTATTGATCTCTACTACTGCTTCCTTCATTTCCTTTCCATTTATTTCTCTTCTGATCTTTATAATTTCTTTCCTTCTACTAACTTTGGGGATTTTTGTTCTTTTCCAGTTGTTTTAGGTGTAATGTTACATTGTCTATTCAATGTTTTCTTGTTTCTGAGGTAGAATTGTGTTGCTATAAACTTCCCTCTTGAACTGATTTTGCTACATCCCATAGGTTTTGAGTTGTCATGTTTTTATTATTTGTTTCTAGGAATTTTTTCATTTCCCTTTTGATTTCTCCAGTAACCTGTTCATTATTTAGACATGTATTGTTTAATCTCCCTGTGTTTGTATTTTTTACAGTTTTTTCCCCCTTTAATTGATGTGTAGTCTCATAGCATTGCAGTCAGAAAAGATGCTTGATGTGATTTTAATTTCTTTGAATTTACTGAGGTTAAATTTATGACCCAAGATGTGGTCTATCCTGGAGAATGTTCCATGCGCACTTGAGAAGAAAGTGTATTCTGCATTTGGGTGGAAATTTCTAAAGATATTGATTAGGTTCATTTGGTCTAGTACTTCGTTTAAGATTTTATCCTTATTAATTTTCTGTTTGGATGGTCTGTCCCTTGGTGTGAGGGGGGTGTTAAAATCCCATTCTATTTTTGCGTTGCTGTCAACTTCCCCTTTTATGTCTGTTAGTGTTTGCCTTATGTGTTGAGTGCTCCTATGTTGGGTGGATAGACATTTACAATTGTTATGCATTCTTCCTGGATTGATTCCTTGATCATTATGTATTGTGCTTTTTTATGTCTTGTAATATTCTTTATTTTAAGGACTCTGTTGTCTGAGATGAGATTTGCCACTCCAGCTTTTTTTTGATTTCCATTTTCATGGAATATCTTTTCCCATCCTTTTACTTTTAGTCTGTATGTGTTTCTAGGTCTGAAGTGGGTCTCTTGTAGACAACATATGTATGGGTCTTGTTTTGTATTCATTCTGCCAGTCTGTGCATTTTGATTGCAGCACTTAATCCATTTATATTTTATATTTTAAGTAATTATATATATAATTTAATATATATATTTAATTGATATTTAATATATATAATTACTTTAAAAATACAATATATACAATTTATATATTAATATATATAATTTTATATATTTTATATAATTTATATAATTATATATATAATAGATATATTATATATACTTTATATTTTAAGTAATTATATATAATTTTAATCTATATTTAATTTGTATTTAATATATATAATTACTTAAATTAAATTACTTATAATTACTTATATATAATATTATAATTACTTAAATTAAATTACTTATAATTATATATATTGTATATATTTTATATTTTAAGTAATTATATATATAATTTTAATATAGATATTTAATTGATTTAAGTAATGATATATTATATATAAATATATTATATATAATATATTTATATATTATATTATATACATATATATTATATATGTATTATATATAAAATATATATATTATATTATATAAATATATTTATATAATTATATATATTATATATAAATACTTAAATTAAATTACTTATACATATAATTTAATATATATATTTAATTGATATTTAATATATATAATTACTTAAAATATAAAATATATATACATATATATGTGTATATTTATATATATTTCCTATTGGCATTTTCTTAATTGCTTTGGGTTTGTTTTTGGAGGTCTTTCCTTTCTCTTGCATTTATTACCTATATAAGTTCCTTTAATATTTGCTGTAAAGCTGGTTTGGTGGTGCTAAATTCTCGTAAATTTTGCTTGTCTGTAGAGGTTTTGTTTTCTCCATTAATTTTGAATGAGATCCTTGTCGAGTAGAGTAATCTTGGTTGTAGATTTTTTTCTTTCAGAACTTTAAATATATCCTAAAATTCCCTTCTGTCCTGCAGAGTTTCTGCTGAAAGATCTGCTGTCAATTGTATGCGTTTTCCTTTGTATGTTACTTCTTGCTTTCCCCTTGCTGCTTTTAATATCCTTTCTTTGGGTTTAATCTCTGTTAGCTTGATTAGTATGTGTCTCAATGTATTTCTCCTTCGGTTTATCCTTTGTGGGACACTTTGTGCTTCTTGAATTTGATTAACTATTTCCTTTCCCATGCCTGGGAAGTTTTCAACTATAATCTCTTCAAAATTTTTCGCAGTGCCTTTGTTTTTCTCTTCTTCCTCTGTTACCCTTATAATTCAAATCCTGGTGCACTTAATGTTGTCCAAGAGTTCCCTGAGACTATCCTCAATTCTTTTCATTCTTTTTCCTTTATTCTGCTCTTCAGCAGTTATTCCCACCATTCTATTTTCCAATTTACTTAACCATTCTTCTATTTCCATTAATCTGCTATTGGTTCATTCCAGAGCTAGAAATGCTTCACAGAAATATTTCACAAATTGAGTTAATTGTCTCTGTTTAATCTTTATCTTTTCTATGTTCTTTGCAACTGTGTTAATTGTGTTGATTGCTTCTTGGATTTTCTCCATTCTATTTTCGAGGTTATGGAACATTTTCATTGTCATTATTCTGAATTGTTTTCCAGGTAGTTTTCCTATTTCCTCTTTGTTTACTTGGCCTTGTGTGTTTCTAGTTTGTTACTTCATTTGTGCAGTACTTCTCTGCCTTTTCTCTTTTTTTTAAAATATTGTGTTTGGGATCTCCTTCTCTCAGTCTTTGAGGTTGAAGTCCATCTGTTTTTGGTTTCTCCTCTTGGTCGGTAGGGTTGATCCAGTGGTTTGTGTAGACTTCTACTGGGTGTGATTTGTGCTTGTGCTCTGGTGGGAGGAGGTACTTTATTTATTTATTTATGTTTTGCCTGCGGGGGTCAGGAATATATGAGGTGGTAATCCTGTTTGCCGATGATTGGGTTTGTGTTTTTGTTTTATATGTTGTTAGGATGTTGATGTCCTGCACTGGGTGCTGCTGGAAGTTGGGTGATGTCAGGTCTTGTATACAAGTGGAGGCCTTTGTGAGAGTTCTTACTAGTTAATACATCCTGGGGTTAGAAGTCTTCTGGCATTCTAGAGTCTTGTTGTTAGTGCTCCCACTCCAAAGGTTCAGGGCCCAATCCCTGGCCAGGGAACAGATTCCACGGGTGGTCTCTTATGGCATTAAAGGGGGCTAAAACATGCACACTAAAGCAAGAAACAAAATGCAGACCCCACACAAATGGCAAATAGAAGATCAGGCAAATACTAACAAAAGTAATGGAATATATACACACACATACAGACCAAAAAAAAAAAAAAAAGTCCAAAAAATAAAATAATAAAGTAGAAGAGATTGACCCCATGAGCAAAAGAAAGCAAAAATGATATCAACCAGATGAAAATGAAACTAACTAAAACATAAACTGGAAAACAAAAACAAAACAATATGCCTACTGGGGAACAAAGCAATGACAGCAAGACAGACAAATATGGTAAGAAAAAGAGAAAAGGAAGAAAAAAAAGAATAGAAAACAAAGTGAAATAGAGGTAGATAAAGGAGGTTTCTATATATTAAGAGTAATTGGAGCCTACTATACAGAGTGAAGTAAGCCAGAAAGAAAAACACCAATACAGTATACTAACGCATATATATGGAATTTAGAAGGATGGTAACAATAACCCTGTATGTGAGACAGCAAAAGAGACACAGATGTATAGATCAGTCTTTTAGACTCTGTGGGAGAGGGCGAGGGTGGGATGATTTGGGAGAATGGCACTAAACATGTATAATATTACATATGAAATGAATTGCCAGTCCAGGTTCGATGCAGGATACAGGCTCGGGGCTGGTGCACTGGGATGACCCAGAGGGATGGGGTGGGGAGGGAAGTGGGAGGAGGGTTCAGGATGGGGAACACATGTACATCCGTGGCTGACTCATGTCAATGTATGACAAAACAAATACAATATTGTAAAGTAGTTAGCCTCCAATTAAAATAAATAAATTTAAAAAAGAATAACTACAACAGGAAAAGAATAAGAAAAGCCAACTAACTAATATATGTAGAAAAATAATAACAAATTACTTTTTTAATTAAAAAAGGAAAAAAGGGAGGACCTCCAAACCACAAAAGGCCAATGTAGAGGCAGATGTATTTAAAGGAAATAAAAATTGTGATTAACAACAACAAAAAATACTCAAAAGGGCAAATAAACTTATTAGTACTAATAAAATCAGCAACTTGAAGTAAGCCAGAAAGAAAAACACCAATACAGTATACTAACACATATATATGGAATTTAGGAAGATGGCAATGACGACCCTGTATGCAAGACAGGAAAAAAGACACAGATGTGTATAACGGACTTTTGGACTCAGAGGGAGAGGGAGAGGGTGGGATGATTTGGGAGAATGGGAATTCTAACATGTATACTGTCATGTAAGAATTGAATCGCCAGTCCATGTCTGACGTAGGGTGCAGCTTGCTTGGGGCAGGTGCATGGGGATGACCCAGAGAGATGTTGTGGGGAGGGAGGTGGGAGGGGGGTTCATGTTTGGGAACGCATGTAAGAATTAAAAATTTTAAAATTTAAAAAAAAAAAAAAATTAAAAAAAAAAATAAAAAATATATAAAAAAAAAGGAAAAAAGAAAAAAAATTCAAATCCAGCTACAGAATAAGGTAAAATATGAGAATAATACATATTTTTCTTGGATCTCAGCTGTCAGTGTCTTTTCCCTCTGAATCACAGTCTATCTCACCCCGCTAGGAGGCCCTTCAATACTGGGCTCCTATCTGGATCTTTTGTGGGGGCAGATCCGACTCCAATCTGGTCCAACTCCTGTGTGTTCTTGCCTCTATCATTTGCATTTGCCCTGCTAGTGCATTTTCTTTTGTGGGACCTCTCATTGTCCTTTTATATATTCCATAGATTCAAACATTGCCTAGCTGATTGTGTGGATTTAATCTGCAGCTTGTACCACTGATGGAAGGTTTTGGGTTCTCTTCTTTGGCCACATTGTGCCTGGGTTTCAATTGTGATTTTATTTCCACCTCTGTGTATGAGTCATCCCCAGGGGTTTACTTCTCAGGCTGCCCTGGAGGCCTTGGGTCTGCCCTAGGGAAGACTGGTGGGGAGGTGGTATGGCTGCTTGGATTGCAGGGGCCCTGGCAGTACTAGGTACTCAGCGGAGCTGGCAGCTGGGAATTGGCAGCTAGCAGGGAATATGGTGCTCTTGGGGCCTTTTCTAGCCTCTAACTGCTCTGACCCAGTGGGGATCATGCATGGGGGGTGATAAGGAGAACTTGGCTCATGGGTACCCTGGCAATGCCAAATACACAGGGGTACTGGTGGCAATTGTCACAGGAGGTATGGCACTATTAGCTTCTAGCTTCTGGCAGTTCTGCCCCAGTGAGGATTGAGCATGGAGGTGGCACAGCTCCTTGGATCATGGGAGCTCTGATGGTGCCAAGTGTATAGGGACACCAATTGCCTCAGTCTCAGGAGCTATGATCCTTGTTGTTCAGTCGGCTCAGTTGTGTCCAACTCTTTCTGACCCCATGGACTGCAGCACGTCAGGCTTCCCTGTCCTTTTCCGTCTCCTAGAGTTTCTCAAACTGATGTCCATTGAGTTGGTGATGCTGTCTAACTATCTCATCCTCTGTCATCCCCTTCTCCTCCTGTCCTCAATCTTTCCCAGCATCAGGGTCTTTTCCAATAAGTCAGCTCGTCCCATCAGGTGGCCAAACTATTAGAGTTTCAGCTTCAGCATCAGTCCTTCCAATGAATATTTAGGACTGATTTCCTTTAGGATGGACTGGTTTGACCTCCTTGCAGTCCAAGGGACTCTCAAGAGTCTTCTCCAACACCACAGTTCAAAAGCATCAATTCTTTGGTGCTCAGCCTTCTTTATGGTCCAATTCTCACATCCATACCTTACTACTGGAGAAACCATGGTTTTGCTTTTATGGACCTTTATTGGCAAAGTAATGCCTCTGCTTTTTAATATGCTGCCTAGGTTGGTCATAGTTTTCTTCCAAGAAACAAGAGTCTTTCAGCTTCATGGCTGCAGCCACCATCTGCAGTGATGTTGGAGAGTCTTTTCTTAGCCTCTGACAGCTGGCAATCAGAGGGCCCTCTCTGTTGCTTGGTCTGTTCAGGCACTTACAGGACTTCTCAGTTGGGGTCCTTTTCTGTTTCTTGTTGCATCAGGCACTTAAATGGTCGACCTCTCTGGGGTCTTTCAGCTGTCTAGTGCTGACCTCTATGGAGAGAGAGGCTATAGCGATGGCTCCAACCCCTATTTGTGACTCAGCAGTATCACCTTACTTCCATTTTTGTCTGGTTTTCCTTCACAAGCATTTCCCACTGTGAATTCCTCCCTCAGGTCCCCTGGGGCTGTCTCCCCACAGTCAACAGCGGATCTTTCCCTAGGATTGCTCTCCAATCTCTATGCCCCAGCTCCCAGCCACTGCACTTTCTAGGGGACTTGCACTTTCTAGGGGACTTGCATCCCTGTCCAGGGTATGTGTGGCTGCAACAAGATTGCTTGTATGATTCTCATTCCATTCAGAATGTCCCAGATTAGCTGTTTCAATCTCCAGTATCCTCAAAGGCTTCACTTCTGTCCTGAAGAATTGTCCCATGTGGGGATCTGACCCCAGCTTCATTTGTCCCATCCCCAGTTGCAGATCCAGTCCTACTCACTCCCCTCTTTTTCAGCCTCCTTCCTTTGTCCTACCAAGTCTTGTGTGGTTCTATATATTCTTTTCCAGTGGTCAGGTACTCCTGCCTGCTCTCAGCTAGAGTTCTGCAAGATCTTCTGCTTCTGGAGGTGTATTCCTGATGTACACATGGAGACAGATGCACTCCATATCTGCCTACTCCTCGCCATCTTGGATCTTAGTTGTTGTTGTTTTTATATGGAGCTGCATGAAATTTATATATTGGAGATTAATCTCTCATCGGTTGCTTTCTTTGCAAATATTTTCTCCCATTATGTGGATTGCCGTTTTCATTTTCTTTATAGTTTCCTTTGCTGTGCAAATCTTTTGTGATGAATTAGGTCCCATTTGTTTATTTTTGTTTTAAATTTCATTGCTCTTGGAGGGAGATTGAAAAAGAACTTGCAGAGAATCTTATGGCTATGTTTTCCTCTAAGAGTTTTATTGTATCTGGCCTTACATTTATGTCTTTAATCCCCATTTGAGTTAATTTTTGTTTACAGTGCTAGAGAATATTCTAACTTCATTCTTTTACATGTAGCTGTCCAGTTTTCTCAGCACCATTTATTGAAGAGGATGTCTTTTCTCCATTGTATAGTCTTGCTTCCTTTGTTGTAGATTAAGTGACCATAGGCATGTGGGTTTATCTCTGGACTTCCTACTCTGTTCCACTGTATTTGTGCCAGCACATACATTATTGATTACTATAGCCTTGTAGTATAGTCAGGGAGCCTTATTCCTCCAAATTCATTTTTCTTTCTCTAGATTACTTTGGCTATTCAGGGTCTTTTGTGTTTCCTTACAAATTGTAAAATTTTTTGTTTTAATCCTGTGAAAAAAATGCCATTGGTAATTTAACAGGGATTGCACTGAATCTGTAGATTGCTTTGGATAGTGTAGTCATTTTCACAATTTGATTTTTCTAATCCAAGAATATGGTATATCTCTCCATGTGTTTGTGGCATCTTTGATTTCTTTCATCAGCATCTTTTAGTTTTCTGAGTACAGGAAACCCTCTTTACATAGGATTATTCTAGGTATTTTATTCTTTTGGTGAGATGGCAAATAGGATTGTTTCCTTAATTTCTCCTTCTGATCTTTCATTGTTAGTGTATAGGAATGCAAGCAATTTCTGTGTATTAATTTTGTAGCCTATAAGTTTACCAAATTCACTGATGAGCTTTAGTTGTTTTCTGTTAGCATCTTTAGGATTTACAATGCATAATATCATGTCATCTGCAAATAGTGAGAGTTTAGATTCTTATTTTTCCAATTTGAATCCCTTTTATTTCCTTTTCTCCTCTGATATCTCCATCACTTGATGGACATTTGGCTTGTTTCCAGTTTTAGGCTATTATGAATAATGGTGCTATGTACATTCATGCACCAGTCTTTTTGTGGACATTTTTCTCAGGTTGGTTATGATCTAAGAATATAATTACTGGAATGTAAGGTATATTTAGGTTTACTATTTAACAAACTGCCTTACTGCTTTTTCAAAGTGGCTGTATCATTTCCACCAGCAAAACACAAGGATACTGGTTTCTTGGTTTCAAGTGACCTAGTTGGCCTTTTTGGTTACATTAATCCTGCTTGATGTATGATTGCACCTAATTATGGTTTTTCAAAATACGTATTCAAATGTGTATTTTTAAATGGGGTTGTTTATGTTAGTGTTGAGATGAAGGTCATGTTTCTATACTATGAATATAAATTCTTTATCTGATATGTGATTTGATAATATTTTGTTCGTTTGTCCTTTAATTTTTGAATGGGGCCTTTTAGTGAACAGGAGTTTTTAATTTTTATGAAATGTAATTTAAGTCTTAGGGATTTTGCTTCTGTTTTTTTTTTTCTAACCAATCTTTGCCTGACTTCAGGTATCAACAATTTCTTGTGCTTTCTTTTAAGTTATTTTATGGTTTTAGGCTTTACATTTAGGTCTGTGCTCCATTTTAAGTTAATTATGGTGTAAAAGATGAAGTAAGTGTTTTTTTTTTTTTTCATTTTTCTTTTAACATATGAAATATCAATTGTTCCAGCAGCATTTGTTGAAAAAAGATTCTACGGATTGTCCACTCATGCTTTTGCACTTTTGCTACAGTCAGTTGTCCATAAATTATTGAATCTGTAGAAAATCTATCATGTTCCATCGATCTGTCTTTCTTTATGCTAACAGCACACTCCTTGATAATTGTAGCCATATGGAAAGTTTGAAATCAGGTAATGGACATCCTCCAGTGTACTTCTTTGTCAAGTCTGCTTTGCTTTTTCTATGTCTCTTGTATTTCCATACAAATTTTAGGGTCAACTTGTCCATTTCTAACAAGTTTTGTGGGAGTTTTGATAGGAATTTGATAAGGATTGAACCTATAGATTAATTTGGAAATAAGTGCATTTTCAATATTGTCTTATGGTTGATGAACATGATGTGTTCTACATGCATTTAAGTCTTTAATTTCTCTCAATACTTCATGGTTTCAGTGTACTAGGCTTTCACATCTTTTGTTCTATTTAATCCCCAAATATTTTTATTCTCTTATACTATTATGAATGACATGATTTTTAAAATATCAGTTTCTGATAGCATGTTACTAAAATATTTAAATATAATTTGTTTTTATATATTCATGTTGAGTCCTGCAATTTAAGTAAACTTATTTATTAATTTTAAGACCTTCCTTTGAGATTTTATAAGATTTTCTACATTGATGTTTATATCTATGAACAAATTTTAATTACCTGTTTCCAGGATGGAGGAGCCTGGTAGGCTGTAGTCCATGGGATTGCTGAGAGTAGGACATGACTGAGCGACTTCACTTTCACTTTTCACTTTCCTGCATTGGAGAAGGAAATGGCAACCCACTCCAGTGTTCTTGCCTGGAGAATCCCAGGGACGGGGAAACCTGGTGGGCTGCCGTCTATGGGGTCGCACAGAGTCAGACACGACTGAAGCGACTTAGCAGCAGCAGCAGGGTGGATGACTTACATTTGTTTGTATTTTCTATTGCACTGGCTCAAACCTCCAGTTTAATGTTGTATAAAAGCAGTGAGACCAGAGATACTTGTCTTGTTCTTAATCTAAGGGGAAAAGTATGATATTAACCATAGGTTTTTCATTGATACCCTTTGTCAGACCGAGAGAATTCCCTCTATTCTGCTTGTCAAGAATTTCTGTCAAGAATGACTGTAGTCTTGTCAACTTCCTTCTCTATATCTATTGAGACAATCGTGGTCATTTTTGTTTGTTGGTTGTTAATACGGTAAATTATATTGATCATTTTTAATAGAAAATTTTTATTTATGGCTGTGAAAGAAACTGATCGATAGTTATCTTTTCTTAAAATTGTTTGCTTTTGGAGCAGGACATAGTATAGATTGGGACGTATTCTTTTCTTTTTGATTTTCCTGAAAGAGTTGCTATAGGGTTGGTATCATTTCTCAAGAATTGGCAATATACACTGGTAATCCATTTGGGCCTGGAGTTCTCCTTGTGGAAAGGTTTTTAAGCTACAAGTTCAATTACTTTAAAGATACATAATTATTCATGTTATCTCTTCTTTCTTGGGAGATCATTGGGAGTTTGTATCATTCAAGGAAATTAATCAGTTCCATCTACATTGTAGATTTCACTGGCATGAAGTCATTTGTGTTATTCATAGATTAATGTTCATATATTATCCTTGTAATATATAGAGAGTCTGTAATTACTACCCCTTTATGTATCTTGATATTGGTAATTGTGTCCACTGTCTCTTTTTCACACCAGTATGGCTAGAGTTTTGTTAATTTTACTGAGTTTCCTCAAGCATCTAACTTTTAATTTCACTGATCTTTTCTATTGCTTTTCTGACTTTTATTTAATTATTTTTCACGGTAAATTTATTATCACATTTCTTCTGCTTATATTGGACTTAACTTGACCTTCTCTTTCTAATTTCTTAAGATATAAATGGATGACAAATTCTTTTATATTTTGTAGGTCTGAAGAGGGCTATGTTTATTCTTCCTATTGACAAAATCAACAGGAAGAGAATCAGTTACTTTTAATTGCCTTTTAATATTTTAAAGACCTTACTCAACTGTTTTCTCACTTGATTACTTCTGATGAGAAACAGATGTCATTCCTACATTCATTATATGGTGAGCAATGTGTCTATTCTCTGCTTGCTTTTGAGATTCCCTTTTACCACTGAATTCATTGATCAACTTGATTATGATGAAAGCCTTGGTGTAGTTTTCTTTATGCTTCTTGTGCTTGGAGTTTACTGAGCTTCTTGAATATACGAGCTTATAGTTTACAACAAATTTAGAAACATTTAAACATTAATTCTTGAAATACTTTTTCTTTTCCTTTTGTTTTCCTTCCATTCAGGGATTTTTGATTGAAATTGCCCCCTACTCATGGATACTTTGATCCTCTTTTAATTAAATGTTTTCTGTTTTATCTTGATTTGTTTCCATTGCTATGTCTTCAAGTTCATTAATCTTTTCTTCTGTAATGTTCAATCTGTCACTAATCACTTTCTAGTGCAATATTTGTTTCACACCTTGTATTTTTCTTCTCTAGAAATTTGACTTGAGTCTTTTAAATTTTGTTCCTTGTTTCTTCTTAACTTTTAAGCATCTGGAATATAGCCATAAGGAAAATTTTAATGCTTTGTCTGACAGTCTTCACATCTATATCTGTTCTCATAGATTTTATATTCTTGCCTCTTTCCATGACTAGTAGCTTTTTCTTGATTCACAAGCATTGGGAATTTTATCTTGTTGGTCTCTGGCTATTTTGGGATTCCTATAATGGCACCCCACTCCAGTACTCTTGCCTGGAGAATCCCATGGATGGAGGAGCCTGGTAGGCTACAGTCCATGGGGTCGCTAAGAGTCGGACACAACTGAGTGACTTCACTTTCACGTTTCACTTTCATGCACTGAAGAAGGAAATGGCAACCCATTCCAGTGTTCTTGCCTGGAGAATCCCAGGGACAGGGGAGCCTGGTGGGCTGCTGTCTATGGGGTCACACGGAGTCGGACACGACTGACGCGACTTAGCAGCAGCAGCATAACTATTATTTTTATTTTATATATATATTTTAAAATTTTATTTTAATTGGAGGTTAATTACTTACAATATTGTATTGGTTTTGCCATACATCAAGTGACCCAGTTAACTTACTTGTGAAGAGTCTGAGCCTCTCGGGCTTTGCTTTTTAGATTTGTTATGCAGAACAAGAGCATGTTTAGTCCAGGATTTCCCTGCGACTCAGAGGGTGAAGAATCCGCCAGTGATGCAGGAGACCCCAGTTTGGTCTTGGCTTGGGAAGATCCCCTGGAGAAGAGCATGGCAACCCACTCCAGTATTCTCGTCTGGAGAATCCCCATGGACAGAGGAGTCTGGCAGGTCACAGTTCTTGGAATCGTAAAGAGTGGGACACGACTGAGTGACTAAGCACAATCATTTACCACCAAAGGAACTAAGACCTGTCTAAGTACTCCACGTGGTACCCTGTGAGTTCTGAGACTAGTCTGGCTGCTATGAGGAAATATGACTTTTGGTCTGATGTGAGCCGCATCACATCAGATGTTCTCTTTAATCCTTTTGGGTAATTCTTACTCTAGCCTAATTTCCTCACACTTATGCACTGAACAGTACTCAGGTGAATACTTGACGAAACCCTTTGCGAATATTCCAGAACTCTTTATGTAGCTCTGTGCGTTCCAGTGTTCTCTTCTAAGAATTAACTGGCCAGTTTCCCCAGCTTAGAGAGTTGGCCATCTCTAACTTGTTTCTCCTTCTCAACAGGAAACTGAAGCCGCATAAGTTCATCTTATTTACTTCCCGTCTCTCAGTGATCACTGTATTTTGTTGCCCGAGGTATAGTCTTTTGAAAAACATGTTTTGAAATTTGCTTTTCTTTTGATTGGAAGGTATATGTGGTTCTTCACACCCTAACTTTGCAAAACAAAGTCCTTCTCAAATAAATCCTTCTCAATATTCTTTCATAATAAAATTTTTTCTTATTTTCCACGAGACGACATAAAGAACATACAATTTGTGCCTTATACATTGACTTGCTAAAGACACGATGCTTGAAGTTAGCCTCCTGAGGAATCTTCTTGGTCAGTTTTGTAAACAGCGGCAAAGCATCTTTGCTTTAACCACTCCTGGTACTTATAAGAACATAACAATTTAACTGATGACATTCATTTTATTATAGTTTTTAATTAGTCCTGGAAGCTTTCTTCTCACTGTTTTTCTCCTTTATGATTTGATTGCATTGCCAGCAGAAAAGCCCTATTCCTTCTGCCAAAGATTCCTATGAAGAAAAGTTCTGGGGCCTGACGATCCTAAAGATGGCTTTGTCCAGATGCAATTTAAGTGTGCAGCTGGAGAGCCTAATTAATTTGATTTCTGATCTCTGTGATAACATAAGCCTCCCCCCAAAAGTGGGGAAAGTCAAGGTCATCTGTTGCTAATCATCACAAGATTTGAACTTCAAAAAAATGGAAATAGAAGATTTTCATGAAGAGCTGTTATGTCCTTTTGCTTCCTTTCCAAGACTTATAAGAACATCGTTTTTCAATCTCAGGGCAGAATAAAATAATTATTCAGTCTTATCCTAAGGGGATAAGAATATAGCTAAATATCCATTTTAAAATATTTCTTTTTCTTTCAATGTACATTCTTCAGTGGATTTCAGGAGGATTACTGAGTTTCCGTTTTTGTTCTTCCTTTTTCCATTTTGTAAAATAGGCCAGGCTCCTTAGAGGAAATAAGTCAATAAAATGCTTGTCTGAAGTATGAGGTTTAAAAGACATCTGTTTAAGAAGGCAAGGCAAGGAAGAAAGAGAGGAAATGACTTATATATCTAGGCTTCTACAAACAAGCATGGCCACTGATTCTGTGGAGGAAGACTTACTGGCAAATCCATTAGGCCAGCGCAAAGGCTCTGGGCTCTGATCCAGGCTGCCTGGGTTCAAATTCTGGTTCATTCACTTACTGGCTAAGCCATATTCACCAAGTTACATAACGTTACAGTATCTCTGTTTCCCCAACTCTAAGTGGAATAGTGATGTCACCTCTCTCTGAGGTTTGATATGAAGATAATTTGAGTTAATATTTAAAAAGAACTTAGAATAGTTCCTAGTGCATAGAAAGTGCCACATATACAAGCGTCCTACAAAATATGCCTTTTTAAAGTATATTTTCTGGGAAATACAACCATTTGCTGACCCAAGAATCACCCTATTTTGGGAACTGTCATTTTGTGCAAATGTTATGAAGGTTGGGTTCCAGTGGGAAATAGTATTGAAACATCTATGAAAGAACTTGTGTAGAAAGGGCTGTTATCTCTTACTACAATAAATGAGCAGAGTATTTTTGCATAAAAAATGTATTGAGGTCTTCCTGGATATTAAGCATAATGCCAGGTGCTAGGAATGTAAGGATGAACAAGGGCTAAGTTTCGCTTAAGGAGCAGTGCAGTCAGCAGACCAGTAAATGGATCATTTTAAAACAATGTGGGCATGCAGTTGCAAGAATGTTTCTAAGGAGCACCAGATAAAATGTCCTAATCCAGTGTGTTGGAGGGGTGGGAAATCAGGTCAAAGAAAGCCTCCTGGAGTTGGTGAGTGTGAGGCAACCAAGCTGTGAGGAGGGAAATGGCATTCCTGGCACAGGGAGGGAAATGACAGCCATTATGAATCAGGGAATAAAGCGAGTCTTATGCTGAGCACTGCTGGAGACTGCCCAGGCAGAGGGAGCACTGTGGTTGGCGGGTACTGCCTCTCTTGGTAGCTCTTCTTGTGAGTGACATCCCTGGACAGAGCAGCACTATATTTCAGGGGCTAGGAAACAAGGAAAGGATGGCGGTAGCAAGGGTGGGGGCTGGGTCCCGTGGGTAGAGGCTGGGTCTGTGGGTGGAGGCTGCGTCCTATGGGCTGGCCATATCCTGAGAGATCACTCTAGGATCTGGAACTGCCCCCAAACTCTGGAGTTGAGGGCACAATTTCATCACTTCACCCACGGGTAAACTGAGTCTCACTCAGGTTGACACAAAATAACCAGACTCATAAGCAACTGGTTTTCAACAAAATGTCGTATTATAAATATACACCAAAATCTTAATCTTGCGCAATAACCATCATGCTCACAGTGCCTCTGATCCCCATTTTGTTGCTGAAATCCATTTCAGAAATCTAATTAGAGATCTAATTGCTGATTGGTCAAAGTCATTCTTGGTGTGCATTTCCAACAACCTAGACAAGTGGATTCCTCACTCTTTTATTTCAATATGCAGTATTTCTACCCCAATGATATAGATTGATCCTTGAGGGAGAGAAGAAGCTTCCTTTTCTGGAGAAAACTGAATAAAATTGGATAGTTCACTGCCTCATGGCTTCCTGGTTTTAGAATTCCCTTATCTCAGAAGGCTATGTTATGTTATGATAACTTGGCCACAGTTTTCTCTAACACCAGATCTATAATCATGCTATATTAAAGAAACACTGTTTTTCTTCAAGTAGGTGTGGGGATTTCTTGTTTTCTTCACAAAATTAGGGTAAAACCCTTCCATTGTAAAGTACTCCCATGATGCTGATATGATCGATCTTTTGTTGATTTTTGTTAGATTTCAAAAGATAACTTTTTCTTTCACTTTATCTCTTAACCCAGGTCTTTGTTTTGCTTTCATTTTAATTTTTGGTGGTTGACATTGCAGACTAATTTATAGCCTTTAAATGTACTTCTGGGGCCAGACAGTAAGGGAACTACTTGAATATGAATCTCTGATGAGTGGAGAGCATGAGAGCATTAGGATAAATCTGAGTGATAAAAATGAAATACTACGAAAAAGTTACTGTTATTCATTTGCAAATTTCAGAAGCAGGAGAGAAATTCCATGTGCATCATATTTTCATCCCTTGATTCTTTCTTTGCTGTGTCACAAGGCCAAATTGCCACCTGGACCTCCTTAATGCCGCCAAGCAACTACTTGCCATATAAGCTCCCTGATTATTTTTCATGCCTTTTGAATTTTATCTTCCTTTAATCATAAGTCAGTAATTACTTGCTGTGTCCTGCAGGGTACTATCTACCATATGGGACAAAGAATTATCAGTTAGTATACTATATTGAATATACTATATAGTATGTTCATAGTATATATTCCATACTATATATATGGAATTTAGAAAGATGGTAATGATAACCCTGTATACGAGACAACAAGAGAGACACAGATGTATAGAACAGTCTTTTGGACTTTGTGGGAGAGGGAGGGGGTGGGATGATTTGGGAGAATGGCATTGAAACATATATAATATCGTATAAGAAACGAATCACTAGTCTAGGTTCAACACAGGAAACAGGATGCTTGGGGCTGGTGCACTGGGATGACCCAGAGGGATGGTATGGGGAGGGAGGCGGGAGGGGGGTTCAAGATTGGGAATACGTGTACACCCGTAGCAGATTCATGTTGATGTATTGCAAAACCAATACAATATTGTAAAGTAAAAAAAATAAATAAAATGAATTTAAAAAAGAATTATCAGTTAAAAATAAATAATTGGAGAGAAGAGATAAGATGCATGAAAAGAAATCACACATTAAAAAAAATCAATATATATAAGTTGTTTTACTAGAGAATGGGGCTCCCGAGGTAACTCACTGGTGAAGAATCTGCCTGCCAATGCGTGAGCCACAGGAGACGTGGGTTCCATCCCTGGAGAAGGAAATGGCAACCCAGTCCAGTGTTCTTGCCTGAAGAATCCCATGGACAGAAGAGCCAGTAGGCTCTTGGAGACAGTCCATGGAGTTGCAAAGGGCCTGACATGACTGAGCTACTGCGCACACATGGGCAATCACTTATGAATTTGAAAGAAGAATTATAATCATTTAGTGCAGCTAAAGTATGCTGATGAAGGTGGCACTTTTGGTGAACCTTAAAGAATGGATATGTAGATCACGTGTTGACACAAAGGAGATTTTAGAGAAGAAAAGCTTAGAGAAAATGGAGATGGGAGTGGGTTTCATGTGTGCCGTGTGTGGCTGTGTTGTTGAAGGGCAGGTCATAAGAAGAAGTAGTCCTGTGGAGGGAAAATGTAACCTGAAAGTGGTAGTCGTTGTTGCTCACTTAGTCCCATGGACTGTAGCCAAACCAGGCTCTTCTGTCCATGGAATTATCCAGGCAAGAATACTAGAGTGGGTTGCCATGCCCTTCTCTGCCAGTTCTTTTTGACTCAGAGACCAAATCCCGGTCTCCTGCATTGCAGGCAGATTCTTTACCATCTGAGCTACCAGGGGGAACCCCTTATGGAGGGAGGCTGTTCCTATTATGAAATCCAGGTAAGCGTCTTTGAATAGGTAAACATAACTATGATTTATAAAGTGTTTCCAATGCTGTGTCCCACATAAATTATCTCATTTCAGTCTTAACCAGAGACCTGTGAAGTAGGTACCACTACCGTCCTTCCCATTTTACAGAAGAGGAAGTTGAGGCTCAGTGCCTGAGTTCTCAGCCAGTGAGCAGCGGAGTAAGGGCAGGTCCATAGAAATCTGAGCTACTGAGTCTGGGTTTCTTCTACAAGACCATCTGTCCTCATGCCACAGGCTTTGCTGTAAGAAATGGGAGCTCTGACTCACTGCCTTAGGGTGACAGAAGGCCATTACTGCTCTGCGGGTGATGCGGTGAAAGCAGTATCTAAGGAGAAGCAGCACCACAGGGACACACGGGGACTGCGGATCAGCTCGTGGGAAATCAGTGGGAGAAGGGAACGAATGTGAGGACAGATCATCAGTAAAATGTGATGTTTTCCTTGCCTCTTTCTGCATCATTTAGCTCTACTACAGGCACATTTTGGGTATAGTGAAAAGTGGAATAGCACAGATTGCCCTCACTATACACTTCCACTTCGAGTGGATTCTGATTCAGTGGAAGGATCTGGACTGGGTCCCATTTGTGGCATATGAAGAGGTTTGGGGTAATTTGGCCAGTTGGAAGGAGATTATTTTGAGCCAGGAAAGCAAACGAGTAATACCCTCGATAGCTGGAGTGGGTGTTATTTGTTGCTTAAACATGCATCTTTCTCACCTTGAGGCTCATTTGTGGGGGCTATAATTCAGGATAAGCCTTCATTGCTATGAACACACACCAGGACCATGAGCTTGCTTCCTGTTTGCTAAGCAGGCAGTGGGACCCAATTTCTGATGATCCGTTTTCTACTTCAACTTACACCTTGGCTCGTAATGAAATCCCACCGCACTGAAGGTCATTTTGCATGATTCATGCTTCTAATTTTTCTCAGTAATCCCAATGTGCTTTGACACCAGTAATTCCATAAATCAATGAAATAAGTAGAGATATTAGTCCAAAGAGAAATACAGTTTTCTTCATTGTGGCAGACAGAAATGCTTTACCAGTTTTCTAGTTAACCCAATACAGGAAGGCATATGCTTGTTAAAATATAAAAGGAAAACTAATAACTGACATATATTGCCCTTCTGTTTAGGTGCTTTCCAGAATTTTCTGTAACAGGAAAAACAACAAAATCAGCATGCTTTTGTTGTGTGTACAGCCAAACCCTAAAACTCAATGAGCATTATTATTGCTTAGTTACTCAGTTATTGACCATATGGAATATAGTTATAATAACTGTTTTAATGTTCTTTTTCTACAAATTCTATCATTTGTGCCATTTCGGTGGCTGCTTCTATCAACTGATTTTCTTTTCCCTCATTATAGCTAATATTTCCCCATTTCTTTGCATATCCTTAACCTTTGAGTGTGTGCTACACATAGAATTTTGCACTGTTGACCGCTGATATTTTTGTTTTCTTTTAAATATTCTTGAGTTTTACTCTGGGTTGCAGTTCAGTTACCTGCAAAGAGTTTGAAACAGTTTAAGGTGTTCTTTGTAGGCTTGGATAAGTGAGATCAGAGCAGCCTTTTTTTTTTTTTTAATTGGAGGATAATTGGTTTACAATGCTGTGTTGGTTTCTGCCATACAACATGAATCAGTCATAATTATATCTCCCCTCCTTCTTAAACCTTCCCATCCCACCCCTCTAGGTTGTCACAAAGCACTGAGCTGAGCTCTCTGTGTCATACAGCAGCTTCCCACTAGCTACACAGTAGTGTACATGCGTCAAAGCTGTTGTCTCAGTTCATCCTGCCATCTCCTTCCCCTATTGTGTCAAGTCTGTTCTCTATGTCTGTGTCCTTCAAGTGCAGGGTTAAACATTCCCAACTCCTGAGGCCATGCTCTTCTAAACACTCCACCTGACACCTGACACCTTCTCTCTTCTGAGTGTGCTCTACTCTGGCCGGTGGAAATCTGAACTGCTTTCTCTTCTGTGTCAGCTCACTGATTGCCCTCCCGCTCCTGTCTAGTGGTGCTCTCCCTGCTCCCCGGATTTATCACATACAGGTGCCCATCAGCTGATGACTCAAAGGGACCCCTCAGGCCACCTCTGTGTGTGTGCGTGTGCATTTCTCCCCTACTTGTGTGTATGCATTTCTTCCCTGTTTGTGCAGCTCTCTCCTGTCCAGTATTCTGCCTGCAGATCTTGCCTCCTACGCCTCCTTGGACTCTCCTTTCTGTCTGCTCACCCAGGGGGACCGTTGTGTCCTGAAATACTCTGCTGCGGCAGCAGTGAGCTGGGCAAACCCAGTGGCTCCCCTTGTTTGTTCCCTAGCTCATGGAGAGCACTTGTCTGTTCTCTTTCCTGTGTGCTCTCTAAAAGCTCTTGTTGCGCATATATTTGGACTGTTTTCTTAGTTACCTAAAGGTGGAGAGTAAATCTAGTCTTGGCTGGAACAGAAAGTCTGGTTACTCAGATTTTGGATGTGTCAAAAAAAAAAAAAAGATAAAAATTTTAAAACTTTTGATAGTTATAATAAATCATGAGACATTTCCTTGTGCTCAGGAGCAAATCTGGAATAATTCAGATGTTCTTTGGGCCCTGTGAGCAGAACACAGAACTCTTCCAGATCCTCGTTATATCTCTCCACTGCAAAAATTGATGTTCCAAAATTCTGTTGTCCTTACATCAGTTTTTTTGTGTGTGTGCTGGGCAGGGGGGGAGGGCGAGGAATGAGATGAAAAAAGACTCTCTGGACTAGCAAGTGTGGAAGAGTATTAACTGTATTTGGGACAAAAATCATTGTGATATGCATTTGGGACCAAAAACATTGTGATAGTATGTCTGTGTACCTACAGCCATGTATATGCATTTGTTTGAATGTGGTATATTTGATAACTGACAATATTTGGGTGGAATACATGTTATGGTAAATTGAATTCTTAGTTAAATTAATATTTGATAGATATTATTTCATGCCTGTTGAATTATTTTTTAAAATATTTTATATATTTACATAGCAATAGAGAAAATTCAATGTGCTTTAGTATTTCTCATATATCTATGATTCTAGTAGTTTTTCCAGGTCAAAGTGTTGAACATCAGTAATCACTTTATACTGCCCTATATGTGGCCAATACAGTGTAAATGTGGCTCAACTGTGAATACTTTGCTCAGATAAACAATGTTTGGCATCCAGGAGACTGGGCACAGACATATTCCTGCATAAAGGAGTATAGTCAAGGCAAGGTTCCAGGAGGGCCAGGTTTTGACAGCCAAGAATCCAACAACGTGCACTAGGTAACGTGTAGGTAGAAAGGAGGTTTGGCAGCAAATAGAGGAATGTTCCAGATCCAGGAGAAAGTGATTTTGGGGAAATCTCAGTATAAGTAGTATGTGTAGACATACAGAAATTAGAATTTCAGTCTCTGAAGAAGACACTGTAGGGACAGGCAAAGCCCCTTTCTTCAAGGAAGTGGGTGAAAGAGGAGAGACCGAAATAAAAACCAAGGGGTTAAAATCCAAAATATGTGAGAACTCTTATAACTCAGTAGGAAAAGAACTGAAATACATTTTTAAAAATGGGCAGATCTTCTGCAAAGACATTTTTTTCCAAAGAAGGCTTAAGGCTTTCTAACAAATACACAAAAGGATGCTCAACATCAGTAATCATCAGAGAATTCAAATCAAGACCACAATGAGATTTCATCTCACACCTATCAGAATGGCTGGGATCAAAAAGACAAGTGTTGGGGAGGATGTGGAGAAAAGGAAACATTGCTGGTTACAAATGTAGATTAGCGCAGCCACGATGGAAAACAGCACGGAGGTTCCTCAAAAAATGAAAAATAATTTTGAGTTGCCACATGATCCGGCAATACCACATCTGGGATTCCATTTATCCAAAGGGAAAAGAAATACTAACTCAACCAATTTATTTATATCCTCATGTCCATTGCAGCATTGTTTACAATACCAGTACATGGAAATGACCTACATATCAAACGATGGATGAATGAATAAAGAAATGTAGTGTATGTATTCAGTGGAAGATTATTTGGCCATGAACAGTGAGAAAATGATGCCAGCTGCAACAGTGTGGGTGGATCTTAAGGGCATTGTGTTCAGTGAAATCAGCCAGACAAAGACAAACGCTGTATGATCTCAATTCTATGTGGACTCTAAACACACACACCCCCACACACACAAAACCAGGACTCACAAATACAGAGAATAGCTTGGTGTTTGCCGGAAGTGGGGGGGTGGTGGGCAGGAAATGGGCAAAGGTAAGAACTTCTAGCTATGAGATAAATAAGTTCTAGAGATGTAATGTATAGCATGGTTACTATAGCTAACATTATTGTGCTGTATATATTTTTTCATGTATTTTTAAAAATTTTATTTAGTTTTTAATTGAAGGATTTTTTATTTACAGAACTGTGTTGGTTTCAGTGGCTGAGAGTGTAGACTTTAAAAGTTCTCATCACAGGGGGAAAAAAAGTTCTAACTATGTTTGTTGATGGATGTTAACTGAACTTATTGTGGTGATCATTGAGCAAAACATATATGTCTCAAGTCATTTTGTCATACACTAAAATATACCTCTATATCAGTTATATCTTAATTAAAGTAAAAGTAAAAATACCTAGCAGTGTTGGGAAGTTACTTGAGGCATGAAGTACCTGCTATAGGACTCAGGATGTGCTTTCTGACAGCATCTTGCTGAAGGCTGTGGGGTGACCCGCTGAGTTTTAAGTGGATTCAAACCTAAATATGGAAATGATTTGAGAGCCCAGTGTGAGTCTTCAGAGGCAGTAAGCAGATTGTTATAATGTTGGAGAATGTGCTGACTGTACCAGTGCAGGCCCTTTAAATCAACTCGGTATAACTCCACAAATGTACGCTAAGAGGTCATTAAAAAGAAGTCAGAGGTATGTCACTCTGGGATTAATCCACTAACCTGCTCACAACATTCTTCTGTGTTAGTGAAATAGGAAAGAATCTTTGTATTCTATTACAAGTTCATCACTAAAGGGATGTTGCTTATAACCTTAAATTATACATAATGGCTCTGGAAACCCTGCCTCCCAGGTAATGAGCATTAAGCTAAAATGCCTTTGTTTAGCTTTCAGGAAACATCCTGACCAGGCCCACCTATAAATAACTGCAGGAAGAAAGAAATTAACACATTTGCTCTGGAGGCTGATGGGAACTAGGAAGTGTTTGACTTTATTCTCTCTCCTTTTAGTGAAAAAGAAGCCTGAATTCTAACTTGGTAAGATAATTCTTTGATTCTAGGTCTACTGGCTTTTTGAATAAAGTCTCTATTCCTTGTCCCATCAACTCTTCTCTTGATTTATTGGCATGTCGTGTGGCCAGCAGTGTGAGCTTCGACTCTGTAACATTAGCTCTTCTTGTTTCCAAATCTCATCCTTCAAGTACAGATGCCCAGATCTTTTCTTCTGGTGCTTGTCACCTTGCCTTTGATTACTGTTCTTGTTTGGGCTGTTTCCAGGTATGTTGGGTCTCCCTCCACAACATGCCTTTGGAAATTCACTCTCTGGTCCTAAAATTCACTAATCTGATCTATGAGGCAGTCCTTTTACACCTTCAAGGGTTCTCAGGGACTGACTGGTGTGTTCTTTTAGCTTCTTGATCAACAGTCTTGATCCTGAGTTAAAGCCTAGGAATGACGTTTGAATGAATCCCTGGAATGAACCAGTTCTCAGTTCAGTTCAGTTCAGTCACTCAGTTGTATCCAACTCTTTGCAACCCTGCAGCACGCCAGGCTTCCCTGTCCATCACCAGCTCCCAGAGTTTGCTCAAACTCATATCCATTGAGTTGTTGATGCCATCCAAACATACCATCCTCTGTCTTCCCCTTCTCCTCCTGCCTTCAATCTTTCCCAGAATCAGGGTCTTTTCCAAGGAGTCAGTTCTTCCCATCAGGTGGCCAAAGTACTGGAGTTTCAGCTTCAGCATCAGTCCTTCCAATGAATATTCAGGACTGATTTCCTTTAGGATTGACTAGTTTGATCTCCTTGCAGTCCAGAGGACTCTCAAGAGTCTTCAACACCACAGTTCAAAAGCATCAATTCTTTGGCACTCAGCTTTCTTTATAGTCCAACTCACATCCAGACATGACTACTGGAAAAACCATAGCTTTAACTGGATGGACCTTTGTCGGCAAAGTGACGTCTGCTTTTTAATATGCTGTCTAAGTTGGTCATAGCTTTCCTTCCAAGGAGCAAGTGTCTGTTAATTCCATGGCTGCAGTCACCATCTGCAGGGATAGAATATAGAACTATCACCAGAATCCTTTAAGTGGGCAATTTTCATCATACTGCTCTCAGGGCATGCTCAGAGCTCAATTTCAGGAATTATCAATCATTTACGGCTCTGGGCGTAATTTCTATCTATGCGATTTGGGGGCTGTATCACCTCTCAGCCTTGGTGTCCCCATGTGTGATTATAGATGAGTGTTATCATGCAAGTGTGTCAGCTCTCAGTTTATTTCCTCTCAGTTCTAAATGCACTCTTCCATTTTGTTCTTTGTTTAATGGCAGACCTATTGTATAGCACTGGGAACTCTACTCAATACTCTGTGGTGACCAAAATGGGAAGGAAATCCAAAAAAGAGGGGTATATATAAACATCACTGTTGCACTTTGCTGTACAGCAGGAAGTAACACAACTTTGTAAAGCAACTATACTCCAATAAAAATTAATTTAAAATGTACCCTTCAATATATGTGGTAATAGAATTTATTTCAGCATTTTTTTAATATAAATTTATTTATTTTAATTGGAGGTTATATTTCAAATCAAGCCACTCACGGTTCTGGTGGTTTCCTGCATTCCTGGGCTTGGTGCTGCACTGCTGCCTCTGTCTTCGTGTTGCCTTCTTCTGTTGGCTGATTTTGCCTCATAGTGTCTCTTATCAGGACACTTCTCACTGGATTCAGGGCACACCTGGATAGTCCAAAATTATCTCCTCATCTTAAGGTCCTTAACTTGATTACATCTGCAAAATGCTTTTCCCAAATAAGATAACATTCACAGACTCCAGGGATTAGAACGTAGATGTACTTTTCCTTGTGTCCACAATTTAGCCCACTAAAATGATTTTTGTGTTTGTTTCTTATTTTAATAAATTTAGATTAAGATGCCATGATATATCACACTATTAGCTCAGTTAATAGGGCTTCCCTAGTGGCTCAGGTGGTAAAGAATCTGCTTGCAATGGAGGAGACCTGGGTTCGATTCCTGGGGTGGGAAGATTCCCTGGAGAAGGAAATGGCAACCCACTTCAGTATTCTTGCCTAGAAAATTCTATGGACAGATGAACCTGGCAAACTACAGTGTGTGGGATTTGCAAAGAGTCAGGCATGACTGAGCGTCTAACACTTTTGCTCAGCTAATAAACCCACAAATATTTTTTCCAGTATTTATTTATTCCATAGGCATATTACTTACTAATGTGATTTTCTTAGGTTTTGTAGTAATAGTCATGCTATGTGAACTTCACTTACGCAACATTTAGTCATTTCACTGTTATGCATCCTAACCAACTCTTTCAAGTCCCAAAAGGTTGATCATAATGCACACCCATGCATGAGAGTGAGCTGACAATGATAGTGTAACATAGTATAAGGTAATGTTTTCTCCATGCAATCGGATGAGTGCTTCATTCCACTAATATCTGAAACTGATTAAGCTTAAAGAATATATCTGAATTGTCAAAGTTTGTATGAAGTGTTATAATATCTAGGAAGATTTTGGGGTCAGGGATCACATGGACACGTCTGTAGAGGTTTAACCACAAAATTCCTTCAGCTGTTCAAACATAACCCATCATTTCTGTGTGAATTAAATTGACATACTGTAGGAAATTTTTCTCTTATATTTCTATAGCTTTCCCCCATTTCCTTCCTTATATACCACACATTTAGGTAGAAGTGTTTTTAATATTCACTAACTTAAATGAGGTTTATTTTGAGCATAATCATAGGCGCTGCCTGAGTGGGAGGAATTTGTGCTGTGGTTGTGAAAGAGGAGAAAAAATGCTTCTCACATAGAGAAGTTGGTGAAAAGATATGTAATAGACTTGGGAGAATATCACTACTGCCATTAATAGATTCTAGGATGTGGACAGCTCAGAATGCAGAGAATCCTCTACTCTCACCCAAGTTGGACTCACTCCCATGAACTTGGAGTTTCTGATAGGTCGCTGAGATCTGTTTCTCAATGGTGCTGCTGATAATACAGGGATATGATTTTTTTTTTTTTTGCATTCATTTCTTTATTTGGCTGCATGGAGGTTGTAGCATGCAGGATCTTTGGTTGCTGTGCACAGACTCTCTAGTTGTGGCACATGGGTTCCAGGGCATGCAGACACAGTAGGTTTATTTTTTAAAATAAATTTCTGACATTTTAATGTTGAATATCATCAATTCTTCCTGCATATGTTTTCTGACAAAAAGACTCAGAATCTTGTTCCCATGCACATAAGATTTGAAAGACCACAATAAAGGGCTAAGCCTGAATATTTGTTTATAACACTCGAACGCCTTGTACATGTCATTTTTATCTCTAAAGGGCTCTCTATTTCAAAGCCCTTTTAATTCCTATGATTTTAGATGAAAACTCCCAATCAGGATGTTCATGAACATCTGCAAATATCTTTTTCTGTTGGAAGATGTCAGCAGACAATGGCATGAGCAGTTAGTGAGGAATTGGCTGGGACCTGGCAACTGAGCAACGAGCAGTTTCTCACGTTTGAGAACCTGAATCGCTTCTTGATCTTGACATTTTTTCACAGCACACCTGATGAATGGATCTCCAGGATTATGAGAAGGGGATGAGTCAGAAGACAGAAGCTCTTTGTTGTGATCGAAGGTACTGTGGTTTGAATCCTCTATTCTGCCTCTTGCCTTCTCCTCTCCTTGCTTTCTATCCTTTTCCTTTTCCATCCTGGCCATTTTCTTTTTGCAGCTCCTCTCCCACCTCACACTAAGAGAGTCTAGACATTCATTCATTCAACAAATATTTGCTAAGTTTGACTGTGTTCTCTGCACTGTTAGGTGATTGGATATAGAGTAATGAAGAAACAAATTGCTTATGTGGAGCATCTATTCAGGCAGGAAGGTTAGATCCTGAACTTGTGGTTCATGTCACACAGTGGAAGAGCTCTTCACCAGCACTGTAAAGATCTGTCCTCTGTAATGAATGACCCTTAGCACTGGAGACCAGAATCCATATCTGGGGTTGCATGAGGAGGGAAGGAGTTCAAGTAGATTGGTGATATGGAGGGCAGAGCTGAAGGGGGAGCACAAACGCAGTGAAGGGACCCAGAGGAAGGAAAGGGGTTTTTGTAGCTGCCTAATGTAAGACATTTTAAGGAGATATACATATAACTAAAGTGATTTTTTGAAGGCTGTGTGCATGAAAGAGTATACATAACCCCTGAGCTTTTAAAGTAAAGCAAATAATAGTTGCTTTTACAATTTTTCTTTAGGATTTTAATAGATTTGTATTTGCACTTGTATTTCTGGGTAATAAATTAAGAGTTTTTATTATGATGATTTTTATTTAGTTTACATAAAGCAAGATGTTCATGTTTTCCCTACCTTTTGGCCACTACAAATGAATCACATAGAATCCTTATCTCAATACGACTGGAAGAAAAAAATAGTAGCTAATACTGGAGTTACTTATCGGTGAATAACTGTTCCACAAAGTGAGATTGGTAAGTAAGATGTGTTTTATGACTGAGAAAAACATGGGAGGCTAGTCTAGAGGGCAAAATGTAGGGTTGAGGGGTTGCCTTCTGCCCTCATCAACTCATTCTCTCTCTTTCTCTTCATTCCTACTCCAAGCAAGTAAATGTGTACAACTTTCTTATACACTTGAACTTAAATTATCAGCTTAATATAGACTTAATATAGACTTAAAATATAGACTATTTTATCAGCTTAATATGTATTATGAAAGCCTCTTGGTAATGACAAATCAAAAACCTATAACAGATACAAAAATGATAACGAGAAAGAACCAAAACCAACGTTATAAAAAACAATTCTCAAAGACAGCAAGAGAGGAAGAAAGGAACTACAAAGCAATAAGGAAAGAATGAACAAAATGAAAATAGTAAGTCCTTACTTATCAAAAATTACTCTAAATATAAATGGTTTAAATTCTCCAATTAGGAGAAATAGAGTGACCGAATAGATCAAAAAAGCAAAACCTAACTCAGTGCTGCCTACATGACACTTAAGCCTCAAGAACATTCACAGGCTGAGGGTGAAGGGATGGAAAAAAAAATACCCCATTCAAATGCAAACCAGAGGAGAGCAGGTGTAGCTATGTTTATGTCAGAGAAAATAGAGTTCAAATTAAAAGCTATTACAAGAGAAAGAAAGGTCACCATATAATGTAAAAGGGATCAATTTATTAAGTAGATACAAATATATTAAATAGGTATAGCAATTTTAATATATATACACCCAATATTGAAACATTCATATATTTGAAAAAAAATTAACAAATCTAAAGGCAGAAATAGGCAGAAATGATAGCAGAGAACTTTAACACTCTATTTTCAACAATGGATAAATCATCCAGACAGAAAATCAACAAGGAAATAAGAGATTTTAACTTCATTTTAGACCAAAGAACCTAACAAACATATTCTGAACATCCCATCCAACAGCAGCAGAATACACATTCCGCTAATGTGCACATGACAGTTCTCCAGGGTAGATCACATGATAGGTCACAAAATAAGTCTTCACAAATTTATGAAGACTGAAATCATCGAGCAATTTTTCTTTTCTAACCACAAAGATGAAACTAGAAATCAATAACAGGAGGAAAGCAGGACAATTTATAGATATGTGGAAACAACATGCTCCAAATAATCAATGGATCAAAGAAGAAATAAAAAATAAAATAAAAATAAATAATGTCAAACAAACAAAAATTTAAAAAAGGAATTATGGGATGCAGTAAAATGTACTAAGAAGGAAATTCTAGTGACAAATGCTCACATTAGAAAGAAACAAAAATGATCTCAAACGCCCTAACCTTATATCTCAGTGAAGCAGAAAAAGAACACATTAACCCCAAAGGTAGCATAAAGAAGGAAATAATAGAGATTATAGCAGAAATACATGAAATAGAGACTAGAAAGACAAAGATCAAATAAACTAACAGTTTTTTCTTAAAAGATACAGAAATTTGAACAGTTAACCAATTAACAAAAAAGAGATGAATCAAATAAAATTATAAGTGAAAAAGGACACATAACAATTGATCCCAGAGAAACACAAAGATGATGATATTTCAATGAACAATTAAATACTAACAAATTAGATAACCTAAAAGAAATGGACAAATTCCTAGAAACAGCTTATCAATCCTGAATCTTGAAGTAACAGAAACACTAAACTGTCCTGATAATGAAGTGCAACGGGGACACTACAAGAAAAGAAAACTACAAGCCAATGACCCTGATGAACACAGATGCAAATATCCTTAGCAAAACACTAGCAAACAGAACTGAAGAGCACGGTAAGAGGACCACACACTGTGAGTATGTGGGATTTATCCCTGGGAATCAGGAAGGGGCCAACATACGCAAGTCAAAAATGTGATACATCTCATTACTAGAGGGAAGTATAAAAATCTGATGAACATTTAAATAGATGCGGAGAAAGTATTTGATAAAATTCAACATCCTTTTATGATAAAAGTTCTCAACAAATTTGTTATGGAAGGAATACACCACAAAAATAATAGAGTTCATATATGAGAAATCAGCAGTTAACATCATACTTAGTGAAAAGTGAAAAGTGAAAAGCCTTTTCCCCATGACCAGGAACAAGACATAGATACTCACTCTTGCCTCTTCTATTCAACAACAGCCCCATTGCTGTTGTTAGTCACTAAGCTGTGTCTGACTTCTTGCGACCCCATGGACTGTAGCATCCCAGGCTTCTGTCCTTCAGTATTTCCCTGAGTCTGCTCAAATTCACTTCAATTGAGTTGGTGATGCCATCCAACCATCTCATCCTCTGTCATCCTCTTCTCCTTTTGTCTTCAGTCTTTCCCAGCATCAGAATCTTTTCCAATGAGTTGTCACTTTCTATCAGATGGCCAAAGTGTCAGTTTTACTCAGCACTAATTTCCGTTAGGGATTGACTGATTTACCTCTTTGCTGTCCAAGGGGCTCTCAAGAGTCTTCTCCAACACAATTCGAAAGCACCAATTCTTCAGCACTTAGCCTTTTTTTATGGTCCAATTCTCACATCGATATGTGACCACTGGAAAAATTATAGCTTTGACTGTATGGACCTTTTTTCCACAAAGTGATGTCTCTGCTTTTTAATATGCTATCTAGTTTTGTCATAGCTTTTCTCCTTAGGGGAAGCGTCTTTCAATTTCATGGCTGCAGTCATCATCTGCAGTGACTTTGGAGCCCAAGAAAAGAAAATCCACCACAGTTTCCAGTTTTTCCCCATCTATTTGCCATGATGTGATGGGCCAGAGTGCCATGATCTGAATTGTTTGAATGTTGACTCTCAAGCTAGATTTTTCACTCTCCTTTTTTACCCTCATCAATAGGCTCCTTAGTTCCTCTTCACTTTCACAATTAGAGGGATATAATCTGTATGTCTGACATTGTTGATATTTCTTCCAGCAATCTGGATTCTGCTTGTGATTCATCCAGCCTGGCATTTCACATTATATACTCGGCATATAAGTTAAATAAGCAGGGTGACAATATATAGCTTTGATGTACTCCTTTCCCAATTTTTAAAATTAATTAATTAATTTATTATTATTATTATTTTTACTTTATTTTACTTTACAATGCTGTATTGGTTTTGCCAAACATTGACATGAATCCACCACGGGTGTATACAAGTTCCCAATCCTGAATCCCCTTCCCACCTCCCACCCCATATCATCTCTCTGGATCATCCCCATGCACCAGCCCCAAGCATCACTGAAACATGTATACTATCATGTAAGAAACGAAGTGCCGGTCTATGTTCGATACAGGATACAGGATGCTTTCCCAATTTTAAATCAGTCCATTGTTCCCCGTAATATTCTAACTTTTGTTTCTTGACCTGCATACAGGTTTCTCAGGAGGCAGGTAATGAGTTCTTGTACTCCCATCCTTTTAATAATTTTCCAGTTTGTTGTAATCCACATAGTCTTTACCATAGTCAATGAAACAGAAGTAGATGTTTTTCTGGAATTCCTTTGCTATTTTGATGATCCAATGGATGCTGACAATTTGATCTCTGGTTCCTCTGCCTTTTTTAAATCCAACTTGAACATCTGGAATTTCTCAGTTCATGTACTGCTGAAGCATCCTTGATGGACTTTGAGCATTACCTTGCTAGCATGTGAAATGAGCACAACTGTGTGGTAGTTTGAACATTCTTTGGCATTGCCTTTCTTTGGAACTGGATTGAAAACTGACCTTTTCCAGCAATTAAGAAAACTCTCTCTCTCACACACACACACACACACACACACACACACACACTCACTCACTCACACACATATAAGTGAGAAAGAGCACCTCAATCAGAAAGGAAGATGTAAAACTGCCACTGAAGATAGTATGCTCTTATATACAGAAAACTTCTCACCAAAAAATTGTTACAACGAATATATTTTGTTAAAAGTTTCAGAATGGTGATAGAAGAGACAAAAAATTTTCAGACATGTGTATCATCAGAACTAAATGCTAACATGGAGATTATATTTAGAATCAATCAAAAATTATTGATCTGATTATTTTCATGTCAAACAAACAATCTAAGAGTTCTATTTTGATTGTGGCAACTTGAATATGACAAAAACTGAGACTTTGTCTTCCTTTGCAGCCTCCAAATCTGCGTTATCCTAGCTTGTTGAAAACTGGTTGCAGGGTGGTTTATTCTGCTCCCTGCTCTCCCTCACCCATTTTTATCCTATTCACCACAAGCCCCTGGGAATCCCTGGAAGCTCAGCTTTTAAAGTATCTGCCTGCAGTGCAGGAGACCCTGGTTCAACTCCTGGGTTGGGAAGGTCTGCTGGAGAAGGAATAGGCTACCCACTCTAGTATTCTTGGGCCTCCCTCATGGCTTAACTGGTAAAGAATCCACCTGCAATGTGGGAGACCCGGGCTTGATCCCTGGGTTGGGAAGATCCCCTGGAGAAGGGAAAAGCTACCCACTCCAGTATTCTGGCCTGGAGAATTCCATGGACTGTATAGTCCATGGGGTTGCAAAGAGTCAGACATGACTTTGACTTCTACTTTCACCACGAAGACCCAGCAGTGATACCTCTCAGGGAACCTTGAATCCACCCACTTCTTTGCCTCCACCACCCCTGACCTCTCCCCGCAGGAATCCTAGGCACTAATTCACACAAGGGCTCCTCCAGAGACTTCAGAGAGTGCACCCTTGCTCTGGAAAATGGGCTCAGGGAAATTCAAAGCCTGCTTCCAGATTCTCCCACCACTGAGTGCAATAGTTTCCTTTGCTCTAAGGGTGTGACCGTTGTTCTCTAACTGACCAGCTTTTGCTGCTTTAAGCACTCAGGTCATCACCATGACCCCTACCCATACCCAGGTTTTCAGCCCCTGTGGTTCTATCTGCCCAGAATACACTTCCCTCACCCTTTTATTCTAAGAAAGTCCTGCTCAGTCTTCAATGTTATGCCCAGTCTCTTCTCCCTCTCTCTGAGAAGTGTGGGTCCTGCTCTGGGGGTCCTGGAAACAAAGCAACTGACAAGGGATTAATCTCCAAAATACACAAGCAGCTCGTGTAGCTCAATGTAAAAAAGATAACAAAAACAACCCAATCAAAAATGAACAGAAGACCTAAATAAATATTTCTGCAAATGAAACACACAGATGGTCAAAAAGCATGTGAAAAGATGCTCAACACCAGTAGTTATTAGAGAAAAGCAAATAAAACCTTTTAATATAATGAAGTATCACCTCACACCAGTCAAAATGGCCATCATCAAAAAACCTACAAATGAAAGTGCTAGAGAGGGTGTAGAGAAAAGGGAACCTCCTACACCATTGGTTGGAATATAAATTGGTATAGCCACTATGGAGGTTCCTTAAATAAGTTAAAAATGCAATTACCATATGGTTTAGCAATCCCAATCCTGGGCAGATACCCAGAGAAAATCATAATTCAAAATCATGCATGCACCCCAAATTCATGGCAGCAGTGTTCACAATACCCAGTCATAGAAGCAATTTAAGTGTCCATCAACAGATGAGTGGATAAAGAAGACATGGTGCCTGGATGCAATGGAATATTCAGTTCAGTTCAGTCGCTCAGTCGTGTCTGACTCTTTGCGACCCCATGAATCGCAGCACGCCAGGCCTCCCTCTCCATCACCAACTCTTGGAGTTCACTCAGACTCACATCCATCGAGTCAGTGATGCCATCCAGCCATCTCATCCTCTGTCGTCCCCTTCTCCTCCTGGCCCCAATCCTTCCCAGCATCAGAGTCTTTTCCAATGAGTCAACTCTTTGCATGAGGTGGCCAAAGTACTGGCATTTCAACTTTAGCATCATTGCTTCCAAAGAAATCCCAGGGTTGATCTCCTTCAGAATGGATTGGTTGGATCTCCTTGCAGTCCAAGGGACTCTCAAGAGTCTTCTCCAACACCACAGTTCAAAAGCATCAATTCTCCAGTGTTCAGCCTTCTTCACAGTTCAACTCTCACGTCCATACATGACCACAGGAAAAACCACAGCCTTGACTAGACGGACTTTAGTCGGCAAAGTAATGTCTCTGCTTTTGAATAAGCGATCTAGGTTGGTCATAACTTTTCTTCCAAGGAGTAAGCTTCTTTTAATTTCATGGCTGCAGTCACCATCTGTAGTGATTTCGGAGCCCCAAAAAATAAAGTTTGACACTGTTTCCACTGTTTCCCCATCTATTTCCCATGAAGTGATGGGACCAGATGCCACGATCTTTGTTTTCTGAATGTTGAGCTTTAAGCCAACTTTTTCACTCTCCTCTTTCACTTTCATGAAGAAGCTTTTTAGTTCCTCTTCACTTTCTGCCATAAGGGTGGTGTCATCTCCCTATCTGAGGTTATTGATATTTCACCAGACAATCTTGATTCCAGCTTGTGTTTCTTCCAGCCCAGTGTTTCTCATGATGTACTCTGCACAGAAGTTAAATAAGCAGGGTGACAATATACAGCCTTGACGTACTCCTTTTCCTATTTGGAACCAGTCTGTTGTTTCATGTCCAGTTCTAACTGTTGCTTCCTGACTTGCATACAGATTTCTCAAGAGGCAAGTCAGGTGGTCTGGTATTCCCATCTCTTTCAGAATTTTCCACAGTTTATTGTGATCACACAGTCAAATGCTTTGGCTTAGTCAATAAAGCAGAAATCGATGTTTCTCTGGAACTCTCTTGCTTTTTTCATGATCCAGCAGATGTTGGCAATTTGATCCCTGGTTCCTCTGTCTTTTCTAAAACCAGCTTAAACATCGGGAAATTCACAGTTTACATATTGCTGAAGCCTGGCTTGGAGAATTTTGAGCATTACTTTACTAGCATGTGAGATGAGTGCAATTGTGCGGTAGTTTGAGCATTCTTTGGCATTGCCTTTCTTTGGAATTGGAATGAAAACTGACCTTTTCCAGTCCTGTGGCTACTGCTGAGTTTTCCAAATTTGTTGGCATATTGAGTGTAGCACTTTCACTGCATCATCTTTCACGATTTGAAATAGCTCCACTGGAATTCCATCACCTCCATTAACTTTGTTCTTAGTGATGCTTTCTAAGGCCCACTTTACTTCACATTCCAGGATGTCTGGCTCTAGATGAGTGATCACACCATTGTGATTATCTGGGTCGTAAAGATCTTTTATGTACAGTTCTTCTGAGTATTCTTGCCACCTCTTCTTAATATCTTCTGCTTCTGTTAGGTCCAGACCATTTCTGTCCTTAATCGAGCCCATCTTTGCATGAAATGTTCCCTTCAGTTCAGTTCAGTCGCTCAGTCATGTCTGACTCTTTGTGCCCCCATGAATCGTGCATGCCAGGCCTCCCTGTCCATCACAAACTCCCGGAGTTCACTCAGATTCATGTCCATCGAGTCAGTGATTCCATCCCGTCATCTCATCCTCTGTCGTCCCCTTCTCCTCCTGCCCCCAATCCTTCCCAGCATCAAAGTCTTTTCCAATGAGTCAACTCTTTGCATGAGGTGGCCAAAGTTCTGGAGTTTCAGCTTTAGTATCATTCCTTCCAAAGAAATCCCAGGGCTGATCTCCTTCAGAATGGACTCGTTGGATCTTCTTGCAGTCCAAGGGACTCTCAAGAGTCTTCTCCAACACCACAGTTCAAAAGCATCAATTCTTCGGCGCTCAGCCTTCTTCACAGTCCAACTCTCATATCCATACATGACTACTGGAAAAACAGCCTTGACTAGACGGACTTTAGTCGGCAAAGTAATATCTCTGCTTTTGAATATGCTATCTAGGTTGGTCATAACTTTTCTTCCAAGGAGTAAGCTTCTTTTAATTTCATGGCTGCAGTCACCATCTGTAGTGATCTTGGAGCCCCCCAAAATAAAGTCTGACACTGTTTCCACTGTTTCCCCATCTATTTCCCATGGAGTGATGGGACTGGATGCCATGATCTTTGTTTTCTGAATGTTGAGCTTTAAGCCAACTTTTTCACTCTCCTCTTTCACTTTCATCAAGAGGCTTTTTAGTTCCCCTTCACTTTCTGCCATAAGGGTGGTGTCATCTGCATATCTGAGGTTATTGATATTTCTCCTGGCAATCTTGATTTCAGCTTGTGTTTCTTCCAGCCCAGCATTTCTCATGATGTACTCTGCATAGAAGTTAAATAAGCAGGGTGACAATATACAGCCTTGACGTACTCCTTTTCCTATTTGGAACCAGTCTGTTGTTCCATGTCCACTTCTAACTGTTGCTTCCTGACCTGCATACAGATTTCTGAAGAGGCAGGTCAGGTGGTCTGCTATTCCCATCTCTTTCAGAATTTTCCACAGTTTATTGTGATCCAAACAGTCAAAGGCTTTGGCATAGTCATAAAGCCTTGGTATCTGTAATTTTCTTGAAGAGATCTCTTGTCTTTCCCGTTCTGTTTTTTTTCCTCTATTTCTTTGCATTGATCGCTGAAGAAGGCTTTCTTATCTCTTCTTGCTATTCTTTGGAACTCTGCATTCAGATGCTTATATCTTTTCTTTTCGCCTTTGCTTTTCGCCTCTCTTCTTTTCACAGCTATTTTGTAAGTCCTCCACAGACAGCCATTTTGCTTTTTTGCAAAATGGGGATGGTCTTGATCCCTGTCTCCTGTACAATGTCATGAAACTCATTCCATAGTTCATCAGGCACTCTGTCTATCAGATCTAGGTCCTTAAATCTATTTCTCACTTCCACTGTATAACCATAAGGGATTTGATTTAGGTCATACCTGAATGGTCTAGCGGTTTTCCCTACTTTTTTCAATTTAAGTCTGAATTTGGCAATAAGGAGTTCATGATCTGAGCTACGGTCAGCTCCTGGTCTTGTGTCTGTTGACTGTACAGAGCTTCTCCATCTTTGCCTGCAAAGACATTACGCAGCCATAAAACGAAATGAACAATGCCTTCTGCAACAGAACTGACACGGCTAGAGATTATCATATTAAATGAGTC
This sequence comes from Capra hircus, assembly GCF_001704415.2. Classification (NCBI taxonomy): domain Eukaryota; kingdom Metazoa; phylum Chordata; class Mammalia; order Artiodactyla; family Bovidae; genus Capra; species Capra hircus. Next base: position 92,470,081 of record NC_030821.1, read on the forward strand.
AGAAAGAGAAGCCAGTACCAGACAATGCACTTCTATGTGAACCCTAAAATACGGCACAAATTAACCCATCTACAAAGCAGAAACAGACTCACAGACATAGAGAACGGATTTGTATTTTCCAAGGGGGCAGGGTGGGGTAGGGATGGACTAGGAGTCTGGGGTTGGTAGACTAAAACTGTTACATTTAGAATGGGTGACCAACAAAGTCCTACTATGTAGCACAGGGTGCTCTATTCAGTATTGTGTGATAAACCTTAATAGAAAAGAATATGAAAATAATTAACGTATGTCTATAACTGAGTCACTTTGCTATACAGCAGAATTTCGCTTGACATTGTAACTCAATAAAAAAATTTTTTTTAAATAATGACAGTTTTAAACTGATGCCTCCACCCATGGCCCTTCATTTCAGTGATCCCAAATGACCCCTGTCCTGGTTCTGACCTGCAGCTGGGCCTTGGGTGCTGGTTCCATGGAGAACCCAGGCCGTGCTTGCACCTCCCTCTTTCTAGCCTTGCTTTGGATGTTCTGGGCTGGGCCCTGCCATCATCCAGCATCCTCAGCCTCATTCTGGACCAGTGTGATGTTGGCCTTCTGGCTACAACAACCCTTCTCTTCCCCAGAGCCTGGTGGCTGCTGGTTGGTTGGTAACCTGGAAGTCTGGTTTCCTTCAGAGATGACACAGGGAATTTATTCTGCTTGGCTGTCACAGAAGCACCGTCGCTGATAATTATAATCCCACAGGGAGCTTTGGAAGGTTTTGAAGCCCAGTTCCAATCCTAGGGACTCCAAATTAATTGATATGAGATGCAGTCTGGATATTGGGATTTTAAAAAACATGTATAGTTGTCAAAGATAAATGAAGCTGGATACTAAAGTAAGTACAGATGTTAATCAGTGATGCACAATTGCAGTGGGGGAAAGAGTTCAGTCTGAACTGAGCTCAGCTATGCTTGGGTAACCAGGTGCTTTAAATGAGAATGAAGGGATAGGAAGTGGGGGTGATGAGTGAGGGCCTAGCAGAGTCAGGGAAGGAAAAGTCACAGAACGTGGGAACGGGGCTGGTCCACAGGAAACCCACCTGGGTTAGTTAATGAGTGCTTCTGAAAGTCAGGCTTCTGCCCTCCCACAGAGCCTGGGACTCAGGCCCCGTCTGCACGTGTGGGCTGGAACAAAATCCTCCTGGCAGCTTTGAGTTTTCACAGGCAGGCACTCAAGAGGAGCTTAGGTCACCCTAGGGACGTGGCCTGAACTGGTTAGAAACAGGTTATTGTTTTAGGAAAGTCTTTCTAGGCCAAGGTTGAGCACTGGTGAAGAACAGGGCTTGGTTAACGTGGCTAGAAACTGGTTGAGAGAATCTTTGTCTCAGCCAAGTCTGAGAAATGCTGATCCAGGATTGTCCGTGCCTGTCCCTGTCTCTGCTCTGAGGTCCAGGCTGCTCTCCATAGGAGGCTGATTCCCCATGTGCAGGCCTTTAAGACAGGATTAAACTGTTTCCTTTTCTCCTGGTCCCACTCCTCCTTTACCTACATTTTTTCACTCTGATTAAGAGTGAAAAGTGAAAGTGTTAGTCCCTCACTTGTGTCAGACTCTTTGCGATCCGATGGACTGTAGCCCACCAGGCTCCTCTGTCCATGGAATTCTCCAGGCAAGAGTACTGGAATGGGGAGCCATTCTCTTCTCCAGGGGATTTTTCCCAACCCAGGGATCAAACTCCCGTCTTCCATACTGCAGGCTGATTCTTTACCATCTGTCATAAGAGTGCATTTGCCTTCTCACCTGTGGACCTAATTCTTTCCTGCCTGTGAGAACTTCCCTCCACTTTAGCCTTTGAAGATCATGCTTCCTTCTCTGCACTGCCCACCCCCACATACACAGGGACCGCCCCCCAAACATGCTCTTGGGTGGGCGAAGCTGTGGTCCCCCACCCGCTATGGCTCTTCTGTGACCTGGTCTTCAGCCAGCTGCCTGAGCCTCTCCTATGCCTCATTCAGTTAAGCTCTGTGGGGCTGACCTCTCCTCTCCGGGTTCTTGCCTCTGACCCTGAACTTTCTCTACCTCATGGCATAACTCTGAGGTGGGGAAGTTTGTGTGGTTTACTGAGGAGCAGGGAGACTGGAGCTTCTCACCCGACTTCTGCTCGCCGCTCATTCTAATGCAGCACTTACCACTGACAGAGTTCTTAAGATCATCAGTTTATTAACTCATTAACAAACATTCTGTGAGTGACTTGGGAGTCTATTTTTAGTTTTATAAAGTAATCAGAGTTAATGGTTGTTACAGCTAGAAGCCAGGGGAGGGGTATAACTTTCTGAGTCAGTCAGCCTTGTGTGTTTGTCCTCAGTCATTTCAGTTGTGACCCCATGACTCTTTGTGGCCCCATGGACCATAGCCTAGCAGATTCCTCCATCTATGGAATTTCCCAGATAAGAGTTCTGGAGTGGGTAGCTATGCTCTCCACTGAGGGATCCTCCCAACAGGGATCGAACCGGGGTCTCCTGCACTGCAGGCAGATTCTTTACCATCTGAGCCACCAGGGAAGCTCTCAGTCAGACTATTGTCATGAAAAGATAAAACAGAATGGGTCAACATCCTTGGTAATTTCAAAATGTCGTCTAGGACTTGAGTTGCTCAGGTGGAATAAAGGTTTTTATTATTATAAAAAGAACATAAACTTTTTGTTATTGAGTGTTTATCACATGACCAGACATTGTTTGTACTTTTAAAAATACAGTTGAGTGGGATATCACACATGTACGAAAATATAAACAATAAGTGAATATATGATGTACAAACATATATGAGGAAGGGAGACAACAGAATCTGAGGTAGAAGCACGGGGCAGCTCTGGTGAGGAGCAGACATTTGGAAGTCCTACTGAGAAAACATCATTGAAATTGTCTTGGAGACAGTAGAATTTTAGCAGGTATAGATGTGGAGACATGGCCTGGGCATCCCAGGCCCGGAACCTTGAGTGCAAGGGTAAGGCAGTGGAAAACTTGGTAGGAGAACTTCAATGTGCTGACATTATCAGCATGTGTGGTTTCAGAGAGGTGTGCACCCAGCTCTTAGTGCTGAAAGTGCCCATCAAAGCATGTCATTAAATGACTGCCCTTGGAGAGATTCCTCGAGGGGCCCACTAGGTGGCGCTCTGTCTTCTTTGGCAGCGGCTTTCTCGTCCCTCATAATAAGGGGTATAATCCTGGGAATTACTGCTGAGATGTACCACAAATAGATAAAACCTGAGACAGTGTAGCCTTTCTGTCTCTGTGGATGAAATGCTGGGAAGGAGGATTTCCAAGTGACATGGAAAACACCACCAGATAATGGAGATTCCTTACCTGTGGGTGTGATAGTCCAGAATTCTTTTTACCTTGGAAAAATTTTGTTTCTGTTCACGATTCTTCCATTTAATTCCTTTATTTAAAATTTTCCACTCCTGAAGAATGGAATGAAGAGTGTAAAAAAAATCTATATCTTGCATTTGTTTGAAACTCATCTACTGAATCTATTTAAACTAAAACATATCTAACCTTCCATTTTGGAAACAGGATTATTGAGGTCTAAATGTCTGTAATCTCAAAGTCATACAATAGAAATATTATAGAAAGGGATTTTTTTAAAGGTGTAACTGAAGAAGAAAATAGAATCTGAAAAAGATTAGACAAAGACAAATATACAACTTAATATACATATATCCAAATCGTTTTGCTGTATACCTGAAACAGCAAGCATTGTAAATCAACTACATGTCAGTAAAAATGGTCATAAGATTTTAAAAAAGAGAAAAAACACCCAACAGCAAAAAATATAGATAGCTAATAACTTTTAATTACAATCAATGTATTCTGAAAATTGTTGACGTATCAAACTCCGGGAGATGGTGAAGGACGGGGAGCCTGGCATGCTGCAGTCCACGGTGCCACAAAGAGATGGACACAACTTAGTGACTGACTAACAGATAAAATCCACAAGCTAAATTATAGTATATACTGTGTCACATGTTAATTCATTTATTTTTGTTTTTTTTACATGTTTATTTTAAAACGTATAACTTTTCATGTGAATTCATCAAGCATTATTTTTTGCCATAGATTTTGACATCTTTGGAGATAGATTGGCAGGCATTTTAATAAATATGCAGTGAGTGACAATTAAAGTCCAAGTTTTCCGGAATAATTATGCTTTCAATTACCCCTATTAGCACCATAGGGCACATTTTTTTTATTGTCACTTCTCAATGAAACAAGAAATGTTGTCCTTATGTGCCCTTTACAGGTTCTCTACCTACTTAAGTGTTTAAAAATTACTTAGAAGAAAGATATTTAAAAGAGCAATAATAGAAACGTGTGTCAGTAAAATCATATTTTTTATGGAATTCTGATAGGAAAGTGGCAACAAAGCTTTCTAAGACTCTTCATTGAGGATTAAAAAGCAAAAGTAGAGGAGGATACAGACAAGTAATAAGCAAATGAGCAAAACTTAAAGAAGATACGGTACATACATGCAATGAATTATTACTCAGCCACTAAAAGGAGCAAACAGGGTCATTTGTAGAGATGTAGATAGATCTAGAGTCTGTCATAACAGAGTGAAGTACATCAGAAAGAGAAAAAACAAATATCGTATATTAATGCATATGTATGAGATCTAGAAAAATGCTTCTGATGAACCTATCTGCAGGCCAGGAATAGAGATGCAGACACAAAGAAGAGACGCGTGTTCACAGTGGGGGAAGAGGAGGGTGGGATGAACTGAGAGCTGAGCACTGAGATATTTACACTGCTGCTGCCAAGTCGCTTCAGTCGTGGCTGACTCTGCAACCCCATAGATGGCAGCCCACCAGGCTCCCCCGTCCCTGGGATTCTCCAGGCAAGAACACTGGAGTGGGTTGCCATTTCCTTCTCCAATGCATGAAAGTGAAAAGTGAAAGTGAAGTCTCTCAGTTGTGCCCGACTCCTAGCGACCCCATGGACTGCAGCCTACCAGGCTCTTCCATCCATGGGATTTTCCAGGCAAGAGTACCGGAGTGGGGTGCCATTGCCTTCAAATAGATAGCTAGTGCAAACCTGCTGTCCGGTACAGAGAGCTCAATTTGGTGCTCTGTGATAACCTAGGGGGATGCAATGCCAGGGAGGGAGGCTCAAGAGGAAGGGGATGTATGTATGCAGATAACTGGTGCACTTCATTGCACAGCAGAAACTAACAAGCACTGTAATGCAATTATAGTCTAATTTTTTACAAAAGACAGAGTCTGTGAGTAGAATTTCGATGTGTTAGATGCCTGAACGCAGTAGAATATAATAAACATGGGTGAAGGAGGAGAAACTAAGAAAATGGACGCGAGGTTTTGTTTTTTTCCCTATCTTTTTATTGTTTGGAGATGAATTGCTAACTTGTCTGGGAAGACCATTGAGATCACGTGCTGACAGCTATTTAAGAAAGTGACTTTCCTTCATATTTCAGATCACATTTCTGACCAGTACCCTCTGGACCATGTCTCCCGCGTCACTGATACATGTGTGTGAGCTGAGCTGCACCCTTGACAGACTCTCCTCTTGAGGTCTGGAAGGCTACCCCCGCTTTCCCTGTGAATCCTTCAAGGCTCAGGCTGAACGTCTGTCCTCTCTGTTCCCTCCTTTCTGGTCCCTTCCCAACAAAGCCGATCACAGCCACGTGCTCCACAGGGAGTGCTGATGTTCACCAACTTTCAAGCTTCTCGCCCTCTTCCTAGATACCCACTAAACCCTTTCCTAGCTCCTTTCCATTCCTTATGGTAGAAAGTGAAGAGGACCTAAAGAGCCTCTTGATGAAAGTTAAAGAGAAGAGTGAAAAAGCTGGCTTAAAACTCAATATTCAAAAAACTGAGATCATGGGATCCAGTCCCATGACTTCATGGCATATAGATGGGGAAATAATGGAAACAGTGAGGCTTTCATTTCTTGGGCTCCAAAATCACTGCAGATGATGACTACAGCCACGAAACTAAAAGATGCTTCTTGGAAGAAAAGTTATGACAAACCTAGACAGCATATTAAAAAGCAGAGGCATTACACTGCTGACAAAGGTCTGTCTAGTCAAAGCTATGTTTTTTCCAGTAGTCATGTGTGGATGTGAGAGTTGGACCATAAGGAAGACTGAGTGCTGAAGTACTGATACTTTGGAACTGTGGTGTTGGAGAAGTCTGAGAGACCTTTGAATTGCAGGGAGATCAAAGTAGACAATCCTAAAGGAATTCAATCCTGAATATTAATTGGAAGAACTGAGGCTGAAGCTCAAGCTCCAATACTTTGGCCACCTGATGCAAAGAGCTGATTCACTGGAAAAGACCCTGATGCTGGGAAAGATTGAGGCAGAAGAAAAAGGGGACGATAAAAGACAAGATGGTTGGATGGCATCACCGACTCAATGGACATGAGTTTGAGCAGGCTCCAGGAGTTGGTGAAAGACAGGGAAGCCTGGGGTGCTGCAGTCCATGGGGTTGCAAAGAGTCAGACATGATTGAGCAACTGAGCTGAACTGAAAACAGGTTCATTCCAGGGATTCACTTGAGAAAGAACATAAAAGAGCTGGAGAAATTAGAAAACATAAACTAAATAAAATGGGAGCACTGAATATGGAATAGAAAAAGTGAAACAAATGAAATAAAAGTAAAAGATCCTCATATATTCCAGTTGTTTTTAAACACAACTGCCCGCTAGAAACATATCTGGAGCTCTAGGGAAAAAAAGCAATACCTGGGCATTTGTGTTTTTTCAAAAAATTCCAAGATAATTCTGATATGCATCTGGGTTTTAAAAAGTGATTACAGATTTTTTTATTAGTACCTAGTTTTGGTGATATACAGTTCTATTATTTTTCTGTTGACCAATCAGGATACAATGGTATTAAGCGAGTAATAGTTAAATAATCAGAACAGTAAAAGTTGTTTATCATTTTCACAATCAATAGCCAGACAAAAATAAAAGATAATTGCGATTACAAGCCATAATGGGAACATGATTAAACTAACAATATCAGATACTTACATACAATTTGGGGGGTCACGCAGAGTGATGTGGTGAGTGGAAGTGAGTGCGTGCACACATTCTCATCTGCTCAGCCAGTTTGTCTTTCTGTTGGTGCATTTAATTCATTTACATTTAAGGTTATGATCAATATGTATGATCCTATTACCATTTTCTTAATTGTTTCAGGTTTATTTTCTGTAGGTAGGTCTTTTCTTCTCTTTTTTCCTGCCTAGAGAAGTTCCTTTAGCATTTTTTATAAGGCTGGTTTAGTGCTGTTGAATTCTCCTAACTTTTGATTGTCTGGAAAGCTTTGAAATCTGAACAAGAGTCTCACTGGTTAGAATATTCTTCATTGTAGGTTATTCCCTTTCATCACTTAAAATATGTCATGCGATTCCTTTCTAGCTTTTAGAGTCTCTGTTGAGAAATCAGCTGGTTGCCTGATGGGAGTTCCCATTCATCATTTTTCCTTTGTTGCTTTTAATATTTTATTTCTGTCCTTAATTTTTGTGAGTTTGATTACTATGTGTCTATGTGTGTTCCTCCTTGGAATTATCCTGCCTGGGGCTCTCTGTGCTTCCTGGACTGGGCTGATTATTTTCTTTCTCATGTTAGGGAAGTTTTCAGCTATTATCTCTTCACATATTTTCTCAGGTCCTTTCTCTCTCTCTTCTCCTTTTGGGGCCCCTATAATGCCAATGGTTATGCATTTAATGTTTGCCTCATGGGGAACCATCCCAGACAGCTGCTGCCAGTCCCCACCATCCCTGCGGTGAGCCCCTGCTGACCCATGCCTCCATAGGAGACCCTCCATCAGTAGCAGGTAGTTTGGGTTCAGTTTCCTGTGGAATCACTGTTCCTTTCCTCTGAGTCTTGGTGTGGGAAAGGTTTTGTTTGTGCCCTCCAAGATTAGAGTCTCTGTTTCCCCTCGTCCCGTGGAGGTCTTGTAACCAAATCCCACTGGGCTTCAAGGTCAGATGCCCTGGGGAATCTCGGTCCCTTTGTCAGGTCCCAGGCTGGGAAGCCTGATGTGGAGTTCTGAACCTTCACTACAGTGGGAGGACTCCTTTGGTGTTATTGTTCTCCAGTTGGTGGGTTACGCACCCGGCAGGAATGGGATTTGCTTTTATCTTGATTGTCTCCCTCCTACCGTCTCACTGCAGCTTCCTCTTTGTTTTCGGACATGGGGCGTCTTTTTTTGGTAGGTTCCAGCGTCCTCCTGTCGATGGCTGTGCATCAGCTAGCTGTGATTTCGGCACTCTCACAGGAGATGAGTGCGTGTCCTTCTGCTCTGCCGTCTTGAACCAGAAGCCCTTCAGATAAAACGTCAACAATCATTTCTTCAGGGATATCTGCCTGGCCTCCTAAACTATACCTCCTCCCAACATGTTCCTTGTACTGAGTTTATATCTTTAGTGTCTACACTGTCCACTGTTACAGCCCCAGATCTTTACACTCTGCTTAGCACAAAGGAGAATAATAGAGATCAATTACTCAAATTATTTTACTTATTAGGCAGTGACATGAACATTCTTTTCACGTATCTTTTTTCTACTATACTTTGAAGTTCCTGAACCCATAAGCCAGGACTTTCATTGCTAGCACAGTGTTGGCACAGAATTGGCATCTACAAGGACTGAGTGAATGACTGAATGGAACAATTAGTAACAGAAATATCTGTGCTTGGTACCTCTGCTGAGAGGGATGGGGTGGGACAGTTCAGTGTAATAGGATGACACTGGTGCCTAGAGAATCTTGAAAGCCATCACCCCTGCCTGGACAGAAACACACATCTTCTTGAGATTTCTGAGCATCATGTGCATAAAACAGGAGCAGGTACTAAAAGTGCCTGACTACTCATGAGCTAGGTTTTGTCCTGCTCTTTTGAGAAAAGATATGGGTGGAGAGATGGGAGTGAAAAGGGAGCCTGTATTTTCTGGGTAAGAGTATAAGCTTTAGTGGAGCATTCAGAATGAGGTGTGAGGAGACAGGCTTTGGGGCAAATACAAATACAGGACAAATGCAAATAATTGGATGTGGAAGAGTGAATTTTAAGAAGTCATGGTTTATAAATTCATGTTCAGTGAGGAACACAAAAGTATTTAATTATTGTGGGTGTAGGACTGTTTCTTCAAATGTAACTCTGTACTGACATGTGATACCCTGGAATGAACAGATTTATTTAGCAAAGAAGAAAATATGTATTTCCTATTGATCTTACCACATAGCTATGCCATTTGATTTGCAATGATATTTCATGAATACTTCAGGTAATCACTTTACACATAGAAACTGAGACTCTGAGGAGCTAAGAAGCCTTAACCAAATTCACAGCTGGAACATGAAAACAACATTAATGCACGCACCTGTGTTCTCTCCCACCCTCCATGTTACTACTGAATAAAGAGGACATAATATTTTATTCATTATTTTATAATTAACTTTAAAAAATTATTATTGGAGAATAGTTTATTTACAATATTGTGTTAGTTTCAGATGTACAGCAAAGTGAAACAGTTATATACATATCCACTATTACTTAGATTCTTTTCCCATACAGGTCGTTGGATGACTAAAGAAATCACTAATTAAGAAAAGAATCTTACAAAACTTTTATAGAACTATAAGAAACAAATCTTATTTTATGTCTTTTGAATATCAAGCATATGTGCCTATTTACTAGCACGGGAACTCTATTATTTAAGTCCATTTCCTCAGATAGGTTGCAACAACTAACTGCTTTTTTAATTAATTAACTACCTTTTTAAACCGCCATTTGTTGATGCCAACCAGAAGATTAAATTGCAAATAAGGTAGAGTCCCTTTTCTCAAGGAATTTCCCCTTCCTGGAAAGATGTTGTGATAGAAAATGAGAACTCAGTGTGGTTAAATGCATGGACAGAAAATAGACACAGTTATCAGTTCAGTTCAGTCGCTCAGGTGTGTCCGACTCTTTGCGACCTCATGAATCGCAGCACGCCAGCCCTCCCTGTCCATCACCAACTCCTGGAGTTCACTCAGACCCACATCGAGTCAGTGATGCCGTCCAGCCATCTCATCCTCTGTCATCCCCTTCTCCTCCCGCCACCCCCCAATCACTCCCAGCATCAGACTCTTTTCCAATGAGTCAGCTCTTCGCATGAGGTGGCCAAAGTACTGGCGTTTCAGCTTCAGCATCATTCCCTCCAAAGAAATCCCACGGCTGATCTCCTTCAGAATGGACTGGTTGGATCTCCTTGCAGTCCAAGGGACTCTCAAGAGTCTTCTCCAACACCACAGTTCAAAAGCATCAATTCTTTGGTGCTCAGCTTTCTTCACAGTCCAACTCTCACATCCATACATGACAACTGGAAAAACCATAGCCTTGACAAGACGGACCTTTGTTGGCAAAGTAACATCTCTGCTTTTGAATATGCTATCTAAGTTGGTCATAACTTTTCTTCCAAGGAGTAAGCATCTTTTAATTTCATGGATGCAGTCACCATCTCTGCAGACACAGTTATAGAAGCATCTAATTCCATCTAGAGGTGGGCTCAAGAAGGCTTTCTAGAACTTGGCTTGAGATGTGCCTTACAGGTTGTGGAAACACTTCAGGCATTGGGCCCAACATACCTATAGACTGAAGATGATAGGCAGGACAATTTGTGTGTGTCTGTGTGCATGCACGTGATTTGACTACAATCAAGTGAATGTCTTGCTAAAGCACAATTTAATGATCAGAGACAAATATGAATACTATTCAAAGGGTCTTGTATGTTATGTCAAGGTGTTCAAGCTTTATAAGTACACAATGAGGGATCCTTTAAAGGGAATGTTGTGACTATATCTGCATTTAGATAGGGGCTCTGTCTATTGGGTGAAGGGAAGATTAAAGAGGAGAACACCAGAGATATTTTATTTAATTATTTTTAGTCCAATTTATCCTGTGAAGCAAATATCAATCTAATTAATATATTCATGAATGAAACTGATAATACAAATGTACACAATAACAAGAAATTGTACACAATTGTACACAAGGAATAGAACACAATGCAACTTTCTCCTATTTTATCATTTTGTTTACTTAAAATAGCATCTGAAAATTTTGAGACTTCAGATTCTAGACCTGCATTTCAAGTCTCCAAGGTAAGGGTAAGTTATCAAATGATGAATTCATTCAGAAAATTCAATAAGAAATTCATTATAAAAGGTTATTAACTGTCTAATTCAGAAAACATGATGTAAAAATTGTTTCTGAAAATAACCAACAAAGGAGAATTCATGAAAAAGATGCTGGAAACCCATGATATCAGGCAATGAGTGATCAAGGTTGACATATGTGGGGAGCATACTAAGTTTATGTAGCATCTGGATCACATGATTGAAGGCTTTTATCTGATTTTGTCATGCTTGAAGGTATTTACTTTTGTTTGTTAAGAGAGCATTCTTAAATGATACAAGATTGAGAATCCAGCCAATGCTTGAAAAGGAGCAGTAGTAGTTAATATTATGGACTAACGTTGATTTCTCTTACATTTTTCATGCATACTATGACAAGCACAGATATACCTTGGGTTTAAAGTCCTACAAGATTCGTGTTGATGTATGGCAAAACCAATACAATATTGTAAATTAAATTAAAATAAATAAATTTATATTAAAAAAATCAAGTCCTACAAGGAAATTGTACTACTGTATTTGGGATGGCAAATTGTTTTCTATTGATCAGCATTTCTGGGACTCAGACAAATAGGCAAGAGTGAAGATCAATCTGGAGTGTTAAGGGCTAAGACTGAATTTCTGCAAGTGATATTAAGGATCATCTTTCTGAGTGATAATATTTACTGTATTACGAAAAGTAATATTCTTGAAAATAAGCCAAAAGGAGAAAGATTGGTGAACTATTTCTCCAAGTTGTACCCCAAGGATAATTACAGGTTTGTGCTCCCTGCCAGGCTGCTATGAATGACAGACTCCAGGATACAACAGGGTCCACAGAGAGGTCCCTTTTCACTCATCCTGTGGAGTCAGAGGAGTCAAAAAGTAACTTATCTTTAAAGATATGGCCAAAAGAAAAAAAAGAAATCAAGTGGAATTTTTTTTTTGCATATTTATTCAAAACTTATGTTTTAAAAATTCTGCTATATCCAGCCATTCTGACTCTAATTATTCTTAAGCTTTGTTGGAATCAGAATCACTTGAAGAGCTTGTTGACTAAATATTTCCCTGGGATACACCCAAAACTACTAAGCCAAATACTAGGGGGTGTCTTATGGTTCCTTTCTGCTTTGCAAAGTATAAAATGAGCAGGCTTCTCTTCTATGGATGAACTATGGTGCAGCACAATGAAGTGAGTTTTACACTTGATCTTAGCCAAAAGGCCGAGAAGCGATGAAGTGAGTTTTTAAAGCTCCTGTCCTCTCCCCATAACTCATTTACTTCTGTTTCGTTGATATAATTTAGGGAAAGGAAAGATCAGTACAAATAGTATAGTTAAAAGTTTATTAATCATGGCAGTTTCAGTTAGTTAAATTCCAGGATTTAATTTTCCAAGGAAGAAGACACAGTCATGGTAATATTTGAATCTTTACAATGATTATTATCTGAGACCTGCTATTTGCAGAAATCTAGATCTGAAGTGGCAAGTGCGGTCTTAAATCTGTAGCTCTGGATTGGAACTACAACTAAAGAGAAAATTCAAGAGATTTGTACAGTAAATAACATGTGAAATGATGGACTCAGACATCAGGGAGTTGAGAGGGAAGTGTCAAAAGATTACCAAATCTCTTCATGGCCACAACCCCTTTGTGGAGAAGGAGGTCTCCACTATGAACTGAACACAGCAAACTCCTGGGACCCTAGGAACTGTCATAGTTGAGTCATGATAGCCTAATTTTTGTACCTAAAGAGGCATTTCTCTAGCTCAGGGATTGTCTTAAAATGCTGTTGATGTGTGCATGCTCAGTGTCTCAGTCCTGTCCGACTTTTTGTGACCCAGTGGACTGCAGCCTGACAAGCTCCTCTGCCCACGGGATTCTCCAGGCAAGAATGTTGGAGTGGGTTGCCATTTCCTTCTTCAGAGGATCTTCCCAACACAAGGATCGAACTGGCATCTCCAGCTTCTCATGCATCGACAGGCAGATTCTTTACTGCTGAGCCACAGGTGAAGCCCTAAAGTTCTGTTAGCCCTTAACATTTTGGATTTCACAGTAATTATATGAAAATTGATTAATATACTAATTTCTTTAAGAAAGTTCCTTTATTTATATTAGCAAAGAAAATGAGATGAGTTAAATATTGTTATTGATTGTGCAGTAATTTTGTGTTAGAATTGACTTCAGTATTTTAGAGCTTCTCCTAGAAATAATAAGTGAATACAAAGCAAAAATAAAAATTTCAAAAATTCACAAAAATAAGGATTCTCAACTTCCCTTTACTTACTTTTAGGAGATTCACTCATTTGAACATGAAAATGATTTTTTTTTTTTTTACAAATTTCTGTTGTTTTTTTAGTGTATATTCTTTGGAAAAGATAATATCTGTGAGATACTTGCGAGTTGGAGGAAATTGATTAGCTATCAAAGAAGGTTAAAAAAGGGCATGACATGCTTTTTAGAACATTCTGTCATGGCCTGTGGGTTATAGAACATCAAGCTTTCTTTCACAGTGAAAACTTTTGTTTCCTGTATCAAAAAAACAGACCACGGTACTGTGACTTAGTAGAACTTCAATTTTGCTATCATGTGGTTTTTCTAAACTTCATTGGAAATTTATTGTATTAAAGCAAGTTTTATACTGTCATTTTTTCTGTGTATGCTGCTTTTGTTTTCATATCTCATTATATCCATTTTTCTCAATTACTAATTATAATTTTTTTAATCTTTCCATCATATTTTATTGATTAAATTTGTATGTTTACCTATCTTCTTTGTTTAATTTCATTTTCTAAATGTTGCTGATATGTAGAGACAGAGATGATCTTGCATGTAGACATGTTGCTAAATTTTCTTACAAACTATAATAGCTTGTAGGTCCTTCTGAATTGTCAACATGTATAAACTGTCTGGGAATAGTGAAGAGCTCTTTTCAAATTCTTAGAATTAAAACATTTTTTCCTAAACTTACTGCACTGGCCAGGACCTTAAATATAATATTGGAAAAGTGGCAAAAGCAGGTATATTCTGTATGATGTCAATTCTTTGACATTTTGGGGGAACTTTTTCTATGGTTCAAATATACAATTAATTTTGGTGTCAGTATATTACGCATGTTTGAGAAAAGTGCCAGTGTTGACGGAAGGATTCTATTTCATTAAAGCAAACTTCTTAATTTTGATGTTCCTGTCTTCTATATCTTTTGGATTTGCATGCTTTGTCACACACACATTCTCTCACATGAGAGAGACGTGTTAAATTCTCCACTTATGATTTTGGATTCTCCAATTATGGATTCGTGTATTTTTTTTCTTTTTTGGTATTTAGTTATATTTCCATTATTTACATCAAGGCTAGACCAAGAGGTCCCCAACCTTTTTGGCATGGGGACCTGTTTTGTGGAAGATAATTTTTCCATGGATCCAGGGCTAGGGGGAGGGGAAGGGGAGGGGGAGGATGGTTCAGGTATTAAAGTGAGTGATGGAGAGCCCTGGGGAGCAGCAGATGCAGCTTCACTCCCTCCCCAGCTGCTCACCACCTGCTGTGCGGCCGGGTTCCTAACAGGCCATGGACCAACACTGGTGGTCCAGGGGTTAGGGATCCCTGGGCAAGACTATAATACTCATCTAAGTTTATAATTATTATGTATTCCTATGGATTAAATCTTTTATCATCTTGAAATTTATTTCTTGTATGTACTAAAGATCCTTGCCTTAAATCCTCTTTGGTCTGATTAATATAGATATACCAGGTTTTATTTTTTGCTTAGTGTTTGCATCTTTTTTCTTTCAAAATGTGATTACTATCATATTAATGTATGCCTCATTAAAATATTAGTCAAGCACACTTGGTAATATATTTAGAATATTTTGCCCACTTGATTTAAAATGCTTATGGTTATATTTGAGTTTAAAGTACTATCTTACCATCTGTTTTCAGTTTAAGCCATCTTGTCTCTTCTTTTTTTATCCACTTTCTTTTTCCTTTACATTTACTTCTCTTCTTATTCTCCTTGAAATCAAATATTTTTGTTATTTATTTTTTCCAGTTTGTTAGCTTGCTAGTCATAGTTTATTTTAAATTAGAGGGTGATTACTTTACAATTCTGTGATGATTTCTGCCACACATCAACACACATTGGCCGTAAGTATGCATGTATCCCATCCCTCTTGAATTCCCCTCTCACGTCTCTTTCCAACCCACCCTGTAAGTTGTCATGGAGCACTGGCTTTGGGTTCCCTGCATCACACAGCAAACTCCCACTAGCTACTCATTTCACATATGGTAATATATATATTTCAATGCTATTCTTTCAAATAGTCATACATTTAAAAATTCTCTTTTCAGTTCAGTTCAGTTCAGTCACTCAGTCGTGTCCAACTCTTTGTGGCCCCATGAATCGCAGTACATCAGGTCTCCTTGTCCATTACCAACTCGCGGAGTTCACTCAAACTCATGTCTGTCAAGTCAATGATGCCATCCAGCCATCTCATCCTCTGTCGTCCTCTTTTCCTTCTGCCCCCAATCCCTCCCAGCATCAGGGTCTTTTCCAATGAGTCAACTCTTTGCATGAGGTAGCCAAATTACTGGAGTTTCAGCTTTAGCATCATTCCTTCCAAAGAAATCCCAGAGCTGATCTCCTTCAGAATGGACTGGTTGGATCTCCTTGCAGTCCAAGGGACTCTCAAGAGTCTTCTCTAACACCACAATTCCAAAGCTTCAATTCTTCAGCGATCAGCTTTCTTCACAGTCCAACTCTCACATCCATACATGACTACAGGAAAAACCATAGCCTTGACTAGATGGACCTTTGTTGGCAAAGTAATATTTCTGCTTTTCAATTATCTTTTAGTGGTTACCTAATTTTAAAATTATAAGAGTATAATAAAGATTAGTATTTTATTGCTTTCTAAACAATGCGAAAAATTTGGATGATTTTAACTCTTTCTAACCCTCTCCCACCTTTAGGGCTATTTGTCATATATTTTCATTCTGCATGTAATTTAAAACATACAGGTCTTACTGATATTGTTACAGAGACAATATGTTGATTTAAAGTAACTCACCTGTTTAACTCATCCATTGTCTTTAGCTGCTTCCTACACTGAACAAGCTTTCACCTGGGTCTATTTCTCCTATGCACGAAGAACTGATTTTCATCTTTCTTTTAGAGGAATTCCATTGTAGAAGAACTTTCTCAATTCTTCTCAGTTTCACTTTTATTTTTTAATAACATTTCTTTTTTTTGCAGGATATAGAATTCCAGTTATTTTCCTTTTTAATCTTTTAAGATATCCTTCTGTCTTCTGGCTTATATCATTGCTGTTCTGAA
This sequence comes from Capra hircus, assembly GCF_001704415.2. Taxonomy (NCBI): domain Eukaryota; kingdom Metazoa; phylum Chordata; class Mammalia; order Artiodactyla; family Bovidae; genus Capra; species Capra hircus. The sequence continues at coordinate 92,486,559 of NC_030821.1, forward strand.
GTCAGTTTCAATATTATTGTTGCTCATTGGAAGATAATATGCCATTTCTCAGTTACTGCTCTAAAGGTTCTTTTTTGTATTTGTGTTTCAGTAGTTTAATTATAATGCACATCTGTATCCATGTGTGATACCTATGTATGTATATATATATGAATCTATCAGTCCATTCATCTTTGAAACTGCAGAGATTAGTGAACCATGAACTTCCAGATGTTCAACCTGGTTTTAGAAAAGGCAGAGGAACCAGAGATCGAATGGCCAACATCTGCTGGATCATGAAAAAGCAAGAGAGTTCCAGAAAAACACCTATTTCTGCTTTATTGACTATGCCAAAGTCTTTGACTGTGTGGGTCACAATAAACTGCGGAAAATCTGAAAGAGATGGGAATACCAGACCACCTGACCTGCCTCTTGAGAAACCTATATGCAGGTCAGAAAGCAACAGTTAGAACTAGACATGGAACAACAGACTGGTCCCAAATAGGAAAAGAAGTACGTCAAGGCTGTATATTGTCACCCTGCTTATTTAACTTCTATGCAGAGTACATCATGAGAAACACTGGGCTGGAGGAAGCACAAGCTGGAATCAAGATTGTCTGGTGAAATATCAATAACCTCAGATATGCAGATGACACCACCCTTATGGCAGAAAGTGAAGAGGAACTAAAAAGCCTCTTGATGAAAGTGAAAGAGGAGAGTGAAAATGTTGGCTTAAAGCTCAACATCCAGAAAACTAAGATCATGGCATCTGGTCCCATCACTTCATGGGAAATAGATGGGGAAACAGTGGAAGCAGTGTCAGACTTTATTTTTCTGGGCTCCAAAATCACTGCAGATGGTGATTGCAGCCATGAAATTAAAAGATGCTTACTCCTTAGAAGGAAAGTTATGACCAACCTAGATAGTATATTGAAAAGCAGACATATTACTTTGCCAAAAAAGTTCTGTCTAGTCAATGCTATGGTTTTTCCAGTGGTCAAGTATGGATGTGAGAGTTGGACTGTGAAGAAGGCTGAGCGCTGAAGAATTGATGCTTTTGAACTGTGGTGTTGGAGAAGACTCTTGAGAGTCCCTTGGACTGCAAGGAGATCCAACCAGTCCATTCTAAAGGAGATCAGTCCTGGGTGTTCATTGGAAGGACTGTTCCAAAAGCTGAAACTCCAGTAATTTGGCCACTTCATGTGAAGTATTGACTCATTGGAAAAGACCCTGATATTAGGAGGGATTGGGGGAAGGAGGAAGAGGGGACGACAGAGGATGAGATGGCTGGATGGCATCACTGACTCGATGGACATGAGTTTGAGTGAACTCTGGGAGTTGGTGATGGACAGGGAGGACTGGCGTACTGCGATTCATGGGGCCACAAAGAGTTGGACACAACTGAGCGACTGAACTGAACTGAACTGAACTTGAGTCTTCAACTGGATATAATCCATCATTTTGACACATTTTTTGGTCATTATCTCTTTATATATTGCTTCTGCTATGATTCTCTGCCTATGTTTCTCTGGAATTTCCATTGTACATACACTAAAAGTCTATATCCTTCATGTTACTCAAGCTGGTTTTTTTTAATTTCCATATTTTTTATTCTCCTCTAATCTGGACACTTTTATTGCCCTGTCTTATAGCTTGTTGTTCATCTCTTCTGCTGTATCTAATCTGTCATTAAATCTGTTCAGTTGCTTCTATAGCTCAGTTCATTTTACGTTTGATTAATTGTTTTTATTTGATTTGATTATGTAATAAAGTCCAATGTTAGGATGAAATTCTCCATCTTTTATTTTTCAGATTTTAATTGTTGTCTTAAATTCCTGGTCACTTAACTTCAATGTCTTCACTACCTAAGCATATATTATTGCCTTTCTTCTATCTTGGCATTTAATTTTTTTGTCTTGTGTCTTGGCGGTTGATTAATTCATAATTCATAAAAGTTGACTAATGTGTATGAAAAATATTATGGATATTTTGAGGTTTCAGCTGCTATTTTATTGGATTTCCTTTGCTTTCTCACAGGCAGTTAGAGTTCAGCAACCCAGATTGGAGTTAGCCCAGTTCTATGGAATCTGTTCTACTTCATGTGTGTCCTTATTCCTGTGATGTTGTCTTTCTTATTCCCTCTTGATGTTGTCTCTTTTGCTTGTCTTCTCTCATTCAACTTGAGATTTTCCTGGTCTTTAACATAAGAAGTTATTTTTTAGCGATTTAGGTGATGGTAGTCAATGATTCGGAGAAGGAAATGGCAACTCACTCCAGTGTTCTTGCCTGGAGAATCCCAGGGATGGGGGAGCCGGTGGGCTGCCGTCTCGGGGGTCACACAGTCGGACACGACTGAAGCAACTTAGCAGCAGCAGCAGCAGCAGTCAGTGATTCTAAGTGAGGGTGGTAGCTGGGTCCTACTCATACATGAAGCCTTTGCTGACACTCACCTTCAGGGCGCAGTGAGGCGCTGCCTTTCTCTGCCCAGGGGAGGATGCCTGTTGGGCTCTGCACACACTCTCAGTCAACATGGACACCTGCCTGCCAGGATGGGGAGTCATGTTCTGACTGCCAGGCTGTGCTGGTAATCAGATCTCTTTCTCACATACTCCTGATGTCAACTGCCAGAGAAGATAGGTTTTAGGGGAGGCAGTTCTTCTGAGGTATGTCTGGTGTTATCCAAAAGGTTATGCCCTATGTGGGCACTCCCTTCTAGTTCCTTTGGCTAAAGAAGCCAGGCTTATTGTATTTTTGTTTATTTTCAATTTTTGTCTGCCCTATTGCTCTTTCAAGCTTCCAAAATTCTCCATTAGCCAAGGCAAGAAGAAATCCAGAACTTGCCAGGTTATTGTTTCACTCACAAGATCCCTAGAAAAGCTGTCTTCTTTTTTTTCACCTGAAAGTATCTTCTAGTGTTCATTTCATATATCTCCTGTTTAAGAAGCAGAGAGGAATCGGGTAAAATATTTCTATTCTGTCTTATCTGGAACTGGAAACCCTCCTTATTTTAATACTTATCCTCCATTTAAACATAATTTTGCAAACTTCTAAGTAACCAGCTTCATTCAGTATGAAATTCTTACACCATTCAAGCTCTGAGTGGGAAGGAGAAGTCGCGACAAAGTGGTACCCATGTCAATGAGACTCCAGCATCCCAGATCCACACCCAGAGAACTGCACCTTGGCGACCACCATCCTTTTGTGTCTTTTGTAAAACTGAGTTCACTGTCCTTACTTTTCTGAATATAAAATAAACTTCTGTTTACTAGAGGAAATTTTTAATATTTCTATTATTTTATTTAAGGCTTCAAAATTGTGCTAGATCCCAACATCCAGGCACAAAATATATTCCTTTTATCTTGGTACATTTCATTGCATTGTTTAAAAAATTACTTAATACTTTTAATAGTTACATATTTTTATTTTTAATATTAAAATATTACATATTTATTATTTATTTATTAGAATGCTTACATACTTATTAAAATTAAACAACAGCAACAAATTCCTAGACTCCACTTTCTTCTTGAGCTACTGTGCCACCTGCCAGCCAGTTGGCTGGATGCTTTGATCTCCACCATCACTAGCCTCTTCACAAGTACATGCTGCCTTGCACTCTCCATACCACCATGAGTGTGAACTCTGCCAGGTCACTGATGGTCTCTGTCTTCCTAAATGCAGTGGGCATTTTCTCACCTTTCCCTTCTTGACTTGTGATCAGCATTGGATGTTGACATTTCCTCCATTTCTCCCTTTTCTGCTTTAAACAAAAGCAACATATCTATTTTTTCCAAGATGACTTTTTAACGTTTTTTCTTTTTGCTATATCAGAAACACAAACTCATGCTAGACATTCAAATGATGCTTAAGAAAATTTGCTTTTCTTACTAAGACTCAAGGTACTTCTCCAGAGGAAGGCATGGTTAGGTTACTGCTTATAATTTCTTCACGTAAAAACTTTATATTTCTCATGATAATATTTTGATACACCTAAAATGCATTTTTAATTCATGGTAATTCTTTTAACTGCCCTCTGACAGTCCCCCATCAGACAATGTTATCCCATGTCTTAAGAGAATAAAGGAAAAAAGGCAATTAAAAATTATTCCCCAGTTTCCTGAGTTGCAAAATAGATGGTTGAAACATGTCAGAGGAATCATTTTGAGAAAATAAAACTTTGAGTTTTGAGTTATGCTAATGGAGTTATTTGACTTACAATACCTTGAAGATATTGTTGATTCAGTTCCAGACCACTGCAATAAGGTGAAAATCAAAATATAGTGAGTTGTGAGAACTTTTTGGTTTTCCGGTGTATATAAAAATTCTGTTTACACTATCTGTGAAGAAAGCTGAGCACCAAAGAATTGATGCTTTTGAACTGTGGTGTTGGAGAAAACTCTTGAGAGTCCCTTGGACTGCAAGGAGATTCAACGAGTCCATTCTAAAGGAGATCAGTCCTGGGTGTTCATTGGAAGGACTGATGCTGAGGATGAAACTCCAACAGTTTGGCCACCTCATGAGAAGAGTTGACTCATTAGGAAATACCCTAATGCTAGGAGGGGTTGGGGGCAGGAAGAAAAGGGGATGACAGGGGATGAGATGACTGGATGGCATCAGCGGCTAGATGGACATGAGTTTGGGTACACTCTGGGAGTTGGTGGTGGACAGATAGGCCTGGCGTGATATGATTCATGGGGTCGCAAAGAGTTGAACACAACTGAGTGACTGAACTGAACTGAACTGAAGTACATTAAATGTGCAACAGCAATATGTCTAAGAAGCAATGTACAAAACTTAGTTTAAAATAGTTTATTGCTAAAAATGTATAACAATTATCAGATAATGCAGGGTTGCCACCAGTCTTCAATTTATATAAAATGCAATATCTGGGAAGTATAATAAAGTGAGTGCAGTAAAAAAAAATGCCCTTTTCAGTGTTTGCTATTTCACATAAGTGGTGTCTCCATCTATACATTTGTGTGACTCAGAAACCCAGAAGTTGTCTGAACAGCTTATTCATGCTCATCCTTGTATACCATTTATTTGAGCGTCCTACTAATTGTGTTTCCTAAACTTCACAAGGTTATTACAGTTTTCCCTGTCGCTACTACCATCACCCTAGCCTAAACTACTAGTATCTCTTGTCTGAATTTCTTACTATTGCAGACACTAGTCTAATAAGTCTTAAGCTTCTCTCTCCATGTCTATGTGGCTCATCTCAAAACGACTTCCTCATTAACAGCTAGAATACCCTGGTGTCTCAGAAGGTAAAGCGTCTGCCTGCAATGCAGGAGACCGGGGTTTGATCCCTGGGTCAGGGAAGATCCCCTGGAGAAGGAAACGGCAACCCACTCCAGGACTCTTGCCTGGAAAATTCCATGGACAGAGGAGCCTGCTAGGCTATAGTCCATGTGGTCTCAAAGAGTTGGACACAACTAAATGACTTCACTTTCACTTTCAGTTTAGAGGGCAAACATCATCTTCAAGTGTCCTTTTGAAATTCTCCAGAGATTTTTCACTGCTTTAAGAATGGGGGAAAAATAATGCAAATCATGGTTTCCAGGGCACTTCCTCCCTCTACTGGGATCAGGACCCAGGCCAATTTGATATCCTTGCAGTTTTCTCAAATGTTTGTTCTTAGGTACTTTATCTTTTTTGATTTCTCATTATACATTCTGATATTCTTCATTTTTTAAAGTTTCCCCAAACTTCTTACTGTCTTATTACGTTCCAGAACTGATTTCTTATAACTTTCAAATATAAAATTTATTTTTAAATAATAAAAATTGTACTGTCTACTTTATAATATTTATTTTGCCTGCTTTTCCCCTCCAGTTTAACTGCAGTGGTTAATACTCCTGGAACATAATTATGAAAGAGTAAAGACAGCAGGCAGCTCTCAGAATTTTCTAGTTTTGTGTCACTAACTATCTTCCTGATTTTATATTTTGTTTTCTCTCTCTCTTTTCTAAAAGTCATCTCTGTTCCTAATGACTTTTTCTAGTCCATGCTTGTTTCACTTCATATGTATCATGTGTAAAAAGGAAACAGTCTCTTTACCGGATAAGCTGAGTGGCTCTCTCTCTTTTGGTTTTTTTTTTTTGAAATGAAAAAAAGAGAAAATTTAAACAATGAATATTTTCACTTAAATTCCAATAAAGTTCCTTCAATGAATGAATATATTCAATATACAAAATGACAATTTATTTAACAGTTTATTGCTGTGTATTCAAAATGTTTTATTTTTTATTAAAATCTCTCTATAATATGTATGTTTGTACTTAAAACTCCTTTACATGAATTTTAAATGATTCTGTCAGGGTATAGTCCTATAAATACATTCTGGATTAAACATATGACATTTTTTTCAAAAGACTATTGATAAAATAGCCCAATTCTCTAAACTGTGTTCTGGAAGTTTTCTACTAATTAATGCTTCCATTAAAGCGGGATTAGTTCTCAAGTTTTGCCTGCAATTAAAGGAAGTAACCCCCTTGGGAAGGGGCAGTCTCGGACTACTGATTCTGCTGGCATCTTGCATTAGGTGACAGTCTTGTGCCTCGTGGCCTTCCCTCTCTGCTCCCCCTTCACACAGGCATAATGATGCCCAGAGGTCAGGCCCCATTCAGATGCTGGGCTCGACTTATTGACGCTGCAGGCCCAGAAGAGCTGGCTGACTCCTGGTATGGTAACTGCTATATTGGTGTTACTATTTCAATTCCTATCTGCTCTTGGCACAAATGACAGCAGTTCTGGCAAAGCCGAACCTGTTTTCCAATGCCAACATGTTCTACTAATGATTGCTGCAAACTGCCAGCTGTAGAGACAGAGGGAAAGATTTCTTCTGCGTTTCTTGCCTTTAGGGATGGCAGGAAGAAAAAGTCCTCAACGAATGTGCTTTGGGAGCCTAAGAAGTTCCTCTGTTTCGAGGTCGGTACCTTCTGCCCAAGGCTCCCTGAGCTCTCTGCTCCAGGCAGGACTCCCTCTTCTCTAACCAGGTTTCTCTGCTTAAACTATGAATCACATTCCCATTACCCTCAGAAGTGGTATGGACTGGGGTATTAGAGTCCTCTGAAAATAGAAGTGCAGATTTCCCTTCTAAACCACTCTGCTTGCCTGGATTCTTTAAAATTTCTGAAAGGACTCTAATCAGGACCACACTCAGGGGGGCCAGAGCCACATTCATCCTGGGACAACTGCCTGTCTGAAACATCCTGCAGATTGGAGGGAGAAAGTTAATTGCCCCCCTGGACCACTGAGGGCTTGCTCCTGAGATCAGCGTCTTCAATTCTTACAGCCTTACTAGATGGCTCCTTTGGTTTCCGTCTTTAAAGTGAGAGAACCAAGGCTCAGAGAGGTTAAGGAGTTTTGCAAAGTCACACAGCTAAAGCTGACAAAGCCAAGACTTGTTTCTAGATCTGGCCGCCTCACTCGGGCCCTTCCTCCCCAGGAAGCACTTGGCCCCAGTCTTCGCTGCGCTCGCTGGAGCAGCCGGAGGATCCTACTCCACAGAGATCAACGCAGTAAAGGGAAGGGCAGAGGTCCACGGCGGGGGGGCCTTAGGATGGTGCTGGGTGGGGCCTGGTGTTTAAATTCCTCTAGCGATTCTAACGCGAGCCAGGTTCACCCGGCTCAAAGCCGACGGCGGCGAAGACTCCGAAGACTCCGCAGTGAAGCCCTGCGCGGCTCTGCATTCACGCTGCCGGCGGGGCTGCGGTCAGGCCTCTCTGTCCCCCGCTCCAGGCTGGCGAGGATTTGGGGCAGACTGCAATCAGAGCAGGCCTGCTTGCAGAGCTTTACGATTTTCAATACCCTGAAGGATTAATTCCAAGGTTCCTAACCCAGCAAATTAAGTTCTTACCTCTCTCTCCTCCTCCCCCCTTTCTCCAGCCTGCTGTCATGTTCTGCCTCAACTGACTTACGTGGGGTCCCCTCGACAGCCCTCCGTTGCCCAGGTCTCCCAGGCTCTGCACGAGCTCCTCCATCTGCCAGGCGCTTCCTTCCTCACCCAGTGCCGCCTTCACTCCATGTCTGCCTTCCAAATCCCAGTGACTTAGGGGTCACCTCACCTCCTCTCAGAACCCCTCCCCACTCCACCCCCAACCCCGACCACCACCACCATTGGTCATTTTCATTTTCTCCAATGAGGCCAAATTTTGTTTTCTTCCTCCGTTGTTCTGGCCTCCCATCCTGACCAGGCTCAGCACACATCCTGCAGAGATGATTTTGTTTACTCGAATTCTCTCTGACTGGACTATGGCCTCCTTGGAAACCTGTCTTGCCTACTACATAGGATACAGTAATAAGCACTGAACACAAAGTGCCAAGCAAAGGTTGAGCTAGATCCTCTGGAAGTATCTAGATTCTTACCTTCCTTGGTTCAGAAAGGTGAAGGCTTCTGTAGGACCACTTTTCCAGCAAAGGAAGAATTAATTTGAATCAGTACAGCTTCAAGTACGTATTGAATTTCTACTGTGGAGTCTTTTGTTGCCAAGGTAAATATTAATAGAAATACTGTTAATCAAAAAGCATGGTTTTGATAGACAATGTTACAAGATAAGCTTTTTGAAACAAGAATTTGCTTCACTTGATGTGTACACACACTGGAATATTACTCAGCCATTAAAAAGAATGAAATAATGCCATTTGCAGCAACATGGGTAGACCTCAAGATTATCATACTAAGTGAAATAAATCAGACAGAGAAAGGCCAAGAATGAAAAAGACAAATATCATATGATATTGGTTGTATGTGAAATCTAAAATATGTTACAAATGAACATATTTACAAAACAGAAACAGACCCATGACATAGAAAACCAACTTATGGTTACCAAGGGGGAAAAGTGGAGAGGGGTCAATTAAGACTTTGGGATTAACATATACAGTCTACTATATATATGTGTGTGTGTGTGTATGTGTGCATGCACGTATGTATATATAACATGATTTATAGATAACATGTTGATATATTTCAGTATATAAATATTGGTAACCAATAAGGACCCACTTTACAGCACAGGGTACTACATACAATATTTTGTAAAAATCTATAATAAAAATAATATGAAAAAGAATATATAGAGTATATTCTGTATATTTTATATTTTAACTGAATCATTGTGCTGTACACTGGAAATATTGTAAGTCAACTGTATTCCAATAAAAATTTTAAAAAGAATTTGCTTCAAATAAAGTGAAACATGTATACCAAATGGATCACATGCAGTGGTTTATAACATAGACTGAAGTCCCGAGCCAGTCTGTAGACTGACATCTCCTGTGATGCCGGACAAAAGCAGGGAAGCTGGTGTCCTTGGGAAGAGTCAAATAATGTGAGCTGAGTTTCTACTTAAAATGAGAGAAACACCGGAAAACAATTTGTTTTAGTTTGGCTTCAGATACCTTTTTTATTTTATTTTTTTCCTCATGGAGTCAGAGGAGTAAAGAATATGGTTGGTTTAATGAAAAAGTTCAGGGGAGGTTACAATTTGCATGTAAATACAGTTGTTCTAGATTCCTAACTTACTGGCAAAACTCCTACATCCTATCATAGGTTTAACTTAAGTGAATTAAAGAGCAGAGGTGCTGCTGTATTATTTAATACATAAATATAAAATAGAAGTGGCTGAACTACAGGACTGGATTCCACGGGAAAATCTGGATTTTCGGTGAGTGCACTGCCAGACTCTGTGGTCTCCCAGTTGCATGCAGTGTAGACACACAGAGAAAAGGTAAAGGCAGGAACAGAGGGGGTGTTTCTCATGCGCTCATGGGGCGTCTGTTCACTCATCTAATTCACAACGTCCTTTCCTTTACGAGTCCTTTAGGGACCCCTCTATTTTAAAATACTTTTATTTAAGTGTAGTTGACTTATGATGTTGCATGAATTTCTGCTGTATGGCAAAGTGATTCAGTTATATATACCTGTTTTTCATATTCTTTCCCATTATAGTTTATCACAAGGTATTAAACATAGTTCCTTGTGCCATACAGTGGAAACTTGTCCATTCACTCTATATGTAATAGCTTGCATCTGCTAATCCCAAACTCATAATTCTTCTGTCTGCCAACCATCTCCCCCTTGGCAGCCACAAGTCTGTTGCCTATGTCTGTGAGTCTGTTTCTGCTTCATGTGTAATTTCATTTGCGTCACATTTTAGATTCCACATTGAAGTGATATCATGTGATACTGTCTCTCATTCTGACTTACTTCATTTAGTATGATTATCTCCATTCATGTTGGTGCAACTGGCATTATTTCATTCTTTTTTATGGCTGAGTAGTATTCCATTGTAGGCATGTACTACATCTTCTTTATTCATTTGTATGTCAATGGAAATTTAAATTGCTTCCATGTCTTGGCTATTGTAAATAATGCTGCTATGAACATAAGGGTGAATATGTCTTTTTTAATTTTAGTTTTGTCTGGATATATACCCAGGGGAGGAATTGCTGGATCATATGGTAGCTCTATTTTTAGTTCTTTGAGGCACGACCATACTTGTTTTCCATAGTGACAGCACCAAATTGTGTTCCTACCAACAGTGTAAGAGGGTAGAGATCTCTCTTAAAATAAGTAGCATAACTCCTTAATGCAGAAAAGAATGAAGAGTATTGTTTGAAAATGTTTCATTTCCAGAAAAAACTTTCAAATGTTAACAGACTAAATCAAATAGAATATTTGTACAAGGACTTTTTTGAAAGTTTTAAAAAAACAGAGTAGATAGAAGTGATCAATGTGGTCAAAGAACAGACAACCCTGACCAGAGTTAAGGAAATTCTTTCTAAATGGCTTTCAGCCATTTAAAAACCATCCCCCACCAGATTAAATGGATTTTATAGAGTTTGTGAGTGAAGTTGCTCAGTCGTGTCCGACTCTTAGTGACCCCATGGACTGCAGCCTGCCAGGCTCCTCCGTCCATGGGATTTTCCAGGCAAGAGTACTGGAGTGGGTTGCCATTGCCTTAACTTTCTGCATTTGCATTAAGAGCTCAAGCTCATGCTATTTGTTTCTTAGCTGTAACCCTTTATTATTAGAGATGCTTTTGCAAGCTGCAGAGTACCCTCGTCCTAGAACCTCATAAGTCACAGATCAACTTCTGTATAAACAGAAATTCACCACTTTCTTCCAACTAGTCACCAGACTTAAAACCAGCTTTTGGCAGGAAAGAGCTCCCTGCAGGCATCCCCTTTGTCTTGTCACTAAACATAAACCAGGCACACTCTATGCTCTACTCATCTCTGGCCCCAGCCCACACAGAGGGGAATGGTGATGACTCTGATCCTTCATCTCAATGATTAACTGAGATTATTTCCCTTTAAAAATGTTCATGGCCTAGCAGAATCTTTGGAAGTGGGTTTTGGGGGCCACACCTCCACCATTCCCCCAGATTGCCAGTATTCTGATTAAAAGCCACTATATTTTCTACCAACATTTGTGAGTACTGATTTTTTAAGTGGCGAGCACGTGGACCTGATTTGGTAAAAATGCTTTGCGAAGAAGTGCCCTAATGGGGTCAGCTTCTGCCTGGACTCATCATGTAGACCTGGTCAAAAGGCTTGTTAAGGGAGGGGAACCCCTCCTGAAAGAGTGTTTCATGGAGTGATTGACACCTCCAGAAGGAACTCATGGTAATATGTCTACTTATTTAAAGGGAACTAGGTGCAAAAGTGATAAGATTAGGTAAGCACACATTTATTGTACAATTGTAGTTTCAGCTTTTTCCTCAAATTTCAGTAACTAATGCCTTGACTCTATAAAAGTTTGTATCAAGTCTTGTGTTCCTATAAACCTTCACTGCTAAATATTACATTACAAAACTGTCTTATGTAATGTTTATGAAAACAAATTTAAAAAAATTCATCCTCTATATGTGAATTTCTTTACATGATGAAATTTTATTAAGCTTATCTTAGATAGCTAATATTCCTTATTAAACCCTTGAAATTAGAAAAGATGAAGATTTTAGCCTTTTACTCCCTCAGGGGCTTTTAGTTTGGTAACCTGTTTATTGTTTCATTAGGTGAGCCATTTAATCAGATACTCATTGTAGATATAGAAATTACTAAGTTTAATGATTCAGGAATTCCCTGAAGAGACAAATAATAGCTAAGTGGAATAATCTAAATTGATTAGTTTTGCATGTATCATAACAGCTCCTGGAAACATAATATTGAATCTGTCACTTCAGTGTTATTCATTAGCTCATTTCACGCACATGTCAGTATCCAAGAACAATTCCACAATGCAGTTTGCCATTTCATTCTTTTTTAAAAATTGCTTTGTCCTTTGGGGACTTTTATCTTTGAATGTAAATTTGATATGTAAACCTCATAACAAAATCGAATCATATGATGAAGGTCATCTCTCTAATTCTTGAATTATACACTGAAGCACTGTACACATTGTACTGACTTTTTTCAGGGAGTCCGCATCAGCCATATCATAAGTAATAAAGATGTTATGCATTGTAAAAGATAGAAACATGTGAGGTAGAAAAATATAACCTTGAGGAGCTTACAGTCTGTGACTTTGAGAAGGTAATGTATAAAATATTTTTTGAATGATATGTGACAGGCTGTGGTGATTAAAAGACGAAATGTAATTTGTATATTTAATAGAATGTTGTCATTCAAAGAGCTACTTTGGCAAGCTATCTAACTAAGTTTGTTGACATTGCTACAGTATAGCTTTGAAATGCTGTCATTTGGATTTGTTTTCAGAGTGAATTACAAAAGCATAAGGAAACCTGTTTCTTACTGACATACCTTTTTAAAAACCCTAAAAATGCTATTGGCATGTTTGATGGATAATATTCAATAACTGTTGATGTTTTAAAATTACATTTCACACCCTGAGAAAATTAAAATTATATACATGCCCAGACACCTGAGAGCAATTCCAGTGAAGTTATTACCAATATAGAGTTATTTTAACAAAAATGCATGATTTTTTAAGGTGACATATTTGAAGACATTGATGACTTGTAGTGTATTCATTTAATCCATATTTATAATATTTACATAAAATGTATATATATGTATTTATATAATATGTGTATATTTATATGATAGAGTGCAATGCTATGGAATCTCACATGAATGATGTTCAGATTACAGAAGGAAGGGATAGGGCATTCATGATAGAGAAAAAAAGAAAATAGTGGAAGTGACTAAATGATAGTTCCAACTACAGGAAAGAGACCAGTGAGCACTTCAAAAATGATTGGAAAGTGATGGTGACACATTTGATTAAAAAAAAAAAAAGCAATAGGAAGGGGAAAAAAAAGTAAAGAACTAAAAGATTTCTAGTTTCTCTTTGTAGAATGAGAGGTGTTGACTCCAAAGGAAAGATGGTGCTTCTATGACTAGAAACAAAAAATAACATACTTTTAAAGCCAGACCTTAGATATTATCTTGCTACAATTCTCCTCCTTCTCAGAAAACAAAAAGAGAGAAGGTATTTGACTAAAAGCATGAAGCTGGCCAACCGACAGCCAACATTTGATAATACTTCTTCTTTGGAATAGGTGTGTTTCCTTTTGAGTAGAAAAGTCATGATAGTAGAGGAGTGGTGATTTAGGCAAAATAAAAAAAATTGAATGAAGGAAGCTATGTTCATAGAGAGGTGAAGGTAGAAATTCAAAGCCTTGGGACATTCCAAGGGAAGGAGAGTGATCAACCAGGCAGAGAGAGACCAACAGCTTCCAAGTCTTTTGGAGAAGGCAGTGGCCAAAATGCCAGATAAATAATGTTCTTATTTTAAATATTAAAAAAACTAAAAACATATACATACATTTAATAAATAAAATAAAAAATTTAAACAATATAATCCTGTAATATGAAGGAAATTTAATTTCTAATTAAAAAAAACTCTCCATAGAGAAACCCCAAGGATCAGTCAGTTTTACTGGTGAATACTACCAATGTTTACAAAGGAACAAGCAATCTGTTTCAGAAAATAGAAGAGAAAGAGGCATAACTTACGTCATATCATGAGGCTAACATTACCTTGATATCCAAGCCAGACAGACACCTTGAAAAAGAGAAAAACTAAAGACCAATATCTGTCACGAGTAGAGAGGTAAAAGTTTTTAATTAACAAATAGATTTCAACAATATATCATGTATTAATAATTATTAATAATTATATTAATAATATAGTATGCAACAAGAATTACTTATTATAAGCAAGAGAGGTAATCACAGGTTTGCAAGACTGGTCCAATATCAAAGAACTGACCAATCAATGTATTCAACCATATTAACAGGCTGTATTTTTCTTGATTAAAGAAGAAAAATCACATGATCGTGTTAGTCAATGTAGTAAATGCATTTGACAAAATTCAATACACATTTGTGACAAAACTCTCAATAAAATAGGTATAGAGGATAATTTCTTCAACTTGATAAAGGACATCTACAGAACCCTACAGCTAACATCTTAATGGTGAAAGACTGGATATTTTCCCCCTACAATCAAGAAGGCATGACATTCATGTTATCACATTTATTCAACATAATACTAGTAGACCTAGCCAGTGCAATAACATAAGAAAATTAAACAGAAGATAAACAAATTAGAAAAAAAAGAAAACTGTCCCTATTTGCAGATAGCATAGCTATCTACCTAGGAAATCACCAAGAATGTACAAAAAGCTCCTAAATAATGGCTGTAACTATAAAAATTCATACAGAATGCAAAAGATCCAGAATACACAAAGCCATTTTGAAAAATAACAAATTTAGAGGACTCACACTTCCCATTTTGAAATTTATTACAAAACTACAGTAATCATGTCAATGTGGTTCCAGCATAAAGATGGAAATATAGATCAATGGGACAGATTTTAGGGTACAAAAATGAACCCTTACATTTGCAATCAATTGATTTTCAATAAGAGTGTCAAGGCAACTTAATGAGAAAAGAACAGTCTGTTCAACAAGTGGTGATGAGGCACACAAATAAATGAATTTGCAATGCACAAAATGCAAAAGAATGAATTTGGACTCCAAACTTCACCTCATATACAAAAATTAATTTAAAATATATGAGATAAAGGACTTCCCTGTTGGCTCAGATGGTAAAGCATCTGCCTAACATGTTGGAGACCCAGGTTCAATCCCTGGGTTGGGAAGATCCCCTGGAGAAGGAAATGGCTACCTATTCCACTGTTCTTGCCTAGAAAATCCTGGGGACAGAGGAGCCTAGTAGGCTACAGTCCATGGGTTGGAAAGAGTTGGACATGACTGAGTGACTTCACTAGTTGAGATAAAGCTATAAGTCATTTGAAGAAAGCATAGAAAGAAATCTTGTGACCCTGGATTAAATAATGGTTTCAGGGGTAATACCAAGAGCATCAATGCCAAAAGAAAAAAAACAGATATATTGAAATATATGAGAATTAAAATATTTGTGATTCAAAGGATATGGTCAAGCAATTGAAAAGAAAATCCACATAATGTGAGAAAATATTTGCAAATCATTTATCTGATAACAGACCAGTATCCAAAAAAAAAAAAAAAAACTTATCACTCAACAGTAAAATAATTAATAGTAATCCAACTAGAAAATGAGCAAGAATTTTGAAGAGAAATTTCTTCAAAGAAGAGATACAAATGGCTAATAAACACATTAAAAGATTCTTAGAACCATTAGCTTTTAGGTAAAAACAAATCAAAACCACAATGAAATATTACTACATGCTTACTATTAAAGTTCTATTTAAAAAGGTGGACAATAGAAGTACTGACAAGATGTGGATAAATTGGAACTCTTTTTCTCCCATATAGGTTGTTACAAGGCATTGAATATAGTTGCTGTATACAACAGGACCTTGTTTTTTGTTTTGTTTTCAATTTTATATATAGTATTTTGTATATGTCAGTCCCAAGCTCCTAACTTATCTCTCCTCCCACTTTCCTGTTTGGTAACCGTAAGTCTGTTCTCTATGTCTCTGGGTCACTTTCTGTTCTGTAAATACATCAATGTGTATAATAGATTTTAAACTTATAAGTGACATGACATTTCTCTCTACAGGCTGAAGATTGGGCCTGAGCTTCTGTAGTAGGAGTGCTGAGTCTGAACTGCTGGACTAACAGATAGCTTCACGCCCCAGGGAATATTAATCATAGTGAGGTATCCCCGAGGTCCACACCTCAGCACCAAGAGCCAGCTCTGCCTGTCTGCAAATCCCACTGCTAGAAATCTCAGGCCAAAAACTAGTTAGACACAGTCCTACTCATTAAAAAAAAGTGAGATGACAAAAAATATATTACAGATGATACATGAAAAAGAAATAGGCAACCTATCTGAAAATGAATTTAGAGTAATGATAGGAAAAATGTTCCAAAATCTAGAAAATAGAATGGAGAAAATGCAAGAAACATTTAACAAAGATCTCAAAGAACAAAAGAGTAAACAAACAGTGACAAACAACACAACAAATGAAATAAAAAATACTCTAGGAGGAATCAGTCCCAGAATAACTGACCAAGAAGAACCAATAAGTGAGTTGGAAGACAGAAGGATGGAAATAACCGCCAACGAGCAGAATAGAGAAAAAAAAGAAGGAAAAGAATTGAGGAGAGTCTCAGAGACTTCTGGGACAATATTAAACACAGCAACATTTGAATTACAGGGGTCCCAGAAGAAGAGAAAAGGTCTGAGAAAATATTTAAAAGATGACAGTTGAAAATTACCCTAACATGGGAAAGGAAATAGCCATCCAAGCCCAGAAAGTGCAGAGAGTGCCATATAAGACAGACCCTAAGAGAAACAAGATACATATTAATCAAACTGACAAAAATTAAGTACAAAGTAAAAATATTAAAAATCAGCAAGACAAAAGCAACAAATAACATACAAGGGAATAAGGCTATCAGCTGACTGTTTAGCCAAAACTCTGCAGGTCAGCAAGGAGTGGCAATATATATCTAAAGTGATGAAAGGGAAAGAACTACAACAACAATTACTCTACCCAGCAAGAATTTCATTCAGATTTGATGAAGAAATTTAAAAGTTTACAGATAAAAAGCCATGAGAATTCAGCATCACCAAACCAACCTTACAACAAATGGTAAAGTAATTTCTCTAGGCAGGAAACACAAGTGTAGAAAAAGACCCACAAAAACAAATCCAAACAATCAAGAACATAGCAATAGGTATATACATATCAATAATTACCTTAAATGTAGCCATTTACATGCCCTTAACCGAAAGACACAGACTGGTCTAATGGACACACACAAACATACATGATTTCTACAAGAGACACATTTCAGACCTAGCAAATGTACAAAATGAAAGTAAGGAGATGGGAAAAGATATTCCATGCAAACAGAAATTAAAGAAATCTAGAGCAACAGGACTCATACCAGAAAAAAATAGACTAAAATAAAAAACTATTACAAGAGATAAGGAAGGACATTATGTAATGATCAAGTGAACAATCTAAGAATATTTTTGGTAACAATTATAAGCATGCATGCACCTAACATAGAAGCACTTCAATACACAAGGGAAATGCTAACAACCATAAAAGGATAAATTGACAGTAACCCAGTAGAAGGGAGGGACTTTAACAGCCTACTGACACCAACAGATGGATCACCCAGGCAGAAAATAAAAAAAAGTAAATACTAGCTTTAAATGACAAAATAGACCAGATATAATTAACTGATCTTCATAGGACATTCCACCTGAAAGTGGCTTAATACAAAAAGAGCAGAATAAAGAAAATAATAAAAAAGATAGTTTCTCAACTGCACGTGGAACACTCTTCAGTACAGACCACATTTGGGGTCACAAATCAAGTTTCAGAAAATTTAAGAAAATTGAAATTGTGTCAAGCATGCTTTCTGACCACAATGCTATGAGACTAAAAATTAATTACAAGGGGAAAAAAAACTTTAACAAATCACAAGCACTGCTAAATATCCAAGTGATCATTGCAGAAATTTTAATAAATACATAGAAACAAGTGACAATGGAAATATGATGACCAAAAACCTATGGGATGCAGCAAAAGCAGTTGTAAGAGGGAAGTTTATAGCAATTCAATCGCACCTGAAGAGACAGTAAAAAGCACAAGCAAACAGTCTAAACTTACAACTGAAGCAACTAGAGAAAGAAGAACAAAGAAAACTCGAAATCAATCAAAGGAAAAAAAGCTTAAAGATTAGAGAAGAAATTTAAAAAAAGAAAAGAAATGAAGAAAATGGCAAACATCAATAAAAGTAAAAGTTGGCTCTTTGAGAAGATACACAACACTGATAAATCTTTAGCCAGACTCCTCATGAAAATTAAGAGAGGACTCAAACTAATAAAATTAGAAAGGGAAAAGGGAAAATCACAACTGACACAGTAGAAATATAAAGGATCATAAGAGACTGCTACAAACAACTATACACCAATAAAATGGGCAACATTGGAAGAATAGGACAGATTCTTGAAAATGTACAACCTTCCAAGACAGAGCCAGCAAGAATCAGGAAATATAAACAGACCAATCACAAGTAATGAAATTGAAACTGTAATTAAAAATCTTCCAACAAAAAAAAGTCCAGGACCAGATGGCTTCACATGGGGAATTCTATCAAACATTTAGAGAAGACCTAAAATTTACCCTTCTCTTCCAGAAAAACCGCAGAGGAAGGAACACTCCCAAATTCATTCTACAAAGCCACCATCACCCTGATACCAAAACAAGACAAAGATATCACAAAAAAAAAAAATTATAGACCAATATCACTAATGAACATTGATGAAAAATCCTCAACAAAATGCTGGCAAACAGAATCCAACAACACATTAAAAGTATCATACACTATAATCAAGTGGGATTTATCCCAGAATGCAAGGATTCTTCAATATACGCAATAGGTGAATATATTCTTCAATATATGCAAATCAATCTGTGGGATACACCATATTAACAAATTGTAGAATAAAATTATGTTCATCTTTATATATGCAGAAAAAGCTTTTTACAAAATTCAACACTCATTTATGATTTAAAAAAAAATCTCTCCAGAAAATGGGCATGGAGGGGACCAACCTCAGCATAATACAGGTCGTATATGACAAGTCCACAACAAACATCATTCTCAATGGTGAAAAACTGAAAGCATTTTCCCTAAGATTAGGAAGAAGACAAGGATGTCCACCCTCATCACTCTTATTCAACATAGTTTTGGAAGTTCTGACAGGTTATGGCCATGAGCTGTGAATAGATCTGGTATTCATGACCTTTGGAGAAGACGATTTTAATCTGGGGCCAGAAATGAGCCTGATTATTCAGAGCTTTTGTGTAGCAAAGTTTTATTAAAGTGTAAAGGGATAGAGAAAGCTTCTGATACAGACATCAGAAGGGGACAGAAAGAGTGCTCCCTCACTAATTTTTAGTAAAGCCTTATATTCTTGTTTGCAAGCTGCTAATCATAGATAAAAGAAACACCTCAAAAAGACTGAGTTGAACCAAGCTCCACTCCCACAACATGCATTTTGAGATGGATTCAGCACATGGGGAGTCATCCTTGGCCATAAAACAATTGATATGAGTCTTGAAGAAAAGCAGATTTCCAAGCAAATACATAGTTTTATTAACATAGTTCATTTCCATGAGTAAGACCTCTTGGTTTGCTGAGCAATTAGCAGCTCAAGGTTTGAGATAAAGTTAGTTTCAGGTGCAACCAACTGTCATCATGGTAACACAGGATTAAAGGAGGCTCTTTTATCCTGTTCAGAGAAGAGAAAAAAAAAAAAAAAACAAACAACCACTTGCAGTTTATTTCCTCCTGCCACTTGGGGACCCTGGCCTCCTTACCTGATCATTAGCTTTTTCAGTCCTCATCATGGCAATCAGAGGGGGAAAAAAAAAATAATACAAGTTGGTAAAGGAGAAGTAATATCATCACTGTTTGCAGATGACATATTACTATACACAGAAAGTCCTAAAGATGCTATAAGAAAACTATTGGATCTAATCAATGAACTTGGTAAAATTACGGGATACACAAATAACGCACAAAAATATCTTGCATTCCTATACACTTACAACCAAAGAGCAGGAAGAGAAATCAAGGAAACAATCTCATTTACCATTGCAACAAAAAGAATAAAATACATAGGAATGAACCTACCTAAGGAAACATGCTTACTTACTTACTTAAACACCTAATTAGAAATCTATAAAAACTGTAAAAACTCAGAAAACTATAAGACACCGATGAAAGAAACCAAAGATGACACAAACAGATTGAGAAATAAAACATGTTCGTGTATGGGAAGTATCAATATAGTGAAAATGTATATGCTGCTCAAATCAATCTACAGATTCAATGTAATTTACCAATTGCATTCTTCACAGGACTAGAACAAAAAAATTTACAAATTGTATAGAAACACAAAAGACCCCAAATAGCCAACGTAATCTTGAGAAAGAAAACTAGAGCAGGAGGAATAAGGAACCTTCACTTCAAACTATGCTACAAAGCTAACAGTAGAAAGCCCAGAGGGAATAAACTCATACACCTAAGGTCAACTGCTGCTGCTGCTGCTGCTAAGTCGCTTCAGTCTTGTCTGAATCTGTGTGACCCCATAGACGGCAGCCCACCAGGCTCCGCCGTCCCTGGGATTCCCCAGGCAAGAACACTGGAGTGGGTTGCCATTTCCTTCTCCGATGCATGAAAGTGAAAAGTGAAAGTGAAATCGCTCAGTTGTGTCCAACTCTTCGTGACCCCGTGGACTGCAGCCCACCAGGCTCCTCCGTCCATGGGATTTTCCAGGCAAGAGCACTGGAATGGATTGCCATTTCCTTCTCTACCTAAGGTCAACTAATCTATGACAAATGCAGCAAGCCTATACAATGGAGAAAAGACAGCCTCTTCAATTAGTGGTGCTGAAAACTCTGTACAGCTACATGTAAAAACATGAAATTAGAACCTTACCTAACACCATACGTAAAAATAAACTCAAAATGAATTAAAGACCTAATTGTAAGACCAGACACTATAAAACTCTTAGAGGAAAACATAGGAAAACCATTCTTTGACATAAACCACAGCAAGATCTTTTTTTGACCCACCTCTTAGAGTAATGAAAATCAAAACAAAAATAAATGTTTGCAATGTAATTAAACCTAAAGGCTTTTGCACAGCAAAGGAACTCTTAAACAAGATGAAAGACAGTGCTTAGGATGTGACAAAACATTTGCAAATGAAGCAACAGACAAAGAGTTAATCTTCAGAATATATTAACAGCTCATGGAGGTCAATATAAAAAAAAAAATCCTATCAAAAAAATGGGTGGAAGACCTGAACAGATATCTCTCCAAAGAGACATACAGATTGCCAAAAAGAACATGAAAAGATGTTCAACACCACTAATTATTAGGGACATTCAAACAAAAACTACAATGAGGTGTCACCACATATAAGTCATACTGGCCATCATCAAATATTCTACAAATATTAAATGCTGGAGAGGGTGTGGAGAAAAGAGGACCCTCTTACACTGCTGATAGGAAGATACATTGATATAGCCACATTGGAGAACGGCATGAATGTTCCATAAAACACTAACATAGAGCATGCACTCTGGTGTTCATCCCAGGACTATTTACAACACCCAGGACATAGAAGCCACCTGGATGTCTACTTCAGATGAACAGATGAAGAAGATGTGATACATACATTAAAAGGACTATTACTCAGCCATAAAAAGAATGAAACTAAGTTACTTGTAGGGATGTGGATGAACCTAGAGCCTGTCATACAGTGTAAAGTAAGTCAGAAAGACAAAAACAAATATCATATTCTAATGCATATATATGCAATCTAGAAAAATGTTACCGATGAAACTAGAGGTGGAGACATAGAGAACAGACTTGACACAATTTGGACAGGATAGGGTGGCATGAATTGAGGGGATAGTATTGACATACATACGCCACTGTGTGTAGAAATGGATAGTTAGTGGGGAGCTGCTGTTTAGCAAAGAGAGCTCAGCTTGGTGCTCCGTGATGATCTAGAGAGGTAGAATGGGGGAAGGGTGGGAGGGAGGCTCCAGAGGGAGAGGATATATGTGTATCTACGGCTGATGCACATTGCTGTGAAGCAGAAACTGCCACAACATAGTAAAGCAATCATAATCCAATTAAAAAAGGAAAAAAATGATGTCATGCTGAGGATATCCTATTTTTCATGATGATCATCATATTGATAGATTATGCTATGATAACCAAAAAAGGCCTACTGTATTGTTCGTGATCTTTGTGTATTTTTTTTTCTTTCTTTCTTTCTGTCAGTAATTGGTGCTATGGTCCATAATGTGAAAATAAGGAGGGGAAAGGGCTGGAATGATTGGGCTGGGTCTATAGCTTGTTCGGCATCATAAACATACATGTGTAGAGGTTAGGAAAAACTCCTGAAGCTCTGTCTTTACTGGTATAGTCCACGTACCTAGGCTTGGACTTTGTTTATTTTTTATCATATTGAACTCTTCCCTGGACAGCAAGATTGATTCCTCACACTTTGCTCAACTCTAACAGGGTTATTCTGGGTGGGGTGACCTTTGAAGGACTGGTCTCTTGCTCACCACTTCCAATGGATGGTCCCACCTGCTGAAATAATGACCATAATAAGCATGGGTGAACCTTGAAAGCTTGACACCGAATGAAAGAAGCCAGGCACACAAGACCAAAGAATAGAGCTTTGTTCACACGAATATCCTTAAAAGGCCAGTCTAGAGAGACAAAAAGCAGGTTAGTTCTTGTTGTCTGTTGGATTGGGGAACAGTGGAGTTACGGTTAAAGTATAAGGAATTCTTTTGGAGATGATGAGATTGTTCTGAAATTGACTGTGCAAATGGTTCCATGTGTCTGTGAGTATGCTAAAAACCACTGGATTGTATACTTTAAGTGGGTGAATTGTGTGATAGATGAATTATATCTCAATAAAGCTGCAATACTTAAAAAAAAGAACAAGCTAATATGAAAAAAGTACTAATCTCTGTAGGAACCAAGATTGAATTTGGAGCACTTCTGCCTGGGATTCCTGGTAAACCCTTGTTCTCCCTTCTCCATGCCCCAACACACACACACACACACACACACACACACACACACACACACACACACTCTGAGTTAGCTTATTTTCTCTGTTGTTCTTTATTCGGCATGGTCCCCATTTCCTTCCTTTTCTCCTGGTCCACTATCCTGGGGATCATTGCACACCTGGCAATTGAGTCCTTTAAGGAGTCCTTGGATTGAGAGGTTGCCCACACACTCCTCAGTGCTCCTCAGGATTTGTAGAACATGTTTGCATAATGTGTAGTCAAGTTGAAAGCTGCAATAATTGAGACTACATCACTTCATGAAGAACTAGATCAGCTGTATTTTGATAAGTAAGTAAGTAAATAAGTGTTAGTCACTCAGTCGTGTTCAACTCTTTGCGATCCCGTGGACCTCAGCCCACCAGCCTCCTCTGTCCATGAGATTTTCCAGGCAAGGATACTGGAGTGGGTTGCCATTTCCTTCTCCAAGGGATCTTCTAATCCAGGGACTGAGCCCAGGTCTCCTTCACTGCAGGCAGATTTTTTACCGACTGAGCTACAACGGAAGAGATGTGGAGAAAGTTGTGTACACAGCAGCAAAGGCCATGGTGAAGGCAGACCCATCATGGTTTTCCAGAAAAGCAAGTTGCCTTTTGCTAAAGTGAGGGATGGGTGAACTGGACACTACAGAAGAGGCAGGGCAAGGGTGCTGGGGAGCTTGCATCCCATGCTGAGAAATGTGGGGAGGGGAACATCTTAAACAGTGGGCAGTCTGGAAGTGTTTGATATATGAGTCAATTTTAAGTAGAGTTTTTGTCTCTATAATTATGGTGCTTCTTGATGGTTTCTAACTCTTTTCAGAATTTGCAGCATATGGTCACACAAAACTAATTTTCTTCCCTTGAAGTTGTCATTTCATGTTTTAAAACCATCATTAATTTGATTTTTATACAAGTCTAAAGGTTATCATGAGTCACATTCAGCATCATCATTTTTATTACATAAGTTTCCAGTTAAATATTAACCAGGCTTTAAAGTGTCTTGTTAAATATTTTATTGCACACCCTCAGATTTCATGCTAGTTATTTTGTAGCCATGACTGAGCAACCTGAATGTTGCAAAATTTTTGGCAGGAAGGTTGGATAATTTAGAGATAAACAGCTTCTTTGCAAATGTAAAAGATAGACAATCAATAACACAAAATTTCTAGGTAAAACTAATATAAAACTCTCAGGAATCACATTGATCAGATTGTCAAATTGATTAGTTTGCAAATCACAGCCACACAAAGCAAGGTGTCCTTTAGTCACGGGCTTCCTGTTATATTTCTCCTGACACTATTTGAATAAGATTCTGACAGGACCCAGAGAATCAGTTTTCATCACCGTCAGTCTTATTTTCCCTTCAGTCTGTTAAGGTAATTATTAACTTAGCTAAGCTAATTACCACCGCTCTATTTACAAGCAGCCCCTAGAACATTCTCAAATGGAAATGATATTTCAGTTGGCACTCCCTCTCCCTTTCACTTCCTGCATATATCTAGTATACCTCACATGTACACCTCATGTCTTTAATTGTTGATAAGCTTCTTGAAGTCTAGAACTCTGTTCCACCCGAGCCCTTGCTTAGTAGAGCACCAGCTAAGAGCAGGCCCTCCAGCATCTTTTCATAAATGAGTGAATGAATGAATAGCATCATTATATTTTCTTCATTATCCCATTTGAAGTTCCTCTCTTTTATTTCAACATTGGCTAAAATTATTTGTTTAAGCCTTGCAGTGAGGTTCCTTCAGACATTATTTGCCTTACCATATTTCAATGTAAATTATTAAATATCTACTTGGGAAAAAGCCTGTATTAAGAGGATAAAAGGTGGAGAGAAAAGACCTTCAAGGGGTATCTCTCTTTCCCTCTCTTTCTCCCTCTCTCCCAAATCAATTTTCAAAAACCAAAATATCAGAAATTGGAAACTGTCACAGACACATTTTAAACATATTTGTTACTAATTAAATTTGCACTTAAAAAAATTTTTAAAGAAAGACAGCAATCTGGATTTGTCTGCTCACAAAAAGAATGTGTCTTTTTATGCTACCTTATATCAACAAAAGATGGGTTCTTTTAAGTTATAGTCACAGATTAAGCTCATTATGTGGTCTTTCTCCAATCAAATTTATGATTTTGGTTGAGAATTTAAGCAAATACTTATTTTTAACTTATATAAAGATTGGTAAATTTAATTTCTTTAAAATTTTCAAACTCTCAGTTTCTACATAACATGTCTGGCTCGTGATCTTGTGATCTATCCAGGGGTGTTAATTATTTTAGTGCCTCATTTTCAAGTGGCACAAAAAAGTAATTTGGTGGCAGGCTTTGGAATTATTTTTCTGTGAGTTGAGACATACATTCCAAAACAAAATATCTGATAAGCCCATAATTGGTAATGAATTTGGGATACACAATTTAACTGCTATATTTATCTGTTGCCTGACAAAAGAAAACAACTTCTAGACCTCTCCAGACTTTAGCAAGATTTAGTATGTAACAATGCCCCAAGGGTGTATTGGCAGGTGAGAAATCTTGATTTCTGGGAAATGATCACTTTGAAATGTTGCAGATTTCTTTCATAATTTACATTAGTGAAGGACAAGTGGGAATTGAAGACAGAGTGTAACTCAATGAAGACATGCAGTGTTGGAAGGAAAGAAGAAGCAATTCTGGGAAATATGAAATTTATCAGGTCAGGCAGGATTAACCCAAGTATTTGAGGATTTGAGATCTGACATTAAAATGTTAAGAGAAAGGATACACCCTTTCTGAATGGTTAATCATAAAAAAAATTTTAAATTAGCTAGATGTGGCTAAGTTTGAGGTTATTGCTTAAGAAAGGAAACTGTAATCTTTGGGGGGGTTAAAATCTGTGGTGAAATATCATAATACTTGTAGAAGGTAGTAGCATTCTGGTGCTGCTAAGATAAAAGGAGAATATTGAACAAGAGAAAACATTTTCCAGAATTTAATTTTGATGAGTATGTTGTGTCTTTGTAAACTTGTTGGTTGTTGTGCTTTGGTATTTTTATGCAAAAGGAAAATGATTAAATCAGAGAAACTGGACATCATTACACCCAATCTAGGATTTTTACAATAGTGACTAAAATGGCCTCTCAGTTTACATCAAAGTAAAATTCAGTTTTTACTATGAGTGAATGACTCACATGATTAGCTCTGCGCAACCACCAAGCTTCCTGCCCTTGTCTCCTGCGTGCACCCCCACCTTAATTCCCCCACTGCAGAGGCTATACAGGCTCGCTTTGCTACTCCTAGGACATGCCAAGCACATGCCCACTCAAAGAGTTTGCACCTGCTGTGTTCTCCTGCTGAACCCATGCTTTTTTCTTTCTTTCTTTTTTTTAACCTGCATGTTTTGCTTGGCCATCTCCCTTACGGACTTCATGTTTCTGTTGAATTGTCACTTTATCCATATGTGTTCCCTGATATTGCTATATAAAATAGCACTCTCCTTATCAATTTCCATACCTTCTATTCTGCTTCATTTTTATGACATTTAATCCCCACAGCACTTATTTGCTTCCTTCTATCTCCCTACTAGGATGAGTGGATAAACTTGGATTCATCACTGTATTGCCAGTATCTGGAACTGTGTTTGGCACATGGTATGTCCTCAAGAAAAGATTTATCAAGTGAATGAATGACAAATGAGAATATATATTGATTCTTTACAGCTTAAAGTCTTAGCTTCCCTGATGGCTCAGCTGGTAAAGAATCTACCTGTAATATGCGATAGCTAGGTTCGATCCCTGGGTTGGGAAGATCCCCTGGAGGAGGGAAAGGTTACCCACTCCAGTATTCTGGCCTGGAGAATTCTGTGGACTACATACACAATCTAAAGTCTTAGAACTCCCTTAAAATAACATTTATGAATGAAGGAACTCTCCTGGTTAGTCAGAAGAACTTACAGAGGGGAGAAGTGGGGATGTGTTTGTCTGCTTATCTTGATGTCTGACACTGTGAGGAAAAGGAGCAAAACAGACCAGCAAGGGCATTCAGTTAGAAACAAATGATCAGTGAAGAGTTGGAAGCAGCAGTTACACAGATAATCCCAAAGAGCAAGCAATCCCTAAATTTGTAAAGTGATACACACAATGCAAATCTTCCCCTCGTAAGGAAGAAGGCTCCTGGAGGGAGAAAGAGCTCCTCTCTCACGTGCGCGTGCTCTCTCTCTCTCTCTCTGAGCTGATGGAGATCCAGGACGGGAATTTTCAATCAGAACATATGAAGCAGTCAGGAAGACACAATACCTGTTAATTTACTGGGAATTATCTGTCAAGTAAAATGCATATGCTCATTGATTTACAGCCAGGACCCAACTCTATTGTTCTTACTAGCTTTCGATTTAGGAGGATTTTCATAGAGTATGTTCTGCAGGTACTAATCATTGTGAGATAACCAGAGAAATAGATTCTCTGTTCAACTAGTGTTAAAAAAGCCTGGGCTAAGCAAAGCTGAACAGGTCTCTGTATGAGAGAACTTCTCAAGGACAATCAGGGATATAGATTAGTACCACCCAGCCGTAAGCAAAAAAAACCTGGTTCAGCAGCCAGGTCTACAAGGATTGAAGTTGTAACTCCCTGCTGTCAAGTTCAACAGTACACACAGAGAGGGAACAAAGACAATAGCAGAATGCTCTGTGCTGCGGACAAGCAGGCTCCTTAGACACTTAGATATACACCTCGGGAAGAATTTTAATGAACCCAGACTCTTGCACATTCCCATACATAGAAAAATCATGAAAATCCTTGCTGCTGCTGCTGCTGCTAAGTCGCTTCAGTCTTGTCTGACTCTGTGCGACCCCATAGATGGCAGCCCACCAGGCTCCCCCATCCCTGGGATTCTCCAGGCAAGAACACTGGAGTGGGTTGCCATTTCCTTCTCCAATGCATGAAAGTGAAAAGTGAAAGTGAAGTAGCTCAGTTGTGTCCAACTCTTCGCGACCCCATGGACTGAAGCCTACCAGGCTCCTCCGCCCATGGGATCTTCCAGGCAAGGGTACTGGAGTGAGGTGCCATTGCCTTCTCCAATGAAAATCCTTAACTTGCTATATCTGTTCCTTGTGACTACCAGTAATTTTTTACTGAGATGGATGTTTGACTGAATGCATTCCCAGCCATAAACCATATATAAACTGGCTTTTGTCATGTGTCTTCAGAGCAATTGCCCTAGAGCAACTGAGAGCCTGTCTCCCAAACTCTAGTCTTCTGCAAGGTCCCTGAATGAAACCTAAACTCATACCCCTTAAACCATGCTTTTACCTTTCAGTTGACACAGCCAAGTCTTTTAATATTTGCCAACTTCGTAAGTAAAATGTTAGACTGCCCTCTTCCTGTAACCATCACATGTAATAGTTGAGCCAGCTCTGAGCAACCTGATCCCTTATCTCATTTGTTTTCATTTGTTTGGGGAAGAACTGATTTAAAAGATTTTCTTTAATGTATTTGGGAAGAACAGTACTGTGCTATACCTTTCTTTTTTCATTCAAGAAAATGTTGTCTTTATTGTTTCTGAGGAGTCAAAGTTCTGGGAGAAGATAAAAGCTCCTGGACCTTTGGGTCAGCTCTACCAGATCTGCAAATCAGAGCTAGAGGTTTTCCTGCCACACTTCTCCTTCCCTCAGTGTGACAGGAGGCAGTGTGGGGAGGGCCGCTAAGGCGGGGGTCCTCTGGCGTCATGTGCAGTGGCCACTCTAGGCTGACAGTCCTGCCATCCAGCTGTAGCCTTCGCTCACTCTGCTTGTAAGGAAGGCAGTGTTCTCTCTTTGCTGCACCTCAGACATTACTCCATTCCATGCCATGATTTGGCAACTGTCTTTCTCCTCTTCCCTCTCCACTCCAGACTCGTGAGGTGAAGATCCTGGGTGAGTGTGTCTGCTCTGCAGATCCACCATGTTCTCCAGGACCTATCTCAGTACCTTTAGAGAAACTGCAAGTTTCTGGGACTTTGCTGGCGATCCAGTAGTTAAGAATTCACCTTGCAATGCAGGGGATATGGGTTCCATCCCTGGATGGGGAACTAAGATTGCACAAGCCCCAGGGCAACTGAGTCAGTGCAGCACAACTAAAAAGCCTGTGAGCCCCAACAAGGCCCAAGCACGAGCCACAAAAAGAAGAGGAAATTAAAAATTACTGTGGATAAGTGCACTATACATGACTCTGTTCAATTTTTAAAAAATAAACTCTACTTTTAAAACAGTTTTAGATTTATAGAAAAGTTGAAATAGCACAGGGATTCTCACATATCCTGTACAGAGTTTCCCATGTTATTAACTTCTTACATTAGCATATTTGTACATTTGTACATCTGTTACAATTGATGAATTGATAATGATACATTGCTATTACAGTCCATACTTGATTCATATTTCCATACTTCTACCCAATGTCCTTTTATCTGTTCCAGGATCCCATTCAGGGCACCACACAACACGTCATCTCTTCTCCTTAGACTCTTCTTAGCTTTGACAGTTTCTCAATCTTCCCCCGTTTTTGATAAACTTGACAGTTTTGGTCAGGTATTTTGTGGAATGTCTTTCAGTGAAATTAGCTGGTATTACTCTCATGATTGGAACTATGTTTTAGGAGAAGGGTCACAGAGGTAAGGTGCTTTCATTATCACCTGATATTAAAGAATATATAATCAACATGACTTTTAATCATTGCTGTTGACCTTGATCATCTGGCTAAGGTAGTGTCTGTTAAGTGTCTCCAGTGAAAAGTTACCCTTTTTGTCCCTTGTACCTGACACATTATTTAGAAGGTGGTTCTTGTGTACAACCCACATTTAGGGGCTCGGGGAGTCCTGCTCTCCTTGAGGACCAACTGTATACTCTGTTCTGTTCTAACATTAAGCCTTTGATACATGTATCTTTTTCTGTGCATCATTCTATAAAGGAGTTATATGTTCAGTTACTAAGGACAGTTAGTAATTCATAGGGCAACTGACAAAATATTGTGACTCAGGTAAAGGTGCAGACTAGATGAAGAAAATTTGGTTTTTCATTCATTGAACACTTCCTGATCAGTGTAACCCTGGCCCTCAGACTTGATGCTCTGAGCATCAAAGACTTGTTCTCAGGAAGGTTATAGTTTGTCATGACAAACAACTACTCTAAAAAAAAAAAAAATTCAGTAGTGAAAAGTGGGCAAAATTTAAGATAAAACACTTTGCTGCTTGAGAACAAATTTCTACAGAATAGTTTTCTCAGGACTTAGTGGGAATTTAGTGCAAGTAGCTACAGAAATGTGTGGCTACTTTCAAGTAGCCAGTATGTGACTCTGTTGGTGTCCTAGAGAAGAAGATGGTGTGTAACCCTCAGCCTTTGCTGAAGGGTCCCTCCAGGGCCTCAGGCGAACATGAACCCCTGTAGGTAAGCAACAAAACAACCAGGTCAGTGAAACTATCCTCTCATCCTATCCACGTGGATTCTTCACAAACCGCTTAAGTTTATGGGCAAGAAGTTCCCAAAGAATATTCTAGGATACTCCAGAATACTCAGAAAGAATATTTCCAGGTCACAGGCTGTCAATAGACATACACAAACAATCGCTACCTTGGAATTCAGTGGATGTGGTCAAGTTTAAGCTTTCTTTTCACTATTTTCTTTTTTTGATTAATTGGACTTAAAATAAACATGCCAAGAGCCAAGAGTCTTAAAAGTTTTGTTCATTTCCTAAATCTTTCAGGTTACGAGAATCCTGATTCTGTATGTGTCCAACTTTGCGCAGAGTCACCCCTGAGTAAATTTTGATTGTTATAAACATGGTCCAGTGATCTTACACCTCTTTTAGAGATTAGTTTGGGGTGAGTTCTGTCCCATATCTACCGAGACTTGGGAAAGGTCTACTGAGATTAGGGGGCTTTGGGAAAGAATTTACATCACTCCTTCAGTTCAGTTCAGTTCAGTCGCTCAGTTGTGTCAGACTCTTTGTGACCCCATGAATCACAGCACGCCAGGCCTCCCTCTCCATCACCAACTCCCGGAGTTCACTCAGACTCACGTCCATCGAGTCTGTGATGCCATCCAGCCATCTCATCCTCTGTCATCCCCTTCTCCTCCTGCTCCCAATCCCTCCCAGCATCAAAGTCTTTTCCAATGAGTCAACACTTCGCATGAAGTGGCCAAAGTACTGGAGTTTCAGCTTTAGCATCATTCCTTCCAAAGAAATCCCAGGGCTGATCTCCTTCAGAATGGACTGGTTGGATCTCCTTGCAGTCCAAGGGACTCTCAAGAGTCTTCCCCAACACCACAGTTCAAAAGCATCAATTCTTTGGTGCTCAGCCTTCTTCACAGACCAACTCTCACATCCATACATGACCACAGGAAAAACCGTAGCCTTGACTAGACAGACCTTTGTTGGCAAAGTAATGTCTCTGCTTTTGAATATGCTATCTAGGTTGGTCATAACTTTTCTTCTAAGAAGTAAGCGTCTTTTAATTTCATGGCTGCAATCACCATCTGCAGTGATTTTGGAGCCCCCCAAAATAAAGTCTGACACTGTTTCCACTGTTTCCCCATCTATTTCCCATGAAGTGATGGGACCAGATGCCATGATCTTCGTTTTCTGAATGTTGAGCTTTAAGCAAACTTTTTCACTCTCCACTTTCACTTTCATCAAGAGGCTTTTTAGTTCCTCTTCACTTTCTGCCATAAGGGTGGTGTCATCTGCATATCTGAGGTTATTGATATTTCTCCTGGCAATCTTAATCCCAGCTCATGCTTCTTCCAGCCCAGTGTTTCTCGTGATGTACACTGCATATAAGTTAAATAAGCAGGGTGACAATATACAGCCTTGACGTACTCCTTTTCCTATTTGAAACCAGTCTGTTGTTCCATGTCCAGTTTTAATTGTTGCTTCCTGACCTGCATACAGATTTCTCAAGAGGCAGGTCAGGTTAGACAATAAGGAAGAGACTTTGTGTCTCTTCCTAGATGGATTAATTCCCTGGTAGGCTGTGGCCTGAGGGGTGCTAGCCTGGGAAAGACAGACCCGCTAAGTATGACAGAAGGGAAAGACAAAAAGGACTTTGGTACCATAATGACATTGAACAAACCATGGATCACTTGTTTGGGAGATGACAAGTTTGCATCCTTGTTATTTAAGCCCATTGAGTCAAGGACATTTGTTATTTGTGAACAAAGCATTCTATAGGATATGAGGGGGCTATATATAAGAAACCACATGCATGGAAGGATTTATGGCTTTTAAAGATATTTTCAAGATAATTTTGTCCAGAAGAGGTTGTTCAATGTGTAGCAACATTAGAACTTGATCCCTACTAAGAGACAACTCCATAGAATATGTATATTGATGAAGGTAGTATCGACTTCTTGGTCTAACATCTCTCTTGCTGTTTTAGGCATATTTGGGGCATATTTAATGCATATTTAGGTATATTTAATGTCCTAAGTCATGTTCACCTCATCTAGGAAGTCTTCACTCCCTGGTTGGGTAAACTAAATTGTACCTCAGTATTCCTAATCTCTGGCTATCTGCTGACTAGAACAGATTCCTGGCCCAAGCTGGGTCCTTAGACACACTCTTTAGGGTATTTGGATTTGGGTCTCTGACAGACGGGTTATTTTTTATTAGTTTTGAAATTAAGAAGTGATGCAAACTAGGATCTGGCTCAGCCATGTTTAGTCTGGTGCATGTCAAAGGAGAGACATCAATTCTGCAGAAAAAGAAAAATAAAAGGAGAGAAACAGGGATAAGAGACCATGCTAATCCAAAGAGACACAAGACAGTAGTTTTGGTGTTCTTCTTCTGATTATTATTTTTAATTTAACTTTTGGTGTTTTTATTATCTTGTTTCTGGATCTATTTTCTCCAGAAGGTTGAACTTGGGTTCCATGAAATACGTTTACATTTGATATTTCATCTCTTTTGTTGCAAGAAATTGAGGGAGTTTACATTACTTTAAGCTTTCTAATGCTTGACTAAGATACTTGTGAACTAAAAGAGACTTAATAAGATTTTATTTTTTCATTGAAAGCATTTACCCTAAAGTCAGGAACAAAACTAGGGTGCCCACTCTTACCATGACTATTCAACATAGTTTTGGAAGTTTTAGATATAGAAATCAGAGAAGAAAAAGAAATAAAAGGAATACATATTGGAAAAGAAGAAGTAAAACTCTCACTGTTTGCAGATGACATGATCCTATACATAGAAAACCCTAAAAACACCACCAGAAAATTACTCAAGCTAATCACTGAATAAAGTAAAGTTGCAGGATGTAAAATTAATACACAGAAATCCCTTGCATTTCTATACACTAACAATGAGAAAACAGAAAGAGAAATTAAGGAAACAATTCCATTCACCATTGTGATGAAAAAAATAAAATATTTAGGAATAAATCTACCTAAAGAAACAAAAGGTTTATATATAGAAAACTATAAAGCACTGCTGAAAGAAATCAAAGATGACACAAATAGATGGTGAAATATACCATCTTCATGGACTGGAAAAATCAATATAGTGAAAAAAAGTATACTTCCCAAAGCAATCTACAGATTCAATGCAATCCCTATCAAGCTACCAATAGTATTTTTCACAGAACTAGAACAAATAATTTCACAATTTGTATGGAAATACAAAAAACCTTGAATAGCCAAAGTAATCTTGAGAAAGAAGTATGGCACTAGAAAAATCAACCTTCCTGACTTCAGACTATATGACAAAGCTACAGTCATCAAGACATATGGTACTGGCATAAAGGTAAAAATATAGATCAATGTAAAAAAATAGAAAGCCCAGAAATAAATCTATGCACCTGCAGACATCTTATATTTGACAAAAGAAGCAGGAAAGACAATCTCTTTAACAAGTGGTGCTGGGAAAACTGGTCAACCACATGTAAAAAAATGAAACTAGATCACTTTCTAATGCTATTAACAAAAATAAACTCAAAATGGATTAAAGATCTAGATGTAAGACCATAAACTATACAACTCTTAGAGGAAAACAGGCAGGACACTCTGTGACATAAATCACAGAAAGATCCTCTATGACCCACCTCCCAGACTAATGGAAATAAAAGCAAAAATAAGCAAATGGGACCTAATTAAATGTAAAAGTTTTTGCACAACCAAAGAAGCTATAAGCATGGTGAAAAGACAGCCTTCAGAATGGGAGAAAATAATAGCAAATGAAGCAAATGACTAAGAACTAATTTCAAAAATATACAAGCAGCTCGTGTAGCTCAATATCAGAAAAATAAATGACCTAATCAAAAAAATGGGACAAAGAGCTAAATAGGGATTTCTCCAAAGAAGACATACAGATGGCCAACAAACATATGAAATATGGTAATGCTCTCATTATCAGAGAAATGCAAATCAAAAAAAAATGAGGTACCATCTCACACTAGTCAGAATGGATGCTACAAAAGGTCTACAAACAATAAATGCTGGAGTGGGTGTAGAGAAAAGGGAACCTTCTTACTGCATATTGTCACCTTGCTTATTTAACTTCTATGCAGAGTACATCATGAGAAATGCTGGGCTGGAAGAAGCACAAGCTGGAATCAAGATTGCCCAGAGAAATATCAATAACCTCAGATATGCAGATGACACCACCTTTATGGCAGAAAGTGAAGAAGAACTAAAGAGCCTCTTTATGGAAGTGAAAGAAGAGAGTGAAAAAGTTGGCTTAAAGCTCAACATTCAGAAAACTAAGATCAAGGCATCTGGTCCCATCACTTCATGGCAAATACATGGGGAAACAGTGGCTGACTTTATTTTATTGGGCTCCAAAATCACTGCAGATGGTGACTGCAGCCATGAAATTAAAAGATGCTTACTCCTTGGAAGGAAGTTATGACCAACCTAGACAGCATATTCAAAAGCAGAGACATTACTTTGCCAACAAAGGTCCATCTAGTCAAGGCTATGGTTTTTCCAGTAGTCATGCATGGATGTGAGAGTTGGACTATAAAGAAAGCTGAGTGCAGAAGAATTAATGCTTTTGAACTGTGATGTTGGAGAAGACTCTTGAGAGTCCCTTGGACTGCAAGGAGATCCAACCAGTCCATCCTAAAGGAGATCAGTCCTGGGTGTTCATTGGAAGGACTGATGTTGAAGCTGAAATTCCAATACTTTGGCCACCTCATGCAAAAAGCTGATGCATTTGAAAAGACCCTGATGCTGGGAAAGATTGAGGGCAGGAGGAGAAGGGGACAACAGAGGATGAGATGGTTGGATGGCTACACCGATTCAATGGACATGAGTTTGGGTAGACTCTGGCAGTTGGTGATGGACAGGGAAGCCTGGTGTGCGGTGGTTCATGGGGTTGCAAAGTGTCAGACACTACTAAGCAACTGAACTGAATTGAACTTACACTGTTAGTGGGAATGCAAACTAGTACACCCACTATGGAAAACAGTGTGGAGATTCCTTAAAAAACGGGAAATAGAACTGCCATAGGACCCAGCAATCCCACTGCTGAGCATACACACCAAAGAAACTAGAATTGAAAGAGGCATGTGTACCCCAATGTTCATTGTGACACTGTTTACAATAGCTAGGACATGAAAGCAACCTAGATGTCCATCGGCAGATGAATGGATAAGAAAGCTCTGGTACCTATACACAATGGACTACTGCTGCTGCTGCTACTACTCAGCTATTATAAGGAATGCATTTGAATCAGTTCTAATGAGGTGGGTGAAACTGGAGCCTATTATACAGAATGAAGTAAGTCAGAAAGAAAAACACCAATACAGTATATTAATGCATATATATGGAATTTAGAAAGATGGTAATGGTGACCCTGTATGCGAGACAGCAAAAGAGACACAGATATAAAGAACATACTTTTGGACTCTGTGGGAGAAGGAGAGGGTGGGATGATTTGACAGAATAGCATCGAATCATGTATATTACCACATATGAAGTGGATGACCAGTCCAAGTTTGATGCATGAAACAGGGTACTCAAAGCCGGTGCACTGGGACAACCTAGAGGGATGGGATGGGGAGGGAGGTGGGAGAGGGGTTTGGGATCAGGGACACATGTACACCGTGGCTGATTCATATCAATGTATGGCATAAACCACCACAGTATTGTAAAGTAATTAGTATCCAATTAAAATAAATTAATTTAAAAAATTAAAAGATTTGATTTTTCCTGTTTTGGTAATGCCACAGCAGTTCATACTATTTTATGGCTCCAGTTTCAATCTGCCTTGTATAAGAATGACTTGGTAACTTGTATAATCTGTTATATTAGTGTGTGTTATGAGCAAGGATTAGCTTTACTCATTTTTTTAATCTATTAAATCATGAAATATTATTCTTTGCCATAATAGGAACTTGAAATATTTATTGAGAGGTAACTATAGCCTGAAGAAAGAGAAAATAAAAAATTTCACCCACCCAAACTGAATTTTTATTTCATATTTTTAGGAATGCCCTGAACCACTGAATAAACACATATTCAAATAAAATTCATTTAGTTTATTCCAAGTTATTTAACACAATTAAATCCTTTTTAGTACTCAACAGCATCATCATTGTAGGAGCATTTTAAAATCATAACAGAGGCTATTGAAAGGTTTTTGCATATTTTTGGAGATTAAGTAGTTCTTTTAAAAAACAGACATGCTTCTTTTTAGTGAATTTGAAGACAGTGCATTCCAAATGGGATTTCATTGTCAATGACCTTAAAACTTTTAAGAGGAGACATAGCTATAGGGGTGGCATTGCTCTAATGACCCTTCTTTTAAATAATGCAAGAATTATCCCCTTTGAATAGTGAGAGTCAAAGAAACCCTGTAAATGCTGTGACTTAGGTGGCTCAACTCTATGCCCCTGACGTCCCTTTTCTCAGAACATTTACTTCTGAAAATTTGTAATTGCAAAATCTTTCTCTGACCCTTTGAAATGTACATAAATCCTTCCCTGACTTCTTTCCTGAATTACACTCCAGGAATGTGTTTCTCAAGACCCAGGAACCATCCCTTTGAAGTGTAATCACAAGGAAGATGGTGCTGTATTGTTGGCATATGATATCACTTACCTTCCAGTGCCCTTGGGAGGGTAGGAGCTAAATTCCTTAAAACTGCCTCCTGACATAAAGATTTTAGAACATAAGGCAAAAACCCCAGCCCATGGTTTACCGTTAAGTTTAGGTGGAGTTTTAATCTCTCTCTTATTGCAATAGCCTTAAATAAAGTCTTCTTTCCTGTTTAGATGTGTGGTAAAATTTTTGCTATGACTGTTTCCATAAAATGAAAAAGTAAACTTCCGCCAGCAATATTTAAACAATGCTGCTAGGAAACTATCAATATTACATGAATTTGATGTTAAGATATTTAATTGCTTTACACATTTTATTCAGGAGGTAATGATAAATTGTATTTAAATTAGGCTATACAAATAGGCTTTGCATGACCAACTGTCAGATAAACTATTTTATTCTGTTTAGTTGCATAAGGGGTATCACCCTAACTCTTTGCTAGTTCTGAGGAGCCTGGAGATTCTGGAGTCAGTTGCTTCCATGACACAAGGTACACTTAGATTACTTTTGTAATAAGTAAGTGTTTTGCTATTGAAGGTTGCCATGCCATTCTTTCTGATTTTTACTGCTTCTAACACTTATATATATTATATATTATAATGCCATTATTACTCTTGATAATAGACATTTCCAGTTTGTGACAATTATTTCCCCTTCCTTGGCAAGAGCATCTTTTCAGGTAAGCACACTCCTGTTAGGGAGCAAATACCAGGTAAATAAGGTGCTTTCAGTGCCCCTGGCTTCCAGCTCTGCTTACCTCCTCAGGCACCTGGCTTCTGCAAGTGGTCCTCTTGTCTTGGAATTTTCCAGGACTGGCCTGGAGAACCTCTTTCAGATGAGTGGCAGGAAGAGAAAGGAGAAGGTTCGTAAAGGAGTTTCTGTAAAGTTGAAGGAAGAAAGTTACTACATGTCACAGAAGAGCACAATGGGTTGATAGAAGGGATCTTTGATTTATCCCGTAATGATTAAAAAAAAAAAAAAGAAGAAGTTTGAAAAGCAAAAAAAAAAGAAGTTTAAATGAAGTGGAACATAAAGGGAAATAAGACAGGCACACATGTTCTTACCACTCAAGATTACCATCAGTAAATACGGGATCACATGTTTTGCACCTATTATTGCCCCAAGAAGAGAATTTAATTTAATTTATCGTTGAGTGATAAACATACCCCATCTCTTCTGGTGATGCTAGCTGTTCTACAGTCTATTAAAGAAGAGGTCTTAGTCCTATAAATATAGGGCAGGAATAATGAGATTAAAAGAATTTCTAAAAAAATTCTTAAGTAACAGAGTGAAAAAGTTGGCTTAAATTTCAACATTCAGAAAATGAAGATCATGGCATCTGGTCCCATCACTTCATGGGAAATAGATGGGGAAAGAGTGGAAACAGCCCCAACTACTTTTTGGGGCTCCAAAATCACTGCAGATGGTGACTGCAGCCATGAAATTAAAAGACGCTTGCTCCTTGGAAGAAAAGTTATGACCAACCTAGATAGCATATTCAAAAGCAGAGACATTATTTGCCGAGTAAGGTCCGTCTAGTCAAAGCTATGGTTTTTCTAGGAGTCATGTATGGATGTGAGAGTTGGACTGTGAAGAAGGCTGAGCGCTGAAGAATTGATGCTTTTAAACTGTGGTGTTGGAGAAGACTCTTGAGAGTCCCTTGGACTGCAAGGAGATCCAGCCAGTCCATTCTGAAAGACATCAGCCCTGGGATTTCTTTGGAAGGAATGATGCTAAAGCTGAAACTCCAGTACATTGGCCACCTCATGCAAAGTGTTGACTCATTGGAAAAAACTCTGATGCTGGAAGGGACTGGGGGCAGGAGGAGAAGGGGATGACCGAGGATGAGATGGCTGGGTGGCATCACTGACTCGATGGCCGTGAGTCTGAGTGAACTCCGGGAGTTGGTGATGGACAGGGAGGCCTGGCGTGCTGCGATTCATGGAGTCGCAAAGAGTCGGACACAACTGAGTGACTGAACTGAACTGAATCCCTTTTAAGAATACTTAGAATTTGTTAAAGATTATGCTAATTTTTAAAATAATTGTGCTTTATTTAGAATCTCCAAATACCAGAAGTGAACTACTTTCTAGGTGTCATCAACTTTAACTAGTTGCTCCTTATGCTGCTGCTGCTAATTCTCTTCAGTCATGTCTGACTCTTTGTGACCCTGTGATCTATATATAGCCCACCAGGCTCCTCTGTCCATGGGATTCTCCAAGCAAAAATACTGGAGTGGATTGCCATGCCCTCTTCCAGGGGATCTTCCTGACCCAGGGATCAAACCTGAGTATCTTATGTCTCCTGCATGAACAGGCAGGTTCTTTGCCACTGCTTCATAAGAAATTTTAGACATAATGAGATAATAATTACTTACTTAAAAGATGACCTGTCTACTGTACTCCATGCATGCAAGAGAGAAGTTGGCTAGGTGTAGACTGGATGTAAAACTGTGCATATAGGTGTTGGGGGGTTGGGATCTGTGCAAGTCATATAGAAGGTACTCATTTGCAGAAGACAATGCCTTCGGGCTAATGGAAGTTCAGAGGAAGTGGTAGGGATCCGGGATAGTAGTAGTGGGATGGAAGAATGATTTGGGGAGAGATAGGCATGTGGAATATCAAGTGAATTAAGCTGATTGATGTGGTGTGTACATGTAAACCATCCCTATTTTTCCTCCAAATTTCAGTAGACCAGCTGAAAACAGTCTCTGGGCCTAATCTGTATTTCTTGCTGTTGTTATCCATGGGGCAGGATCTTTATGGTGAGAAAAGAAAGACTAACATTGGCACCACCTAGGCTCTCATCAGGGTTACCTCTAAAAGACTTTACACAGAACTCGTTCATGTGCAGATGGAAAAAGCAAATCAACAGGTTGTGTTTAACGAATGCGCACAGTGTGGATCTTGCCCTAAAGTGTTAACTGTTATGTCCGGTAAGTATTAACATATGCTATTGTCCATTTTACACACTGAGTAAGATGGTTTATTCCATTGCATTTGCACAGCCTGGCTAGACTTAAATATGTAAGCTTGGTTTTATTATTCCTTTGCAGTGGAATTACCCATTTTCTTAGTTAGCATTTATTTGCATTATTTGTTGCTGGTGATGAGTTGGACACGACTGAGCAACTGAACTGAACTGAACTGGTGACAACCTGAGAAATGTCTTTCTCAAGTCTCTTATGATTAAAGAGCTGAGACAGACATCTAAACAGATGATTTTGACACCACATAACCTGTGCAATAGAGAAATTTTTAAAGTGTTATTAAGCATGTAAAAAGAATCAATATTATTGGACGAAGAGTAGGTGAGGAAAGATGCTAGATACAGTGTCTGCATATTCTAGTATCACCCATTACAGAATTTTCCTATGGACCATTATAAAGTCTCTCCAATTAGGGGTTGGAGGCAAGAATTGTTCTAAAAACACAAACATAGTTTACTAGAATGTGACTTTTATTTTTGTTTTCTGGTCAGTTAACAAACATTGGCATTAATGTGCTAGTTCTAGAGCCTGGCACCCAAATTTTGGAATGCGGGAAAAATCAAAGCAATCTGCTCCAAAGTGAAGCCAACAAGTAGTTCTGCCAAAAGATGATGCCAGTGTTCTAAATAGAATCATTTTGTGATGGTAGGCCAGTTTCTTATTTTCCTTTCCTTTATAGTCTCTCTTGCTTACATTTGGATAATAAATACAAATGCAATTCATTTACCACAAAGTAGGCCACTTTAAAGAAGTATGTTTCCAGACAATTTCATTGAGGCTATACTGACCCACATTTATCCAGGGAATCTCATCATTGTGTTACTCAGTCTGAGTGCATTTGAGTTCAGTTCAGTCGCTCAGTCGTGTCCGACTCCTTGCGACCCCATGAATCACAGCACGCCAGGCCTCCCTATTCATCACCGAATCCCGGAGTTCACTCATACTCACGTCCATCGAGTCAATGATGCTATCCAGCCATCTCATCCTCTGTTGCATCCTTCTCCTCCTGTCCCCAATCCCTCCCAGCATCAGACTCTTTTCCAATGAGTCAACTCTTTGCATGAAGTGGCCAAAGTACTGGAGTTTCAGCTTTAGCATCATTCCCTCCAAAGAAATCCCAGGGCTGATCTCCTTCAGAATGGACTGGCTGGATCTCCTTGCAATCCAAGGGACTCTCAAGAGTCTTCTCCAACACCACACTTCAAAAGCATCAATTCTTCGGCGCTCAGCCTTCTTCACAGTCCAACTCATTAATAGGGCTTGCTGAGCACATACTTGAGTTTTATGTTATATGTTCATTTAGGCAGCAATGATGCTCTCAGAGAGCTTCTAGACTATCAGTGGAATTCTGTAATGTATTCAAGGTAGTGTATACAAACCCCCAAACCTAAAAACCACACAGGATGTAGGAGCAATTGTTTGAATAGTAATTGACACTTTTATTTAGAAATAAGATTTAGGGAAGATTGTGATGTAAGCAGATAGAGAGCAGGTACTATTGGAAAATATGTGGAATCTTGAATGCTAGATAAGGAATAAAGAAGGGAATGTCCCCTCAAATGGAACTTCATCTCCAGGTGTGGTTGTTGTTTGTTCTGGTGTCGTTATTGTTGATATGGTGGTGTCTGCTTTCTGAAAGTAGTGCCACCTACAAACTGGCACTTGCCTCTGCCTCTACAATGACTAAGGCATAAACCACTGTAGCTGCCAGCCTTCAACAGCCATGAAAGGAGTCCATGGTGGAGCTCAGAAGTGAGGACCTCTGTGCTCTGAGAAAAACCGGCACAACAGGCCTTCAAATAGTCAGATATTTTTAGGAGAAAACTTTATGAGCCCAATTCTATATCTCCTCATGTCTAGAAAAGCACTAAAATCATTAAAGTTAACATCTGTTCCTCCTGACTAGCAGCAAGGCTCTGCCAAAATGTGTTGATTGCATGTATTCCCCCTTCATTAATATCACATGGTAATTGATATTGATATTGATTAATATCACCTTCCCCCTATCTCTTTGGAGCATTTCTTCAGAGCTACCTAAGAGGCTATTTCTTGGTGATAATCCTCATTTTACCCCAAATAAAACAATTCACTACTCTCATACTGTCCCCCCCTTTTTTTTTTTTTAAGTCGACAGTATATTGGTTCCTACTTTACAGAATTTAAAGTTTATCTTCCTGAGTAGAATTAATTTAGACTCTGAGCAAGTATAATATCCTCAATACTGGTGCGATTCAAACGTTAGTAGGCTCTAGAAATATTCAGGGGAGCTTAACTGAAAATGCAGATTTTCAAGCTTCAGCTTCAAAATCCTGTGTTAGTACATGAGTATGGGGCCTGGGAGGTTGTATGCTTCTTAATATCCCTAGGGGATTTATCTTTATTTTTGTTAATATTATTCATACATTTATATTCTTGCACTACATCTTTTGCAAGAAATAAATAAATGAATAAAGTGTTAATTGCTCAGTCATGTTTGATTCTCTGTGATCTCGTGGGCTATAGGCCACCAGGCTCTTCGTTCATGGAATTCTCCAGGCAAAAATACTGGAATGGGTAGCCAATCCCTTCTCCAGAGGACCTTCCTGACTCAGGGATCAAATCCAGGTCTCCTGAATTGCATGCAGATTCTTTACCATCTGAGCCACCAGGAAAGCCCTTAATATTTTTCACTGCTTTATAACAAATCTTGATATGTCCTTGTATACATCAATTTTTTACATGTATCTTACTATGTATCTCTCTTGATCTAGATAGGTAAAAACTTTGATCTCTTATGTGTATTGCAAACATGTTCCCCTGTGCTATTGTATTTTAGCTATATTT
The DNA here is from genome assembly GCF_001704415.2 of Capra hircus. Taxonomy (NCBI): domain Eukaryota; kingdom Metazoa; phylum Chordata; class Mammalia; order Artiodactyla; family Bovidae; genus Capra; species Capra hircus. The sequence continues at coordinate 92,529,497 of NC_030821.1, forward strand.
TTGTTTGTGTGTTGGGGGTATGTGTAACATGAGCAATGTGTACCATAATACACACTGGCTGTCTGCACTGTGATCTTTGGTGTATTTCACTGTTAAGAGACAGATAACTTGAATAATTGGTTTCAGTGGGATTATAGTTTTGAGATATTAACCAAATTTTAAACAATATCACCTGGCAGTTCCCTTTGGTTTCTCTATCCCTAGTTCAAAGCAAGAGGTTTTTCTGGATTTACTGCTTTAGGGAAAAAATATTTGGGCAAAAGACAGCAGAGGAGATGCTACTTCTGGTTTTTAAGCCAAACATCTCAGGCACTCTCAGTAATGGATGGAAAGGAGCAAACAATAGGCTTGAGAAAAATATGATGTTTTTCTGCCCCAAAGTCTTAGAGAAAAACAATGTTCCTTTGATTAGAAGAGGGACTCTAGGGCTAGGAGAGAGCAAGAGGTTACTTGTGAGGGGTGGTCTTCCTCCCTTCCTCCCAGGAGTGTATGTGCAGGAGCAGACCCCAAAAGGTGAGTGGGCTCTGGAAGGCAAGGGAACTTGGGGATCCCTGTCCTGGCTGACCCCTCTGGAGTTTTCTGGGGATATGCAAATCCTGGGAAACAGTTAATAGGGTGGGTTCACAAACCCAGACACCAGCTAGTCTGGTAAAGTTTCCAGTTCTCCAGCATGGTGGGGAAAGATATGCCCTTTGTGCCTTAGAGTTGAGGAAAATAGCAGAAGTTGATACTGGTTCTGTAGGGCATTTGCAGATGGAAATGAGTTGATTCAGCAGCTAACTGTGGGAACTAATTGTTGTGGACCTCAGTCCTTTGCAATCACTTGACCCCACTTCTCGTTCATAAGTACTGGATGATCTGGGTAGATGCAGATCAGGGGGAAAGGGGAAAGGTGGAGGGAAGTGTCAAAATATGAGTCAAAGTGGTTTCTGAAAACAGACGAAGGAACCTTTGAGCATGCCCATTCTGTGCACACCAGCGCTTGGCCTGCTGAGCTCTCACCTTGGAGTGGATGCCCGGGGCTCTGTTTTGTCATTGGAGAGGGGAGTGTACCTATCTGCTGTTCATGGCCACTCTGGACTGGGGTCACAGTCAGGTAGCTGTGGACAAGCACCCTGTGTCTGAGAAGCACTCTGGAACCTAGAACACTTTACTTTGCTTCAGATCATCCCAGCCTTAGCTGGAGCAGGGTCAATGGCATTGGAAAAAGCCCTATATTTATCCCAGTGAGCAGGGCAGGAGAGGACAGTGAATACGGCAGGCCAGATGGCATCGTCCTGATGCTCCACTGGTCATTCCTGAGCGGGTGGTGAGCTTCAAAGGGGAGCTTCTGGATCAGTTTCCTCCTCCACCTTCCTTTAACTTGCTGGTTTCCTGTGTATCTTTTTATCACAGTCTAAGATTCCTCAAGGTAGGTTTAATTTAGTTGCCTTGGTTTTTTCACCACAGAGCTAGCTTTCCAGCTTCTAAGCTTAGGCCACATTTCCTAACTTCAGATAGAGTGTTGGCACACTTTTCTTCAAAGGGCCAAACAGTAAATATCTTAAAGCTTTGCAGGCTATAAGCTCTCTGTTGCAACTCTTGACTCTGCCACTGAAGCACAAAAGCAGCCACAGGCAACCAGTAAACGGTGGGCATGGCTGTGTTTCTGTAAAACCTATAGAACGAGCAGCTGGCAATGAGGGCCATCCCCTTAAAGACTATAAATAAATACTGGTGAGGGTGTAGAGAAAAGGGAGCCCTCCTACACTGTTGGCAGAAATGTGAACTGGGGTGCAGACGCTATAGAGATCAGTATTGTTGTTTGGTCACTAAGTCTTGTCTGACTCTTGTGATCCTAGGGACTGTAGCCCTCCAGGTGTTTCTGTCCATGGGATTCACCAGGCAAGAATACTGGAGTAGGTAGTCATTTCCTTCTCCAGGGATCTTCCCGACCCAGGGATTGAACCCAAGTCTCCTGCATTGGCAGGTGAGTTCTTTACCACTGTGCCACCAGAGAAGCCTGTAGAACAATATAGAGGTTCCTTAGAAAACTAAAAATAGAGCTACCATATGATCCAACAATCCCACTCATAGGCACATATCCAGAAAAGATGAAAATTAATTTGAAAAGATACATGCACCCTAATGTTCACAACAGCACTATTCACAATAGCCAAATCATGGTAACAACCTAAATGTCCATCAACAGGGGAATGAATAAGGATGTGTTCAGTTCAGTTCAGTTCAGTAGCTCAGTCGTGTCTGACTCTTTGTGACCCCATGAATTGCAGCACACCAGGCCTCCATGTCCATCACCAACTCCCGGAGTTCATGCAGATTCATTTCCATTGAGTCAGTGATGCCATTCAGCCATCTCATCCTCGGTCGTCCCCTTCTCTTCCTGCTCCCAATCCCTCCCAGCATCAAAGTCTTTTCCAATGAGTCAACTCTTCGCATGAGGTGGCCAAAGTTCTGGAGTTTCAGCTTTAGCATCATTCCTTCCAAAGAAATCTCAGGGTTGATCTCCTTCAGAATGGACTGGTTGGATCTCCTTGCAATCCAAGGGACTCTCAAGAGTCTTCTCCAACACCACAGTTCAAAAGCATCAATTCTTCGGTGTTCAGCTTTCTTCACAGTCCAACTCTCACGTCCATACATGACCACTGGAAAAACCATAGCCTTGACTAGACAGACCTTAGTCGGCAAAGTAATGTATCATATTTTGAATATGCTATCTAGGTTGGTCATAACTTTTCTTCCAAGGAGTAAGCGTCTTTTAATTTCATGGCTGCAGTCACCATCTGCAGTGATTTTGGAGCCCCCCAAAATAAAGTCTGACACTGTTTCAACTGTTTCCCCATCTATTTCCCATGAAGTGATGGGACCAGATGCCATGATCTTCATTTTCTGAATGTTGAGCTTTAAGCCAACTTTTTCACTCTTCATTTTCACTTTCATCAAGAGGCTTTTTAGATCCTCTTCACTTTCTGCCATAAGGATGGTGTCATCTGCATATCTGAGATTATTGATATTTCTCCCAGCAATCTTGATTCCAGCTCGTGTGTCTTCCAGTCCAGCATTTCTCATGATGTACTCTGCATAGAAGTTAAATAAGCAGGGTGACAATATACAGCCTTGACGTACTCCTTTTCCTATTTGGAACCAGTCTGTTGTTCTATGTCCAGTTTTAATTGTTGCTTCCTGACCTGCATACAGATTCTCAAGAGGCAGGTCAGGTGGTCTGGTATTCCCTTCTCTTTCAGAATTTTCCTCACTTTATTGTGATCCACACAGTCAAAGGCTTTGGCATAGTCAATAAAGCAGAAATAGATGTTTTTCTGGAACTCTTTTGCTTTTTCCATGATCCAGAGGATGTTGGCAATTTGATCTCCGGTTCCTCTGCCTTTTCTAAAACCAGCTTGAACATCAGGAATTTCACTGTTCATGTATTGCTGAAGCCTGGCTTGGAGAATTTTGAGCATTACTTTACTAGCATGTGAGATGAGTGCAATTGTGTGGTAGTTTGAGCATTTTTTGGCATTGCCTTTCTTTGGGTTTGGAATGAAAACTGACCTTTTCCAGTCCTGTGGCCATTGCTGAGTTTTCCAACTTTGCTGGCATATTGAGTGCAGCGCTTTCACAGCATCATCTTTCAGGGTTTGAAATAGCTCCACTGGAATTCCATCACCTCCACTAGCTTTGTTTGTAGTGATGCTTTCTAAGGCCCACTTGAGTTCACATTCCAGGATGTCTGGCTCCAGATGAGTGATCACACCATTGTGATTATCTTGATCATGAAGATCTTTTTTGTCCAGTTCTTCTGTGTATTCTTGCCATCTCTTCTTAATATCTTCTGCTTCTGTTAGATCCATACCATTTCTGTCCTTTATCTGGACCTAGATATTATCATGCCAAGTGGAGCAAGTCAGAGAGAGAATGGTAAATATCACACAATATCACCTGTAAAGTAGAATCTAAAAACAGATGCAAACTAAGTTATTACAAAACAAAAACAGATTCACAGACATAGCAAACAAAGGGGAAAGTGGCAAGGGGATCAGTTAGGAATTTGGGATTAACAGATGCCCAGTTTGTTGTTCAGTTGCTCAGTCTTGTTTGACTCTGTGTGACCCCATGGTCTACAACACACCAGGCTTCACAGTCCTTCACTGTTTCTCAGAATTTGCTCGAATTCATATCCATTGAATTGGTGATGCCATCCAACCATCTCATTTTCTGTCATCCCCTTTTTCTCCTACCTTCAATCTTTCCCAGCATCAGGGTCTTTTCCAATGACTCAGAGTTCTTTGCATCAGGTGGCCAAATATTAGAGCTTCAGCTACAGCATCAGTCCTTCCAATGAATATTCAGGGTTAAATTCCTTTAGGTTGGACTGGTTGGATCTCCTTGCTGTCCAATGGACTCTAAACACCACATTTCAAAAACATCAGTTCTTCAGTGCTCAGCCTTTTTTATGATCCAACTCTCACATTCATACATGACTACTGGAAAAACCATAGCTTGACATATAGACATTTGTCGACAAAGTAACATCATTGCTTTTTAATATGCTGTCTAGTTTTGTCATAGATTTTCTTCTAAGAAGCAAGCATCTTTTAATTTCATGGCTGCAGTAACCATCTGCAGTGATTTGGGAGCCCCCCAAAATAAGGTCTGTCACTATTTCCATTATTTTCCCATCTATTTGCCATGACGTGATGGGACTGGATGCCTTGATCTTAGTTTTTTGAATATTGAGTTTTAAGCCAGCTTTTTCACTCTCTTCTTTCACCTACATCAAGAAGTTCTTTAGTTCCTCTTTGCTTTTTGCCATAATGGTGGTGTCATCTGCATATCTGAGTTTATTGATATTTCTCCTGGCAATCTTAATCCCAGCTTTTGCTTTACCCAGCCTGGCATTTCACACGATGTACTTTGCATTGATATTAAACAAGGAGGTGACAATATACAGCCTTGATGTACTCCTTTCCCAATTTGGAAGCAGTCTGTGTTCCAAACAGTTAGAACCAGTTTTAACTGTTCCTTCTTGACCTGCAGACAGGTTTCCCAGGAAGCAGGTAAGGTGATCCGGTATTTCTATCTCTTTAAGAATTTTCCACACTACTCAGTTCAGTTCAGTTCAGTTCAGTTTCTCAGTCGTGTCAGACTCTTTGCGACCCCATGAATCGCAGCATGCCAGGCCTCCCTGTCCATCACCAACTCCCGGAGTTCACGCAGATTCATTTCCATCGAGTCAGTGATGCCATCCAGCCATCTCATCCTCTGTCGTCCTCTTCTCCTCCTGTCCCCAATCCCTCCCAGCATCAAAGTCTTTTCCAATGAGTCAACTCTTCGCATGAGGTGGCCAAAGTACTGGAGTTTCAACTTTAGCATCATTCCTTCCAAAGAAATCTCAGGGTTGATCTCCTTGAATGGACTGGTTGGATCTCCTTACAGTCCAAGGGACCCTCAAGAGTCTTCTCCAACACCACAGTTCAAAAGCATCAATTCTTCGGCACTCAGCCTTCTTCACAGTCCAACTCTCACATCCATACATGACCACAGGTAAAACCATAGCCTTGACTAGACGGATCTTAGTCGGCAAAGTAATGTCTCTGCTTTTGAATATGCTATCTAGGCTGGTCATAACTTTTCTTCCAAGGAATAAGTGTCTTTTAATTTCATGGCTGCAGTCACCATCTGCAGTGATTTTGAAGCCCCCCAAAATAAAGTCTGACACTGTTTCCACTGTTTCTCCATCTATTTCCCCATGGAGTGATGGGATGGGATGCCATGATCTTTGTTTTCTGAATGTTGAGCTTTAAGCCAACTTTTTCACTCTCCTCTTTTACTTTCATCAAGAGGCTTTTTAGTTCCTCTTCACTTTCTGCCATAAGGATGGTGTCATCACTACTACTATATATAAAATCATCTACAAAGGTCTACTGTATAGCACAGGGAACTAAGTTCAATGTTTTGTAATAATGTATAATGGAAAGAATATGAAAAAGAATATATATATACACATATATATGTATACATTTATACACACATATATGACTGATTCTCTTTGCTGTACACTTAAAACTAACACAACATTGTAAATCAACTATAGTTCAATTAAAAACAAAAACACGCTAAGCAGCTGGCCAAATTTTGCCAATGAGCCTAGTTTGCCAACTCCTGCTTCAGGCACTGCTTCACCCCTTATTTTATCTATGAACTTACTCACTGGAAATCAGGATTCAGATATGCAGGGTGGTGTGTGGGATAGTCAACCCTGGTCTTCTGTTTGCCTCTTCAAACTGTGTGTTAGAAGGGAGTTTGCATAATATTATGTGGACTGGACAGCTGGTGTTATAGAAGATGAACTGACCCGAACTTTGAGAAGTGGATTGTGAGCTCTGGTCCCAGATGTAGAGGTCAGAAAACTACACTGTAGGGCAAAGATCATCAAAAGTGCAATAGATTTTCTCCCAGCCAGTCTGGGCATAAAGGCCCATGGGGATGTGAGCACATGAGTGGTGCACTGGGGTCCCATCTCACTTCTGAGGCTTGAAGGGTCCTGTGGTTAAGGGCAGAGGGTCCCTCACCACGCAAGACTCCTCTGGGGCCTGGAAGGTCCTGAGGGATGTTTTTGGATACTTGTCTTAACTACTCCTCACAGCAGTAATCTGTTGCCTTCCGGGCTGATCTTCCTTCCCCCCACCCCCGCCCCCAAGCTCAAGAAGAGACTTGATTACCATTACAATTCTCACATCCCTCAGTTGGCCAGAGGTATAAAGGAGGCAGCGTTTCAGTCTCCTCCGTGGAGCCAAAGAGGGCTCCTCCGTGGTTAACAGCAGTCCATGGAGGAGGGCCTGGGAGGAAACCTAAGGGCTGGCCTGGAGCATGTGCAAGGCAGTGACCTCAGAGACTCCCAGAACAGCTGCCAGGTATGTTGCAAGCAATGCAGACTTTTGACAAATGAACCAGCAGGGACTGGGGTTAAGATAAAAAGAAATGAGCTCACGTCCTGTTTAGCATCTGGTGAGGCCACTGATATGAGGTACACCCAATTTCTAACCCTCACAAATGCACTTATCAATATACATATATTATATTCTAAAGTTGCTTTGTCGTGTACACCTTATGATCAGTTTCACTGTTGGATTTCTTTCAAATAGGAAGATTCAAACTTGCTAATGTTAAAAGTAAGTTTGATAATTATCTTTTGGAATAAAGTGTCATCTGCGATTTTCTAGCCATTTTTATGTTATTTATTTTTTGGCAAGTATCATGGTTTTCATCCCCCAGATGAAGAAGCTGAGACTCAGAAAGCTTAAGTGACTTTCTAGGGTCAAATAACTAAGAAGTTGTAGACACGGGGATTCATTCTAAATTTTGAATTTCTCCAATTCTTGTTCCATTGTATAAAATACCCTTAAAAATAGGAAATAGAGTTCTCTCAATATCTGTTTATGATTGTCTGAAAGCATTCTTTTTAAAAAATTAATTCTTGGAAAACACTACTGATGCTGAAAAATCTCAGGAGAAGTTTATTATTAGAGCTCAGAAAGCTTCATTCAAAGATGAAGGTCAACAGAGATGAAGTAGACACAATTCCAATCTGTTTTAATGAATCAGGATTGACGGAATGAATTCTCTTTTGTAAGGAGGAAAAAAAAAAAAAAAGGTCTGTTACTGTAGTTTCCTCTCAAAAGATTTTATTCAGTCTTTGATTAGACCAAGCAGAACATATTTCAAGGACAGAAATCATCTTTTTTTTTCAGATGGAGAAACACCTTCTGATTTGGAATCCATAGTTATTTTCTATACAAAATTAAATTTATAGAAAGTAGGGTTGGGGTTATGTCAAAATGGTGATAGAGAAGACTAAAATGTCCTTCAGCAAAAGCTGGATGAAAACTTTGTTCCAGGTGACATTTTCTGCCGAGTCCTTGCCTTCTTCAGCTATCAGGTTCTGCTTGAAATTTTTGTCCCTGCACACTTGTCTCTTCCTCTGTCTCATCCCCTGACGTCTGTCTGTGTCTCTTGCTTCCTGCTTTGAATGTCTCCTTGTTTTCACGTTTCCTACCTGGGGAATCCTTCTCTGAAGGGTTCACTTGTGGCGGCTGCTAGGGGTGTTCCAGTCTGCTGGCCTGAGGGTGTGATTTAATTCTTGTGGAGGTAGATGGCAAGCACCCATGGCAAGTGCCAATTTATGATTGATGAAATCATCCTTTCACTGCAAGGATAAAGGCTCAAGGGTGTGTGGGTGGAACTTCTCTATAGATGTGACTTGGAATTGCAGGACTTGAGGTCCTAACAAGGAAACAGTAATTACAGTAGCCCCAGGAAGGCAGAGCAAGAGCCTCTGGCTCTGGTGCCCAAATAGCCAAGGATCACAGAGATTCATGTGTGGACGTTTTGAAAAAACAGGAAACCAGATGGAAATTTGGAGCCAGGCCTAAAATAATGTTAAACAGTTACTTGACAACCTAATGTTTGGGGTTTTGTCCATAAGAAGAAGCTGTTGAAGATCTAGATTTTTGGAAAGAGAATGATCTCTTTTTTTTAATGTGACTATTATATGCTCTAAGCAATTATATCACTTTCTTGACCTGGGAATGTTGATAGCTCTTAGTAATGGGCTTAACAGGGTAGTACATGGTACATACTTAAGACCAATCTATATTTTATGGGACAAGTTGTCTTCTATTTACTATTGAATATAGTCCTTAAGTACCAATGAAATAGAAGTTCTTTAAAAGACATTGTAGACAAAAAAAATTCACATTTTAAATTACTTCCTGCCAGACGGAGAAGGCAATGGTAACCCATTCCAGTACTCTTGCCTGGAAAATTGCATGGATGGAGGAGCCTGGCAGGCTGCAGTCCATGTGGTCGCTAAGAGTCAAACACAACTGGGCGACTTCACTTTCACTTTTCACTTTCATGCATTGGAGAAGGAAATGCCAACCCACTCCAGTGTTCTTGCCTGGAGAATCCCAGGGACGGGGGAGCCTGGGGGCCTGCTATCTATGGGGTCACACAGTTGGACACGACTGAAGCAACTTAGCAGCTGCAGCAGCAGCAGCAGATTTGATCAATATTTTTATGATTTTATGCTTTCTTGATTTATAGACTGAAACTCTTACGTTTTTTAATGCATTTATTTATTTTAATTGGAGGATAATTACTTTACAGTATTGTGGTGGTTTTTGTCATACATCAACATTAATCAGCCATGAGTATTTGTGTGTCCCCCATCCTGAACCCCCTCCCACTTACCTCCCCATCTCATCACTCTGGGTGGTCCCAGAGCACCGGATTTGCGTGCCCTGCTTCATGCATCGAACTTGCACTGGACATCATTTTATATATGGTAATATACATGTTTCAGTGCTATTCTTTCAAATCATCTAACCTTTGCCAGCACCCACATGGTCCAAAAGTCTATTCTTTATATCTGTGTCTCTTTTGTTGCCTTGTACATAGGATCATCATTACTGTCTTTCTAAGTTCCATATATATGCATTAATATACTGCATCGGTGTTTCTCTTTCTGTCTTACTTCACTCTGTATAATAGGCTCCAATTTCAACCATTTCGTTAGAACTGACTCAAATGAGTTTTTTTTAATAGCTGAGTAATAGTCCATTGCGTATATGTGCCAATACTTCTTTATCCATTCGTCTGCCTATGGACATCAAAGTTGCTTCCATGTCCCAGCTATTGTGAATGGTGTTGCAATGAACACTGGGGTACATGTCCCTTTCAGTTTTGGTTCCCTTGGTGTGTATGCCCAGCTGTGGGATTGCTGGGCCATATGGTAGTTCTATTTCCAGTTTTTTAAGGAATCTCTGCATTGTTCTCCATGGTGGCAGTACTAGTTTGTATTCCCTCCAACAGTGTAAGAGGGTTCCCTTTTCTCCACACCCTCTCCAGCATTTATTGTTTGTAGACTTTTTGATGGCAACCATTCTGACCTGTGTGAGATGGTACCTCATTGTGGAGCAGCCATGAAGAGATATCCCACTCCCAAGGTAAGAGAAACCCAAGTAAGATGATAGGTGTTGCAAGAGGGCATCAGAGGGCAGACACACTGAAACCATAATCACAGAAAACTAGTCAATCTGATCACATGAACCACAGCCTTGTCTAACTCAATGAAACTAAGTCATGCCATGTGGGGCCACCCAAGATGGGCGGGCCATGGTGGAGAGGTCTGACAGAATGTGGTCCACTGGAGAAGGGAATGGCAAACCATTTCAGTATTCTTGCCTTGAAAACCCCATGAACAGTATGAAATGGCAACATGACAAGATACTGAAAGATGAATTCCCCAGGTCTGTAGGTGCCCAATATGCTACTGGAGATCAGTGGAGAAATAACTTCAGAAAGAATGAGGGATGGAGCCAAAGCAAAAACAATGCCCAGTTGTGGATGTGACTGGTGAAACAAGCAAGATCCGATTCTGTAAAGAGCAATATTGCATAGGAACCTGGAATTTTATGTCCATGAATCAAGGCAAATTGGAAGTGGTCAAACAAGAGATGGCAAGAGTGAATGTTGACATTCTAGGAATCAGCAAACTAAAATGGACTGGAATGGGTGAATTTAACTCAGATGACCATTATATCTATTACTGTGGGCAGGAATCCCTTAGAAGAAGTGGAGTAGCCATCATGGTCAACAAAAGAGTCCAAAATGCAGTACTTGGATGCAATCTCAAAACTGACAGAATGATCTCTGTTCGCTTCCAAGGCAAACCATTCAATATCACAGTAAGCCAAGCCTATGTTCCAACCAGTAACATTGAAGAAGCTGAAGCTGAACGGTTCTATGAAGACCTACAAGACCTTCTAGAACTAACACCCAAAAAAGATGTCCTTTTCATTATACAGGACTGGAATGCAAAAGTACAAAGTCAAGAAACACCTGGGGTAACGGGCAAATATGGCCTTGGGATACAGAATGAAGCAGGGCAAAGGCTAATAGAGTTTTTCCAAGAGGACACACTGGTCATATCAAACACCCTCTTCCAACAACACAAGAGAAGACTCTACACATGGACATCACCAGATGGTCAACACTGAAATCAGATTAATTATACTCTTTGCAGCCAAAGATGGAGAAGCTCTATATAGTCAACAAAAACAAGATTGGGAGATGACTGTGGCTCATATCATGAACTCCTTATTGCCAAATTCAGACTTAAATTGAAGAAAGTAGGGAAAACCACTAGACCATTCAAGTATGACCTAATTCAAATCCCTTATGATTATACAGTGGAAATGAGAAATATATTTAAGGGACTAGATCTGATAGACAGAGTGCCTGATGAACCATGGGCGCAGGTTCTTGACATTGTACAGGAGACAGGGATCAAGACAATCCCCATGGAAAAGAAATGCAAAAAAGCAAAATGACTGTCTGGGGAGGCCTTATAAATAGCTGTGAAAAGAAGAGAAGTGAAAAGCAAAGGAGAAAAGGAAAGATACAAGCATCTGAATGCAGAGTTCCAAAGAATAGCAAGGAGGGATAAGAAAGCCTTGCTCAGTGATCAATGCAAAGATATAGAGGAACACAACAGAATGGGAAAGACTAGAGGTCTCTTCAAGAAAATTAGAGATACCAAGGGAAGATTTCATGCAAAGATAGGCTCGATAAAGGACAGAAATGGTAGGGACCTAACAGGAGCAGAAGATATTAAGAAGAGATGGCAAGAATACAGAGAAGAACTGGACAAAAAAGATCTTCACGACCCAGATAATCACGATGATGTGATCGCTCATCTAGAGCCAGACATCCTGGAATGTGAAGTCAAGTGGGCCTTAGAAAACATCACTATGAACAAAACTAGTGGAGGTGATGGAATTCCAGTTGAGCTATTTCAAATCCTGAAAGATGATGCTGTGAAAGTGCTTCCCTCAATATGCCAGCAAATTTGCGAAACTCAGCAGTGGCCACAGGACTGGCAAAGGTCAGTTTTCATTCCAATTCCAAAGAAAGGCAATGCCAAAGAATGCTCAAACTACGGCACAATTACACTCATCTCACATGCTAGTAAAGTAATGCTCAAAATTTTCCAAGCCAGGCTTCAGCAATATGTGATGGTGATTGCAGCCATGAAATTAAAAGACGTTTACTCCTTGGAAGGAAAGTTATGACCAAACTAGATAGCATGTTAAAAAGCAGAGACATTGCTTTCCAAAAAGGCCCATCTTGTCAATGCTATGGTTTTTCCAGTGGTCATGTATGGATGTGAGAATTGAACTGTGAAGAAAGCTGAGTGCTGAAGAAGTGATGCTTTTGAAATGTGTTGTTGGAGAAGACTCTTGAGATTCCCTTGGACTGCAAGGAGATCCAACCAGTTGATTCTAAAGGAAACCAAAATTTCACCCAGTGAAACCTGGGTGTTCATTGGAAAGACTGATGCTAAAGGTGAAACTCCAATACTTTGGCCACCTCATGCGAAGAGTTGAATCATTGGAAAAGACTCTGATCCTGGGAGGGCTTGGGGCAGAAGGAGAAGGGGAAGGCAGAGGATGAAATGTTTGAATGGCTGGATGGCATCACTGACTTGATGGAAATGAGTGTGAGTGAACCCTGGGAGTTGGTGAGGGACAGGACTGGTGTTCTGCAATCCATGGGGTCACAAAGAGTCTGACATGACTGAGCGACTGAAGTGAACTGAACTGAACTGAACTCATAATGAGTGATGTTGAGTACCTTTTCAAGTTTTTATTAGTCATCTGTATGCTTTCTTTGCAGAAATGTCTCTTTAGTTTTTTGGTCCAATTTTTAATTGGGTTGTTTGGTTTTCTGATATTGAGCTGCATGTGTTGCTTGTATAATTTTGAGATTAATCCTTTGTCAGTTGTTTCATTTGCTATTATTTTCTCCCATTCTGAAGGGTGCCTTTTCACCTTGCTTATAGTTTCCCTCATTGTGCAAAAGTTTTTAAATTTAATTAGTTCCCATTTGTTTATTTTTATTTCCATTACTCTGGGAGGCGGGTTATAGAGGATCTTGCTGTGGTTTATATCAGATAGTGTTCTGTATGCTTTACTCTAAAAATTTTATAGTTTCTTGTCTTTCACTTATATCTTTAATCCATTTTGAGTTTATTTTCGTGTATGGTGTTAGAAAGTGTTATAGTTTCATTCTTTTACAGGTGATTGACCAGTTTTCCCAGCACCACTTGTTAAAGAGGTTGTCTTTTCTCCAATGTACATTTTTGCCTCCTTTGTCAAAGATAAGGTGTCCACGGGTGCTTGGATTTATCTCCGGGCTTTCTATTTTGTTCCATTGATATATTTCTGTCTCTGTGACAGTACCATATTGTTTTGATGATTGTAGCTTTGTCATACGGAGAAGGCAATGGCATCCCACTCCAGTACTTTTTTGCCTGGAAAATCCCATGGATGGAGGAGCCTGGTGGGCTGCAGTCCATGGGGTCGCTAGAGTCAGACACGACTGAGCGACTTCACTTTCACTTTTCACTTTCATGCATTGGAGAAGGAAATAGCAACCCACTCCAGTGTTCTTGCCTGGAGAATCCCAGGGACGGGGAAGCCTGGTGGGCTGCCATCTATGGGGTCGCACAGAATCGGACACGACTGAAGCGACTTAGCAGCAGCAGCAGCAGCAGCAGCAGCAGCTTTGTCATATAGTCTGAAGTCAGGAAGATTGATTCCTCCAGTTCCATTCTTCTTTCTCAAGATTGCTTTGGCTATTTGAGTTTTTTTGTGTTTCCATACAAATTGTGAGATTATTTGTTCTAATTTTGTGAAAAATACCTTTGGTAGCTTGATGGGTATTGCATTGAATGTATAGATTGCTTTGGGTAGTATATTCATTTTCACTGTATTCATTCTTTCAATCCACAAACATGGTATATTTCTCCAACTATTTGTGTCATCTTTGATTTCTTTCATCAGCGATTTTTAATTTTCTAAATATAGGTCTTTTGTTTCTTTAGGTAACTTTATTCTTAAATATTTTATTCTTTTCATGAATGGGATTGTTTCCCTTATTCCAGAAATTTTAAGAATTTCTCTTTCTATCTTTTTTTCATTGTTGGTGTATAGGAATGCAAGGGATTTCTGAGTATTACTATTTTATCATGCAACTTTTCTTTATTTATTGATAACTCTAGTATTTTTCTGGTGGTATCTTTAGGGTTTTATATGTAGACCATGCCATCTCCAAACAGAGAGTTTTACTTCTTTTCCAATCTGGATTTCCTTTTTCTTTTTTTTTTTTCCTTCTCTGAATGCTGTGACTAGGACTTCCAAAACTATGTGGAGTAACAGTGGTGAGAGTGGGCACCCTTGTCTTATTCCTGATTTTAGAAGAAATGCTTTCAATTATTTACCATGGAGGATAGTGTCTCCTGTGGGTTTGTCATATTAGGCTTTTATTATGTTGAGGTATGTTCTTTCTATGCCTGCTTTCTGGAGAGTTTATCATAAATGGGTGTTGGATTTTGCCAAAGGCTTTCTCTGTATCTATTGAGATAATCATATGGTTTTTATTTTTCAATTTGTTAATATGGTGTTTCACACGGATTGATTTGCGAATTTTGAAGAATCTTTGCATTCCTTGGATAAAGCCCACTTGGGTCATGATGTTTGATCTTTTTAATATGCTGTTGGGTTCTGTTTGCTAGAATTTTGTTGAGGGTTTTTACATCTATGTTCATTAGAGATATTGGTCTGAAGTTTTCTTTTCTGATGGCCTCTTTGTTTGATTTTGGTATCAAGGTGATATTGGCTTCATAGAATGAGTTTGGGAATTTACCTTCCATGGCAATTTTCTGGAAGAGTCTGAGTAGGATAGGTGTTCAGTTCAGTTCAGTTAAGTCGCTCAGTCCTGTTTGACTCTTTGTGACGCCATGAATCGCAGCACGCCAGGCCTCCTTGTCCATCACCAACTCCCGGAGTTTATGCAAACTCATGTCCATTGAGTCAGTGATGCCATCCAGACATCTCATCCTCTGTAGTCCCCTTCTCCTCCTGTCCCCAATCCCTCCCAGCATCAGGGTCTTTTCCAGTGAGTCAACTCTTGGCATGAGGTGGCCAAAGTATTGGAGTTTCAGCTTCAGCATCAGTCCTTCCAATGAACACCCAGGACTGATCTCCTTTAGGATGGACTGGTTGGATCTCCTTGTGGTCCAAGGGACTCTCAAGAGTCTTCTCCAACACCACAGTTCAAAAGCATCAATTCTTTGGTGCTCAACTTTCTTCACAGTCCAACTCTCACATCGATACATGACTGCTGGAAAAACCATAGCCTTGACTAAACGGACCTTTGTTGGCAATGGATAGGTATTAGGTCTTCTGTAAATTTTTGGTAGAATTCACCTGTGAAGCCATCTGGTCCTGGCCTTTGTTTGTTGAAAGATTTTTTAATTACAGTTTTGATTTCCATGCTTTTGATGGGTCTGTTAAGATTTCCTGTTTCTGAACCATAAGGTTCAGTTTGGAAGGTTATACTTGTCTAACAATTTGTCCATTTCTTCCAGGTTGTACATTTTATTGGCATTTAATTGTTCATAGTAGTCTCATGATCTTTCATATTTTTTGTGTTGTCTGTTGTATTGTCTCCATTTTAATTTCTAATTTTATTGATTTGATTCTTCTCCCTTTTTTTCTTGATGAGTCTGACTAACAGTTTGTCTATTTTAGTTTTCTTCTCAAAGAACCAGTTTTTAGTTTTGTTGATCTTTGCTATAGTCTCCATTATTTCTTTTTCATTCACTTCTGCTTTTTTTATTTTTATTTTTTTGTTTTTACTTTATTTTACTTTACAATACTGTATTGGTTTTGCCATACATTGACATGATTTCTTTCCTTCTACTAACTTTAGGATTCTTCTGTTCTTCTTTTGCTAGTTGTTTTCAGGGTAAAGTTAGGTTATTTATTTGATGTTTCTCTTGTTTCTTGAGGTAGGCTTGTATTGCTATGAACCTCCGTCTTAGCACTGCTCTTACTGAATCACATAGGTTTTGGATTGTCGTGTTTTCATTTTTTGTTTCTATGCATATTTGATTTGTTTTTCTTTTTTATTTCTTCTGTGGTCTGCTGGTTGTACAGAAGTGTGTTGTTTAGCCCCCATGTTTGTGTCTTTTTTTAAATTTATTTTTGATCTTGTAGTTGACATCTAATCTTACTGCATTGTGATCAGAAAAGATGTTTGAAATTCTTTCTTTCTTCTTTTTTTTTTTTAAGTTTACCAAGGCTAGGTTTATGGCCTAGAATGTGATCTATCCTGGAGAATGTTCTGTGTGCACTTGATAAAAAGTTGAAATTCATTGTTTTGGGGTGAAAAGCTCTGTAGATATCAATTAGGTTTAACTGCTCCATTGTATCATTTAAAGACTGTGTTTCCTTGCTAATTTTCTGTTTGGTTGGTGTATCCACAAGTGTGAGTAAGGTGTTAAAATCCCCCATTATTATTGTGTTACTATTAATTTCCCCTTTCATCCTTGTTAACATTTGCTTTACATATTGTGGTGCTCCTATGTTGGGTGCATATATATTATAATTGTTTTATCTTCTTCTTGTATTGATCATTTGATCATTATGTAGTGTCTTTCTTTGTCCCTTATCATGTTCTGTATTTCAAAGTCTATTTTATCTGATATGAATATTGCTACTCCTGCTTTCCTTTGGTCCCCATTTGCATGATATATATTTTTCCAGCCCCTCTCAGTCTGTATGTGTCCCTAAGTTTGAGATGGGTCCCTTGTAGACAGCATATATATGGGTTTTGTTTTTGTATCCATTCTGCCAGTCTTTGTCTTTATGTAGGAGCATTCAACCCATTTACATTTAAGGCAATTATTGATAAGCATGAAACTGTTACCATTTACTTTGCTATTTTGGCTTCTTTTGTATAAACCTTTTTCTGTGTTTCCTATCTAGCAAAGATCCTTTAGCATTTGTTGAAGTGCTGGTTTGATGGTCCTGAATTCTCTCAGCTTTTGCTTGTCTGTAAAACTTTTGATTTCTCCTTCATATCTGAATGAGAGCCTTGATGGGTAGAGTAATCACGGTTGTAGGTTTTTCTCTTTCATCACTTTACGTACGTCCTGCAATTCCCTTCTGACCTGAAGAGTTTCTATTGGAAAGTCAGCTGTTATCTTATGGGGATCTCCTTGTGTGTTATATGTTGCTTTTCCCTTGCAGCTTTTAATATTTTCTCTTTGTGGTTAATTTTTGTTAGTTTGATTAATATATGTCTTGGGGTGTTTTGCCTTGGATTTAGCCTGTTAGAGACTCTGTATTTCTTGAACTTGGGGTGCTTCTTCTTCATTATTTCCTTCTTCATTTTAGGAAAGTTTTTGGCTATTATCTTTTCAAGTATTTTCTCATGCCCTTTCTTTTTGTCTTCTTCTTCTGGGACTCCTATGATTCGAATGTTGGGGTGTTTAACATCATCCCAGAAGTCTCTGAGGTTGTCTTCATTTCTTTTCTTTCTTTCTTCTTTCTTTCTCTCTGCTTCATTTATTTCCACCATTCTATCTTCCACCTCATTTATCCTCTCTTCTGCCTCAGTTATTCCACTGTTGGTTACCCTCAGAGTGCTTTTAATCCCAGTTATTGCATTGTTCATTATTGATTGACTCTTTTTTATTTCTTCTAGGCCCTTGTTAAACATTTCTTGAATCTTATCAATCCTTGTCTCTAGTCAATTTATCTGTAACTCCATTTTGTTTTCAAGATTTTGGGTCATCTTTACTATCATTCTGAATTCTTGTCTGGTAGATTCCCTATAATCCCCTCTTCTGTTTGCTTTGGTGGGTTTTTATTATGTTCCCTCACCTGCTGAATATTTCTCTGCCTTTTCATTTTGTTTAGATTGCCGTGTTTGGGGTGTCCTTTCTGCAGGCTGGAAGTTCGTGGTTCCTCTTAATTGTTGAATCTGCTCCCAGTGGGTGGAGTTGGACCAGTGGCTTGTCAAGGTTTCCTGATTGGGGGAACTTGTGTCTGTTTTCTAATGGGTAGAGTTGAACCTCTTCTCTCTAGAGTGTAATGAAGTGTCAGTAGTGAGTTTTGGGGCCTCAATAGGTCTGGCATGGCTTTGGGCAGCCCATCTTTTAATGTTTAGTGTTGTGTTTCTGTTTTGCTGGAGAATTAGCCTGGTGTGTCTTGCACTGGAAATTGTTGGCTCTTTGGGTGGAGCTTAGTTTCAGTGTAGGTATAGGTATGGAAACTTTGGTGAGTTATTGTCTATTAATGTTCCCTGGAGTGAGAAGTTCTCTGATGTTCTAAAGTTCTGGAGTTAAGCCTCCTGCCTCTGGGTTTTGGTCTTTCTGTTATGTTAGCCTCAAGACTTCTTCAGACATACAGCATAGAAGATAAAGCCCTTAGGTTAATGGCGAAACAACTCTCCACAGTCAGGAACACCCAGAGAGATTCACTGAGTTATACAGAGAATAGAAAAGGGAGGAAAGAGATAGAAGTGACCTGGAGCAGAAAAGGGAGAGTCAATAGGGGACATAGTAATCAAGCCAGTAATCAAATCCTTACGTGAAAATGGATTATGAAGATTAGATTCTTAAAGGTACAAACTTGATAACAAATATAAAAAAGCAGAGATTTAAGATGTTGAACAGTGGTTGGACTCTCAAAAATACAATACAGAAATGCAAAACAAGATCAAACACAAAAAATCAAAAATTATATATGGAATTTATTTTTAAAAATATGGCTTTTTTTGAAATGTATGATAGTAGGCTACAAAAATGGAAGTTAGAGTAATAAAGAACTAAAATTTTAAAGTGATGATAGTAAAAATATATCTAGGAATTTCTCTGGAGCTGCTATGGGCAGTGTGGGATCAGTTCAGTGTCAGATAGTCCCTTGTTCCAACTTGTACTTGTTCTCAAGGTCTATAGTTGTCCCTTGAAGGCACAGTATCAGAACTGACTGAAGGATTTTAGTCTGTTGCACCTGTTTCTTCTAGAGCCATCCCCCCTTCTTTGTTTATTTGGGCTCCCTCTGTTTGCAAATTACTTCAGTGTCTAATTTCCACCCTGACATGAAGGGGCAAAGGTGGCCACTTATTTAGGCTCACTTGTTCAGTTGTGCTGCGGAGAGGGAGGGATACTGCAAACAAACACTGCTGGCATGTGTGGGAAGTGCTTTCAGCAGATGGGACACACTGGGTTTGCCACAGTCCAAGGTGATGTGTACTTCCCAGGTCCACACTGCTCAGACTCCAGGGTGCTCTGCAAGGGCACTGTCCCATGTGGACCCTGCATTTCATGCACTTCCCAGGTCTAAGCCACTCAGGTTCTCTGGTGCTCCGCAAGGGCACAGACCCAGATGGGCTGTGTGTTTTGTGCCCTTCTTCCGTCCATGCTGCTCAGGTGACCAAGCGCTTGGTGAGTGCTCTGTCCCAGGTCAGCCATGTGTCTTACGCACCTCGCTGGTCCTGACCACTCAGTTTCCTGGGTGCGCCACAAGGGCACAGTCACAGGTGTGCCTTTTGTCTCCTCTGGGAAGATAATCTCAGGCTGTGACCCTCCTGGAAGATGTTAACTGTCCAGGATGCCAGGAAGACGTGGTTAGCAACTGACAACCTGCTCAGGTTTGTGGAAGATATGATCTATGGGGTCGAGACTGTAGCAGCCCCTTGCCTCCCAACTCTGGCTGTCACATGCCTGCCTCTCTGCCTCTGGGGAGGGAGGCCATGAAAGGCAGCTGACTTGCTCTCCTTTGGTGTTCACCCAGTTCTTTGTTTTGTAAGCATGCCAGGGATCACCATGTGGCATTAGAATCGTTAGCAGGAACGTTCCCCACCTTTTTGTTTTTGTCTCACTGATAACCTCACAGTTTGGGTTGTCACATTAGCTCCCTCAGATTGTCCTCAAGGCATTAAAGTCCAGTCCTTACCCTACGGATGGACAAAGCAGCCATGCCTCTCTACCCAGCCCCCGATCCCTGGTGGCGGAGGCAAGCATCTAAGCCACTTCTCCACTGTTAGCTACAGTTAAGTATGTATTCTGTATTTGTTTGTCTGTTTTTTCCCAGTTATGCTGCCCTCTGAGATTCCAAATCTTCACACAGACTCACGTGAAAGAGTTTCCTATCGTGTGGAAATTTCTTCATGACTCCCTCACTAGGATGCGTCTCCATCCCTAAATCTTTTGACTCTGTTTTCATCTTTTATATTCTGTCTGACCTCCTTTTGAGGAGTTTGGGCTGCCTTTCTGGGTGCCTGGTGTCCTCTGCCATTGCTCAGAAGTTGTTTTGTGGAAGTTGCTAAACATTCAAATGATCTTTTGATGAATTTGTGGGGGAGAAAGTGGTCTCCCTGTCCCATTCCTCTGCCATCTTGGGACTGCTCTTAAATTCTTAACGTAAATGATCTGACTCCTTTATAGATTCACCAATCTCATATTATGGTATGCATTAGTTTTCTTTTATTTCTTCACTGTTCCCCTTGTCTCTGTAACATATATGGGTATAGTCAAATTTTATTTTAAAGAAAATATTTAAATGGTCTGCCTAGAAGATTAAATTAGCTCCTTGAATATATTTTTCTTTCCTTAGTAGTACAATTTTCATAGTAAAAACATCAAAATAGATGAAAATAAAGATCACATTCAGGATAAGAAATGACTTCAGTATTAAGCCTAGAATTAGTGGCCCTTTGAATCTAATTTTCAGTTGTTTACAAGCAAAGGACTCAGTTCAGTTCAGTCACTCAGTCGTGTCCAACTCTGTGAACTCCATGGACTGTAGCACTCAAGGCCTCCCTGTCCAACACCAACTCCTGGAGTTTACTCAAACCCATTGAGTCAGTGATGCCATCTAACCATCTCATCCTTTCACATCTCTTTCTCCTCCCACCTTCAATCTTTCCCAGAATCAGGATCTTTTCAAATGAGTTAGTTCTTTGCATCAGGCGGCCAAAATATTGGAGTTTTAGCTACAGCATCAGTCCTTTCAATGAATGTTCAGAATTGATTTCCTTTAGGACGGACTGGTTGGATCTTCATGCAGGGACTCTCAAGAGTATTCTCCAACACCACAATTGAAAAGCATCAATTCTTGGTACTCAGCTTTCTTTGTAGTCCAACTCTCACATTCATATATGACTATTGGAAAAACCATATCTTTGACGAGAAGGACCTTTGTTGGCAAAGTAGTGTCTCTCTGCTTTTTAATATGCTGTTTAGTTTGTTCATAACTTTTCTTCCAAGAAGCAATCATCCTTTAATTTCAATGCTGCAGTCACCATCTGCAGTGATTCTGGAGCTCCCCAAAAATAAAGTAGGTCACTGTTTCCACTGTTTACCCATCTATTTGCCATGAAGTGGTGGCAACAGATGCCATGAACTTAGTTTTCTGAATGCTGAGCTTTAAACCAACTTTTTCACTCTCCTCTTTCACTTTCATCAAGAGGCTCTTTAGTTCTTCACTTTCTGCCATAAGGGTAGTGTCATCTGCATATCTGAGGTTATTGATATTTCTCCCCGGTATTCAGTTGAGTTCAGTTCAGTCGCTTAATAGTGTCCAACTCTTTGCAACCCCATGAATCGCAGCATGCCAGGCCTTCCTGTTCATCACCATCTCCCAGAGTTCACTCAGACTCACATCCATCAAGACAGTGATGCCATCCAACCATCTCATCCTCTGTCATCCCCTTCTCCTCCTGCCCCCAATCCCTCCCAGCATCAGACTCTTTTCCAATGAGTCAACTCTTCGCATTAGCTGGCCAAAGTATTGGAGTTTCAGCTTTAGCATCATTCTTTCCAAAGAAATCCCAAGGCTTATCTCCTTCAGAATGTACTGGTTGGATCTCTTTGCAGTCCAAGGGACTCTCAAGAGTCTTCTCCAACACCACAGTTCAAAAGCATCAATTCTTCAGCACTCAGCTTTCTTCACAGTACAACTCTTGCATCCATACATGACCACAGGGAAAACCATAGCCTTGACTAGATGGACCTTAGTCAGCAAAGTAATGTCTCTGCTTTTGAATATGCTGTCTAGGTTGGTCGTAACTTTCCTTCCAAGGAGTAAGTGTCTTTTAATTTCATGGCTGCAGTCACCATCTGCAGTGATTTTGGAGCCCAAAAAAATAAAGTCTGACACTGTTTCCATTGTTTCCCCATCTATTTCCCATGAAGTAATGGGACCGGATGCCGTGATCTTCAATTTTCTGAATGTTGAGCTTTAAGCCAACTTTTTCACTCTCCTCTTTCACTTCCATCAAGAGGCTTTTTAGTTCCTCTTCACTTTCTGCCATAAGGGTGGTGACATCTGCATATCTGAGGTATTAGGAAGATATTAAGAAAAGGTAATAAGATTGCACAGAAGAACTATACAAAAAAGATTTTTAAGACCCAGATAATCACGATGGTGTAATCACTCACCCATACCCAGACAGCCTGGAATGTGAAGTCAAGTGGGACTTAGGAAGCATCAGTAAAAACAAAGCTAATGGTGGTAACTGAATTCCAGTTGGGCTATTTCAAATCTTAAAAGATGTTGCTGTGAAAGTGCTGCACTCAATATCCTAGCAAATCTGGAAAACTCGGCAGTTGCCACAGGACTGGTAAAGGTCAGTTTTTTATTCCAATCCCAAAGAAAGGCAGTGTCAAAGAATGCTCAAGCTACCACACAATTGTGCTCATCTCATATGCTAGCAAAGTAATGCTCAAAATTCTCCAACCCAGGCTTCAACAGTACGTGAACCAAGAACTTCCAGATGTTTAAGCTGGATTTAGAAAAGGCAGAGGATCTAGAGATCAAATTGCCAACATCCGTTAGATAATCAAAAAAGCAAGAGAGTTCCAGGAAAACATCTACATCTGCTTTATTGACTATGCCAAAGGCTTTGACTGTGTGGATCACAACAAACTGGACAATTCTTCAAGAGATGGGAATACCAGACCACCTGACCTGCCTCCTGAGAAAACTGTATGCAGGTCAGGAGGCAACAGTTAGAACTGGACATGGAACAAGAAACTGATTTCAAATCGGGAAAGCAGTATATCAAGGCTGTATATTGTCACCCTACTTATTTAACTTATATGCAGAGTACATCATGAGAAATGCTGGACTGGATGAAGCACAAGCAAAGGACTAATGAAAGTGAAATTGCTCAGTCATGTCTGGCTCTTTGCAACCCCATGGACTGTAGCCTACCAGGCTCCTCCATCCATAGGATTTTAGAGGCAAGGGTACTGAAGTGGGTTGCCATTTCCTTCTCCCCAGGGATCGAACCTGTGTCTCCCACATTGCAGGCAGACGCTTTACTGTCTGAGTCACCAAGAAAGCCAAGGACTAATGAAATAGGAATTATTTCTATGTCAGTTCTGGCAAGAAAACAAAACAAAAAAACAGTTCCAAATCCTTTTGAAAAGAAGGTTTTCTTCCAGTTTATACACCATATTGAAAAATGTTTGCTGTGGTTTATTATTTGTGATATCTTTAATATTAAAATGTTTAATGTAGCATTAATATTCTTTAACTGAAAATAATAATAAATT
Organism: Capra hircus; assembly: GCF_001704415.2. Classification (NCBI taxonomy): domain Eukaryota; kingdom Metazoa; phylum Chordata; class Mammalia; order Artiodactyla; family Bovidae; genus Capra; species Capra hircus. The sequence goes on from NC_030821.1 coordinate 92,552,976, forward strand.
TATGTTTCTTAAACATTTGTTGAGAGAAATCTAAGACTTGTAATTGCATGCAGTGAAAACATCTATACTTGAATGTCATTCAAATGTAACACTCTCATGAGAAAGAAGCTGCTAGGAGTATGTTTTTCCTTGTTACACTTAATAGAACCATATGGTCTTGTTTTAATTGAAATTTTATTAACAAAGTTCTCCCTGAGTGATGAGAGTTCTTAATTTAGCAGCATCCAACATCAATTTAAGAACTTCCAGTGACTTTCCATTTATCAGTCCCTCGCCTAGTTCTTTCAGTTAAACAACAAATATTGCTTTATAATTAAGGAAACAGTCCCGAATGTTTCAACAGGTAATGAGAAAATAGGAAATAACTCCACGTCCATTTAAGAGAAAATAAGAGTGATTATTCTTCAATATTTTTTCTGGAAATATTGCTGATTTACCATGCTCTATTCATTTCAGATGTACTGCAAAGTGATTTGGTTATATATAATATGTCTATTCATATATATATATATATATATATATATATATATATATATATATACATGCACACACACACACATATATATATGTATTCTTTTTTTGCATTCTTTCCCTTATAGGTCATTACAAGATATCGAGTACAGTTCCCTGTGCTATGCACTAAGTCCTTGTTGGTCATCTATTTTTACATATTGCTGCTGCTGCTGCTGAGTCGCTTCAGTCGTGTGCGACTCTGTGTGACCCCATGGACTGCAGCCCACCGGGCTCCCCTGTCCATGGGATTCTCCAGGCAAGAGTACTGGAGTGGGTTGCCATTTCCTTCTTCAGTGCATGAAAGTGAAAAGTGAAAGTGAAGTCACTCAGTCGTGTCTGACTCTTAGCAAACCCATGGACTGCAGCCCACCAGGCTCCTCCATCTATGGGATTCTCCAGGCAAGAGTACTGAAGTGGGGTGCCATTGCCTTCTCCTTTTTACATACAGCAGTAAGTATCTGTTAATCCCAAACCCTTAGGAACTGTGAAGGTGCTAGAGCAGTAAGAGGCTTACTGCCTGGGAGTTACGAGTATGGACTTGGTACCTCTGTCTCTCATCAGACTTGTCACTTTAGGAACTGACTCTCCAAGATTCTGTTTCACCATCTATATAATGGAGATAGTAATAATCATCTTCCTCCTCCAGGGACTATAGTGAGTGTTAAATGAGATCTTGAATGTGAAGATTTATCATTGAGCTGAAGTTAGCACTGAATTCACTAGAGGCTGGTTTCATTTTTATTATTATATAATTATTGTGTCTATCTCTTTCATTTTATTAGATGAGAAAGTCAAGATTCAGCAATTTAAAATGACAAGCCCAGGATACTTCAGCTTTTCTTCTTCCTATGTTTCTTCCTATGTTGTATAGAATCCAACCTGATTATCAAATTGAAATAAGAAATTCAATCTGGACTCTGGGGTCTCTAACTTTCCCTACATCTCTCTTTCTCCAGAAACTTAAGGATAAGGTCACTAAATGCTTGAGGGGGACAAATCCAAATCACACCTCCCAAGACGCAGTTCGAGCAAATGCCTGCTGGCATGTGGAGACAGAAGCAATACACTGTGTGTGTCACTCTGCTGTGGAGTACTAATCCCTGAAGGCTAAGGGAACACATCCATGCTTATTTTTATGAATGTTCTGCTCTGCAAACTCTGTGGGACAGGCAGAGACAGCCATGGTCCAGGACTCAGAACACTTGTCTTTCACTCTGCTGCCCCTTCTAAGCTGCATGATGTTAATAAGAAAATCAGCTTTTTGAGCCCCTTTCCGGATCTTCTGTCCTTATCCATGAATGGAGAATGATAATATTTACCTCCTGCTCTTATTATGAAGTTCAAGTTCACCTCTTTTCAGGGTATAAATCTGGATTTCAAATGTTAAATGCTACACAACTGAGTGGGATTAGGGAGCAAGTTTAAAAACCCAGTGGGTGAAAGAAAATTATGAAAATATGTATGAAAATGCATTTAGTTAACAAGATGAAAGAAAAACATAGATTTTAGAGCTGAGGAGAAAATATATCAATAGGATTTGGAAATTTCTTTTTTTTAGCCTGACCTACCTTGCCTAGTGGAATAATTTAAACTAATTTTTCTTATAAGTTTATGCTATTTTATTTGTATATATGCTTTTAAATAATGTTACATTTTGATTAAAATACAACTGCACTATTTACAATAAAATAATCCATTTTAAGGAAATGTGTTATATATAAACATTCACTCATAATCTATAAGCTTATAGTTTATTCTAAAAAATAATTGAAGTATAGTTTATTTAGATTTATAGTTTTTAAGACAAAGAAAGAGTAAAATTATACCTCTCTAGTATGTGGAGAAGCACAGAAGGGAATGAGTAACGCAGATCAGAAAAAATGAGCATAAAAAAGGACAAATGATGTCCTCAATCTTTTTTAGTGATGTTGAACTTGGGTTTGCCATTGTTCATCAGCATGAACTCAGTTTCATGTTGAGATCCAAAGATGCGATTAGTTACTGCACATAAGATAGTTAAAACATGAGTAAGATGAAATCGTCTTAAGAGAAAGTAAGGCCAATATAAAAGGGCGGAGGGTGAGAAAAAGAAACATCATTATTACTTTCAAACAATAATGAGATAGGTGGGGAGGTAGCCAGCAGATAATGTGATCACTAAACACAGGGTAATGGCAGAAGTAGAAGCGGATGGATTAAAGGAAAAAGAGGGAAAGGGATGGCGTGACATGAGGTGAGAGAGACTTCCATAAACAGAAATGTTTGCAGAGCCATTTCAGTTTATAATTGAAAAGAAGGTTCTCATTGGAAAGCAAATAAAAAACAAGGCCATTGGCGGGTGCAGGGGCAGGAACTAAAAACCATTCCAAGAAAGATTTTCAAATTCTCTTCCATTGGATACCTTTCTGTAATTTCTATTAGCATGTGTGAGAAATTATTAGTAGCCAGAAAACAAAAGCTTTATCTTCAATTACTTTCCCATCATCGTCTAAAGACATCTTTTAATGAAGTAATCCATTTAGGCATTACTGTGTGCATTTATGTAAGGGTGTCCCTAAAACATTTGTATAAAGGCTACAGTATTAACGAGCATGTGCTAAAACAAGTACATCAAAATATTTTACATAAAACAGGAGTAAAGTATGTAACAGTGTCAGGCCTAACAGAAATCAGTGCCTTGTGGTTTCAAGGTGTTAATTGGTATATTCAGAAAATTCACAGCATTTAATTTTAGGATGATTTCCAATTAGATTATTAAAATATTGGGGGCTATAAGAAAATGGTCCTCAAATAGCAAAGATGATTTAATTCAAAGCATTGTGATTTCAATATTATCTTTTCAAATAAATATTTATACCAGCAGTTAAGTTTATAGAAGACCTTAACATATGAAACATGATGTTGGTAAAAATCAAACAACAAAAGATAATGGAATTTGCGAGGTAAGTTCGATACTTTGCTTTTGCTTTGTTTTAAACAGAGAAAGGTTTATTGCAGGGCCAAGGAAGGATAATGGGTTATTTGTGTTAAAAAGAATACATTTGAATCAGTTCTAATGAGGTGGATGAAACTGGAGCCAATTATACAGAGCGAAGTAAGCCAGAAAGAAAAACATCAGTACAGTATACTAACACATATATATGGAATTTAGAAAGATGGTAATGATAACCCTGTATGTGAGACAGCAAAAGAGACACAGATGTATAGAACAGTCTTTTGGACTCTGTGGGAGAGGGAGAGGGTACGATGATTTGGGAGAATGGCATTGAAACACGTATAATATCATATAGGAAACGAATCACCAGTCTAGGTTTGATGCAGGATACAGGATGCTTGGAGCTGGTGCACTGGGATGACCTGGAGAGATGGTATGGGGAGGGAGGTGGGAGGGGAGTTCAGGATTGGGAACATGTGTACACCCATGGCGGATTCATGTCAGTGTATGGCAAAACCAATACAGTACCGTAAAGTAAAATAAACAAATGCAGGAAAAAAAAATCCGAACTCTTATACTTTGTTAAATACCATAACAAATATTAATCTCATTACCTGCCTGAACAAAGGAAACTATTGAAAGCATTGATTTTTAATCAAGAGTGAAAACAGTCAAAAACTGTGAAGTTTATATGATTATAAAAATATGAAAGGGAAACAGCCATTCACTGATTCACGAACTTAAAAACATGTGGACTGGAGCACCTCCCAGGCACTGGTCAATATTTTAGCCACAGCAGTGGACAAAGCAGACACTGTCACTAGTTTTGTGTTGCAAACACTCTGGTGTAGGACACAAACAACAAACACACATAAATTGGTGGCTATGGTGACTGTGGGGAGAAGTTAAGCAGAAAAAAAGTGACAGAAATAGGAAGACATATTTTATTTTATTTTATTTTCCAGTAAAGTCTACTTTGCTTGCAACAGTGGCATAATCCTGCTTTCTCTTCCCCAGGTTCTGTTCTCTGCAGGATAGAGGGGCTGGGAAATGCTCTCACTTAAGTCTTGCCTTTCCCCTTCTTTGTCTTGGCAGCGCCTGGCCAGCGGAAGCCGTGCAGCTGCAGGCAGTTGGCCACATTGTGCCGGGAAGACACATTTTAGATGAGTGGTTAGTGAAACCTGAAGGAAGAGAGGGACGAGTCATCTGGGGAGGATCACACCAACCAGAGGGAGCAGGGAATGCGTGGAACATTTGGGTCATGTAGATAACAGAGAAAGTGGAAGGCAGCATGGGGAGGAAGAGAGGGTGGTGGAGAATCCTTGGTGGGCTGGATCAAGTAGAGGCTTAGGACTTATTAAGAGGGAGATGCTAAGTTTGAAATGTGTGTTGGACATAGTTGACTCCAGATTTCAGGTAAAATGCTTTGGCTAGAGAGGTTATTTTTGGAGTATTTGGCCCTGGAGATGGTGTTTAAAATGGTAGGACTGTGTGTATCATTTAGAGGATGTGTATGGTTAAAGAAGGTAAGAGGTCTCAAAGATCTTCACGTGATCTAAATAAGCTCTCCAACAGTTGCAAGCTGGGAAGTCAAGGAGAATCCAGTAGAGGAGGATGAGAAGGAATAGCCAGTATGTCAGAGGTAAAGGGTGTGGTTTAAGGTGTGAGTGATGACCTGTGTTGGATACTGAGTTATTGCGTCTGGCAGCATGGAGGTAACCAACGATATTGACAAGAGGAGATTGCAAAGAGCAGTGGTCACAAGTGATTTGCTAGAGAGTGATCGTGGAAGGACAGAAGTGCAGAGAGACGGTAAAGTCAACTCAGTTTCAAAGTTTTGCTGCAAACGAAGGAAGAAGGAGCAGAGCAGATTTTCAAAAGACGATCTAGGTTTAAATATCAGTTCAAAACATTTTTCAAAGTTTGGATAATACAGATGGTGGGGGATGATCATAGAGGAAACACAGTGATATGATTTTCAGTTATTCCAGCTGTTTCATTTGCATTTCTGAAAATAAATCTATGATTTGATGCACATACTTGTACTTAAAATTCATTCTGGAAAACTTGCCCAAAGCACAGTGCTCTTGTCTTCCTTGGTCCAGATACCTCATAATCTTTGTATCTAAATAATAAAATAAACATGTACAGTTCCCACTTGCTGAAAATAGCTGAATTGCCTTCAAGATAATAACTCAGAACATTTCTAAATCATGAGAATTGTATTATACACTGTTAGCTTCCTTCCCAGGAGTCATATCTCTTCTTTTTTTTAACGGAGTTCCCAATTTTGTGTAGACCGGAGATCTGTTTAGCTGTTAGCAAAGAAAACCTCATTTCGTTTAGCCAGCGCACTTTATGTGTGTGGCTGTGGCAGCCACATGTGATCATGAGGAAAAAGGAAATAAGCTGAGAATGGCAGATAAGAAAATTAAGAAGGGCCTTGGTTTTGATAATATGTTGACCTCCTGTACCACATCAATGGGGCTTCCCTGGAAGCTCAGCTGGTAAAAATCCATCTGCAATGTGACCCCGGTTTGATCCCTGGGTCAGGAAGATCCTCTGGAGAGGGGATAGGCTACCTACTCCAGTATTTGTGGGCTTTCCTGGTGGCTCAGATGGTAAAGAATCCACCTGTAATGCAAGAGACCTGGGTTCGATCCCTGGGTTGGGAGGATCCCCTGGAGGAGGGCATGGCAACCCACTTGAGTATTATTGCCTGGAGAATCCCCATAGACAGAAGAGCCTGACGAGCTACAGTCCATGAGGTCACAAAGAGAGATAACGATTGAGCCACATAAAGTTGCTAAGCACAGCACACACAGCACCATATCAGTAACACTTTACAGCTATATTTATTATAGGTAAGAATTAAATGATTTTATTAATTAAAACTTGATTACTCAGGTATGGAGTTACACTTGCAGCTGAAAACATTCCTGATATAATTTTGATTTTAATTGATGACTAGCCCGTGGCCAGAAGGAGCAACCCGAGCAGCGGTGGCTGCGCAGGCACAGAAGGGCCTAGAGGAGCTATCCCACGTTGAAGGTCAGGAACGGTGGCGGTAAGGAGATACCCCTCATCCAAGGTAAGGAGCAGTGGCTGTGCTTTGCTGGAGCAGCCATGAAGAGATATCCCACTCCCAAGGTAAGAGAAACCCAAGTAAGATGGTAGGTGTTGCAAGAGGGCATCAGAGGACAGACACACTGAAACCATACTCACAGAAAACTAGTTAATCTAATCACACTAGGACCACAGCCTTGTCTAACTTAATGAAACCAAGCCATGCCTGCAGGGCAACCCAAGATGGGCGGGTCATGGTGGAGAGATCTAACAGAATGTGGTCCACTGGAGAAGGGAATGGCAAGCCACTTCAGTATTCTTGCCTTGAGAACCCCATGAACAGTATGAAAAGGCAAAATGATAGGATACCAAAAGAGGAACTCCCCAGGTCATTAGGTGCCCAATATGCTACTGGAGATCAGAGGAGAAATAACTACAGAAAGAATGAAAGGATGGAGCCAAAGCAAAAACAATACCCAGCTGTGGATGTGACTGGTGATAGAAGCAAGATCCGAAGCTGTAAAGAGCAATATTGCATAGGCACGTGGAACATCAGGTCCATGAATCAAGACAAATTGGAAGTGGTCAAACAGGAGATGGCAGGGTGAACGTTGACATTCTAGGAATCAGCGAACTAAAATTGACTGGAATAGGTGAATTCAACTCAGATGACCATTATATCTACTACTGCAGGCAGGAATCCCTCAGAAGAAATGGAGTAGCCATCATAGTCAACAAAAGAGTTCAAAATGCAGTACTTGGATGCAATCTCAAAAACGACAGAATGATCTCTGTTTGTCTCCAAGGCAAACCATTCAATATCACAGTTATCCAAGTCTATGCCCCAACCAGTAACACTGAAGAAACTGAAGTTGAACGGTTTTATGAAGACCTACAAGACTTTTTAGAACTAACACCCAAAAACGATGTCCTTTTCATTATAGGGTACTGGAATGCAAAAGTAGGAAGTCAAGAAACACCTGGAGTAACAGGCAAATTTAGCCTTGGAATTGGAATGAAGCAGGGCAAAGACTAATAGAGTTTTGCCAAGAAAATGCACTGGTCATAGCAAATACCTGATTCCAACAACACAAGAGAAGACTCTACACATGGACAATACCAGATGTTCAACACCAAAACCAGATTGATTATATTCTCTGCAGCCAAAGATGGAGAAGCTCTATACAGTCAACAAAAACAAGACCAGGAGCTGACTGTGGCTAAGATCATGAACTCCTTATTAACAAATTCAGACTTAAATTGAAGAAAGTAGGGAAAACCACTAGACCATTCAGGTCTGACCAAAATCAAACCCGTTATGATTATACAGTGGAAGTGAGTAATAGATTTAAGGGCCTAGATCTGATACATAGAGTGCCTGATGAACTATGGACTGAGGTTCGTGACATTGTACAGGAGACAGGGATCAAGACCATCCCCATGGAAAAGAAATGCAAAAAAGCAAAATGGCTGTCTGGGGAGGCCTTACAAATAGCTGTGTAATGAAGAGAGGCAAGAAGCAAAGGAGAAAAAGAAAGATATAAGCATCTGAATGCAGAGTTCCAAAGAATGGAAGGAGAGATAAGAAAGCCTTCTTCAGCGATCAATGCAAAGAAATATAGGAAAACAACAACAGAATGAGAAAGACTAGAGATCTCTTCAAGAAAATTAGAGATACCAAGGGAACATTTCATGCAAAGGCGGGCTCGATAAAGGACAGAAATGATATGGACCTAACAGAGGCAGAAGATATTAAGAAGAGGTGGCAAGAACACATGGAAGAATTGTACAAAATTCGACCCTGGGTTCGATCCCTGGGTCTGGAAGATCCCCTGGAGAAAGAAACGGCAACCCACTCCAGTATTGTTGCCTGGAGAATCCCATGGACAGAGGAGCCTGGTGGGCTACAGTCCACAGGGTCGCAAAGAGTCGGACATGACTGAGCGACTTCACTTTGAATTTTTACATATGAGAATCTGAGGCACAAGGAGATTAATAACCTCTCCGAGACTACACAAATGATTATCACCACAGTTCAGGTTAGAACTGCAACGACTGCATCTCAGGGTCCAGACTCTTGGAGTAAAGAGTGTTCACCTGCTCCTGTCTTCCTTCCGCTTCTTCACTGCTGTGCCGCACTACCCCCTACAGTCAGATGTCCCTTCCTAGTTTATTCCTTCCTTTTCTTAACATGTCTTCATCATATCACTCTAATTGTGGGGTCAAGCACAGCCTTTATCTCCCATTGGAAGGAGACCCTCATGATATTTTTGGCTGACCCACAATTGTTATTTGGCTCTTTCCATCCAGTTATTTTGTGTGATTATCAGGTCTAATCGCTCTTGTCTTTCTTTGGTGAAAGCCCCATGTTTCCTGGAACTGTACCAATTCTCTTTGCCCACCTGCACTGCTAATATAGATTATGAGGAAAACTTAGAATGTAGACACAACACACAAAAAATAGAATCTCTACAAACATTCACAGCAAGCAATATCCCATTTCATGTACAATTACTAAATAGGGTATTTCAGTGGACATCTAAAAATTCTATAAATTATATGTTTATTTATATCCACAGATCTATACATACATAAATTATGCATGCTTATGTACAAATTGCATATCTATACATATTACACATACTGGACATATTGTCAGTTAAATTTTACAAAAACCCTATGACATTGTTGGGCTTCTTAGGTGGCGCTAGTGGTAAAGAACCCATTTGCCAATGCAGGAGACATAGGGGACACAATTTTGATTCCCGTGTCGGGAAGATTCCCCTGGAGAAGGGCATGGGAACCCACTCCAGTATTCTTGCCTGGAGAATCCTGTGGATAGGGGAGCCTGGAGGGCTACAGTCCATAGAGTTGCAAAGAGTTGGACAGGATTGAAATGACTTAGCATTCATGGCATATTGTTTGCACTCATTTTATAAGGCTCCCAGAGAGGTTAAGTTCCAGTAAGTGGCTTGTATCCTCAGTACAAACTTGTATAGCTTCTAGTACCTCTTCTTTCTAATGGCTGTTCTCAGCTGTCAACTATACTTGTTTTTACAATTTTTAAAAAATATTTAACTCATGTTATAAGGAGGCAGGCTTTTTTTCCAATAAAAAATTGAAAATTTTCCAATATTGAAAATATTTAAAGATATTTTATTTCAGGAAAATAATTTAATATTTTTAAATTAATATGTGAAAAAATAAATAAAATGTATAGAACTAACATTCAGATAGTATCAGATTACAAATCCTTTGTTCTTTCACTAGCTTGCTGATCTCTCTTTCAAAATATCTAAGAAGCATCTGGATCAGGGGTGTTAAGTCAAACAAATAGGGTATCACTCTCTTTGTGTTCCTGGGGCACACTTTGCTTAATAATCATCATGTTTTTGCCCAGTATGCCTTGTTGAGGCCTCAGAATTATTCTCCACTCAGGTCTTTAGACATCACTAGTGACCAATTTTTCTTGTCTAAGTTGAAATATATTTGCCATCCCAAATCTACAGGATAATTGCAAGAAAATTTTTGTCTTGTTTCATATATATTTGCTCTGTTTCAATAAGGTTTTCCAACACTGAGGAGGGGAAAAGGTGGATATTAGCAATAGCTACACCATCATAGGAATTAACCAATTCTGAGGGCAAATAACTCTCTACTATTTAATCTATCTGTTAGTCTACCTATGTATCTATTTTCCTGCCTTTGCTTCATGAAATGGTTTATCCTTTAAGGAATATTGCCTGCCAATTTGGTCGCATGCATGGTAGACCCTAGTGGCAGAAAGCAAAGAGGAACTAAAGAGCCTCTTCATGAAGGTGAAGAGGAGACTGAAAAAGCTGACTTAATGCTCAACATTCAAAAAATGAAGATCATGGTATCCAGTCCCATCACTTCATTGCAAATAGATGGGGAAAAAGTATAAACAATGACAGATTTTCTTTTCTCCAAAATCATTGCAGACAATGACTGCAGCCAAAAAATTAAAAGATGCTTGCTCTTTGCAAGAAAAGTTGTGACAATTCCAGACAGCATATTCAAAATCAGAGACATCACTTTGGTGACAAAGATCTGTATAGTCAAAGCTATGGTTTTTCCAGTGGTCATGTATGGATGTGAGAGTTAGACCATAAAGAAAGCTGAGAGCCAAAGGATTAATGCTTTCAAGAACTGTGGTGCTGGAGAAGACTCTTGAGCCTCCCTTGGAGAGCAAGGAGATCAAACCAGTCCATCCTAAAGGAAATCAACCCTGAATACTCATTGGAAGGACTGAAGCTGAAACTCCAGTATTTTGGCCACCTGATAAGGAGAGTTGACTCATTGGACAAAACCCTGATGCTGGGAAAGACTGAGGGCAGGAGAAGAAGGGAGCAACAAAGGATGAGATGGTTGAATGTCATCACTGACTCAATGGGCATGAGTTTTAGCAAAAACCAGGAGATAGTGAAGGGCAGGGCAGCCTGATGTGCTTTAGTTCATGGGGTTACAAAGAGTCAGACACAACTTAGCAACTGAACAACAATACTAGACTGGACTAGCCTCATCATGGCCACAATGCTTGTGGTTCCCTTCTGAGGAGACCTGCACTTTTCTTGAGGAGGGCAAATCCTAAAACATAGTTGCCTAACTGGTACTGCTTAAGCTCAGCTTTGATCACACGGATGGAATTGGACACGTGTATCAGTGTAATGAAATAGTAGTAGGCTGGATAAGGAACCTTGAGGCCAGATGACTTCCAAATATCTCAGGATGTTTCAGTGAAATATAGCAGAGAAAACTGAGGATGTTATCAGTAGGGGAAGCTGCTGGAAATACAGTACAGAAGTAGGCGGATGTCATGAGACAAAGGAGTTTGCAAGAGCATATTTTTTCTGGTTGGTATGTGAAAAATACACACTGGTCTGGGTGAAAAGTAAAAACATCAAAGCATGCAGGTCAAGCTGTTCTAGTGTGCTGATAAATATTTTTTCCTGTTTTTATTCTATAATAGGGTCTGTACAGGGGCTTCCCGGGTAGCACTAGTGGTAAAGAACCTGCCTGCCAATGCAGGAAACATAAGAGATGTGGGTTTGATCCCTGGGTCAGGAAGATACCCTGGAGGAGGCCATTGTAACCCACTCCAGTATCCTTCCCTGGAGAATCCCCACAGACAGAGGAGCCTGGAGGGCTACAGTCCATAGGTTCACAGAGTCAGATATGACTGAAGTGACTTAGCACACACGCACATGGTGAGTATAAAATCAGGCTAATTCTTACAATGCCTTCATTTCAATTACTTTCAATAAATTCCCTGATATTTTCCAATATATTAAATTCACATTTAAAAAATAACTTTCAGGTTTGTCTATCTTTACTTTTCTAATAGTTAGTTGCTACTGGATTTGTATTCCCTAGAAAACACATCTTCTGTTTATAGATTCTCAGAACTCTGTGTAGTTCACAGGGTGTCCTGCAGGTAACAATACCAAATATTTAAATTGGTTTATAATGCCAAAGGGTGTGGAATATTCAGGGAAATGGAATTTTAACTGAAGAGATACAATACCTCATATAGGAAGAAAAAATGGCCATTGATTAGGGGATGAATGAGTATATAGTAATGAATTGAGTAAGTGGGATTTGTAATCTTCTAAGTAAATACACTGATAAGGAGACTCAATTAGGTGGCTGTTAATCAGCATTTTTGTTATTGATATGCTTGAGATACACTGATTTGGCTAAGAATGTAGACTTCTAATACATGCAGTATGGCCCCATGCCTAAATTCTTCCTGGGATATGCTTGGCATGATTCAGCCACATTAGGAACAAATAGGAGCATGTTGGACAGCTCAACATGATTTGATGTCTTTCATAATCAGTTATATCATTATTAATTTGATTCTCATTAATATAATGAGATATTCAAAAATTTGAGTCAAAAATATTTTTATTCAATGCTAATCATGACAATGTTCTAGTATTTATTAATTAATTTTATTTTGTTTTTCTAATACCCTTCTCAAGTTTATTTGGTTGGTTGCTTATTTTGTTTATAATTATTCTTTGGTCCATTACTTATGATTTTCATTATCTTTGGTTAACTTTTTATTCTTTACAATGCAACCTATTTTTATTGTAGAAAGTTGGAAAATGAAAAAAAGCATGAACATGAAAATCAGAATCTCTGAACTTCCAAAAACCTTATTTTTAACAGTATTTTATCCATTAACTTGAAAGAAATAAAGGATAAATTTAGGTGTTGTGGAGCATTTATTTTATTTTCACATTCCATTAGGAGAACTTATAAGAGTAATCAGATATTTTAACTATAAGACACAAATAAAAACATCAATCCCCCATCTTGAATATTAATCAGTTACTTTTACAATTAAACAAGTGAGAAACAAGAATAATCTCAATTTGTGTAGACAGAAAGACAATAAATATAAAGGCAGAATCGGAAAATTCACATGTGACGGTGAAGATCAGTGTTGCAAGGACTATTTACTTTCCCTATTCAATTCTATTGTCTTTTTTCCTTATTAATACAATACCCAGCATTCATGTGTGCAACATGAGTAACTACAGATGTAGCTGGATGAAATTGTGGGAAGAGGTTTTGTTCAATATAAGTTAGTGAACATGTTTGGGAGCAGCTTTTTGAAGTCATCCTTAAAGCTGGCAGATGTTCCTTGCCTGTTCCTTACTTACTTATCCTCCATTTTGGACCATGAGGATAAGATGAAATGATGTACTGAAAAGATATTGACTCCTTAAGATCTTGACTAGAGCTGTTCTGTTGACCAGCAGAACCCTCTCTGATGTGAGAGAAAAAATTCTATATTTATTAAGCCACTGTGATTTGGAATTTCCCTGTTACTGTCATCTAAAACTAACCCTATCTAATAAAATCAATTAATCCAAAACATGGTTCTTTGAAAACATAATAATATTTGAAAATGTCTAGGTAGACTTATTGCTCTTCCTCTGCCCCCGCAAAAAAGAGGAAAACCATGGAATGAAAGAAAGAGAAAACCCAAACATGTAACACGAGGGAATAGAAAACAGGACATAATTCTCTGGCATTAAAAAGTAAGAGGGAGAAGGAAATGGCAACCCACTCCACTCTTCTTCCCTAGAGAATTCCATGGACGGAGGAGCCTGACAGGCTACAGTCCACGGGGTTGCAAAGAGTCAGACACGACTGAGTGACTAAACCACCACCACCGAAAAGTAAGAGGGTAGTACGAAAAAAGTTACAGCAATAAATTTGAAAACATATATGAATTTCCAAGCATTATGTAGTTTAAAATTGACTTAAGAAAAGATACAAAACCTCAGTAGTCTTATAACCATTAAGAAAAATTAATCAGTACTTAAAAAAACCTTGCCACAAGGAAAATACCTGAACTGGCTTTAACAGTAAGTTCTATAAAATATTTAATGTTTAGAACACAAGTGAATTTTTAAAAGGCCATGCTATGTACAAACAGTCCTAAGACAGCTGTGCCATACACAGCATGTATGTATTTCTTGCTCACCTTACGTCATATTCTCTTTGTTGCTGTAACTTTTCTGTAGCTCTTCTCCAGACGGGCACTGGGATCGTATCTTCTAATTCATGTCTTCTAGGGCTCAAGTGGAAATAGTGCTACTCTTTTCCTGCATACATCTTTCTCACGAGAGGGGATGCAGGAGCAAGAAAAGACCCTATATATCCATGCAATTAGGCTTCCGTGATGGCTCAGATAATAAAGAATTTGACTGTAATGCAGGAGACCAGGGTTTGATATTGTGCAGGAAGATCCCCTGGAGAAAGGGAATGGCTACCCACTCCTATCTTCTTGTCTGGAGAATTCCATGAATACAGGAGCCTAGAGGGCTATAGTCCATGGGGTCATGAAGAGTTGGACATGACTGAACGACTGACGCTTTCTTTTTTAACCATCCAGTTGCACTATGGTATCTGTCTGAATGTGACGTGTATCCCACCCACTCATATTCCATCAGCTGAACTGCATCACATGACCAAGTCTACATCAATTGGATTATAAAGTACACTGCTTCCAGAAACTGTAGGATTTGGAAGGAGAAGTTTTGTGAATGAAAAGTGAAAGTGTTAATCATTCAGTCATATTGGACTCTTTGAGACCCCATAGAATGTAGCCCGCCAGACTCCTCTGTCCATGGAATTTTCCAGCAAGATTAACGGAGTGGGTAGCCATTCTTTTCTCCAGGGGAGCTTCCCAACCCAGCGACTGAACCCAAATCTCCCACACTGCAGGCAGATTCTTTCCATTTGAGCCACTAGAGAAGCCCTATTTGTGAATTGGGATTTACCATAAATAATAAAATAATAAGCTAGTAATCATAACATAATAAACTATATGTGGTAAATCCCAATTTTTACACCAAATCAGAGTATATGAGATCGCATGTACACCCGTGGTGGATTCATATCAATGTATGGCAAAACCAATACAGTATTGTCAAGTAAAATAAAGTAAAAATAAAAATTTTAAAAAAATAATAAAAAAATGAAGTATTTGTGGCCAAATTAAAAAATATATATAAAGAATGAAAACTCTCGGACTCATTTATGAAGATATTACAAAATTGGAAATGAAAATAAAGTTAGAACAGTCTGAGAAAGAAAAACAATTGCCAATGTCCTTCATGAATTCAGATCAAAATTTCAAACAAGAAAATAAATCAAATTAGACATGCTTAAAAATAAAATATTTACTGACAAAGCTACTTTATAACTATGAGTGGATGTTTTAAATTGCACTTGCTTTGGAAAAGTCAGATAATGTAGTTCAACATATTAATTTATTTAAAGGAAAAATATCATCATAGATGTAAGGAATCACTGAATAAAATTCTATTTTAATAAACCATTATCAGCAAGTGTAAAATGCATGGAAATTTCTAAATGATGTTTTATTTAGTCTACAAGCCTTCTCCAAATTTCATTAGCTGCCCCACAAATTTACTTTTTCAGAACTAGAATTCAACCCAAAATTAGATGTTGAATAACAGTCATAGTTGATAGTCTCTTTTAATTACAGATAATCTTTCACTTTTGTTGGGAGTACTGGTCAGCTTTTTTTTTGCTAGGGGTACTGGTACTCTTTTGCTGAAGAGTACTGGTCAGCTATTTTGTACACTATTTCTTAATTTATGTTTGTCTTATGCTCCTTAATAACTAAAGTTGAGTTTGGTATTTTTGGCAGGAATAGCAGAGAAGTGATGTGGGATCCTGGAGCATCATCTCAGTAAACATGTGATGTTTCTACGTTTCACTGATGGGGATGCTTTCTTTACAAATCTCTTAAAGTACCGTCTTTTGGTCTTTCCCTTGCAAAGATACTATTTTCCCCCTTTGTAATTAAATAGTTATTTTGTGAGAGAGTCCTTTGTGACCAGGTAAATATCTCATTTGTCATGGTATTTTTGCATATTAATTTTAATATCATTGATGATGTTTTACTGCAAGACTTATTACTGTGTTGCTTGCTAAAATGGTAGTGTATTTGCACAATTCTTTTTTTTAATTTATGAACATGAATTTTATTTATTTATTTATTTATTTATTTATTTATTTGTTGGACAGTTGGTTTGCTTCCAGTTTATTTACAATATACTCCAGTATATTACAAAAAAGGTTTTATGAACATTCATGTGCAAGTTTTTGGTCAAGGTGCACAATTCTTTATCTTTTTAATAATTAAATTTTTCCTGTGAGAAAGAGCTCTCCTCTCTCTCATTTACTCAATTATTCATTTATATCATCATGAACTTGTGAATATTTGTCTTGCCCTGTGAGATTAACTCATTACTTTCATTCTTTCTTTTATTGATCATATCACCCAAGCTTTGGCCATTGGGGGCCACTTCCAGTTTGTTTTTATTTTGAATTATGTCCCTATCATCACATTTTGAGCATTCTCTTGTTTTCTAAATTGAAAAGAGTTCTCAGGCTTAGCTTGTTCTTGCTCTGTTCCAGCTCTAGAATTGACTGTTTCTTCCACGAGCGCTGGTTCTTTCTGTTAGAGAAGGACCATGACAATGCAGATGTGGGTGCTGGATGTCCTCCTTGCCAGTAGGGTGTTATTGCTTTTTATTTTTGGGGGGGTACAGTTGCTTCACAATGTTGTGTTAATTTCTGCTATGCCACAGTGAATCAGCAATACATATACATCCTCACTTTTCTGAATTTTAGACTTCCATCAACAAATGGAGCTAAGAAAGATAAATGTTGACATAGATTAATAAGTATTCGTATATACCACATCATTTATAGCTGTATATTGCAAGCAATAAATTAATAGTGACAAGATCGATTCCAATCCCCATCTCAGAATCCATCTAGCCTCCCTCTTTCCTTACCTATAAACGGCCTTCTCTGACAATGAGTAACATGGCTCTCCTTATCCATGCTCATTTACTTATTACTCAGTTAGTCTCAGAACTGCTAACTCATACCTCTGTGAAAAACAAATTTACTAGCTGGATAACACTATATGTGGACAGCTCTTCTGGCTTCAGCTTTAGAATGTGTTGTCAACTTGCTTCCCCCAAGTTACAAGTTACTTGGCTCTTGCTACTTCTCTGAGTTCTGCCTGTGTCTCCGTCTTGACTTGTCCTCTGTGTGTCTGCAGAAACCTCTCTCTACCTCTCTTTCAGAAAGACTCTGCGGTTGCATTTAGGGCTAGCCTAAATAATCCAGGACCATCTCTCCATCTCAGAATTCTCCCATCTGCAAAGACCCTTTTCCCAGATAAGGTACCATTCGCAGGTCCTGGGGAACAGTATATGGATGCATCCTTGGGAGCTGTCCCCAGTCTCCACCAGTAACTACTGTCACTATGGCCCAGTAGATCTTTTCTGTGACTTTTTGGGCAGACAGGTGGCATTAGTGGTAAAAGAACCCACCTGCCATAAGAAATATTGGTTCAATCCCTGAGTCAGAAAGATTCCCCTGGAGCAGGGCACGGCAACCCACTCCAGTATTCTTGCCTGGAGAATCCCACGGACATAAAATTCTGGAAAACTCTGGTCCCTATGGTTGCAAAGAGTCTGACACGACTGAAGCAACTTACACAAACACACACATATATAAACATGTGAAAGTGAAGTCGCTTAGTCATGTCTGACTCTTTGTGACCCCATGGACTATAGCCTATCAGGCTCCTCTGTCCATGGGATTTTCCAGGCAAGAGTGCTGGAGTGGATTGCCATTTCCTCCTCCAGGAGATCTTCCCGACCCAGGAATCGAACCCGGGTCTCCCACATTACAGGTAGATGCTTTACTGTCTGAGCGACCAGGAAGATCTATAAACATGTGAAGTGAAGTGAAAATCACTCAGTCGTATCCTACTCTTTGCAACCCCATGGACTGTATAGTCCCTGAAATTCTGCAGGCCAGAATACTGGAGTGGGCAGCCTTTCCCTTCTCCAAGGGATCTTCCCAACCCAGGGATTGAACCCAGGTCTCCCGCATATCAGGCAGATTCTTTACCAATTGAGCCTCAAGGGGAGCCCAAGAATGCTGGAGTGGGTAGCCTATCCCTTCTCCAGGGGGTCTTCCCGACCCAGGAATTGAACTGGGGTCTCGTGCTTTACCGGTGGATTCTTTACCATCTGAGCAGCATATAAACATACATTGTCCTATTTCCTTTTCTTTTTAAGGTGGAAGACAGCATAGATTAGATAATCGTTTGTACTTTACTTTTAAAGGTTAACAATATATCTTGGAAATTTATCTGTATCCATTCCTAGACAGCATCTCATTTTCTACAGCTTCATAGAATTCAACTGCATGGATTGGCTATGGTTTATTCATCCACTCTCACATATGTGGAAATTCAGATTGCTACCAATAATGTGTAGTTTCAAACAGCATGCATGTATGTTTCTCTTGTTGAGATCTTATCTTTAGTGTAAATTCCTCAAAGTAGGATACCTGGGTCAAAAGATAAGTGCATAAATAGTACTAATGGTATTTCCAAATTCCTCTCTGCCTTAGTCTGTTCAGGCTGCTACAATAAATCACCGTGGACTGGGTGACTTAAACCACAAGCATTTCTCCCACTTCTGGAGGCTGGAAGCCTGAGATCAGGATTCCTGCACCATCAGGTTCCGGTGGGAGCACACTTCCAGGTTGCAGACAGCCACCTTTTCCTATCCTCATGTGGTGGACAAGAGCGAGAGAGCTCTCTGGGGTCCGTTTCATAAAGGCACTAATCCTTTAGTAGCAGCTCTGCCCTCATGACCTGATCACCTTCCAAGCCCCACTTCCTAACGCCATCACATTAGGGGGTAGCATTTCAGGTATGATTTTAGGGAAGATACAGTTCACCCATAGCACCTCCAGAAAGGGTTTGTGTTCTCAGCTGCCATGTATGGCATTTCTGTTTCCTCATAGTCTCACTACAACTACATTGTCACAGTTTATAATATTCATGAGTCTGATAGATAATAAGTGCTTGAATTTTCATTTCTCTAATCATGAGGAAGGTCAAACATATTTTCATATGTTTAAGGACCACTGTAGAATCTTTTTTTAAATTGTCTTTTTATGCATAAGGAACTTCCATAACCAGATAAATCATACTTTGAAATAAATCTGCAGACATATCATATTAATAGAGAATTGTTTAAAATATTCCATTTTAGATTTAGAAACAAAGAAAGAATAACTGCTATGATTACTTTCGTTCAGCATTGAATTGAATGGCTTAGCTAGTGAAATAAAAAGGCATGAAAAGAAATGAAAACTAAAGGGATTGCAAAGAAAGAAACAAAACCACCATCACTCACAGTTAGCATGATTATCTACGTAGAAAAATCAAAGGAATCAGTAATTAACATGTTAGAACTACTGAGATAATAATATTCCTGGTTACAGAATTAAAGATAATTGCATTTCTAAACATCAAAAAATGTACTTTTACAAAGTACATAAAAAACTTACAACAAAAAATAGAATGAAGCGCCAAATACCTAGAAAACCTTGAACCAAAATATTCAAGGCATTTACAGAGAAAATGATAAATTTTGCATTTTTTTAAAATAATTAAAGAAGATCTAATAAATGGAAATAGACATTTATGAATAAAACAACACACTGTTATGAAATGTAATAGGTTGAGCTACAAATCCAGAATAATTTCATTCAAAATCCCAACAGGTCATTGAAGTAAAAAATTTACAAGCTGACCCAAAAATCTACTTAGAAGAACGAAGAATTAAGAGGAAGATTGGAGCATTTGGCCCATGAGTCACAAAAATATTAGCAGAAGAGGAAATTCTGAATGGTTAATAAGCACAGTAAAAGATGCTTAACCACTCACAATACCATTTCACTTTTATGTAGTTAGCAAAATATGGTAAAAGTGGAAAAATATTCTCATAAAAGGGAACCAAGTGGACACTGGTGGGAATGTAAAATTTAAAAATGCATCCTAAAGCATTTAGTTGCATCCCCCAAAGCTTAAAATTGACATTTATTTTTACTGTAGAAATTGCATTTTTTGAGACATATCTCCTAGAGAAAGTGTTTGATATATAACGTCCAGAGATAAACGCAACAAAGTTCATAACAGCAACATTCGTGAGAATAAAATTTTGGTAAGAACCCAGATTTCCATCCACCAGGGATAAATAAACCATAGTATGTCAGACAATAGCAAATCTATAAAGCAGTGAAAATGGATGACCTTCAGCTGTGTGTGTCAATGAGGATAAATCTCGAGAACAATGCAGAACACAGACCAGGCTGCAGAAAAATATATATGTGTTCTGTAAAGCTTATAAATAGACAAAGCTAAACAACATATTATTGAGGAATGCATTGCTAAGGATGGATACACAGTAAAACTGTCTTACAGACACTGTAGGACTGTGGCTGACTCAGACTTTGTGGGAAATCAGGAAAGGTCACACAAGAAGATTTAAAAGTACTGGAATGTTCTATTGCTTAAAAAGACCTATTCATATTTTATGCATACTGCAAAAATACTTTTGCAAATACATAAAAACTGCAAAAAAGAGATATCAATGTAAAGCATTGACATAACTCATGATTTTTGAGATGGTTACTTGAGTGCATTGTTCTGAGAGTTCTTAGAGCCACTCTGTCCCCTGCCCCACCTCACCAGTATGTGTGCCCTTGTTCACCTCTTGCTGAAGAACTTGGAGAATATTGCTCTCCACTCTAAAACCAAAACACACAGATAAAGCAAAGAGTATTTGAGTCCATAACTTGGGACAAAAATGTCCAGATGAACAGTGTTTTCATTAGGAAGCTTTCTGAGGGAAGGGGGATGAGTGGGACAAGGCATGAACGCTGCTAGTTGCCTATGCTGACCATCTGAGTATCTAAAGGGAAACAATGAATGCAGTTAATTTGAACCAACCGAGTTTAGGAAAGAACGTGAGTCTACAATGATGTTCCAAAAGAGAAGAATGATGTAAGTTGCCAGAAGAGACTGTATACATCCATATGAGTTAATAATATGAGCTGAGTTTTTTCCCAACTGGAAGAAGGGATAAAGCCATCCAAGTTAAAGGAAATGGACTGCTCTAGCGGGTTTAATGAGAACAGTGTTCTCACTGCGTCATTCAAGTTGAAGCATTGGTAAGGAGCACTTTTCCACTCTGGCTGAGATGTGAGGAATGTATTACAGAGACAAGGACGGATGAGCTGCTGAGTTAATACTGTGGGATGCTGACCTGAGAAAAGTGGCTGGCCTGCAAGGGTGGTTCCGAGGTGTGGCAGGAGGGATGTATTAATACTACTGGGTACAGAACCTTCAAGACTGAGCTGCAGGTGTATCCAGGTATGTGTTCCTCTCCTAAGAAGCACGTAGAGATGCAGAGCCCGAATACATAACTAATAAGAGCCTTCTGTATAGCTGAGTGAACAATACACAGTGCTCTGCGGTGACCTAAATGCGAAGGGAATACAAAAAAAAAAAGGAGTGGGGGATATATGTATGGCTGATTCACTTTGCTGTACAGCTGAAAATAATATGACATTATAAAGCAAATATACTCCAATAAAAATTTATTTAAAAAAATGAAATGAGAAGCTAACGTACAAACATCAACATGCTGTTTGACTCACGTCCCACCTCCCTCCCCACTCCACCCCTCTAGGTTGTTACAGAGCCCTGGTTTGAGTTCCCTGAGTCATACAGCAGTTTCCCATTGGCTATCTATTTTGCATATGGTAATGTAAGTTTCCACATTATTCTCTTCATAGATCCCACCCTCTCCTTCCTCCCTCCCCCTGGCATGTCCGTAAGTCTGCTCTCTATGTCTGTGTCTCCACTGCTGCCCTGCAAATGATTTAATCAGTCCCATCTTTCTAGACTCCACATAAACATGTGAGTATATATATGACCATTTTGGGGGGCTACTCCTTCACACTGGACATGGAGTCCTGCTTGGGGATAACAAAGATGTTCTCCAGGCTCTCGCCTAGACTAGAGAGACCTGATTTTATTCAGTCATTAAATCTGTGCTGTCATCACAGGGCAGGGGGATATACCCAAGGGTGATGGGTATACTCAAGATGCTACCCACAAAAAGGAAAGGCACACAAACTTGGGAGGAACTGACTGGCATTCCCACTTAGGAGATCTCTAAGAGCCTGGAACATGTTGATATCAGGTCTAGCAGGCAACTCAGAAATACATCCATAATGGAGCTTGGCATTTCTATTTTCCAACAACCCTCCAAACCAAATTCCTCTCTCATTGCTTATCTACTGAAGTAAATGGCACCACCATACACCCACATATTTCAGCAGAAAGTCTAGGAAACACCCTTGAAAGCTCCCCTTCGAGGAGAAATTTTGCCTCTTCACCTCAATCTAATGCAAGTCCTCGCATTCAGTGACAGGTGTATATCTTTGAGCTGTCAGCCATTCCTCTAGTTCTGGATTCATCCTCCAGCCTCTCCCCAGGATATGACGTGATCTCAGAGTCTGACTGCACTCTTGCCAACCGATTTCTTTCTTACCTTCTAAACCCAAATCTATTCCCTTGCAGCCATCGTTGTATAAAAGATGCTTATACAAGAAAATTATCTTTAAAAATTTTAAATTAATTGTTTAATTGAAGGATAGTTGTTTTACAAAATTATATTGGTTTCTGCCAAACATCAACAGGAATCAGTCATAGGTATAGATACTTGCCCTCCCTGTTGAATCTCCCTCCCCATCCCACCCTTCTAGGTTGATACAGAGCCCTGGTTTGAGTTCCCTGAGTCATACAGCAGATTCCCATTGGCTATCTATTTTACTTATGGTAATATAAGTTTCCATGTTACTCTCTTAATACATCCCACCCTCTCCTTCCATAAGTCTGTTCTCTATGTCTGTGTCTCCATTGCCGCCCTGCAAATAATTTCATCAGTCCCATATTTCTAGATTCCAAATATATGCATTCAGTTCAGTTCAGTCACTCAGTCATGTCTTACTCTTTGCGACCCCATGAATTGCAGCAGGCCAGGCCTCCCTGTCCATCACCAACTCCTAGAGTTCACTCAAACTCATGTCCATCGAGTTGGTGATGCCATCCAGCCATCTCATCCTTTTTCGTTTCCTTCTCCTCCTGCCCCCAATCCCTCCTAGCATCAGGATCTCTACCAATGAGTCAACTCTTCACATGAGGTGCCCAAACTATTGGAGTTTCAGCTTTAGCGTCAGTCCTTCCAATGAACACCCGGGACTGATCTCCTTTAAGATGAACTGGTTGGATCTCCTTGCAGTCCAAGGGACTCTCAAGAGTCTTCTCCAACACCCCAGTTCAAAAGCATCAATTCTTTGGTGCTCAGCTTTCTTTATAGTCCATCTCTCACATCCATACATGACCACTGGAAAAACGATAGCCTTGACTAGACAGACCTTTGTTGGCAAAGTAATGTCTCTGCTTTTGAATATGCTATCTAGGTCGGTCATAACTTTCCTTCCAAGGAGTAAGTGTCTTTTAATTTCATGGCTGCAATCACCATTTGCAGTGATTTTGGAGCCCCCCAAAATGAAGTCTGACACTGTTTCCACTCTTTCCCCATCTATTTCCCATGAAGTTATGGGACCATATGCCATGATCTTCGTTTTCTGAATGTTGAGCTTTAAGCCAACTTTTTCACTCTCCTCTTTCACTTTCATCAAGAGGCTTTTGAGTTCCTCTTCACTTTCTTCCATAAAGGTGGTGTCATCTGCATATCTGAGGTTGTTGATATTTCTCCCAGAAATCTTGATTCCAGCTTGTGCTTCCTCCAGCCCAATATACAGTAACTGTTTTTCTCTCTTTGACTTACTTCACCCTGTATAACAAGCTCTAGGTTCATCCACCTCATTAGAACTGAATCAGTCTTTGAATGCTATGATTGAACATTTCCTCACTGCTTTTAGAATAGTACCCTCAGTGTTCGTGTGGGGTCTTAGGGTCCCATAGGTTGGTCTCCTGCCCCCATCTTCAGTATAATCTCATGCCACTTGCCCTGTTGCATCCCAGACTGTGCTCAACCAGATGCCTTTACTGTTTCTCAAACGCAGCACCTCTGTCCTGCCTTGCTTTATTTATGCCTGCTGTTCACTTGCCTGGCCCAGATCAGTCTTTTGAGTGGTGGCTGAAATGTTAACTCCTTACCTGGCTCCTTGACCACCAACTACTCATTGTCACATTGCCCTATTTATTTTCTTCCTAGCAGTCAGTTCAGTCCAGTTCAGTCGCTCAGTTGTGTCCGACTCTTTGTGACCCCATGAATCGCAGCACGCCAGGCCTCCTTGTCCATCACCAACTCCTGGAGTTCACTCAGACTCACATCCATCGAGTCAGTGATGCCATCCAGTCATCTCATCCTCAGTTGTCCCCTTCTCCTCCTGCCCCCAATCCCTCCCAGCATCAGAGTCTTTTCCAATGAGTCAACTCTTCACATGAGGTGGCCAAAGTACTGGAGTTTCAGCTTTAGCATCATTCCTTCCAAGGAAATTCCAGGGCTGATCTCCTTCAGAAGGGACTGGTTGCTAGTTGCAATCTAAATTAATAGTGTTAACTTGTATGTGCCCATTTTTGTGTTTCACTTGTTTGTTTTTGCCTACCTCCCACCACTAGAATGCAAGCTCCACTAAGACTGCATTAAGTCTGTTTTCTCCCTTCGATACCCAGCACCATACACAAATAAATAGATGTGCCATGAATTTTTGAGGAAGACATTGACAGACACGAGGGTATCATTTCTTTGGGAAACCTGATCGATTCAGTAAAGCGATAAAAATATCTACAGCAGTCATTCTTTATTGAATGTAGTTTTATGCCAAGTATGATTCCAGCCACTTTATATATACAATCTTTATAGCTGCCTCATGAATTAGATATTATTGAAAATGATTCAGTTGAGGCACAGGGCGATTGAGGTTAAGTTTAAGGAATTTGCCCCAAATATAACTGGCAGTTGGAAATGAAGAACTGTAATGTAAACTTAGGTCTGACCTTAGCCTTTGTTTTTTCAGCACCTGTACCATGGGTTTTCACAGAGTAGCTGTTGAGATGCGAAGGATCCATCAGTGACTTGTCAACTGAGGCCTTCATTTGTTGAAATTTCTATGATTCAGGTCACTTCTCTGGGTCCTCTATTTGTGTAATTAAGGTGCAATGGAGACATTTGTTAAAGTATTAGATAAGTGCATTCATTTGCCTAATTTAGCATTGTTCCATTTCAGCTGATTCAGACTGTAGTCCCGAAAGAGAGGAACTGGGAAAGTTGAGGTTTGGTTAGACAGATTTCTGGGAGGAGGCAACTGAGAAGCTTAAAGAGGTAGAAGAAATCATAAATAACTAAATGTAAAAATTATATACTCGTGTACCCAAATACAGACTTGACGCTCTGGTGGCTCAGATGGTAAAGAATCCACCAGCAGTGCAGGAGACCAGGGTTCGATCCGTGAATTGGGAAATCCCCTGGAGAAGGGCATGGTAACCCACTCGAGTATTCTTGTCTGAAGAATCCCATATACAGAAAAGCCTGATGGGCTACAGTCCATGGGGTCACAAATAGTTGGACAGGAATGAGCAACAGCCAGGGGAGGTATCATCTATATTTTGCTTAGACAAAGTTAGAAAAGCTATTTTTCCACAAGTGACCTGAAATGAGGCGTGTGTCTAGAGCAGAGGACACTGAGTTCTAAGTGAAGTGTTTGTTCCAGTGAATCAGGTTCTATACCTGATGCAGTAGCCAGAGTGTCTCGTCCCAGCCACACTAGGATAACTAAGTTCTAATTTCTGGAAGTATATTATCATACATGAGAAATGGAACTTGTCAGATGTCATTAACGTTAAGGACCTGGAAATGTGAAGATTATTTTGGATATCCTGGTGAGACCAAGCTTATCATAGGAAACTTTAAAAGCAGAGGACCTCCAGTTCCATTCTTCTTTCTCAAGATTGCTTTGGCTATTCGAGGTTTTTTGTGTTTCCATACAAATCTTGAAATTATTTGTTCTAGTTCTGTGAAAAATGTGGCTGGTAGCTTGACAGGGATTGCATTAAATTTGTAAATTGCTTTGGGTAGTATACTCATTTTCACTATATTGATTCTTCCGATCCATGAACATGGTATATTTCTCCATCTATTAGTGTCCTCTTTGATTTCTTTCATCAGTGTTTTATAGTTTTCTATATATAGGTCTTTAGTTTCTTTAGGTAGATATATTCCTAAGTATTTTATTCTTTTCGTTGCAATGGTGAATGGAATTGTTTCTTTAATTTCTTTTTCTACTTTCTCATTATTCGTGTATAGGAATGCAAGGGATTTCTGTGTGTTGATTTTATATCCTGCAACTTTACTATATTCATTGATGAGCTCTAGTAATTTTCTGGTGGAGTCTTTAGGGTTTTCCATGTAGAGGATCATGTCATCTGCAAACAGTGAGAGTTTTACTTCTTCTTTTCCAATTTGGATTCCTTTTATTTCTTTTTCTGCTCTGATTGCTGTGGCCAAAACTTCCAGAACACCAGTCAGAATGGCTGCGATCCAAAAATCTGCAAGCAATAAATGCTGGAGAGGGTGTGGAGAAAAGGGAACCCTCCTACACTGTTGGTGGGAATGCAAACTAGTACAGCCACTATGGAGAACAGTGTGGAGATTCCTTAAAAAATTGCAAATAGAACTACCTTATGACCCAGCAATCCCACTTCTGGGCATACACACGGAGGAAACCAGAATTGAAAGAGACACATGTACCCCAATGTTCATCGCAGCACTGTTTATAACAGCCAGGACATGGAAACAACCTAGATGTCCATCAGCAGATGAATGGATAAGAAAGCTGTGGTACATATACACAATGGAGTATTACTCAGCCATTAAAAAGAATTCATTTGAATCAGTTCTGATGAGATGGATGAAACTGGAGCCAATTATACAGAGTGAAGTAAGCCAGAAAGAAAAACACCAATACAGTATACTAACACATATATATGGAATTTAGGAAGATGACGACCCTGTATGCAAGACAGGAAAAAAGACACAGATGTGTATTACGGACTTTTGGACTCAGAGGGAGAGGGAGAGGGTGGGATGATTTGGGAGAATGGGAATTCTAACATGTATACTGTCATGTAAGAATTGAATCGCCAGTCCATGTCTGACGTAGGGTGCAGCTTGCTTGGGGCTGGTGCATGGGGATGACCCAGAGAGATGTTGTGGGGAGGGAGGTGGGAGGGGGGTTCATGTTTGGGAACGCATGTAAGAATTAAAGATTTTAAAATTTAAAAAAAAATAAATAAATAAAAGCAGAGGACCTTTCTTAGTTGTAGTCAGATGAAGATGTGAAGAAGGGTCAGGGAGATGCAATAATATTAGCTTTGAAGATGGAGTGGGGAGGCGTCCATGGAGCAGAGACTATGAACAGCCTGCAAAGCCAGAAAAGGTACTGAAACTAATTCACCCTGCAGCCTCTGAACAGAGACTTTGATTCCAGCTCAGTGATATCTATGGCAGGCTTCAGGCCTATAGAACCAAAAGATAATACATTTGTGTTGTTTTTAAACTACTTAAAATGTGGTAATTTGTTATAGCAGCAATGTAAAACTGATTCATAGCCAAATTAGAATTTTAAACTGCCATTTAAATTTTACACAGAGGGGTTCAACAGAGAGCACATTTCAGGAACTCCTTTTTCATCTTAAAGATTCTTTCATGAGTTGAATCATTTTCATGTCATGAACACTGTTGGGCTCTCTGCTGTTTCAGGGACTAATGCAGTTTGGTTAAATAACATTAACTCGGCTTTCCCAAATGGAACCTGATGATTATTCCCCCTCTGTCAGATGGTGACAGACAAAATTTCTTGAGGGAAGTTATAGCTCTGATCCTGGTCAATAGATTTTGCCAATTATTTGTTTTGTCTTGTTCCTGATATAATTAGCTAGTATTGTTATTATTGTGAATTTGGGACAAAGAAAATTTAGGATTCTTAAGATAGCAAAAGGTGAAACAAGCATTTTAAACACAATCTGTTTTTATGAGCCTGCTTGTGTTTAGTTAACATCTTGTTTATTTTTGAGACTATGTGGAGGTTGCTTCCTCTCATTCATTATAGAAGTTTATGATTTATCTCATTCCCCTCCTTGCTTGGAAAGAAAAGTGAAAGCAGCTACACTGGGAATTAGAACTGTTATCAGTCTCAAAACATTTAATTAAACAATGCATTTGGTTAGTTCTAATCATGCTGCATTAATCTTAGTTTTGCCCTTACATCAGTCAGGCAAGTCTAGGCTATATTGTAGTAATAAATAAATACTAAAAGGCTAAACACAGCAATGTTTGTTTCTCATCAGTGTCCGCAGCCTTTGTTCTCCGGGTTCCCATGTGTAGATGTGTCCCAGTGTGTGCATGAGCCTCCATTCTGGGGTATCCACATGTGCCCAGGCAGGAGAAGGAGGCTGGCTACTTGAGTGCACCAGCTTTTAAGAGTCCTTTGTTTATTTGTCTTTCTCTTTCTGATTTACGTTACTCAGTATGATGATCTAAATAATATTTTTAGAAGGAAATGTATACATATGTATATCTATATGTATAATAGAATTAGTTTGCAGTATAGCAGTACTTAATACAATGTTGTATGTCCATTATACTTCAATTAAAACAGTTCTATCATTTTTGATGATTCAGATGGTAAAGAATCTGCTTGGAATGCCCTGGGTTGGGAAGATCCCCTGGAGAAAGAAAAGCAACCCACTCTGGTATTCTTACCTGGGAAATCCCGTGGACAGAGGAGCCTGGCTGGCTACAGTCCACGGGGTCACAAAGAGTCAGATATGACTGAGCGACTAACAACAATCAGTTTCGAAAGGTCAAAACACAAGCCTTGGTTTAAAAGTGACGCATCGTGTGTTGTTATATAGCAGTCACATGGCCCCTAACTTCACGGAAACTAGAAATTAGGAGGATTACCTGGCTGCGCAATGAGAAATAAAAGTCTCAGCCCCAGAACCCCAAGTGCTACTCTCCAATTTTACAAAGAAGCATATAAGAAATGGATAAGTTCTACAGGTAGTTTAAGGACAATGGATGTTTTCAGTTGTACTTTCGTCACTATCAGGTGTCGTACGGCACCACTTTGCTGGCTGTATGAATAATTGAATATCAGTCCTTTTTTAAAAGCTGAATCACAAGGAAGTAAAGCAAGAAAGTACTAATAAATGCAAAAGTATAGTTGAGGTTTCCTTAGTAAACAGCAAGCACATGCTTGTGCGGAAGGAGCAATGGATGAAAAGCTGGTTCCTTTTCCTAGCTCTTTTTGCATTCATAAAAAAGGGGAATGAATAAATTAATGAATAAACCACCGATGTAACCAGGTTAAGTCTTTGCTTGCCTGCCTCCTCATCTGTAAAACAAGGAGCTTGATTACATTTTCTGTGTCTAAACTTCTATTGGGTGCAGAATTTTAGTAACCCAAACTTCAAAGTCTGTATCCATTTATTTAAGCAATCATTCTCATCCTTGGAACGGAGGTCCCTGCAACCTTTTCAGGATCTTTATTGATATTACAATGATGAATATTTGTCATTATATGTTTGCCCAAACCCATAGAATGTACAACACCAAGAATGAACCCTGTTGTAAACTATAGACATTGGAGGATAATGATATGTGTGATAAAATAAAGTACCATCTGGTAAGTCATGTTGATAATGTGGGAGGCTCTGCAGGTGTGTGGGTATGGTTAAATAGGAAATCTCTGCATCTCCTTCTCAATCTTGTTGTAAATCTAAAACTGCTCCCCAAAACATAGTCTTAAAAAAATGAACACCAATCACATTGGATTAGGACCCAACCTAATGACCTCATTTTATTTTATTATTTTTTTAATAAAATAAAATATATATATTTTTTAATTTTTTTTTATTTTTTAAATTTTAAAATCTTTAATTCTTACATGCGTTCCCAAACATGAACCCCCCTCCCACCTCCCTCCCCACAACATCCCTCTGGGTCATCCCCGTGCACCAGCTCCAAGCATGCTGTATCCTGCATCAGACATAGACTGGCGATTCAATTCTTACATGATAGTATATAATGACCTCATTTTAACTTGGTCATTTCTATAAAGATTCGATCTCCAAATACAAGGTCATATTCTGAGTTACTGGGGATTAGACTCCAGCATTAGTTTTCAAAAGGGGTTTTGGAAGGGACACTATTCAACCTATAACAGCATGCAAAAGCACATAACTGTCAACTGGCAGGATTCTGTTCTCTGATTTTCTAACTTTCAGTTCAACGCATTTTCTACCAAAGTGGTGTTTCTTAAAATACGGATCACATTTGTCAGAACTAAGAAAATGCAGATATGTCTGTATGTGCTAAAATGCATTTCAGGTTCCACCTCAGACCTCCTGAATCAAAAGATGAGTATGAGACTCATACAGACAATATATCTTCACATCTAATAATAACTTGTTCTTTATTGCTAAAATGCTTTTTACAGCAATTTTGAAGTGTACTCTTAAAGACATACAGAGAGGAGATTAGGTATAAATAGTTGTATTGAATAATTAATCCAGATTTCTCTCTAGAAGTATATATTATTTATAAAAACTATTTCAGGTATGTTTTTAATTTTTAGGATTTCCTTCAACAAACATAAATTGATTTGAGTTCTTCAGCAGTTAAACATGTAAACTCACAGTGGTAGTTGGGGTTCAAAATCTCTTACAGACTGAAATCTGTCTCTTAGTTCTGTGGGATGCTATCAATCAATACCGCATACAAGCAAAGCAATTGGCTCAGTAAAATCATAGCACACATCTCAAACTGTACACATAGTATTAGAGCATCATTGATCTCAATCAATATTACTTACCAAAATGCAATTGGGTCAGCTAAAATTGTTAACAGAAAATAACTTAAAGCCCTGTATATGCTATTTGGGTTACACTGATTTCTAAAACCGTCACATTGATCTCTACACCCATCACTGGAATCAGTTTGGTACCATATATCTTTTGCAATCAAATCAGTTATTTGTTGACTGAGATTTTCATATACAGTGTAGCTATCAAGAAGAAAGCATGAAAAATGTATTTCTGATGGAAACTTATTCTGGGGGTTGATACATAGGGGACACAAATGTGACCAAAAAGATTAGTAATAATAACAACACACCTTTCTCCTTTCTGGTGTGTGTTTTGCAAGTCTCATTATTCCTTGCAGGAGCCAAATTACTTTCATCCTTGCTCCTTATCCCTAAATTTGGAACCAACTAACGTGATTGAAAATGGCTCAAGCTATCTCTCTTGTTGGGTTTTTAGAGGAATAATTAATGAATATAAAGTGCTCAGGAAATTTAATGTGCTATTTAAGTACTAAACAAAACAAAACAAAACAAAAACCAAGAAGAATCCTTTGGTACTTAAAGAAAAGATCTAATCGTCACACTAGACTAAAATTCTGTTTTCCTTTAGTAGAATATGGTTGAGTATTGATGGAGTCTTCCAAAGACTCCAGTTTTAGTACACTTTGACGTGCATGTCTGAAAGGCAACCCTTCAATAACCAGTAGACCCCATCAGAACTGTTTTTAAATATATCCAATAACAACATTAATACTATGAAAAACTACGCATCACCTTGGTCATTTTAAAAGCATTAGATATGGTGAGTGATTTGCTTGCTTTTATGCTAAGCTATCTTTACATTGTTGGTGTATATAGAATATCAGTATAAGACTCAGTTTTTGTGTGTTTTATTAGTGTATCAGAGCAAGACACGTGGATTGCTGGTCTACCACTAAATTATACTCAATCTTTCTAACCCTCAATTTCCTATACATAGTGTGAAGATTTATATCTTGCTTTCAGAGGTATTGAAAAGTTTAATTTATGTTGCAAAATTCAGTTTACTTCATTTTATGAAACTTTCTTCTGGGAAGCTATTTAAGATAGATTATTCAAGCTTCACCAATCTGTTATTTACTACACATTTCAGAGGGAATATATTAAAAATAATTTGTATTTGTTATAAAATATAATTAAGTAGATGTCCCTTCAGTTCAGTACATTTCAGCCCTTCAGTCGTGTCTGACTCTTTGCAACCCCATGAATTGCAGCACGCCAGGCCTCCCTGTCCATCACCAACTCCCGGAGTTCACTCAAACTCACATCCATCGAGTCGGTGATGCCATCCAGCCATCTCATCCTCTGTCATCCCCTTCTCCTTCTGCCCCCAATCCCTCCCAGCATCAGAGTCTTTTCCAATGAGTCAACTCTTCGCATGAGGTGGCTAAGGTACTGGAGTTTCAGCTTCAGCATCATTCCTTCCAAAGAAATCTCAGGACTGGTTGGATCTCCTTGCAGTCCAAGGAACTCTCAAGAGTGTTCTCCAACACCACAGTTCAAAAGCATCAATTCTTTGGTGCTCACCTTTCTTCATAATCCAACTCTCACATCTATACATGACCACTGGAAAAACCATAGCCTTGACTACACGTCCCTTACACAAAATCTAAGTCTAGTTAAGGCTATGTTAGCTTTTTAAGGGCTAAGCATAGAAACCTATGAGTATAAAGCCACACACATAAATGTTGCTCAACAGAGGAGTGGATAAATGAACAAAGAAATTTAAAATAACTGAGATTCACCATTAACCCAAGCAAAGTAATGCATCTTCCTGTTTGCAAGAGATTTTAAATAATAAACCTTTACTATAACCAAATCAAAACCCTCTATCTACAAAAATTATGTCTGAAAGAGAAATGACCAGAATAGAAAGATATATCTGATTTATTACTGTTTTAATAATATACAGCTTTACCTCTCAAAGAACGGCCTTAGAATTGACTTTAGAAAGCTGAGAGCACTTAAATCACAAAAATAACTGAAAAAATAAGGAAATGACTATTGCTGGTAATCACATATCTGAATCCAAATTCTTTGTTTCAATAGATCAATGCCTGTGGCTTGCATCGCCAACAGAGAGAAAAGGCGATGACAACCTCTGAAGAAATGACACCATAAATTTCAAAGCTCAACTTGGCAAGGGTGCTCAAAATGGAAAATAATACCCTGGGAACTTGCTTATTATTGCTTAGCAATTAAATTGATTTAACCTAAGGTGCCATTTATTGACAGGCACACTACTATTTTATGTATGACTAATGGCAAATAGATAAAGAAACAATGGAAACAGTGAGAGACTTTATTTTGGGGGTCTCCAAAATCACTGCAGATGGTGACTGCAGCCATGAAATTAAAAGACTCTTGCTCCTTGGAAGAAAAGCTATGACCAATCTAGACAGCATATTAAAAAGCAGAGACATTACCAACAACAGCCCATCTAGTCAAAGCTATGTTTTTTTTTTTTTCCAGTAGTCATGTATGGATGTGAGAGTTAGACTATAAAGAAAGCTGAATGCCAAAGAATTGATGCTTTTGAACTGTGGTGTTGGAGAAAACTCTTGAGAGTCCCTTGGACTACAAGGAGATCCAACCCATCAAATCCAGAGGAAATCAGTCCTGAATATTCATAGGAAAGACTGATGCTGAAACTGAAGCTCCAATATTTTGGCCGCCAGAACCAACTCATTAGAAAAGACCCTGATGCTGGGAAAGATTTAGGGCAGGAGGAGAAGGGGGTGACAGAGGATGAGATGGTTGGATGGCATCACCGACTCAGTGGATATGAGTTTGAGTAATCTCCAGGAGTTGGTGATGGACAGGGAAGCCTGGCGTGCTGCAATCCATGGGGTTGCAAAGAGTTGGACATGACTGAGTGACTGAACTGAAACTAAAAGAAAAAAAGTGGTAATTCTATTTGTAGGATGTTAGATGTTACTGGCTGTACCAATTTCAGAAGTGAGAAGAATGTGCGTTACTGAACGAAATGTAGTATGTAAAGTGTCAGTTGGGGACAGCAAATAATCCAAAAAATCTAATCTGTTCAGAAGTTTTCCTGTTAATAGGGCTGCTGTAACAAAGCGGCATAGGCTGGGTGGCATAAACAGAAATTTGTTTTCTCTCAGTTCTGGCAGCTGCAAGTCCAAGATCGAGGGGTCAGCAGGTTGACTTCTGAGGTTTCCCTTTGTCTCGTAGAGGGTGATCTGTTCCCTGGGTGTTCTGTATTTGTCTGTGTCTTAATTTCCTCTGGTTACAGGGACACCTAAATTGGATTAGGGCCACTGA
Organism: Capra hircus; assembly: GCF_001704415.2. Lineage (NCBI taxonomy): Eukaryota > Metazoa > Chordata > Mammalia > Artiodactyla > Bovidae > Capra > Capra hircus. Next base: position 92,587,171 of record NC_030821.1, read on the forward strand.
ATGACCTCATTTTGACTTAATTACTTCTTTAAAGACTGTATCTCTAAGTACTGTCACATTGTAAGGTATGGGATTAGGAAATAAACACTTGAATTTAGAGTTATCCCTCCCGACCCTTTCCGCTTTGGTAATTTTAAGTTTGTTTTCTGTGTCAGTGTGTCTGTCTCTACTCACTTCCTATCAGCTCAATGGGAGCAGATCCAGGCGACAATTGATAGGAACTTCTTTAAAACTTTGTAGACAAGGAGCAGTCGACAATCAGGGTGGCTGAATGTCCAAGAAGAAAGTGAAGCTTAGCACAAGGAAACAGCTATTCTTAGGGCTCCACAAAATCCTCAGAGATTTCTAAAAGAAAATCCTGTTGAGTAATTAAAAAATATCCTTTTCTTACCACATTGTCTGCAAGACCAAAAATGTCAAAAAATTGAAAGCTGTTAACTACTGTTTTGAAACACTTGGTGGATTGCTTGATTCTGATGATTTGCGTCAACTAATCAATATATTCTTCCTTTTCTTTGTTTTCTTCATTCCAGTGCTGTTCTTGAAAGAGAACCCCAAGGTCACTCCCTGCTGGAAAGAAATCGTTTAACAAAGGCCACATGGAGTAGAAATCCGACCCCTCATGGAGAAACACTGTATGTGGTCCCTGACTTGTGTTTATACAACCACACGAAAATGACCAGCGAAACTACATGATGAAGTTCTCATCAGGGAATTACTTCTGTACTTCTTCCATGAGTCTAATTTTGATATTTTTTTAATCACAAGAAGACAATAGCATTGTCAAAAATAAATGAGCAAAACACCTAAATGTCCATCAACAGAGGAATGGATAAAGATGTGGTATGAATACCGTAGAATATTGCTCAGCCATAAAAAGGGATGAAAGTGAATTGTTTGTAGACATGTGGATGGATCTAGAGAGTGTTATATAAAGGGAAGTAAGTCAAAAAGAGAAAAATACTGTATATTAATACATATATGTGGAATCTAGAAAAATGGTATAAATGATCTATTTGCAAAGCAGAAATAGAGACATAGTTGTAGAGAAGAAATGTAACAAGTGTATGGATACCAAGGGGGAGGAGGAAGGAGGAGGAACTGGGAAATTAGGGTTGGCATATATATACTATTGCTAATATGTATAAAATAGATAACTGAGGAGAACCTGCCCTATAGCACAGGGAAACATACTGAGTATTCTATGACCTGAATGGGAAAGAAGTCCAAAAGGGAGGGGACATATGTATACACATAGGTGGTTCATTTTGCTGTACAGCAAAAACTAACACAACCCTGTAAAGCAACTATACTCCAGTGAAAATGAATTTGAAAACCAAATGAGCAGAACACATTAAAAGACATATAAATATGTTCTATTGCATTACTCTGCATTCTACATTCATAGATTTTAATAGAACAATTAAAATTTGAAATGAATATAATTGTAAGGCAAACTTTTATGTGTGGGACTTCTATGTAAAAATTTTGGACTTTCTTTTTTAGCCTGTTTTAAAGAAGCATTTAAAATAAGCTCTCCTCCTGTTACTTAATTTCAACAAATAAGATAAAATGGAGGTTTAAATTACATGTCTTGTGGAGTGATTTGGTTGGCAAAGCCGAAGTGTGTGCATTCTGTAGGAAATAATTACCCTAACAACAACAAGCATTCAGCTGGCTTCTTTTCTAAAGACTCACAGGATGCTTTATAATTAAAACACAGCAAGCTGACCTACTTTTTTAAGGGTGTTCGGGAAGAGGAATGAACAGATATTTCTTTAGTTTTAAGTGTCCAGACAGACGAGTACTATAAATAGAATCTGGAAAGAAATTCTGGGGCTTCAAAAGCCTGGAGCTTAGGCGTGGGATAAAACAAATAGCCCGCTGACTCTGACCTTAATGATTGACCAGGGACATATGGCCGTCACAAAAGATCTAACAAATTTCCTGGGCCTCAGCCATTAAACAGCCCATCAGTGAGTGATACTTCATTTGAGTCAGTACTGGGTTGCTGTTCTGGAACGTGCAGCCCGAGGGCCCAGTCGCCTGAGCCTGCAACCAACAGAGTGGACTAAGGGCTCCTTCCTCGTATGCACCAAAACCTAGTAGCTTACCTTATCACCAGTGACCAAGACTGAGCTGCACTCTGAAGTAGGGTGGTGGAGGAGAGATCTCCAAGACCACAGTGGGAATACCAACGGAGAAGAATGCTTGGGGTCAGCAGGAGTGACACCCAGGTGGTGCTGCTGGCACCAATAGCTCCAAAAACTTCATCTAACTTTTCAGGCCAGTTCGACATTAGCCAAGTTCCTCAGCCATCCACTCTGGACTTAAAGGGGCATGTATCATCTATGGTTGACCTTTTTTACAGTTAGAGCCTGCAGATTAAGACAGACCTGAATACATCCCAGAAATTTGGGTCCAACTCTCTGGTGTCCTTCTCAGAGGCTTGAGGCTCCCCAAAGCTGTCTTCCTCTTCAGATGCATGCAAACAGCCAACCAGTGCTATTTCAATATGGAAAGCACAGTCAATGAAAGCAAGTGTCACAGCTAAATGTGTCTTTTAATAACAAATAACAAGCATTAAAATTATTCCAACATCAGAGTAGATCAGTGGTTCTCAACCAAGGACAATTTTGCCCTTGCCTCCACCCCACGGGATATTTGGCAATGCCTGGAGACATTTTTGATCATCACAACTGGAGGATGCTACTGGCATCTAGTGGGTAGACCCAAGAATACTGCTAAACATCTCACAATATACAAGACCCTCCACCCAATGAAGAAATATCAAGCCCCAAATGTCAGTCATGCCACGGTTGAAAGACCTTGAGTTAGATTATGCTGCATTTAAATTATCTTGGTCTATTTGGGGAATGTACAGAAAATTTGAGAAATTTTAAGATACCTAAATTGCACCCTAAATTTAGATTTAGTCATATGTCTTGCAGGATTTGAGGGAAGTGTTCAATCAAGGTGACATGAACAGGTCGGGGAGGGTTTGGGGAGGAAGGATGTTTTCAGGTGGACTTAATGGTTATATAAGCAGAGAGATGCCATTGGTGGAAGGGGAAGGGGCACATCACAACTGGAGAGAAGTGTGTAAAACTTGCAGCATCACCATCTCACGTCTCCAGCTCCAGGTGAATCTACACAGGACTGAGTAGCCTCATGGACATGCATGGGGTTGAGTGCCTCCTTCTCCTTTTCTTCCTCCCACCCCCACATCTAGGTAGTGGCCCTAAAGATGAGACTTGGAGGAGAGGTGGATACCAGGTCAGGACTGTGAGATGATTTGCCAGTTGCATAGCAGTTGCCTACATAGTGGCTGCTAAAGTTGCTGTGCCAGTGGTCATGCAGGCTTTGGTCTAAGCTTGCTGACTAACATGCAGTTCAAACTTCTCACACATTTATACTCCCTACAGTCAAGGATAAGGGGCTCTGCCTCACCCAGGTGGGCTTTATTGACAACATCTGTCACATATTTCTTTGTCCTGTACACCAAAAGTCACGTGACTCTCAACCACGCTAGCATTTCAATCGGCCTGAATATAGACGACCTCCATCCTTTTTCAGTACATGGGCACAGTAAGGTAGGGATGAGTTCAGGAAAGGTGACTCTGAAGTCAAAGACAGTAATGGATGAGGTTATACTTTTTCAGAAGAAACTCTCTCTACTAGGTGGTTGTGAGCTGATCATTTCTAAGTTGTCATTTGACAGAATGGTATATATTTTCAAATAGAGAGGTCTCACTTTAACTAATATGATGAAATTGTTGCCTACAATGCTACTGGACTACATGGCTAGCCTCAGGTATCTGACAAGTAATCGTGGTTCTTGTTCAGTCACTATGTCATGTCTGACTCTTTGTGGCCCCATGGACTGCAGCATGCCAGGCTTTCCTGTCCTTCACTGTTTCCCAGAGTTTGCTCAAATTCATGTCCATTGAGTCAGTGATGCTATCTAACTACCTCACTCTCCTTCACCCCCTTCTCCTCTGCCTTCAATAAATAATACTAGTATTAACTGATAGTGACCGGGTCATGGGTGATAATCAGAGGGGTTGGTTGGTAATTTGTTACCAGGAAGCAAGTCATCTGTATGGAGTCTATGAAAAAGATAATCAAGGAACAAGTATTTGGTCATTCTCACCACTGTTGAAGAGCAGAATGTTCTGATACCAGAAATCCATTTACCCATTCTTGAGTTAAATACAAAAGTACCTCCTACATAAGATGAGTTATTTCTCAGGCACTTTGGGCTATGGTTCCCACTTTGATCTGATGCTGTTTTATTGAGTTATCCTCTGATCTTGAATTTGTTCCCTTCACCAGCCTGGCCAATTAGGGGGAAATGCCCTGAATGATGAGTGAGCTTCAGTTCTCAAGTTAAGGACCTCTACCAAAATGTTCCACTTATAAAACACTTGGAGTTTCACATAAGATTGTTGTATCTAGATCCAAGCCTGCGAGGTCAAGAAAACAGTGATTTTTATCAATGAACATATCTACAGAAAACAAAAATTAGAAAGGTCAGCTGGTTTATCAAAGCTCAATAAGTTGATATATACCAGCCAACTCTTTCCACAATACTCACATCTAAGGACTCACATCTAGGGACTTCCCTGGTGGCTCAGATGGTAAAGCGTCTGTCTACAATGCGGAAGACCTGGGTTCAATCCGTGGGTTGGGAAGATCCCCTGGAGAAGGAAATGGCAGTCCACTCCAGTACTATTGCCTGGAAAATCCCATGGACAGAGGAGCCTGGTAGGCTATAGTCCACAGGTTTGCAAAGAGTCAGACACAACTGAGTGACTTCACTTTCACATCTAAGGAGAGTTAATAATACAGATCTCAGAAGATGAGAGGATGATCAATGTAGACAATATAGCATACATATTTCCCCCAACAATTTTCTCCACCTATGTTGCTTCCAGTTCTGCTGCCTTCCTCTCTCTGGGGTTTTGTGACTTTAGTTTCCATTCAGTAGCCTGTTGAATGACCCATGCTCCTCTCTCACACCTGGAGGTATTGAGATAACATAAGAGATGAGGGAAGTACTGTGGCTTCTCCAGAGACAAGTGCAGAGAAAGAGAGGTTTCTTCACGTGCACAGAGGCAAATGCTAGACTGGCTCTAGGAGGCAGATATTTTGAATTCCAAACTTACATGTCCTTCTTGATTTTTAGACTATTGGATGAATCCTACATTGGCTGCCTCAATGTTGTTTGCAGTTCTTGAATGAGAGTGCAAAAATGACTTGCTAAAAAAAAAAAAAAAGCGAGTCCTTTAGAGATACTGAGCTAACAAGTAATTATAATAAATTAGATTTCCTTAATCATTTTCAGATGTTATCAATTATTTCCTTGTCTCACTACATTTAATCAAGCAGGTGTGTTAATAATATTTTCTCCCTTTTTTGTTTGCTTCATAATAGTTTGCCAATCTAATTCCTTTGAAAGTGGGGCATATATGAGACTCTTCTTGGGATATAGTTATTTTCCTATTTTTAATATCTCATATTCACTATTGCTAAAAGACTATATTAAAAAATTCTTAAAAAAAGAAAATATTTAAAGGCATATGAGAAGAATTGTGAACAAATTCAATCATACTTGACCATACCTAATGATCAAAGCAATTCAATAAAATATCAAAAGGGAATTTAACATTAAGTTTTATATTTATTTTTTAAAATGTAGACTAGAAGTTTCAGTAGCTGAATTATTAAGGTGCCGAGAGTCTGTGGTACAGAGATAAAAGCATCAGAAAAGGGAATCCCATTCAGTAACAGATGAATTATTCTTTCTTGCTTTAAACTGTCAGTTATAAGCAAACACTGGCCTTAAATGATACATAAGACCAGATGAACTTACTATATATATACAGAATATTCTATCTCAAAGCAGCATAATGTACATTCTTTTTAAGTGCATGTAGGATATTCTCCAGGATAGGTTACATGTAAGGCTATAAAATAAGTTTATAAATACTCAATAAATTTAAGAAGACTGAGATCATATCAAGCATCTCTTTTGACCATAATATTATGAGACTAAAAGTCAAGTATAAGAGCAAAATGGGAAAAAAAAAGCACAGAAGCACATGGAATATAAATAATATGCTATTAGACAACCAATCAGTCACTGAAAACAATCAAAGAGGACATTAAAAAATATCAAGAGACAAATGAAAATGGAACCACATGAATCAAAATCAATGGGATAGAGCAGAAGCAGTTATAAGAGAGATAAGTTGGAAAACAAGAGAAATACAAGTGAACAATCTAATCTTACATCTAGAGAAACTAGAAAAAGAAGAACAAATAAGACCCAACATTAGCAGAAGGAAATAAATATCGGAGCAGAGACTAAAAAAAAAAAAAGAATGAAAGAATGAAAAAAAAAGACATCAAAGGAAATTAGACTGGTTCTTTAAGATAAGCAAAATTGTTTAACCAGTTTCACCAAAAAAGAGAGAAGGCACAGATCAGTAAAACCAGTCGTGAAAGAGAAGTTACAACCGACACCACAGAAATAGAAAGGAATAAAGTGATTTCTATGAACAGTGATCGTTCAATAAAATGGAAAATATAGAAGACATGGATAAATTCCTAGAAATGCACAATCTCCCAAGACTGAATCAGAAATAAATAGAAAATATGAAAAGGACAATTATTAGTAATGAAATTGAATCAGCAATAAAGAGAAAAATCCCCAACAAACAAACGTCCAAGGCCAGATAGCTTTGTAGGTGAACCTTACCAACCACTAACACTTTAAAGAAGAGTTAACACTATCTTTTTATTTTTTTTTAATTTTTTAAATTTTTTTACTTTACAATGCTGTATTGGTTTTGCCATATATTGACATGAATCCACCACAGGTGTACATGAGTTCCCAACCCTGAACCCCACTCCCACCACCCTCCCCATATCATCTCTCTGGGTCATCCCAGTGCACCAGCCCCAAGCATCCTGTATCCTGTATCGAACCTAGACTAGCAATTTGTTTCTTACATGATAGTATACATGTTTCAATGCCATTCTCCCAAATCATCCCACCCTCTCCCTCTCCCTCTGAGTCCAAAAGTCTGTTCTATACATCTGTGTCTCTTTTGCTGTCTCGCATACAGGGTTATCATTACCATCTTTCTAAATTCCATATATATGTGTTAGTATACTGTATTAGTGTTTTTCTTTCTGGCTTACTTCACTCTGTATAATCGGGTCCAGTTTCATCCACCTCATTAGAACTGATTCAAATGTATTCTTTTTAATGGCTGAGTAATACTCCATTGTGTATATGTACCACAGCTTTCTTATCCATTTGTCTGCTGATGGACATCTAGGTTGCTTCCATGTCCTGGCTATTACAAACAGTGCTGCGATGAACATTGGGGTACACGTGTCTCTTTCAATTCTGGTTTCCTTGGTGTGTGTGCCCAGCAGTGGGATCTTTTTAAAATGATTCTAAAAATATTTCAGAGGAAGATACACTACCAAACTCATTCAAAGAGGCCAGCCTCACTTTGACACCAAAACCAAAGATACTACAAAAAGATAATTACAGACCAATATCACAGATGACCATAGATAAAACAGAAAACTCTCAACAGGACATTAACAAATTGAATTCAACAATGTATTAATTGGGTGATTCAATATCTGCTAATCAATCAATGTGATACATCTTATTAACAAATAATTAAAACTATATGAACATGTCAATAAGATGTGGAAAAATCTTTTGAAAAAATTCAACATTCATCTTGGATAGAATTAGAGAATACTATGCTAAGTGTAATATGTCAAGCAGAGAAACACAAATACTGGATGATTTAATGCACATGTGCAATCTGAAAAACTAACAAACCTAAAACAGAATCAGACTTCTAAATACAGAGAACAGGTAGTTGCCAGGGAGGAGGTGATGAGCATAATAAAAGAGAGGTTAAGAAGCACAAATTTTCAGTTATGAAATAAATAAGTCATGGATGTGATATACAGGGAATATAGTCAATAATTGTATGGTGGCAGAGGATATTAGACTTACATGGTGATTATTTTGTAAAGTATGAAAATATCAATTCACTATGTTGAACACTTGAAATGAACATAATATTGTAAGTCAACTGAACTTCAGCAGAAATAATAACCTGCTAGTTATCAGCTTCCAAATTTACTCAGTATCTAAAGGAAGAGCATATTTGTTTACATTGAAGCATCTGTAGATGCAAAGATCTGTCACCTGATTTCTGCTTGAATTGACTGATTCCTTTGAGTTTAGTCATTTTTCTTGTGAAGAGGAGCAACCATGTGAAATACCAAAACTCTCATTACATTTATTCATGATGTGCCACACGCCTCTGGAGCTTTCCAGTTCCATTATTATGTTTTGTGTGTTCTGACAATTTCAATTCATTTTTATTCCTTATGAATCACAGTACAAAAAGATTTGGGAATAAGAAGATTTGTATCAATAATACATGAACACACAAACCTGCTGCCCCCTATTGCTTGTATATCCCTAATGGAAGAAGGAAAAATGTTCTAAAATCCTGTGCTGTAAGGCCCCTGAAGAACTCCTCCCTGTATGAAGACAAAAACTCAACATCTTCAAACAGAAAGTTAGAATTTTAAAACACCCCTGATTGGTGTTTAGCATCTAAATTTAGCTGCTTTGCATGGACAGGTTTTTAATTTGGGAAGTGTGAGAACAAATGGAATCCTAAGCAAATTTCTTATTTGGGAATATTCTTTTAACTCTGAGACTGAAGAATTGCGAGAAATTTCCTTAATTTTGCAAACTTTTTAATAGGGAAGAATTGGGGAGCAATAGGTTTCTAGTTATTTTTTTCATAAACAGATGTGTGCTTTTAATACCATAAGTTCTCACTTGCTGGTTGGAAAGATTCTTCTCACTATGAGTCTGTTTCCCAAGACCCTTTTTCTTCTGTTAAAAAGACCCTTTTTCTTCTCTTCAGATGACATCAGAGGCACACAAGCAAAACCATATTGTCACAGTATAAAAATTTTAGGGCGATGGATGTGAACATATTCAGTAACTTTTACGTTTTGAAAATTACTTGTTTGGAAGTTTCAGATGTAATAGGGGATACTTTGTTAATGTCTTCAGTGAAGGGAAAACCTATGGAGACATTGTTCTTATTTGCTTTGATAAAACCTCAAAATCTTAGAAATGGTAGAAGTTCCTGGTAATCTGTTTTTCAATTCTAAGAAATTTCTTTCTCAGTCACAGTTGGGAGCATTCAAATGAGTTCAACAGAATTGAGTTGAAACCTCGTAATAAAGATGGTGGAGGACATGGAAGTTAAGAAGATGGTGTTTATCTGCTCTCTGAGCACATCTCACAGGATGCCGACATCAGAGGACTTAATATTTATCACAACTGCGATGCTTCCTCTCCACCAGACTGCAAGTTCTTAGAATTCTAAGGCAGGTCCTCGCACATCTCTTTAGCAGCCGTAGCACAGTGCCAGGAACATAGCGACCCTAGAGAATGTTTATGCAGAAAATGACTAATTTTATTTTGTGATAGGAAAAGAAATGGCATCTAATGTTAATACATTTCTGTGCAATTCCTTCTATTGACCCAGTCTTGCTTATCTGCTGAATTAAAATAACAGAGAAAAGGCTCCCCGCCTCCTTTCTCGTTAAATCCGAGATCTACCAGGCTTTTGTTTTTGTGGTTGTTGTTTTAATTTTTCTATTATGATACTATTTTAACCATATTTAAGTTCACAGCTCAGTGGCTCTAAGTACATTCACACTGTTGTGGAACTCTCACTATCATTCATTTCTCAAATTTTTCACCTTCCTAAACTGAAACTCTGTCCCCATTAAACACTAAATCCCCACTCCCCTCACCCTTCCCACCCCTGGCCCCTGGCATTTATCAGTGTCCTTTCTGACTCTGAATTTGACTATTCTAGATACCTTGTACAAGTGGAGTCAAACAGTATTTGTCTGTATCTACTGTATGTTGGAATGCATTTCAGGGTTAATTTAATACATGCCCTACAGATTGTACTTCCCCCCCTGTGCTATACAGTAAGCTCTCATTAGTTATCTCTTTTATACATAATACTGTATATATGTCCATTCCAGTCTCCCGATTCATCCCACCACCACCCTCCCTGTATCTACCACACTTACTAAAAATAACGAGTAAGGTCTCATTTAAAACAATAGGTCTCTTTTACTCTGCTTTCATGACTAGGATTGTCACCCTTTTTGGCCCAGAGTCAGTTTACGGTGGGAGGAATTGGGGTAGGGACACTGAAATAAGATGAACATAAAGAGAAAATGTAGGCAATACGCAGTTTTGGACAGTCAAAACAGGACAACAACTTTTCAAGCCATGCTAGTTTTCCGGAAAAGGAGTTCCCAAGTTCCTACCACTCCCATTTAGTGTATTAAGGAGTTAGGCTGTCTTTGGAGTCAGATGGAAGAAGGATTTCATATGGCAAAGTCAAAGAAGACTCAGGCTCTCCCCAGAGTCTGGGTGTTCTGGCACAAGGAGAAAAGATGCAAGGAGAAGGGTGACCTGATGTACGTGTTAGAGTTTGTTTGTTTTTTTTTCTGCATGGGTTCATCTCACTAAAAGTTGATTAGTAAGAGGCTCAAGACAGGTGGTGGGGTTGGGAGAAGCTCTGACTCTGGAAAGAGACACTTCCTTTTGCTTCTCTTGAACAACAGGGGGCTTGGCCATGCCAACTTGAAGGCTCAGTGAGTAATCACAGGCATGAGTCACTTTAATTTCTCCAAACTACCCAGAATTACCATGGGGCAAGCATGCTGAGTTGAGCTATGAAGGGTCAGCCATCAGGTCCTTTGTGGCAACAGGAGCTGAAGAAAACAGGCCAGGACGCTGAGTGGAGGATATGCACAGGCTCAAGGGTCTTCAGGTGGTAGAGTTGAAAGGGACCCTGTGGGCCAGGCAGCTGCACCCAGGTCCGTCCAAGCCAAGGAGAGACTATGCATCCCACCAGTTCGGAATTCCGCCAGCCACAAACAAGCACAGACGACACACGGCTAAATAAGACACATGTTCTCCTGAGATGGCGTGGCTAAACTTGCCAGCCAGTCGATGAGAACTCCTGAAAAAAATCTAATCTTTATGGATGAACTGTGATCTTTTGTCTGAGCATCTAAATTGTAATCAAATTCCGCAAGCCCAGTCGTGAGGGCAGCAGTGATTTGCCAGAATCTGAGTGCAAAACAGTCTTGTTTCAACTTGTCCATGTTTCATTAGCTATTTGAAATAATCTTTGAGATAATCCTCTCAGATGCTAATGTCTATTTACGGGGGCTTCTCTGGTAGCTCAGTTGGTAAAGAATCTGCCTGCAATGCAGGGGACCCTGGTTCGATTCCTCGGTCAGGAAGATCCCCTGGAGAAGGGTTAGGCTACCCGCTCTAGTATTCTTGGGATTCCTTGGTGGCTCAGATGGTAAAGAACCCACCTGCAATGCGGAAGACCTGGGTTCAGTTCCTGGGTCAGGAAGATCCCAAGAGGAGGAAATAGCAACCCACTCCAGTATTCTTGCCTGGAAAGTCCCAAGGACAGAGGAGCCTTGTGGGGAAAGATAAGTCATTTGGTCCAGATTGCAAACAAGACTAGAACTCAGTTCTGATTTCACTTAAATCCTGCTGATCTTTCCATGTTCAGTAGTCTTTCTTCATAGTTATCTGCTTAAAGGTCAATATGAACCACCATACAATTCATAATATATCTTAGAGCCTTTATTTGTAGCTTCACATATTATTTGAAAGATGAAAGGGCAAATCAAAGCATAACAGACTGAAACACAGTCTAAATTTTCCGAGTCCTTATTGGCCTCTATTTAATTCTCTCATCTTTCAGGGATTAATGAGATAATATATCAAAAGTTAAAGGCAAAGGCCTGGTGCATAGTAGATTGTTAAACGAATTTATTGTTTCTACATTGTTAAACAATTTTATTTATTTTTTACCCATAAGCTCAGAATATATATAGATAGATAGATATACACATATATATACATATACATACTTATATACTTATTTCTCTTATATAATATATAATTTCATTAGTACTATAAAACTATAAAAGCTAAAGATAAACATTTGAGCAATTTTGCATAGGGTTGTTAATAGATGCAAAAGAATATAGAGCAAATTCTTACAAAGAATGCCTAACTGAATGAACACTTAAATGAGGAGACAAATCTCAAATCAGTAAAGCCTAAAAATCTTAATATCACTAAAATTATAAAACTTTATTTTCATAATAAAAATTTCATTTGAAGCCATACAATATTTTTTTATTCTTGGTGTTCAAATGATATTGGGTATAGTCAGGGGAAAGAACTTAAATGTGTTTTGAAAATTAAAATGCTTTAGAATAACAGACCAAATTGTAGGTCTAAGTAAACTGTACTTAGGGAAAATTTCCTTTGACAACTGTGAGAAGCAGAGACAGAGATGATCTGCAGTGCTGAGCAGTGGAAGGTCCACATCACCCTCCTCCTCTCTGGGATTTCAGCCAGTCCATCTGGTCATCTAACAGGAGGCTGAAAGACAGTGGGTGATCTCACAGACCATATGCATGTAGATACCTAAGAACCACTGGAGCTCAGATAATGACATGGCTAAACCTAAATTTGGGTTTAACTTGCTTTTGTTGAGCAGAATCCAAAGCTATTGTTTTGTTTGTTTTTTGCACATTTCTTGCTTTGTATTTTATTAACTTAGAAATAGGGTTGCAAAAATATACCATTTTTATTAGAGGCATGATTTGACTGACCTGTTTAACCAATATTATGCCTCTCTTCCCATGGAAAAAAAAATTAAAACCTGAGAGAGAAAAATAATGCTATTCTCTTTGTGCCGAGAGATATTAAGACGAATCACCAGGGGCTGGTATTGCAGCTGTGAATGAATGACGGGGTAATGTCTTTTAGCCAAGAATGTCCTTGACTCACATGAATGTACAACTGTGGAGACAATGATATAGCAAGCCTGCAGAGGGTGATTAAACCCAGGACGCGTGAGGAGAGTCCAAATAGGTGAAAATAAAGGTCTGGGAAGATGATCATCAAAATCAGGTGATGATGGAGTCCTCCCGAAATGTTCATCTAATTGTCTGTTCCTATAAAAGCATCCTCTTCTGTAAGAGGCCACCTCGTTTATATAGTTCACAGGAAATAGACACGTAAGGTAGATCATAGCAGGGAGCATTCTGAAGGAATGATATTAATATCATTCTGAACTGGGTTTCTGATTTTATTATTTGGCCATGCACCACATGGGATCTTCCAGGGACAGAACCCACATTCCCTGAATTGGGATTGTGGAGTCTTAACCTCTAGGGAAGTCACTTGGTCTCTTATTTAAATCACTAAATATTTATTTCCTCCATTTCCAATTTTGGGCTTCCCTGTGTCCCAGATGGTAAGGAATCCGCCTGCAATGTGGGATACCTGAGTTTGATCCTTGGGTTGGGAAGATCCCCTGGAAAAGGAAAAGTCTACCCACCCCAGTATTCTGGCCTAGAGAATCCCAGGGACAAAGGAGTCTGGCGGGCTTACGAAGAACTGGACATGACTGAGCAACTTTCATTTCAGTATCTCCAATTTCACATTGATCTCTAGACTTAGTAAATAAAAGTCCAAGATTATTAAGAAGCTCCTTCTTAATTCAAGATGAGTGCAACATACATTACAAGATGAAGGAAAATTCTTTCATACAAAAGAGAAGCAGGGAAATGTGTTTGAGATAACTGATATAATTATTTTGCAGAAATTTTATACCTACAGAGAGCAAGTTGGCGTGATTTCCCCTGCAGACTGCTTTCCCAGCTCAGTATCTTTGTTAACAATTTGTACAGGATTAAAAAGCATTAACTCTGATCCCCATCCTTAGTTTTCACTTATCAAGGACTTGATCTGATGTTTAAAAGCAAATTAAAAGTTCAGTTAAGCTTTACATAAATGATGATTTCTTTTTAATGGGTTTTTACAAATTAAAAATCTGAAGAGTGTAAGGTTGTCTCTTACTTCATATAGTGTTGCTTTAAATTCCAATTTTTCTGGTTTCTGATTTTAAAACTGGTAAATATGCCAAGGAAATGCCACATTTAATTCAACAATGTGTCATCAGATTGTTTGGAAGCAATTTTTTAATTCAATTGAAATCATTTGGGTAATATTAACTTTAATATTCAAAGTTGCTCTTGGATTATTCTCAATATCATATTTAATGGAAGATTAAATATGCTTTGGTCTGGAGATAGTTCTGAACATCTTACACACTAAATTCTCTCCATTAATTTATCAGCAGGCTATTTCGTTACACTAAGTAACAAATTATTCTGTATCTGTGGAGACTGATATACAGAGTGATACTGGGAAATCAGGGCTTCCCTGATAGCTCAGTTGGTAAAGAATCTGCCTGCAATGCAGGAGGCCCCAGTTTGACTCTTGGGTCGGGAAGATCCATTGGAGAAGGAATAGGCTTCCCACTCCAGTATTCTTGGTGGTTTAGCTGGTTAAGAATCTGCCTGCAATATGGGAGACTTGGTTTCAAACCCTGGGTCGGGAAGATTCCCTGGAGGAGGGAAAGGCTATCCACTCCAGTATTCTAGCCTGGAGAATTCCATGGACTGTATAGTCCTTGGGATGCAAAAGAGTGGGACACGATTGAGTGCCTTTCACTTTCAGTGGGAAATAGTGTTTTATCTGTGTAGCAGTGGTGGCATAAGGGTTAGACATGTATTTCCGCTACTGGTTCTAGACTCTAGACGCTGAATTCATATCATCAGAACAGTAACTCCTGTCGACTTTAGGTGAGCGACTACAGTTAAGAGGATAACATATACTTCCATTCAACATAGAGGTGATCAAAACAGGAAAAATGGGAAATGGCGCTATGAAATTATGGTCACCAAGGTAGGTCTAATTATGAAACAAGAGTCCAGATGGTAAAATTTCTAAACTGAGAGTCCTGTGGCTATTTTCCTTGAAAAGTGTGTGGTTGAGTCCCTGTAGGAATACATTTACTGATCCATTCAACAACTGTTTACTGTGTGTATCAATCAGAGCCCAGTCAACAGACAGAAATTACATCAGTGATTTGAACAGAGAGAATTAAGTGTAAAGAATCATTAAGAATATGGTTAAATGATAACATTTTACTGGAAAGGGTAAAAGCAGAATTTTGAGGACCATGGTAATAGCAACTATAGAAAGCAACCACCATCCCTAGGGCTGAAGGAACAAGGGGAAAGATTAGAATAACTAAAACTTAGAAATTTCAAGAAGTTCCACAAAGCTGAAACATAATTCCAAGGAGGAGTTGTTGTGGGCCTGATGGTAGCATCACTGAGCTTAAAGAATGACCCTGTGAGTCTGAGACCTTTGAAGAAGGACCACCAAGCAGTGGTGTCGGTTTCTTGATCAGACACAATATTGTCTGGAATGGCTTGACGGTGAGTAAGGTATCCTATTACTCTGTAGGTTGTCATGCTGGCATATGCGTGATGGACAAGGAAGGCAGAACAAGATCCAGAACAGATATGTATTGTGGCGAAGACCATGCCCTCCTCCGTAATGGGAGAGGTCCAGTATAACCAACCTGCCATCAAGGGACTGTCTGGTACCCTGGGCTCTGGGCCATATTAGGGTCTCAGGGTTCATTCCTGCTGTGGATGGGTAGGGTATTCTGCCCCAGGGGGAGCCAGGTCAGGCGAGTGAGGGTCACTTTATACATAGGCCACTGGAAAAGGGCTGTGTGTCTGGGGAAAGAGAGTCATGGACAGCACAAAGCATGTTATTTGTCTGTTTTATCTTGGAAAGCTTTCTCTGTAATAGTTGCCCTAATTCCTGACCATCCAGCCAACTCATGAGTTACTGCCTATAAATCCCTGCAGATGTGTACTTATGAACATTTATTTCCAGACAGGTAGAAAACCAAACAGAGGCACTCAAAGATCTCCCCCACCCACCCCCAAAAGAGTCCCTGTCAGTGTTCTCTGTAAATGCAGTTTTAATGATACAGATATCCATTCTTCTTTAGTGCCACCATTTGGAAAACAGCCCTATTATTTTACCTCCTCTATTAAATGGTCATAATGAATTCACCAAAAGGGACCTAAGTGTCAGTTGAGGGAGGGATTCAATGAAGCAGGTGTTGGTGCCAAAAAGCCAGATACTTGTGGTCACGCGACCTATATGGGACTTCTGGACCTGCTCAAGTCTGTAGGATGCCACAGCTGGCCTTCCTTTCAGAAGGACTTTCTCAACATGCTCATTGAGGTGGTTCATGCCTGCATTTATTTGTGGTTTATCTCTAACACCTCACATATGTCATACTCAGGCCTTTGTTGATATGCTGTAGCTGTGAATGGCTGTCAGTGGACTTGGTGGGTCAGATAACATTCTAGTCAGTTGATGTCACCTGATTACGTGCTGCATTTCTATGAGGACCAAACAGCAGGGTGGAAGCTGTTTCTCAAACAGAATGGTTACCTGGAGAAGTGAGCCAAGATTTGATCACTTATCCCAGACGTCTGATTCTTTTATAGCTGGTTGTGAGAGGGTCCACACTGCACTCTTATCAGCCATGCCTTCTGAATGTCTTGGAATTTTCTGTGTCATTAGGTCCAGGTGCATTCACCACCCTTTAGACTTACTGCAAAATTTCTCCTGCTCTGCTGTTCGCTTCAGATTGGAAGACTTAAGGGTTACTTGCTAGATGTGTCAAGCTGGCATATTTGAACATGGAATATGCTGCCTCCCCAGTTCAAAAAAGTACATTAAGCATCATTCTTCCTTCCTGTGGTTAGTAGTGCAAGATGGTACAGCTTGCCTTTTACTTTAGAAGGGGTATCTCAACATGCTTTAGACCACAGCATTGAGGTGGCTCCTGTCTAAAATTTTACCTGGTTTATCTCTAACACTTGAAATACATCATATGAAGGCGTTTTAAGTATTTATTACATCAGCTAATGGGATCCAAGTGGCATATTTTAATTATGGAGAGATCCAGTGAAATATCAAGATGGTCAAGGTCTCTTTTGTGTTAAAGTATAGCATGTGAAAGGATTCACTTCTAGCGTCAGATTGTGAAGGGCAAAGTAAACTGCTTCTGGTCTTTCTTGAGTGTATGTACAGAGGGATAAAATTTTTTTTTTCTAGGTCATATTTGCATGATAGATGCCAGAGTCTGTGTTGATTTGCTCTGGAACATATGCTACATCTGGGATATTGTTGCTGTTTAGTCACTAAATCGTGTCTGACTCTTCCACGAGCCCATGGACTATAGCCTACCAGGATCCTTTGTTCACGGGCTTTCCCAGGAAAGAATACTGACTGAAGTGGATTGCTATTTTGTTCTCCAGGTGATCTTTCTGACCCAGGGATTGAACCCATTCCTGCATTGTAGACGGATTCTTTACCACTGCAGACACCAGGGAAGTCTTACATCTGGGATACAAAATGCAACTGGAGTCAGCAATTGATAAATTTTATGACACTCCACTGTCACTCTCTAGAACCCGCCCACCTTCTGCATAAGCAAAACAAGGGAGTTAAATGAGGATGAGGTGGATATCTCTATGTTTGCATTTTCAAGACTTTGATGATGGCATTAGTTTTCATTTTTCCAGGAATATGAATATCTTTGGCTGAATATACTAGTAAAGAGGGGACATTTCTAGGAAGTTCCATTTTGGTGTTTATTGTTGTCGTTGTCGTTCAGTCACTCAGTCGTGTCTGATTCTTTGAGACCCCATGGACTGCAGCACAAAAGGCTTGGCTGTCCTTCACTATCTCCTGGAGTTTACTCAATCTCATGTCCATTCAGTTAATGAGACCCTCCAACCATCTTATTCTCTGTCACTCCACTTCTTCTCCTGCCCTCAGTCTTTCCCATCATCAGAGTCTTTTCCAATGATGGGCTCTTTTCATCAGGTGACCAAAGTATTGGGGCTTCAGCATCAGCCCTTCCAATCAATAGTCAGGGTTAATTTCCTTTAGGATTGACTGGTTTGATTTTGCAGTCCAAGGGACTCTCAAGAGTCTTCTCTAGTACCACAATTGGAAAGCATCAATTCTTTGGTGCTCAGCGTTCTTTATAGTTCAACTCTCACATCCATAGATGACTACTGGAAAAACCATAGGCTTGATTGTACAGACTTTTGTCAGTAAAGTGATGTCTCTGCTTTTTAATATAGTGTCTAGGTTGGTCATAGCTTTTCCTCCAAGGAACAAGTTTCTTATAATTTCATGTTTGTAGTCACCACCTGCAGTGATTTTGGAGCCCCAAAAAATAAAATCTCAAACTGTTTTCATTGTTTCCCTATCTACTTGCCGTGAAGTGATGGGACCAAATGCCATGATCTTCATTTTTTGAATGTTGAGTTTTAAGCCAGGTTTTCCACTCTCCTCTTTCATCTTCTTCAAGAGGATATTTAGTTCTTCTTCACTTTCTGCCATAAGGGTGGTGCCATCTGCATATTTGAGGTTATTGATATTTCTCCAGGCAATCTTGATTACAGCTTGAGCTTCATTCAGCCCAGCATTTCACATGATGTACTCTGCATATAAGTTAAATAAGCAGGGTGACAATATACAGCCTTGAAGTACTTCTTTCCCAATTTTGAACCAGTTCATTATTCCGTGTCTGGTTCTAGCTGTTGCTTCTTGACCTGCACACAGCTTTCTCAGGAGGAAAGTAAAAGGATCTGGTATTCCCATCTCTTGAAGAATTTTTCAGTCTGTTGTGATGCACACAAAGCTTTTAGTGTAGTCAATGAAGCAGAAGCAGATTTTTTTCTGGAATTCCCTTGCTTTTTCTATGATCCAATGGATATTGGCAATTTGATGCATTTCTACCATAGTGATCTTTATTCTTGTAATAGATTCAGTAATGAATATGAGAAATTCACTTTTTGAATGCTGTGTTGACTGTCCAGATGCTTTTCAAGACAGAAGAACTCATTTCCTGAGCTGCTGGGAATGTCAGCTGCAGACAGTTCACAGTTCTGTCCTTTTCCAAAAATTTCCATCAGTGGTAAAAGCTTTATGTAAACTTGCATCTACTCCCCACCATCTTCCCACATTCAATGACTAGTAAACACAGGATACAAAGTGGTACAAAAGTCAGACTCCCTTGCCATGATTAGGGACATTTGTGAATAGTCATTCCATCTTGGAGCTTCATTGGAATCAACTTTGAGCTGCTGCAACCACACTGCCCCCAGGATTCTCTTCCTGCCTGATTCTGCTTCCCTCATTCCCTCCAAGTATTATTCCACAGAGCACTCACAAGAAGTTGCTCCTGAGTGAGGATCTCAAATCTCAGTGCCTAGGGACTTGATAAATGTCAGCTGGAATCTTAGGAATCAGATTTTGTAGTTGGTAATTGGCAGTCTGAGCAGCAAGGAAGACCTCACCACTTGTGATGAGGATGGATATCACCACACAGGCAGTTCAGAGTTTCTCCAGTGGAGAAGTGGGAAAAGGGACCAGTGCAGGGCACCACATGGCACATGCCATCTCTCGAGTGTTTGAGAAGTACAGGAGAAATAGCAGTTATAAAGACTATAACATTAAATATCTCGGGCCCATGGTCAATAAATGTATTGGAGAAAGACAATGAACGGATAAATGTGATTAACTATCAATTTAATGCAAAGTATAAAACCTGAAGGATCTTTTGGGCAGCCTATACAGAAATTTTCAACCATTGCAGTCTGAAAGCAGAAAAAACGCTGAGAGGCATCAGGTCCAAAACTTAATCACAAGGATAATAACAACCAAAAAAGATGTTGAGCCATCAACTTCAACAAATCTATTACATCCAAGTCAAGATCCTGATTGAAATGAGGTGGGTCTCTGTGCCTTGGAAAGGAACATTTGGCTAGAAGCACATGAAAATATTGAATCCCTGAATTCACTGAGATCTTCCTAAAATCTTTGCTGAGGTGGTGAGGCTTCCCCCATTTATTGAAGACAATCCAAAAATCTCTGCCTTGTGGGGTCTCTCTGCTGTCTCAAGATTTCCCCTACTTCCCCTGCTAATTACAAGAGCCATTGCTACGTCACAATGTATACATACCTATGTGCCATAGTGCTAAGTCTGATAATAGAGGAAAGAGAAAATTAATATCCTGAAGGGGCTGCAGGGCTCAGCCAACATATCCTGGAAGGAACCATAGCGTATACAGGTGCCCAGATTCTGAGCATCCTAGATTTGAAGAAGCAGCTCAGAAGGTTGGATGAGGGAGATGTTACTGACATGGAGGCAATTGCCCATGACACAGGGTTTACCACTCTAGGACAGACCTTGGGAGTTGGTGCTAGCATATTTCTGGGATGGAAATCCTCAAAGACTGGAGAAAACAAAGATCTATGCTAATAGAATTAGAAATACCGGAATTGCCACAACAAGGATGGAAATCAAAAGGCTGGTTGAAGTGGACATACTCCAGTGCTAAAGCCCTGCAAGCTGACTATATAATACAGGAAAGCTCAGATGACTTGCTCACCTAAGTGATAGGATGCATTGCGGAGGGGCATGGGCATCACTGAGAACTCAAGGGAGCCTGCTGTCTGTAGGCCAGGTCTGACTGTAGGATAGAGAGAAATGCTACCCTGGGTAGCAAAAGGAGGGTAGGCCCCTGAACACTAGAGTCCAGGTGGTGGTTCTTATCGTTCAGAAGCAAGGTGAACACAGTGTACAATCATCATAATAAACAGTGAGCACAGAGTGCCATCTGAGAAAGAGCTGGTTTACATAAAGCTGTGGGGGCGTTTAATAAAACACAGTAATCTCAGAAGCAAATGTCAATCTAAAATTGGCACTTGCCGTCTTCCTCTACAAGGATTAAAGCATGTACTGTTGCATTTGCTGGTTTTCAAGAACTCTTGAAAGGAGTTCAAGATGGAGAACAGAAATGAGGCATTCGGTGCTTGGAGAAAAGCTGGCAGAGCAGGTCTTCAGATAGATATTTTCAGGAGATAATTTTACAAGCCCAGTTCTTACATCCCCTCTTACTGACAAAAGCACTAAAATCCTGACAGCTGCTACTCATGACTAGCAGAACCTTGCAAAAGCAAGTAAACAAACATGTTCTTGATTCTATGTCCTCCCCCTTCACCAAAATCCTATATATACTGACCTTCCCCCATGCCTCTTTTGAGCAGCTTCTCAGAGAAATCTGAGATGCTGTCTCCTGGACCACAGTCCTCATTTTGTCCCAAATAAAACTTAACTCACATGTTATGATTTTTTTGTTTTTCAAGTTGGCATAAGATAGAAGGGAACCTAAAAAGGACACTGTTTAATCTGCATAAACCAAAGGAAGAAAGGATGCAAGTTTAAGGGGCTAAGTCAACTGCCCAATCAAACACTACAATCCCATGGCCTGTTTCTGAATTTGACCCAGTTTTCAGATGTAGAAGCCATACCTGAAGGAGATGCTGGGTTTATAGAAGGAAAAACCCTGAAAAATCATGGCCATTGAATATCATAATTGTTCCTTCTTTCCTTTTCTCCAAAAGACCTACAGCCCTGTGCTCAAGTTACCACACTTTAATGAAAAGATACTGTTAGCTATTTGGAGCACTATTAAATACTGAATTTGATTTAATACTTATCTTCAGAGACTTATCCGAATTTTGTCATCCTATTTCTCCTGTTAAAGTAGAAAGTACGTTGGCAACATATACTCAATGGAATATTGGCTCAGGCTCCGCTCACCATGGACTCTGTGTCTACTCCCTCATCCAACGATCATTCTCTTGGTTTCCCAATATAATTAGCAGGGATATATTTTGTATTTGCCAGAAATAAACATTGGTTCCTTGACCTGTGAAGTAATAGCTACCATAGAAACCAAACATAGACACTTCTGATCACACCACCTCCCTACCCTATCCCCAAATTAAGACAGCACAGCAGCATTAAGAAGTGACAGGGATTCGCCATCATGTCTTCACTGGCAACGTATAATTAAATGACTATCTTCATTTAATTCATCATTCGGAGCCTAGGCATATCCCATAGATCTTAGAGGGTGAAGGTCAGCTACCACAAACCTACCCAAATAAACAATAGACACATTTGTAGCTGCTGTGCCAGTTAAAATGTCTTTGCTAGAACAGGTTAACACAGCTTCAGCTTTATTTATGTATCTTTTATGTATTTACATTTGTATTAGTTTTTGAATTCATATTTATATTTCGTTGAAGTATATTTAATTTATAATATTGTGTTAATTTCTACTGTAGAGCAAAGTGACTCAGTTATACATATGTGTGTGCAGTCTTTTGTGTGTTCTTTTTCGTTATGGTTTATCACAGGATGTACAGAGCTCTCTGTGCTATACAGTAGGACCTTGTTGTTTACCAATTCTATATATAATAGCCTACTGTCTACAGCTTCAGTTTTAAATATGGCAGTTAAATCAGCACAATGGTTCTCAGTTGGAGTGGGTGACATTTTTATTGTCATGACTAGGGTGGAGCTATGGTAGGTAGAAACCAGAGATACTGTAACATCATTTAATGTACAGGACAGACATCCACAACAAATATGGAATATCTGGGCCAAAATTTCAGTAGTGCCAATACTGGAAATCTAGATTTAATGAATTTAATAAATCTATATTTATCCCCATCTCTTTATCAGGAGGGAAGCTCAGGAGCAGTCACATTCACAAGGAACAGGAAAGAACACACACTTATACCCACAATCGTGCCTTTGTTGCTTCTGCCATCCTCTGTCATGATATAATTCAAGGGCACTTAAACCATCTGGATCTGGACATCCCACTGAATATCGTGCGAGTTTATTATATTGATGACTTCATGTCAATGAGGACAGATGAACCAGAACCAGCACATATTCTAAAGGTTTTGATAAAACTATGTGCTGCAGAGGGTTGGAGATAGTTTTCAGGGTCAGAAGTCCATAATATCAGTGGTTTGTGTCATGCAGAGAAATCCTCCTACAAACTGAAAAACATATTGCTGAATTTCACGCTTTCCATATCTAAGACAGTTAAATAATGTACAGTAGGTTTCCTTGGGTTCTCAAATTCTGGAGGGAGCATATCTCTCCTTTAGGACTAGTGCTCAGATCAGTTTACTGAGTGACATGGAAGGCTTACAGCTTTTAGTGAGCCCAGAGGAGGAAGGAGCTCCAGGAGTTACTGGCTGTAGTTAAAAGATTGCTGTCACTTGGACCACAGGACTCGGCAGACCCCAGGCTATTCAAGCTGACTGTGGTGGGAGAGATGCCATGTGGAGTTTATGGCAAGTCCCCAGCAGCAGGATCATTACATAGGCCTTTAGAGTCGTAGAGCAGGGCCATGTCATCTCCAGCATGAAATTTCAAACCATTCAAAAATCTGCTCCTAGAATGCTGTCGCATCATGACAGAAACAGAGTGCCTGACATGGGACCAGTGACCCTGGGTCCATAGCTACACATTATGAGTTGGGTTCTTCAGCGGGGTGTGTGCCTAGCAGTAGTCATAAAGCAGGAGCATTTTATCTAGTATTGGGCATACATAAGACAAGAGGGTACAGAATGTGAAGATCACATATTAATGCTAATATCACATATTACCATTTCAAAGACAATCTCTAAACAGAGAGAAAGACTCAGTCTGCTGTCATCACACAACCTCTGTGACCCTGGTGTCAGCACAACAAGAGCATGAAGAAAGTGCCCTGGTACAGCGCAGAGGCCTCTCTGCCTTGTGGACTCTCGTGCTGGAGCTGACACAGCAGTTACTGAAGCTAGACCAATAGCACTGTCTACCCTGGGCTCCTGAGGTGAGCCTCTTCCCTCAAGGACCTGACTAGCCTGGTGGAACGTTGATGACATTGGACCTCCTTTACCCGTCAACACACAGCAATTCATCTTGGCTAAAATTGGCAGGTATATCAGGTATCTGCCTGCCTATCCAGCCTGCAAAGTGCAGATTGCGCTGAGATTCCAGTGTTTGGTCTAACAATGTGGGAAACCACGTAAAGTTGCATGAGACCACAGGACCCACTGTGTATCAAGGAGGTCGGCCACGGGCAAATGGCCATGAGGTCCTCTGGCTCCATAACAAAGTGCACCAGGCGGAAGCTGCTGGCCTGATAGAGTGATGGCTTTTGAAAGTGTGGCCAGGATTCCAGCATGGTGATGATAACCTGCAACAATGGGACTCCACCCTCCCAGAGGGAGAACCCACTCTGTGTCTCTCATGTGGAGAATATGTGCGTCTGAGACTCAAGGGGTGAGACAGGCTTCCACTTGCTGTTACTCTCAGTAACCAAGTTGGGGACTCTGTGCCTCTTACCCTGCAACCCTGAGCACTGATGACATAGGGGTTCTGGAGCTCAGAGGAAGAAAAATTCTACCACAAGAACACAGTAAGACTCATTTTAAACCATAAGCTAGTACAGCCACCCAGTTTCATTGGGTCAGTAAGCTAGCAGTCAAGGCAAGGGGTCACCATCAAGTTGGGAGTAGTAGCCATTGATAGTTAGGAATAAGGCTTCTGTTTCAGGATAAAGTGACTGAGTGATGTGTTTGACACTGGAGTATTTCACTGGCGACAAAGTTGGCAATCCCCTAACCAGTTTTGGTGGCAAGTGGAAAAATGCAACAACTAGAATCTTCTTAGGGCACACTGGATAAGAGCCCAGAGCCCTCAGGAAGGAGATTTGTAACATGCTACCATGTTGTTTAGCAGCAGTATTGGCCAAAGTTGAACAGAACCTAGAAATAGGTAATAAAAAGGGAAATGATGAACATCAGTTGTAACCCTAAGGTCACTTGTGCAGAAGGGACTATAGTGTGTCCTACTAACTTTCTTTTTAAGTTTCTACTGAAAGAGACCATTTAGAACACTGGGAATCCTTGCTTTCAGGTAGAGGAAGCATAACATTTGAAATAAGGAGTTTGAGTACCGTGGCGGTCGACTCCAGTGAAGGCTGGAGTGTACTGTCTTGATTCCCTTTGGATGTGGGAGCTCGCTCCCCTTGCTTCTGGGACTGTCAGCTGCTGAGTCTTCACAGGTTTATTCCTTTATGAGAACTGCCTTTGCCTTCACCCAAGGTTATGTCTTCTGGAAGCAGCCGTCATCCAATCACTGATCAATGCAAATAGGAAGTTCTTCTCCCCTCCCCTTGACTTGAGACATATCTGAAGGTAAACCCAGCTGCACGGTATCAACTGCTCTGTACTTCAAGCTCTCCCTCTGCCAAATTTTGCTTTCTTTGATCACTCTAGATGCTCCAAAGGGCACTTCCCAGTAAGTCCTCTGCAAGCAAATCTCAGAGCTTCACAGTCTATTTCCTAGGGAAGCTGACCTGTGGAGGCCACTAATTTCACAGAGCTTACATTTGGTTTCAGTACCAAGGGGACTTATGGATAATAAACATGTAAACAAACAACCAAATAAAATAATTTCAGAAGATGATAAAATACCATAAAAGGGTACTTAAACATAATAGTTGATGGTGGAAATAGAATAGCTGATGGTAGAGGGGTAAGTGATCTAACATGAAGAGCTGAATATTTGTACTGAAACCTCATAGGGGTTTCCCTGGTGGTGCTAGTGGTAATGAACCCACTTGTCAAGGCAGAAGACGTGAGACACAAATTTGGTCCCTGCATCAGGAAGATCCCCTGGAGGAGGGTATGGCAGCCCACTCCAGTATTCTTACCTAGAGAATCCCATGGACAGAGGAGCCTGGCAGGCTATAGTTCGTAGGGTCACAGTCAGACACGACTGAAGCCACTTGGCAAACACGCACACACTAAAATCTCACAGTGGCATGGAAGCAGCAGAAAGGTATTCTTTGGACACCAGCAACAGCTGAGCTTTTCTGGGACCAGAGAACGAGAGGAGAGGATGAGAGGACATTATAGTAGTGGGAGGACCTTTGTGGATGGTGGTTGGCGTGTTTGGTTTTTATTCACTCTTCAGTGAAACCAATGGAATATTTTTAAGCAGAGGAGTGGTGTGATATGAATTACTCCTAAAAAGGATCATGTCTGCCATCTTGGTAAAAGGGACTTTTTCCTATCTAAACTGTTACTGTTATCTCTCCCCACCTTTTTCAGCTTTTCATATCCCTCTTTCTCTGCATTATATTTCTTGCATTTATCGCTAATATAAAGTATGTTACTTCTTTATCTAGTATACGATCTAGCTCCCTACTAGAATGTAAGCTCCTTTAGGGCAGTTTGTTTTTGTAATTTCTTGTATCCCCAAGACCAAAGAGAGTACTTACTGCTATCACATAGCACATTCAAGATAAATACATATTAAATGGAAGAATAAAAGTGAAAGTTACTGTTATATAAATTATAGGCTAGCGTGAAGGAGGGGCAGAGAGAAAGCCTAGAGCAGCCATCCAGATGCGAGACAGTGGTAGCAGGGACTAAAGCTTTAAAGGTGCAGAAAAAGAGAACACGGCTCATTTCAGTTATGTTTGAGAGCATAGTACTCGGTGCTAAATTGGATGTTGGAATGATGTCTGAGAGAGGGAAATCAAGGATGATTTCAGCCAGAGCAACTAAATGGCATCATTCACAGAGATGGGAGAGATCAGAGGAGGAGAAGGCTTGTAGATAGTAGATGTGGCTGGAGAAGCTATCTCTATAAATATTCAGGGAGATGGCATCTTCATTTCTGTGTTCACAGTAGACTGGGAATTACAGGACTTAAGGGAATGAACTTGAGCATGAAGAACTTCTTAAGGAGAATTGATAAGTCCTCATTCTTTAATGGGCTTCTTGGTTATTAAAAATGTTGGAACATTGGGTAAGAGGGTAGGAGAAGTGAGGATCTTTAATTACAATGGTTTAATGGAAAGGTGTATGTATACTGGAATGACCACTGGTTACTATTTCTGTGACCTTATTGGATTTCTGAGCTGCACTCATCGGTGGATACCTGTTAACAGTCCAGTCTCTGTCGTTTGTGGCAGTGTAATGGATTTACACGCAAGCATGTTGGTCCCTTCAGCAGTATAAGTCCTGGACTTTTGAATGCTATACTGCTTTGGACATGCAGGTGTAGCATGAATCATAATCAAACTATCACATTCACGTTCTCAGCAATATTGAATGCATCTGATAGACCTACATGTAATAGAAATGGCATCCATTGGGGACCACCAGAAAGAGTGTCATAACTATTGAACGGCAAGATTCTCCTTTCCAAACTGGAAAAGAACTTTTTCTAATTTATGTCATGAAACATATGACATAATTTCTAATTTATGTCATGAAACATAACAGTATTCTCCAAGATGCTGCTAAGTGATTGTTCAGACAGCCTCACCAACAGCAAAACACTCACTCTTTTTCTCTTTTGTACAGATTTTCAACTTTGCCTGCATATTAAAGTCACCTAGGGAGCCTTTAAGAATCCTGATGCCTGTGTCATGTATTATCCAAGTAAATCAGAATCCCTGGCATCAGAATTCCTAAAAATCCCTAGGTGATTGTAATGTGTAGTTAGCGCTGATAACCACTGCTTTGAGATTACTGAAGCACACTAGTAAATAAAAATGTGATATATGTATACCTATGTCTGATTCATGTTGAGTTTTGACAGAAAACAAAAAACATTCTATAAAGCAATCATCCGTCAAGGAAAAAAAAAAAAACTGAGAAATAGGGCAATAAAAATACCTTTTTTTTTTTTTTTGGTTTAATATATAGTTTGCAAAGTAAAATTCCTCACAGTTATGAATCATTTATATTATTTCAAGGATCACTACTATAATATGGATATATTCTGAAAATACTTCTGTAGATAGTTTAGACATAGCCTGTACTCTCTCTGACAAAATTATGCAAATCTGAAGGATTAGAAGATGGCATCTTACCATTTTTCCCATTTGCATATCCTTTTTTATTAATGGGGTGAACATCTGTGCATATGTTTATTTAAAAATCAGAAAGCTTTCAGGGTTGCTGCTTATGGTTGTGAATAATTCAAACAAAGGATTAGGGGAAGAAGCTCCACAAAAAACAGGAGAAGAAAGGCAGTGTCCTGGGCCCGGTTGTTGGAATCAGGGTCCCGGGGCTTCAGTGCTATCAGCATGCATGACATCATGTGAAAATTACAAGGATGGTAACACTGAGAGCTTGTAATCATGCTCACCTACGTGGCCTCAAAACTCAGCCAGGTGCATGTCAGAACCTCAAAAAGCCTTTGTTGAATAAAGGGTCAGGTGTTGGCCTTTCTCCTTCTAAGGCCTTTCTCCTTGACTGCTGGATGGTTCTCCTCCCTGCGTCTTTACACAGCCTTCTTTCGGTGTGTGCTTGTGTCTCAGTCTCCTACTCTTAAAAGAATACCAGTCATGCTGGATTGTGTGCATATGTGCTCAGTTGTGTCCAACTCTTTCTCAGGCCCCTATGTCCATGGAACTTTCCAGGCAAGAATACTGGAGTCAGTTGCCATTTCCTTCTCCAGGGGATCTTCCTGACCCCGAGACGGAATCTCCTGCACTGGCAGGTAGATTATTTACCAGTGCACCACCTGTGAAGCTGTAAAATGTTTATTTATTTATATATGGCTGTGTCAGGTCTTAGTTGAGGTGCATGGGTTCAGTATTTCTGTATTTGATCCCTGGGTCAGGGATATTGGATTAGAACCTACCCAAAGACTTCAGTTTTTGACTCAGTTCCATTCTTAAAGAACCTATTTACAAACACTCACATTCTAAGGATTTTGGGGTAGGGCCTTCAACATATGAAATAGAGGGCTGCACAATTCAGCCCATAACACTGTATCAGTCAGCTCAGCTGCTTAGTCATGTCCAGCTTTTTGCTACCTCATGGACTATAGCACGCCATGCTGCCCTGTCCATTACCAATTCCTGGAGCTTGCTCAAACTCATGCCCATCGAATTGGTTATGCCCTCCAACCATCTCATCCTCTGTTGTTCCCTTCTCCTCCTGCTTTCAATCTTTCCCAGCAGAGGGTCTTTTCCAATGAGTCAGCTTTTTGCATAAGGTGGCTGAAGTACTGGAGCTTCAGCATCAGTTCTTCTGAAGATTATTCAGGACTGACTTTCTTTAGGATTTGATCTCCTTGCAGTCCAAGGGACTCTCAAACGTCTTCTCCAACATCACAGTTCAAAAGCACCAATTCTTTGGTGCTCAGCTTTTCCTCTGGAATGGACTGAGACATTTGGGGGACTGTTGGAATGGTGGCATCACCCTGGAGTTCCTCTCGCCTTTCCTGTTGAGAGCGCCTCCTCTTGAGATGCGACGGGCACGCCGGGAATTCTTTCCCGACCACGCAGGGAAAGGATCCCTCATCTCGAGCTATGAAGCGGAAACGGGGCTCCTCTGGATGTGGGCGGAACCCTCGTGCTTCCTCTCGAGTGGAGACGGGTATGTCGGGGAACTTCTTGAGTTGCAGCAAGGGTGTGAAGGACCCTTTCGAAGTTCAAGAGGGAAGGTGTGATTAGCCTCAAGACGCCTCATCCGAAATGGGCCTCATCTTGCCTGGAGGGGAGAACCTCCTGGATTTTCTCGAGTTGCGGCAGGTGCCTCTCGAGTTACGACGGGGACCTCAGGGACCCACTCTTGTGGCCTCAGGAAAGGCCAGTCTCCATGCGAGTTTCTAGGGGGCCTCTCGGGATTGCTCTCCAGTCAATGCCGGGGCCTAAGACCTTGTGTTGAGTCAGGGCCAGAACCTGAGGATTCCTCTCCAGTGCTGACATGGATCTTGGGGTACTTCTGGAGTCTCCACAGGGGAGTGAGTCCTCGTCTCGAGTGGGGGCATGCACGTCCGCTTTCCTCCCGAGCTGTAGCAGCAGTGTCACGCTTCCTGTCGCGTTGATATAGGGATCTGTGGCTTTTTACTGGAAAAAAAACATATTTTTGACTAGATGGACCTTTGTCTGCAAAGTGATGTCTCTGCTTTTTAATATGCTGTTTAGGTTGGTCATATCTTTTCTTCCAAGGAGCAAGCGTCTTTTAATTTAATGGCTGAAGTCACCATCTGCAGTGATTTGGGAGCCCAAGAAAATAAAGTCTGTCGCTATTCTCATTGTTTCCCCATCTATCTGCTATGAAGTGATGGGACCAGATGCCATGATCTTCATTTTTGATGTTGAGTTTTAAGCCAGCTTTTTCACTCTCCTCTTTCACTTTCAACAGGCTGTTTAGTTCTTTGCTTTCTGCCACAAGGGTGGTGTCATTGCATATCAGGTTATTGATATTTCTCCCTGCAAACTTGATTCCAGCTTGAGCTTCATGCAGCCTGAAATTTCGCATGATGTGTTCTGCATAGATGTTAAACGAGGAGGTGACCAATATACAACCTTGATGTACTCCTCTCCCAATTTGGAACCAGTCCTTTGTTTCATGTCCAGTTCTAACTGTAGCCTCTTGACTTACATACAGATTTCTCAGGAGGCAGGTAAGGTATTCTGGTATTTCCATCTCTTTCAGAATTGCCCACAGTTTGTTGTGATCCACACAGTCAAAAGCTTTAGTGTACTCAACGATGCAGAAATATGTGTGTTTTCTGGAATTCTTTTGCTTTTCCTATGATCAAGCATATGTTGGCAATTTGACCTCTGGTTCCTCTGCCTTTTCTAAATCCAGTTTGTACATCTGGAAGTTCTCGGTTTATGTACTGTTGAAGCCTAGCTTGGAGAATTTTGAGCATTACTTTACTAGTGTGTGAGATGAGTGCAATTGTGCGGTATTTTGAACATTCTTTGGCATTGCCCTTCTTTGGGATTGGAATGAAAACTGACATTTTCCAGTCCTGTGGCCACTGCTGAGTTTTCCAAATTTGCTGACATATTGATTGCAGCACTTTCACAGCATCATCTTTTAGGATTTGAAATAGCTCCACTGGAATTCTGTCACCTCCTCTAGCTTTGGTAGTAGTGATGCTTTAGCTGACCTCGTACTCCAGGATGTCTGGCTCCAGATGAGTGGTCACATCATCTTGGCTATCTGGGTTATTAAGATCTTTTTGTATATTTCTTCTGTGTATTCTTGCCACCTCTTCTTAATATCTTCTGCTTCTGTTAGGTCCATACTGTTTCTGTCCTTTATTGTGCCAATTTTTGTATAAAATGTTCTCTTGGTATCTCTAATTTTCTTAGAGATCTCTAGTCTTTCTCATGCTATTGTTTTCCTCTATATCTTTGCATTGATCACTTAGGAAAGGTTTCTTATCTCTCCTTGCTAGTCTTTGGAACTCTGCATTCAGATGGATATATCTTTCCTTTTCTCCTGTGCCTTTAGCTTCTTTTCTTTTCTCAGCTATTTGTAAGCTCCCCTCAGAAAACCAATTTACCTTTTTGAATTCCTTTTTCTTGTGGATGGTTTTGATCACCGCCTCCTGTACAATGTCATGAACCTCCATCCATAGTTCATTAGGCACTCTGAATATCAGGTCTAGTCCCTTAAATCTATCTCTCACTTACACTGTATAATCGTAAGGGATTTGATTTAGGTCATACCTGAATGGTTGACTGGTTTTTCCCTACTTTCTTCAATATAAGTCTGAATTTTGCAATAAGGAGTTCATGATCTGAGCCACAGTCAGCTTCTGGTCTTGTTTTTGATGACTGTATAGAGCTTCTGCCTCTTCAGCCGTAAAGAATATAATCAATCTGATTTCGGAGTTGACCATCTGGTGATGCCCATGTGTAGAGTCATCTCTTGTGTTATTGCAAGAGGAGGTTTACTATGACTAGTGCATTCTCTTGACAAAACTCTGTTAGTCTTTGCCCTGCTTCATTTTGTACTCCAAGGCCAAACTTGTCTGATACTCCAGATATCTCTTGACTTCCTACTTTTGCATTCCAGTCCCCTACGATGAAAGTATATCTGTTTTTGTTTTTGTTTATTCTTGGTGTTAGTTCTAGAAGGTCTGGTAGGTGATCATGGAGCTGTTCAACTTCAGCTTCTTCAGCATTATTGGTTGGGGTATAGACTTGGATTACTGTGATAGTGAATGGTTTGCCTTGGAAATGAATAGAAATCATTCTGTCATTCTTGAGATTGCACCCAAATACTGCAATTTAGATGATTTCTTTGACTATGAAGGCAACTCCATTTCTTCTAAGGGATTCTTGTCCACAGTAGTAGGTATAATGGTCATCTGAACTAAATTTGCCCATTCTGGTCCATTTTAGTTAATTGATTCCTAAAATAACAGTCTATATGCAAGTTTATTTCCAAGTATTTCCAAGCGATCTAGAGAGATTGAGGACAGTCTACAGATTACTCTGAGTCTGGCATTCATTCTGTAGCCTGAACTTTTGTGGATCTAGAAAAATGTTTTCTTCCTCCATATCATTCTTTCCTGGGATGCATGCATATGTGTGTGTGTGCCAGAGAGAGAAACTTTTGGTAAAACAATTAGAAATAAATCAGGCTATGAGGAGTATTCTAGCCGTGAAGTTCTGCACAGTGTCTTAATGAAGGTAAGAGACTCATCATCTTTCTCCTCTTAAGGTGCTTTCCTTGGGGGCCCACATCATTGCCAGGGTTCAGAACCTTTCAAAGGGTTTTGGGAGATGACCGGCCAAGGGTGTCTAGCCCCTAGACTGAGCACAGACATATTTTATCTTCTTACTGACTCTATCACTAGAAGAGGTAAACAAACAAAACATGTCAAGGCTCAGTCGTGTCCTACTATTTGTGACCCCATGGACTGTAGCCTACGGGGCTGCTCTGTCCATGGGATTTCACAGGCAAGAGTACTGGAGTGGGTTGCCCTTTCCTTCTCCAGGGGATCTTCCCAACCCAGGGATCGAAGCTGGGTCTTCTACATTGCAGGCAGATGCTTTACCCTGGCTTAGAGCCACCAGGGAAGCCCCAGAAAAGGTAAAGTCACATTCAATTAAGTAAGAAGAAATTTTAAATACTGTGATAAATTCCTTACAATGTAAATGTTAACTTTAATACTTCAGTTATAGTTAGAGCTACGTGCTCTGGATCACTTCAATAGTGTCCAGTTCTTTGCAGCCCCATGGACTGTAGCCCACCAGGTTCCTCTGTCATGGAATTCTCCAGGCAATAATACTGGAGTAGGTTGCCACACCCGCCTCCAGGGATTCTTTGCCACCCAGAGGTCTAACCTGCATCTCTTATGTTTCTTGCATTGACAGATGGGTTCTTTACCGCTAGTGCCACTTGGGAAGTCCATACTGAGAGCTACCCTTTACTTACTGAAGAGTTCCGGTGGAG
Source organism: Capra hircus (assembly GCF_001704415.2). Classification (NCBI taxonomy): domain Eukaryota; kingdom Metazoa; phylum Chordata; class Mammalia; order Artiodactyla; family Bovidae; genus Capra; species Capra hircus. The sequence continues at coordinate 92,620,421 of NC_030821.1, forward strand.
TTTACTCACATATTAAGGTTTCTAATGCTTTCCATTTGGTAGGAAGGATCTGAGCCACAGTCAGCTCCTGGTCTTGTTTTTGTTGACTGTATAGAGCTTCTCCATCTTTGGCTGCAAAGAATATAATCAATCTGATTTCTGTGTTGACCATCTGGTGATGTCCATGTGTAGAGTCTTCTCTTGTGTTGTTGGAAGAGGGTGTTTGCTATGACCAGTGCATTTTCTTGGCAAAACTCTATTAGTCTTTGCCCTGCTTCATTCTGCATTCGAAGTCCAAATTTGCCTGTTACTCCAGGTGTTTCTTGACTTCCTACTTTTGCATTCCAGTCCCCTATAATGAAAAGGACATCTTTTTGGGGTGTTAGTTCTAAAAGGTCTTGTAGGTCTTCATAAAACCATTCAACTTCAGTTTCTTCAGCATTACTGGTTGGGGCATAGACTTGGATAACTGTAATATTGAATGATTTGCCTTGGAGATGGACAGAGATCATTCTGTCATTTTTGAGATTGCATCCAAGTACTGCATTTTGGACTCTTTTGTTGACCATTATGGCTACTCCATTTCTTCCGAGGGATTCCTGTCCACAGTAGTAATAATGGTCATCTGAGTTAAATTCACCCATTCCAGTCCATTTTAGTTCACTGATTCCTAGAATGTCAGCATTCACCCTTGCCATCTCTTGTTTGACCACTTCCAATTTGCCTTGATTCATGGACCTAACATTCCAGGGTCTTATGCAATATTGCTCTTTACAGCATTGGATCTTGCTTCTATCACCAGTCACATCCACAACTGGGTATTGTTTTTGCTTTGGCTCCATTCCTTCATTCTAATATCACTGCAGATGGTGACTGCAGCCATGAAATTAAAAGACACTTACTTCTCGGAAGAAAAGTTATGACCAACCTAGATAGCATATTCAGAAACAGAGACATTACTTTGCTGACTAAGGTCCGTCTAGTCAAGGCTATGGTTTTTCCTGGGGTCATGTATGGATGTGAGAGTTAGACTGTGAAGAAGGCTGAGCACCGAAGAATTGATGCTTTTGAACTGTGGTGTTGGACAAGACTCTTGAGAGTCCCTTGAACTGCAAGAAGATCCAACCAGTCCATTCTAAAGGAGATCAGCCCTGGGTTTTCTTTGGAAGGAATGATGCTAAAGCTGAAGCTCCAGTACTTTGGACACCTCATGAGAAGAGTTGACACATTGGAAAAGACTCTGATGCTGGGAGGGATTGGGGACAGGAGGAGAAGGGGACGACAGAGGATGAGATGGCTGGATGGCATCACGGACTCGATGGACGTGAGTCTGAGTGAACTCCGGGAGTTGGTGATGGACAGGGAGGCCTGGCATGCTGTGATTCATGGGGTCACAAGGAGTCGGACGTGACTGAGCGACTGAACTGAACTGAACTGAACTGAATGCTTTCAATTACTGGCTTATTTTTTACCATGGTTTTTATTTTAAATGATGCAATTAAGATAAAATATAAGGGGAATGTGGGAAAATATTTGGAACTGCTCTTTTCTGATTTATTTATTTTCTGTCCTTTTGGAAAACCTTTTGAATTCTTAATGTTCTCTTCACATGCAGATTAAGTAATCTAGGACCTATAAATATTAGCAGATATTGTACATTTTATTCTGTAATTTTCAGTCAGTTGAAGAAAAAATCCTGTGTCTTCTCATGAAAAAGAGGTAGAAGGGGCAAAAACCAGAACATCTTATCTTCCTAAATTTCATGCCACCATAAAGAGATGACAATTACAATGTTTCTTTAAATTTGATATAGCATAATCACTAAATATATTTCCTAGTATCTTAAAACTGTCATATTTTGGGGAATTTGGTTATATATAATGCTTCATGAATGTCTATGTGATAAAAGAAACCAAATATTTATAAGCTAAGTCTGCATAAAATAACATCTTACTTAGGAAAATTGATTGGAGAAGAAATCTAGTATATAAGCAATCTTGCTTTTCTATCTAAATCCAACCTATATAACAATAATTTAACTATCTATTTAATAAATACAATCTCACTTCCTCTGTAATGTATATTTTTTTTAACAACAAACATAGGCCCAGTGAAAGCAGGCAATACACAAGCTGTATGTACCATTTATTTACATATTTAGTCCTTCTGTTCAGTTCAGTTCAGTCGCTCAGTCGTGTCCGACTCTTTGCGACCCCATGAACTGCAGCACGCCAGGCCTCCCTGTCCATCACCAACTCCCAGAGTTCACTCATACTCACGTCCATCGAGTCGGTGATGCCATCAAGCCATCTCATCCTCTGTCATCTCCTTTTCCTCCTGCCCCTAATCCCTCCCAGCATCAGTCTTTTCCAATGAGTCACCTCTTCGCTTGAGGTGGCCAAAGTACTGGAGTTTCAGCTTTAGCATCAGTCCTTCCAATGAAAACCCAGGGCTGATCTCCTTTAGAATGGACTGGTTGGATCTCTTTGCAGTTCAAGGGACTCTCAAGAGTCTTCTCCAACACGACAGTTCAAAAGCATCAAATCGTCAGTGCTCAGCTTTCTTCACAGTCCAACTCTCACATCCATACATGACCACAGGAAAAACCATAGCCTTGACTAGACGGACCTTTGTTGGCAAAGTAATGTCTCTGCTTTCGAATATGCTATCTAGGTTTAGTTTGGTAAATTCGACCTCATCTTTTAAAATCTGTGATTAGAAGCTACAGTGCAATTTCTGGCACTTTTTAGAGCAGTTTCCCTTCTGGCTCAAATTCATAAGAGGAAGATGTTTGGTGAAATGATTTTGGCTGTTAAAATGTGTTTCATACTTGCACCTTGAGATTGTATAACGATTAAGTGAAAGCATGTACTAATAAAACATATACAACACAATAAAGAATTGGTGACTGATGTAATTATTAGGATAGACAGAAAGATTATTTCAAGGAGTCCTAACTGACAACAAAACAGGGAAATATAATGCAACTAACCATAAGGAGGAGCTTGTGGATGTTTTGTGAGAAATAGTCTGATCATGCCAGTATACCTGTGTGTCCTAGAATTCCACTTTCCTTCTATGGGGTAGATCTCTCAACCACAGTGCCTGTCAGTCCTATGATTTTATATATATAAAATATATATAGTATATATATATAGTATATATATATAAATATATATATATAGTATAGTTGATTCATAGTGTTGTATTGTCCCCTGAGCTTAGTGTAGCATCTTGTTTTTCCTTCCCATATATAATAGTTTGCATCTGCCAGTCCCAACCTCCCCATCCTTCCCTCCCACACTCCCCTCCCTCCCCCTTGGTAATCACAAGCCTGCTCTCTTTGTCTGTGGGTCTGTTTCTGTTCACAGATAAGTTCATTTGTGTCAAAGTTTGGATTCTACATATAAGTGACAGAATATGCTATCTGCTTTCTCTGATTTACCTCACTTATGATAATCTCTAGGACCATCCCTTTTGCTGCAGATGGCAGTACTTCACCATTTTTTATGGCTGAGTAGTATTCCATTGAATGCATGTGCCAACCTTCTTTAACTATTCATCGGTTGCTGAACATTTAGGTTGTTTCCATGTCTTGGCTATTGTAAATAATGGTCTATGAACTAACAACCTTGTGATTTTTAGTTTTTTTTTTTAAATTTTATCCTTTAAGATGTAAGACTCAGTTCTGTTTACTTAGAGAGTGATTGGTCATAATATCTGTGATGCTCATTATTCATGGCCCCAATCTTTTTGACATCTGAGAAGAAATATTTATATTATTATCTCTTTCTTCTATACAATAAAACTGTGCAATAGTAATAATAAAATGAGACAAACCATATTAATGATCAGAAAATAAATGTAGACTGTGACATCTTTCTTTTACTTTTGTTATATAATCATGCCAGCAAATTTAATTAAATATAAAATAACTGTAAAGGGAAAAATGAATTGTTTAATAATGTTCAATTACAATAATACATTATTTGAAACAGGGGTTTAAATTTGTACCTACATAATGGCTTGTCACAGAAATGAATAATACAATTACAATTTCTGTTTCAAGACCTATTTTTTGCATGTTTGTCAATGATTTTGTGACAACTGACATTTTTGCATGTTCATTTTCAACAGAAGGTCAATCCATCTTAGCTTACAGTTCAACAAAAAATACTTTTTTTTGGCATTTTATTTATTTATTTTTAACCATTTATCATTTATTTATTTATTTATTTTTTAAACTTTACAATATTGCATTGGTTTTGCCATACATCAACATGAATCTGCCATGGGTGTACATGTGTTCCCCATCCTGAATCACATTTTTATTAATTTTTATTTTAAAAATACTTCTTTCCCCAAAAGTGACAGATACTAAATTTATTATGAAAAGTTTTTTATGTAAGAATGTATTGACAGCAATTTGTAAAATCTCATTTCATGATGAATTCTAGAATTTCAACATTTTTCTCCCAAGGATTGATTTCAGTAGTGGAAAATAATTTGGACATAATGAAAAACTCCAAATAGTCACATAGAATGGCAGGATTAAAGTAATTAAAGTTCTGTTTCTTAGTCTTTTACCATTATTGTGTTATTAACTGCTTAAACACTGAAATACATTGGTTAGAAATACAATTGCACCCTGAGTGAACTCAAATTATTCTAAACTATTGCAAAATTACTCTTTAAACATAGACATATGTCAGTCACTTTGTGTTGGGAGATTAATTGTATAATTGGAATTTCCTCAAATTAGCTTTGATTTTATATATATATATATAATGTTTATAAAATTTTATTGAAGGAGAAATAGTATGTGCTAATTTGCACATTATATTGTTATTAAAACTCAACATTCAACTATACTTGCCACAAGTGTAAAATTAGAGCAGCAAAAGGTTTGGTTTGATTCGGAAATGACATTTTACAAACTGCTGGCTACCTTTATTGAATCTCCAGGGCAGGCCTCTTCCATCTGCCCTGGTCTTAGTACCTCACTATCAGAAGATAGTTTCTTATGGGTGTCTCATACTTCAGATTGCTTTGTGAACTGAGGTGCTGATTGCCTATGTTCTAGATTATTTTCCTAAGAATGTCTGCACTGAGAACAGTCTTAAAAGAAAAAGATGGTGTCTTCTTCCAAATCAAAGATCAGAATCAAAGAGAGTTTCTTTCTCCAGGATAAAGAAAACATATGCGTATTCTCTTTTATAAAAGTTTGGAGTTCCCTAACCTTGAATTATTTTCTGTCACATGACAATTACCTAGTCTTCTTCACATCACACGATGGAACTGGGGCTCAGGAAACTGGCCTAAATACTGGTATTCTGGCCATTGCTATCGCTATGAGTAATAAAGTCGTTTATCTGTAAACCAGGTGTTTCATGCCTTCTGCCAGCATCCATACAATTGTGGCAAGCAGGATGAAATCTCACTTAGCACAAACAACTCTGTTACAAATATCTTGTAGATAAATTAACCTGTTCAAAATACAAAGGAAAGTAGGTGACATAAAAGAAATATGGAGGATTTCTTTGCATCTTAGAATGGGTTATACACAGAATAGTCTTTAGATGTTACTTTCTTGATGTTTAGGTCATTTGTGTGTTGTCATGGTGATAAGAGGCATGACAGGCGAAAACCAGAAACAATCAAGGGCCATGCATAGAAACAATAAGTTGCCAAGTGGTACAGGAGGCAATGGCTTCTTGGAAAGGAGGCAATTAGGGTCTAACGCGAGTGGCTAATCAGGAAATGTCACATCCGGAGAGGCAGAAGTCAGAAATTAAGAACAAGTGGTAGTAAATGAAGATGAAGTAGCTGAAGGTTGGCTTAGAAAAGGCAGGGCTATAGCAATTTGTTGAACTCAGTCTTACACCCCCACATTGTCCCCCACACTTTAAACCTGCTTTGAGCAACATATATTCCTCCACATCCTTAGATGGGGTCTCAGATCTGAAATCTGCAGAGACAGTATTAGTATCATTTGCATCATATCTCATTTCTTTATAATCTTTTTCCAGTTTATATTATTTTATTTCCAAGTTTGAACATTTAAAGGGAAAAATCAATTAAATTTAGTTCACCACACTTTCACAACTCTGGATTCTATTATAGAAGGCGTTTATTTGTTGCCTTCCCTTTATTTTAATTTATTGTTTGCAATCTTTATTACAATCATTTAGAGACACTTTTCCCTGGTTACTAATCCCTTTAGAGCTGATGGGTGTATCATAAGTACTGACATCATCATTATTATGTAGCAGCATGTTCTCAGGGAGATGGAGTGGGAAACAGAAAACATTTACGTCTTCTCCCTGGAGGAGATGTTAAATGTAGCACGATAGAGGCCATATTAATGCCACCGACTCTAGAGAATATATTGCTGTGTATTTTTTCATCATACAGATATTATCAGGTTGACAGTACACTGTATAAAAATTCCAAAAATTATAATTTAGACTGTAATTTTCAGTCTAAGATGACCATTAAAAATGTTGAAATATCTATACGAAATCAAGATGCAAAGATATTCTTGTTCCCTGGTGTTTAGAGTTAACTTTCCACTCTAAGGAAATGAGACTGGGTTTAATTAAATGTCATTGCTTGTTTGTGAGCACCTACTGTGTTCCAAACTGGGAGTCAGTGCTGAGATCAGACATTCACTAAAACACAGGACCCTTCTCTCATGCAAAATTAAAAGAAAAACACCAAGTATTTACCAAGGGATATTAAATATATATATATATATATATATAAACTTGAATAAGTGAATGATAATATTATATTTAGGAACTGGAGAGATTGAATGTCTTAATGGTACTCTTCCAAAATTAATTTACGTATTCAACAAGAATCTCAGTGAGAAAATAGATGATAGGTAGGTAGGTAGAGAGAGAGATTCAGTTCAGAATAGTTCAGTTCACAGTGTCCAACTCATATGACCCCATGGACTGCAGCACGTCAGGCTTCCCTGTCCTTCACCATCTCCCAGAGCTTACTCAAACTCATGTCCATTGAGTTGGCGATGCCATCCAACCATCTCATCCTCTGTCATCCCCTTCTCTTCCCACCTTCAATCTTTCCAAGCACCAGGATCTTTTCCAATGAGTCAGTTCTTTGCATCAGGTGGCCAAAGTATTGGAGTTTCAGCTTCAGCATAAGTCCTTCCAATATTCAGGACTAATTTCCTTTAGTATTGACTGGTTGGATCTCCTTGCAGGCCAAGGGACTCTCAAGAGTCTTCTCCAACACCACAGTTCAAAAGCATCAATTCTTCAGAGCTCAGCTTTCTTTATAGTCCAACTCTCACATCCATATATGACTACTGGAGAAACCATAACTTTGACTAGATGGACCTTTGCTGGCAAAGTAATGTCTCTGCTTTTTAATATGCATTCTAGGTTGGTCATAGTTTTTCTTCCAAGGAGCAAGGGTCCTTTAATTTCATGGCTGCAGTCACCACCTGCAGTGATTTTGGAATCCCCAAAAATAAAGTCTGTCACTGTTTCCTTTGTTTCTCTATTTATTGACATGAAGTGATGGGACCGGATGCCATGATCTTGTTTTTCTGAACGTTGAATTTTAAGCCAATTCTTTCACTCTCTTCTTTCACTTTCATCAAGTGGCTGTTTAGTTCTTCTTCACTTTCTGCCATAAGGGTGGTGTTATCTGAATATCTGAGGTTATTGATATTTCTCCCAGCAATCTTGATTCCAGATTGTGCTTCATCTAGCCTGGCATTTCACATGGTATACTCTGCATAGAAGTTAAAATAAGCAGGGTGACAATATACAGCCTTAACATACTCTTTCCAGATTTGAAACCAGTGTGTTGTTTCATGTCCAGTTCCTCAGATAAATAGATATATAGATACCAATATGTTTTTGGAAACTTAGAAGATGAATTTAAGTTTGTTCTGACAAAAAGAACCAATACATTTTGGTAAAAAGTTTTGTGATTTTGAATGTCCTACCAGATATAAAAATAAAAAGCTGCATAAATAAAAAGACACATCCGGTTCTGAGAGAAGACTTAACACCTCAAAGAGAATAGACTTAATAGGCCAGAAATAGACAAGGAATATACAGGAATTCAGTGCATAATAAAGATGACATCACAAAAGATTGGAGGAAAATTATTCAATAAAAGACATTGGGGAAAATATGTATGTACTTCAATGATCATGCCTCACAAATGCTTCTTCATTAGAATTAATTCCAGAAGTATTGAAAAGTTAAATGGAAGAAATTATACTATTTTAAAAAAGAAGAAAACATCATAGATGTCTATTTTAGTGATCTTGAGGTGGGAAATTAAATTCTATATAAAAAAAGCAAAGCAAGAACACCCAAAGAAAAAAGAAAATTATATTTTTCTTATAAGAAGCAAAGGATTCTGTGCATAATTACAGTTGGAAGGCAAAAAGAATGAGAAGTTGGAAAATATACGCAATGAATGCAGCAAATTTTTCTTGTACAGAGATTTTGTGGAGAAAACTCACTAAATCTCCCCATTGAGGTGGGCAAAGGACACCATGGTGTGGACTGCCAGCTGTTCAATGAAATCCATCCTGTCTTTGTTATTGATAGAGCTGTCATGTGGCCCATGACTAGTCTCACTCCCAGCCTCCCTCATGGCTGCAGAGCTAAGATTTTCCATGTGGGCCAGGAGCAGAAATGATGGATGCATCTGAGGAGCAGAACTTCTCTGAGAAGGAATGTTCCTGCCTCGATGCCTATCATCCTGCCCACTGAAGCTTGAGTTGCAGGACCCAGCACCTCAGGGTCAGCTTTATAGGGTGCAGAGCTACCGGAGCAAAGGAGCCTGGTCTCTCCATGACCATATGGAGGACTTCCACCTGCCAGTTTCACACCAGCTGGGAAGGGTGATAGATAAGCCTCTACATGTATTTTAGCCTTTGCAGTAACCATGTGGCTTGTTATAGCAATGTAGCTCACCTTTTACACAATGCTAAAAAGAAGAAACACATGTGGTTAATAGCCATGCAAAGTGTATTCATGATTATTAATAATTAAGAACAATTAAAACTCTGATATGTTACTTTCATCTATTGAATAATTATTTTGCAAATATATATATTTATAAAAAAGCAAAATTGCTCATTTTTGACAAGGATTCAGGGGGACTGCCATTCTTAAATAGTTCCTGAGAATGTGTATTGGTCCAAAGTCTTCAAAATTCATTTTGCAATATATGTTTATTGAACAGTGTGAGAAAACATACATATTTTAACTTAATAATTTGTCTTTAATAAATTTATTCTAATAATTAGCATTTAATAAAGATTTATGTGCAAAAATGTTCATTGAAATGTTCTTTCTAAAAACAAAACATTCAGAAGCAAATCAATGCTCTTAAATAATAAAACAGATCATTAAAATTGGGTATATTATTATGATGAATATATATTCATTAAAATTGTGCTTCAAAATTTTTAAGTATTGACATCGTAGTTACCAGTATGAAAAGGTAACACACAAAATATAATATACAGTAATAGAAAGCGTGCATCTAATATTTGGAGGAAACAACTAGACTATAGAAACCATAAATATAGATAATACAGGTACAGGGATTTGAAATAATATTTGCTGAATATTATATTTAGTGCAAGGTAATTTTATAATCTACATTTACCTTTTTAGAACTCTCTATAGTAAGTATTTTATGCTTTTCATGAGAAAAGAAGCAATTTTGAAGGGAAAATGAGTTGCCAAAAACCTGAAGTAGGTTTGTGAACTTCTATTTGTTGATATACCAACTATTGCAGCAAATAGCTTAAAATGTGCTATTTAGAAGACTAGTCTAGGTTTATTTATTTTTGTTCTCTGGCTATGAAACACTTTCTAATGTTAGAGTTTTAGAACTGCAGCATTTTCTACAGAGTGGTACAAAGCTAGTACTTTGGTTGTCAAATATTAATTTTTTTGTTAAAGTATAACATATATACAGAATCATGTACATAGAGTAGATGGTTCCACAATCTGAAAGCATAACCATATATCCAGCACTTACATCAAGAAACAAAAGACTTTTCATGTTCCCTTCTAGTCACTTATACCCAAGCTAACTGCAGACTAATTTTGTCTGTATGTATTTAAAGAGGTTGAATCATAGAATATAGCATCCTTTATGTCATACGTCTATCACTCAGTTTTACCTGTTTTAGATTGTTCATTCTTTTTGCTGTGCATCTTCCATTGTGGAAGTGTACTCTGTTTTATGTATATGTTCTACTGTTGATAGGCATTTACAGAGATTGGAATTTGGGGCTTTTATGATGGACTAGAATATTCTAATATATATCCAGTGAATATACATGTGCATTTTAGTTAAACAAATCTGTAGGAGTATAAAGTGAAGTCCCTCAGTTGTGTCTGACTCTTTGCGATCCCATGGACTGTAGCCTGCCAGGCTCTTCCGTCCACGGGATTTTCCAGGCAAGGATACTGGAGTGGGCTCCCATTTCCTTCTCCAGGGATCTCCCCAACCCAGGGATTGAACCTGGCTCTCCATCACTGCAGGCAGACTCTTCGCTGTCTGAGGCACCAGGGAAGCTTGCTAAGTAATAGGCAAGCAGATGGCCAGCCGTAGTAGATATTGCCAAACATTTTTAAAAATTGTTTAAAATGTGTATCTCATCAGTGGTGCGTGCATTTTCATTGCTTCGCAGTCTTACCAGCACTGGAAGTGTCAGTTTCCCTTTTCTTCTCTTAGTCATTCTGGCAATAGGTAGTGAAGTGGTCTTGACAGCTTAACATTATTGGGTCTTCCAGTGAATGAATATGATATATCTTTCCATTTATTTGGGTTTTCTTTAATTTTTTCAATTGTTTTAATAGCAAATGATTTAGTTTATCTTTTTCTTTAGATTTGTTCTTAGTTATTTGGTTTCAAATGAAATGTTCTTTTTTTTTTTTTTTTTTTAAATTTCTGCACTCTGTGTGTTTATTTCTGCCCTCTATGTGAACTCTGGCCACCATGGTCTCCCAAGACATCCATCTCTATCTCTCTACCTAGAGTGTCCTCTGGGACTGTTCTGCATTCCACTTCTCTCAACACCGTAAGGGGAGATGAGCTTAAGGTTCACTTCATTTGTCCCTCTCTTAGAGATTACATTCCTTCATTTTCTAATATTTTTTAAAAAATATATTCTGGGTTTTTTTTTCAGTAGAGAGAAAAGTCAGTTTCCTTATCCTCCATCTTGACTCAAAGCAGAAGATATAGATACCACAGGTGTTTGCTCTGTTATTGTTCTTCCAGAATATACATATAGATTTTCATATTCTTTTAGCTGCATATCATGTTTTACATAAACACAAATACACAATTTTAACGAGTTTTTACAAAGTTATAGAGAGTACTTATTTTAAAATGTTATCACAGTTTAAAAACAAGTGGGCAAATTTTACAATTTTTTCAACATTCACTTTCTTCTCAAGCATTGGAAGAGGAAGTAACAGGAGAGTCATACAGAGACTTTGAAATAACCACTGAGGTTTGGCCACTGCTAAGTAGAAGCAGTAAGTGGTTGCTATTTCTCATTTTGATGACAATTGGGTTAAAGGAAGTCTGTAGCAGCAGGAATGTGACAAAGTTGTGGTTTAGAAATGCAAGAGCCGGAAATGCCCACATCTGTTTAAAAATAAATAGCAGAATGTGGCTATTCTCTCAAAGTTTAAGAAAAAAAAAAAAAAGAATTGAATTAAACACAAATCAATGGCAGTTTGCAGATTCCAATAGCATTAAACCCTACTTAGGTTTTCGTACTCTTAGATATTTTCTCTAAATTATGTGTTTTTGAAAATTCACATTATTTTGTTATCTCCTAGGGTGTACTTAGGTGACAGGAGACTCCAATTTTAATCTGATCTGTAGGCCATATATTTTGGAAGCCACAGGTTTTAAGATTTTATATTTTCTAACCACCCCTCCATATGCCCTGTCCTCCCTAGTTAGCATTCCATGACATTAGTGAGACAGAGTCCAGCTCATACAACTTGCAGCACAACAGGCCAATCTAAAAATATTTGTTGGGCCAAACAAAGCAACTTTATTCAGCAAGCCAGCAGTCCAAGGACATGGTGAACTGATGTCCCAACAACCATCTTCCCTGATCTTCTTGAGTTAGAATTCAGGTTCCTTTTATACTAAAAGGCTCCTTTTATAGCAAAAGGCAAAACATCATGGCAAATAGATGAGGAAACCATGGAAATAGTGACAGACTTTACTTTCTTGGGCTCCAAAATCACTGTAGATAGTGACTGCAGCCATGAAATAATAAGATGCTTGCTCCTTGGAAGACAAGCTACAACCAACCTAGATGGCATATTAAAAAGCAGAGACATTACTTTGCCAACAAATGTCCATCTAGTCAAAGCTGTGGTTTTTCCAGTAGTCATGTATGCATGTGAGAGTTGGACAATAAAGAAAGCTGAGAACCAAAGAATTTATGCTTTTGGACTGTGGTGTTGTAGAGTTGTTGAGAATCCCTTGGACAGCAAGGAGATCAAAGCAATCAATCCTAAAGGAAATCGGTCCTGAATATTCATTGGAAGGACTTATGCTGAAGCTGAATCTCCAGTATTTTGGCCACCTGATGCAAATAACTGACTAGTGGAGATCAAAAGAATATGGTTGCAAGAAGGGGTTACTTTCTGATCTTTTCCTTGTATCCTGGGCTTCTGGTCATGGGCAGGCTTGGGCGCAGATCAGCAAACACACTGTGACCCTGACATGGGAACATATGCCCTGCTGCAGGATGCCCACAGGGAGCTGGCACTCAAAGGAAGACCTTCCATGCTGGCCGAGATGTTCCAGAATGATCCTGCGTCAAAGATGGAGACCAGGTTTCTCATTTCCTTATCAGTTAGGAAATCCTGCACTTTTGGAAAGGGAGCAAGGGGGTAAGAAGCCCCAAAGGAGTTCTTGGAATATAACCATATTCCACAGGTGCTTGCAGTTTATGGTGTGTCCAGAAAGAGAGCTTGGCTCACTACCTCCCCAGGGTGCTCTGCACCCCACAGAGCAGCCATTCATTCTGGCTGCTTGGTGTCTGCAAGGATTCACACAGATGGGACATGTCCTAGCTCCAGCAACTCCTTGCCAAATTCATGACGATGTATTTCCACATTGTCACCCCTTGCTGTTAAATGATGTCTAAACTCACATACCATTTCTTTGATTAAATATCCATGATGCCATCCAGCCATCTCATCCCCTGTCGTCCCCTTTTCCTCCTGCTCCCAATCCCTCCCAGCATCAGAGTCATTTCCAATGAGTCAACTCTTCGCATGAGATGGCCAAAGTACTGGAGTTTCAGCTTCAGCATCATTCCTTCCAAAGAACTCTCAGGACTGATCTCCTTCAGAATGGACTGGTTGGATCTCCTTGCATTCCAAGGGACTCTCAAGAGTCTTCTCCAACACCACAGTTCAAAAGCATCAATTCTTCGGCACTCAGCTGACTGTAGCCTACCAGGCTCCTCTGTCCATGGGATTCTCCAGGCAAGAATACTGGAAGGGGTTGCCATTTCCTTCTCCAGGGGGTCTTCCTGACCCAGGGATCGAACCCAGGTCTCCCTCATTGGAGGCAGACTCTTTAACATCTGAGCCACCAGGGAAACCTTAACCTAGAGAGCATATTGAAAAGCAGAGACATTACTTTGCCAACAAAGGTCCGTCTAGTCAAGACTATGGTTTTTCCAGCGGTCATTTATGGATGTGAGAGTTGGACTGTGAAGAAAGCTGAGCACTAAAGAACTGATGCTTTTGAACTGTGGTGTTGGAGAAGACTCTTGAGAGTCCCTTGGACTGTAAGGAGATCCAACCAGTCCATTCTGAAGGAGATCAGCCCTGAGAGTTCTTTGGAAGGAATGATGCTGAAGCTGATACTCCAGTACTTTGGCCACCTCATGCAAAGAGTTGACTCATTGGAAAAGACTCTGATACTGGGAGGGATTGGGGGCAGGAGGAAAAGGCAACAACAGGGGATGAGATGGCTGGATGGCATCACTGACTCGATGGACGTGAGTCTGAGTGAACTCCGGGAGATGGTGATGGACAGGGAGGCCTGGCGTGCTGCGATTCACAGGGTCACAAAGAGTTGGACATGACTGAATGACTGAAATGAACTGAACTGAACTGAACCCTTAAACTTAACTATATTTTCATCTGTCTGCTCATGACAGTTTCCACTTCCTTTGTCATTTTTTGTTTAATTTTGAATTATAACTGGTTTGTTTTTACAAATGTTATCCTCATGAAACTTTAAATCAGTTAAAGTCAGTGTCCTATGTTATGCTCCGAGCCCATATCTCCGAACCGACCGAGAGAGAGAGCAAATCCACCATGGTAAAGCAAGGGCAAGAAGGGAGTTTATCTCTAGCGCGCTAGGGCCCAAGTCTCATCCCACACAAGGGAATCCGACAAGAGCCCCGAACAAAGGAGTATGGCGGCTTATATACAGGCAGTTCCTTGTCTCAGTTACAGGAGTAGCTGGCGTTACATGATTGGCCAGGCAGGATGAGCGCATATCCTGTCTCTTTCTGGTAAACATGACTCAGGTCCTAGAGCCCGTCGTTTGGTCCCTAACATCCTATATCTACTCTTCAGTGTTAATAAAACACATCTAGAAACATTTCCTCCAGTAGTTATGCTATTAAATACAACTTTGTGTGCCCCACCCACAGTGAAACCAAATAAATGGAAACATCACAGTTTGGAGCAGAGGAAGGTGTATTGCAGGGCCATTCAAAGAGATCAGTGGCTCATAGCTAAACCCCCAAATTCCCTTAAGGATTTCAACCAAACATTTTTAAAGGCTAGATGAGGGAGGCGCATGGTGGCAAACTACTTGGTGTAAGAATCCTTTGTTCTTGCAGTTGTCCATATAGCTCAGGTCAGAATGTTCCTGTAAATCTCCAACAATACAAATGTTATTCTCTATTCTTAAACGTTTTATCTCCATGTAAATGAAAAAGTGTTATAAGTCAGAGCCTGATGAATGGGCTCTTCTGCATATTTCAGGCTATAGGCAAAATTCTTAAGTCCAAACAAAAGAAATAGAAAACTAAGGTTAAAGCAAAATCTGACCATTGAGTCAGATTTCTTCTCCTGATTACAGGTATGCAATAAATATGTTTAGATAATAATTTGATTGAATGTCAAAATAATCCTCACGTTGACCATAGTGGTGTTACCTAATGACGAAACATCAAATTTCTGGGGGGGGAGGGAGTCTAACCAGTTTTTAATGAGTATCTATTATATTTTATGTCCTATTCATAATGCAATGTGCATTTCAATCAAGGAAAAAATGTATTAAACTCTGCCTAACTACTTCTAGGATTAGAAAGTTGATATCAACTTGAATTGGAGAAATCAGGAACAAAAAGTTATCTTTTCTGACAGATCACTGAAAGTGAGTTAATGAGTTTAGACACAGGCCAAAATGAAAATTTCTCAAATCAATTTACCATACTAAGGTGTAACCAGGAGTCAACATTTGATTATCAGCCTGGGTTTGGAGACTCAAGACTGAGAGATTTGAAACCTAAGGAAAAGAAAGAAAAATAAATAATATAAGCCTGAGATTCAGTGAAGTGCAGCACATAGGTAATTTGGTCCAGCCCTTGTTGAAACAGGATGGGCTGGAGGATCTGATCATCAGGAAAGAACCTTTTAAGGATTTTAATCTTGGTTGAATCTAACATTGTTGTTTCTGTTTATTTTTAGCTCTTTTTTATTTCTTTCTTGCAGACTATAGTCTGTGTGCCCTGACCAGCTTCTATTAAGAATGCTGATTAAGTTGTGACTTGAGGACAAAATAAATAAAGATATAAATAGATAAATACTAAACTAATTACTATAAGACCATCTTCAAAGTAGGTGAGTAGTTTTGACAGAGACAGTAATTCTTTTCAGTGCCTCATTCCCTTTCTAAATGTTCTATTTATATTCCATCTCCAATAATACATATATGCCCCACTTTTCTCAGTGCAAACAAGGATTCATGTTTTCAGGATAAAAAATGAAAATAATTATTTCATTTATGACATAAATACTTAACATGTTAACACTGCAAATATGTATTATTTGATTTCACTAAACTATATTGTTGGTTTTTGCTTTTGGTATAAATTCTGGTTTACAAAGTTTTTCCTGGAGAAGGGCCAGAAAATTCAATGTAACAGATTGGAAAGTACAAACAACTAAAACATTGTTTAAATCTCAGATCAAATTTCACCTCCTAGGTGAAGCCTTACCAAGATTCCTGGTTAGAATCTTTCATGTCAACAGAGAGAAACTTGAATCACTAAATAATTCAGAAAGAATATTTTTTAATATAAATTTAAAAAGCAGTTTTGAACAACTCCTGAAACTAACGCATCACATAAGGTTGTATGCTGGGGTACTGTCTGCCAAGTAGTGAAATACTGAGTGGAAATGACAGTACTTTTGACTTCCCAGTTTAAAGTTTACATTTATGTCCAGCATTGTGTAAGGAAACAGAGAGCATTCACTTCATTGTATGAAATGGGCTTTCATAATGGTGGTATTCCTTTGTTCTTTAAAAAATTTCATTTTAATTGGAATACAGTTGCTATACAATGTTGTATTAGTTTCTGCTGTGCAGTAAAATTAGTCAAAAATATGTTTACATGTATCCTCTCTTTCCCAGATGTCCTTCCCATTTGGGTCACCATGGAGCATTGAGTAGTTTTCCCTGTGCTATAGAGAAAGTTCTATTAATTATTTTATACATATTACTGTATACACGTTAATCCCAATTTCCTAATTCATTCTACCTACCTTCTCCCTCTTAGTGTCTACATGTTTGTTCTCTATGTCTGTGTCTCCATTTTTTCCTTGCAAGCAGTCTCATTAGAAAAAAATATATATATATAATGGTTTAGTAAGAAATCATTGAGCTATAACAGTTTCAAACTAAACTTTTTCATTTTTGAGGTAAGTGAATTTGAGGTAGTCACACACCATTTTGAGATTTAGTTTCCTCATCTGTTAAACAACATGATGAGCCTACTTTACAACCATTGTGAAAATTCATGGAGACTGAATACACACAAAGTGTCCTGCAGAATAGCTATAGGACTGGGTAGAAAGCCTGGAAAGCAAAGCCTTGTTTATTTGGTTTATACTTTTAACCAGAGATGCCTAGAGTTACAGGCAAGTTTGGCCTTGGTGTGCGAAATCAAGTAGGGCAAAGGCTAGCAGAGTTTCGTCAAGAGAATGCACTGGTCATAGCAAACAGCCTCTTGAAACAACACAAGAGACAACTCTACACATGGACATCACCAGACACTCAGTACTGGAATCGAATTGATTATATTCTTTGCGGCAAAGTTTGAAGAATCTCTATACAGTCATCAAAAACAAGACTGAGAGCTGACTATGGCTCAGATCATGAACTCCTTATTGCCAAATTCAGACTTAAATTGAAGAAAGTAGAGTAAACTGCTAGATCATTCACAAATATCCTAAATGAAATCCTTTACAATTATGCAGCGGCAGTGACAAATAGATTTGAGGGATCAGATCTGACAGACAGAGTACCTGAAGAATTATAGATGGAGGTTCATGACATTGTACAGGAGACAGGAATGAAAACCATCCCCCAGAAAAATAAATGCAAGGCAAAACGAGAAAGTCTTAAAAAACAGCTGAGAAAAGAAGAGATGTAAAAGGCAAAGGAGAAAAGGAAGGATATACCCCTTTGAGTGCAGAGTTCCAAAGAATATCAAGGAGAGATAAGAAACCCTTTCTCAGTGATCAATGCAAAGAAATAGGGGAAAATAATAGAATGGGAAGGACTAGAGATCTCATCAAGAAAATCAGAGATACCAAGGGAACATTTCAGGCAAAGATGGGCACAGTAAAGGATAGAAATGGTATGGACCTAACAGAAGCAGAAGATATTAAGAAGAGGTAGCAAAAATACAAAGGAGAACCATACAAAAAAAAGATTTGATGACACATAGGTTTGTGTCAGGATGGTTTGATCACTCACCTAGAGCCAGGCATCCTGGAATGTGAAGTCAAGTGGGTGTTAGGAAACAAGCATCACTATGAACAAAGCTAGTGGAGATGAAGGAACTGCAGCTGATATATTTCAAATCCTAAAAGATGATGCCGTTAAAGTGTTGCATTCAATATGCCAGCAAATTTGAAAACCTCAGCAGCAGCCACAGCACTGGAAAAGGTCATTTTTCATTCCAATCCCAAAGAAAGGCAATGACAAAAAATGTTCAAATTGCCACACAATTGCACTCATCTCACACGCTAGTAAAGTAATGCTGAACATTCTCTAAATCAGTCTTCAACAGTATGCGAACCGTGAATTTCCATATGTTCAAACTGGATTTAGAAAAGGCAGAGGCACCAGAGATCAAATTGCCAACATCATTGGATCATCAAAAAAACAAGAGAGTTCCAGAAAATCATCTATTTCAGCTTTATTGACTACATCAAAGCCTTTCACTGTGTGGATCACAACAAACTGTGGAACCTTCTTCAAATGATGTGAATACCAGACGACCTGACTTGCCTCCTGAGAAAACTGTATGTAGGTCAAGAAACAACAGTTAGAACAAGACATGGAACAGCAGACTGGTGCCAAATTGGGAAAGGAGTACATCAAGGCTGTATATTGTCATCCTGGTTTTTTTTAACTTATATGCAGAGTACATCACGCAAAATGCCAGGCTGGATGAAGCACAATCTGGAATCAAAATTGCTGGGAGAAATATCAATAACCTCAGATATGCAGATGACACCACCTTTATGGCAGAAAGTGAAGAGGAATTAAATAGTCCCTTGATGAAAGAGGAGAGTGAGTGAAAAAACTGTCTTAAAACTCAACATTCAAAAAACAAAGATCTTGGCATCCAGTCCCATCACATCATGGCACATAGATGGGGAAACAGTGGCAACAGTGACAGACTTTGTTTTCTTGGGCTCCAAAATCACAGCAGATGGTGACTGCAGCCATGAAATTAAAAGATGCTTACTCCTTGGAAGAAAAGCTGTGACCGACCTAGGCAGGATATTAAAAAACAGAGACATTACTTTGCCAACAAAGGTCCAATTAGTCAAAGTTATAGTTTTTCCAGTAGTCATGTATGGATGTGAGATTTGGACATAAAGAAAGCTGAGCACTGAAGAACTGATGCTTCTGAACTGTGGTATTGGAGAAAAGTCTTGAGAATCCCTTGAATTGAAAGATCAAATCAGTCAATCCTAAAGGAAATCAGTCCTGAATATTCATTGAAAGGACTGATGCTGAAGCTGAAACTCCAATACTTTGGCCACCCGTTGAGAAGAATTGACTCACTGGAAAAGACCTTGATGCTGGGAAAGATTAAAGGGAGGAGAAGAAGGGGATGACAGAAGATGCAACAATGAGTTGGATGACATCACCAACTCTATGGAGATGAATTTGAGTAGACTCAGGGAGCTGGTGATAGACAGGGAAGCCTGGTGTCCTACAGTCCATGGAGTCGCAGTGAGTCAGATACAACTGAACTAGTGAACTAAGCTGAACTGAACACTTTTAACAGCATATAGATGATATGTCTGTCCTTTTATCTGTTACTTTTTCAAAGAAAAAAAATAAGAAGGCAAAAGAATGATACGTGAAAATGTAAACCAAAGAGATGTTTCTATAGTATGGCATCACGGAATTTTTTGAAACTGAAAAATTTTCTAACAGCCAAATGTGTGGATCTTGGGGGTACTTTGGAAAATTCAGGCACTGCAGTTCCTGCAGGAAGTGTGGCCTGCGGATGTCCATTGCATAGCAGAAGCGAGTTTGGAAAAATGCTGACACTCAGGTCTATTTTTTTTTTTTTAATTTTAAAATCTTTAATTCTTACATGCGTTCCCAAACATGAACCCCCCTCCCACCTCCCTCCCCATAACATCTCTCTGGGTCATCCCCATGCACCAGCCCCAAGCATGCTGTATCCTGCGTCAGACATAGACTGGCGATTCGATTCTTACATGATAGTATACATGTTACAATGCCATTCTCCCAAATCATCCCACCCTCTCCCTCTCCCTCTGAGTCCAAAAGTCCATTATACACATCTGAGTCTTTTTTCCTGTCTTGCATACAGGGTCGTCATTGCCATCTTTCTAAATTCCATATATATGTGTTAGTATACTGTATTGGTGTTTTTCTTTCTGGCTTACTTCACTCTGTATAATCGGCTCCAGTTTCATCCATCTCATCAGAACTGATTCAAATGAATTCTTTTTAACGGCTGAGGAATACTCCATTGTGTATATGTACCACAGCTTTCTTATCCATTCATCTGCTGATGGACATCTAGGTTGTTTCCATGTCCTGGCTATTATAAACAGTGCTGCAATGAACATTGGGGTACATGTGTCTCTTTCAATTCTGGTTTCCTCAGTGTGTATGCCCAGCAGTGGGATTGCTGGGTCATAAGGTAGTTCTATTTGCAATTTTTTAAGGAATCTCCACACTGTTCTCCATAGTGACTGTACTAGTTTGCATTCCCACCAACAGTGTAGGAGGGTTCCCTTTTCTCCACACCCTCTCCAGCATTTATTGCTTGCAGATTTTTGGATCGCAGCCATTCTGACTGGTGTGAAGTGGTACCTCATTGTGGTTTTGATTTGCATTTTTCTAATAATGAGTGATGTTGAGCATCTTTTCATGTGTTTGTTAGCCATCCGTATGTCTTCTTTGGAGAAATGTCTATTTAGTTCTTCGGCCCATTTTTTGATTGGGTCGTTTCTATCTAACACTGCACACAAAAATAAACTCAAAATGGATTAAAGATCTAAATGTAAGACCAGAAACTATAAAAATCCTAGAGGAGAACATAGGCAAAACACTCTCAGACATAAATCACAGCAGGATCCTCTATGATCCACCTCCCAGAATTCTGGAAATAAAAGCAAAAATAAACAAATGGGATCTAATTAAAATTAAAAGCTTCTACACAACAAAGGAAAATATAAGCAAGGTGAAAAGACAGCCTTCTGAATGGGAGAAAATAACAGCAAATGAAGCAACTGACAAACAACTAATCTCAAAAATATACAAGCAACTTATGCAGCTCAATTCCAGGTTTATTGTTGACTTTGGTGTTGCTTTAAATTGAATTCAATTCCCCGCAGGGGCATTTCTTCTCATTGTTGTATTTAACCTGTTATATTACCCAATTACACAATATACAAGTTGCTGTGTGATAACCCCTGACTGCATCTGAGTAACCATCCCCATTCCTACCTCTGCTCACAGCCAGGTGTCAAAGAGGGAAAGAGACTGGGTCGGGGATGTGTAAGAAGATCTTTTGTTCCTTTTCTGTTTGTTCATCCCTGTTTTCCTCAAACCTTAATCATAATATGAGATCCCTGGGTAATATTTAACCTAGGTACTGATTTTTGCTTTGCTGAATGTACACAATACCTTGCTTAACCTGTTGGCTCCTCTTCAGGATTAAGAGTAAGAATGAATAATTACTTACATGCGTTCCCAAACATGAACCCCCCTCCCACCTCCCTCCCCACAACATCTCTCTGGGTCATCCCCATGCACCTGCCCCAAGCAAGCTGCACCCTACGTCAGACATGGACTGGCGATTCAATTCTTACATGACAGTATACATGTTAGAATTCCCATTCTCCCAAATCAAACATAAAATAAACGTAATAAATTAAAAAAAAAAAAAGAATGAATAATTAGGCAGATAAAGAATGACTGACTCTCTGTTCCTAGCTTCTTTTTAGCAAATTTGCAGGTGGATCTTATGGGTGCACCGGAAAGATAACATCCGAAGGAAGATCAGAAGTCAACAGGTCTTCCCACAATGGAAAAATGATGACACATCTGACATCTTACCTTAATGATTAACTCAGATTGCTTCACCTTTCTCCGTTTAAAAAAAAGCATGGCTGAGCAGAATATTCAGAGTTGGACACAAGTCTACTTTCTCTCCAGCTTTTTGGAGTAAAAGTCTCTCCTTTCTACCAACACTTGCCCCTCAAATATTGGCTTTTGAGCAGAGACCTGCTGGACTGGAGTTCAGTAACAAAAAGAGCTCTCTTGGACAGAGGACTGAGAGACAGGGTTCCAGCTCCCTCTTTCCTACCGCAGTCACTGATTTTCAGTTTCCTTACTTGTCAAACATGGGCTTTGGTTAGCACCGGCTGATTTACAAGGTCTCGTTTCACTGCAAGACTCTGGATTCAGGTCTCATGAAGCTGAATTAAATGTTCTTTTGCTATCATCACAGTTCCCTCCTTCTTCCCTAGGAAATAGAAAACTTCTGCACTTGAGAATACTATCTGACTTCCAAAAAATGTCCATACACTTGTATTTTATAGGTTCTGTTTTAACGAAACAAGCCTACTGTCAACCTGCGAACTCTCACGATTGTTGAAATGCAAAAGCAAAGTGAAAGAGCAAATCATTTGATTATTTTTCTTCGATAGCAAGGAATAAAAGTAACTTTGTCTCTCCTAGTATAGCCATTCCTGGCAATTCATTATATCATGGGGAAAAAAATGGGTCAGGTTTAAATATCCTGCTGTTTATAAAAATATATGAAGCCATAAAGCGGTCTTTGTATGTGTCCTTTTTGAGAGAGGGGATGCTTTAAATGACCGGGCTGGCTTTTGTAGACCAAGTCTTTTTTCGCGCGGCATGACCATTGGCGGGAGGCTGGGAGGGGTTACCTCGTGTCTCAGACACAGGGCAGAATGCAGCTGTGAGTCAGGCACCAAGAGCCCACGATATTGGCTCTCGAAAGGACGACAGGAATTCTGTGTTCTTCTGATTTTATTTTTACCCACTTCTCGCCTCTAGTTCTGAAGGTGATTAGAGGGGTTCCCAGAGACAAAGACACACACCACACACTGCGCACCACACTGATTTGTGGTTTTGGTTTTATGAGCCTCTTCCTCGAGTCCCATATCCATACGTTACAGAAGATTTGTCTCAATGCCACTTGTAGCATGATCCAATCACTTAATTTTTTATTGCATATTCTTTCCCACACAACCACAGGAGCGCTTTTATTTTCATCTTATGCTAGAGAATGAGATTTCTTGAGTCTTCCGTGTGCTCTTTTATTTTTGAATGATTGCCAAGATCAATTTGCAAGACTGGAAATCTATTTAAATAGCATAGAGCTATCAACCTGATAACTAACGAAAAATGCATTTAGTTCTGCTTTTTAACATAAATCTCTCTAATCTAGATTTCCACTCCTAAGAAGGTCATGGGGCCACTTACTTAGGGTTGGGGAAGGTTGAAGAATAAATTATGGCTGCCTATAAATTGAGTGAGTGAGGCAGCAAATGACGAGGCAGGGAGATGTGGAGTCACATAGACCTTGAAGAGGCCACTTGGGGATGATCTTGCTGCCAAATCATCAGTATTTATGACATCTTCTTTGAGGTTGTAAAATGTTGGCCCTGGGTATTATACGGTGGGAATATTACATGGGTCACCTATCTTGCTTCTGAATTTTTGCTCAAAATATTCCCTATGCCTAGATGTGTCTCTCCCTTGCTCCCTCAGTAAGTTTTATTTATGTATAAACTTGATTTCAAACTCTAACCTTGGCTCTTCAAGAATCCTGCCTGAGTTGACATAAAAAGCCCATCATTTTACCATGTTAAGCACACCTCTTTATTTTTAAACATAATTATTTCTATTAAATTAAAAAAATATATTTTAAATGTCCACTACAAGACAAGCAGCACAGTAGTAGACAAGCACACAAATATCGTAACCACATTTGCAGACATTGTCGGAATATAAAATTCTCTGCTTTGCTGGAGACTGGGTAGGACCTTCTGACCCCAAACAACCTTCCCATAAATCAGGGCAGGAAATCCAGTCATCCTTGGTCCTCTCTCTTGTTCTAAATTAAACACTCTACCCTGGGTGAGGTGACAACAGAATTTGTCATCAGCATTTAGAGGTGATAGGTTTACTCAGCACTTCAAAAGGAAGGCTCTGCAGGAGGGGAAGGAGGATGGGCCGCGATGGTAGGGCAGTGGTGACCTTCGGCATGGAGCTCAACGTGTCTCGAGGCACCCAAGCCAAGCCAGGGGATGGCTAGTGACCCTCTCTGCAAGGCTCCTCTTCAGACAGCCAGCTCCCAAAGAGAGGAGAGAAATGTGTTGCACACTCAGAAGTCTCCTTCTGAAAGGAAAAGCAAAGAGCTCAAAATAGTGAATTCCTGACCCTCAAGCGATATTGCTGTGTCAACTACCTGGGGCAGAATAACTGCTCCCCCTGAGCCCTTGTCTCACCATATGCCTTGCTCTTACTCCCTGTGAAGATGAGAAGGCCCTTGTGGAATCTCTGTCTCCAGGAAGGGTGTGTATGAAGCAGGATTATGTGTATTAAACGTTCCCCTGCATTTACACACATCTGGAACTAGGACATGCTTTTTTGGTTGAGGTGTCCATAAGCCCCAGTCCCTGGCAGTCTGGCTCCCACCTGTGGTCAAACTGTTGGTATGGATTCCCTGATGTGCAACAAAAAGTCACAACAGGCAGGTTTTTTTCATGTTTTGTTAGAAAAGCAGAGATCTCAAGTCTTGCTCATGGTAGGTCTTCAGAGATCATGTATCTAGTGGACTTTTTGATTTAGCAATTGTGACAAATTCAATTTCTGTATCAAATATCAGTGGGTCACCATAAAGGAACTTCTCAGTATCCTCGAGGGCTCTGAAATCAACATCTTCTGGGAGAAAGAAGACATAACTGAATACAGCCAAAAGGAGGTGGCTTCTCTGTGGACAGAAATCTTCCTTTCCTCCCTCTCCCCTCATGCGTTCTGTCACACAGAAGTCCTGCCGCCTCCTCTACCCCCAGAGCTGAGCTCACCCAGTGTGATCTTATTAAAGCAGGTGACACTGACAGATCTAACATGTTTAATGAAGACTTATTTTATTGGAGTATAGTTAATTTACAAGGTTATGTTAGTTTCAGCATACAGTAAAGTGATTCAGTTATACACATGCATCTATTATTTTTCAGATTATTTTCTCTCTTAGAGGTTGTTACAAAACATTGAGTGAAGTTCCCTATGCTATATTGCATATCGTTGTGATTTCATATATACTAGTGCGTATGTTGGAGAAAGCAATGGCACCCCACTCCAGTACTCTTGCCTAGAAAATTCCAGGGATGGAGGAGCCTGGTGGGCTGCAGTCCATGGAGTCGCTGAGAGGTAGACACGACTCAGTGACTTCACGTTCACTTTTCACTTTCATGCATTGGAGAAGGAAATGGCAACCCACTCCAGTGTTCTTGCCTGGAGAATCCCAGGGACGGGGGAGCCTGGTGGGCTGTCGTCTATGGGGTGGCACAGAGTCGGACACGACTGAAGCAACTTAGCAGCAGCAGCAGCAGTGTGTATGTGTTCATCTCAAACTCCTAATTTGTCCCCCTTCCCCCGCTTTCCACTTTGTTAACCTTCAGTTTGTGTTCTATGTCTGTGGGTCTGCTTCTGTAAATAAGCTGTCTGTATTTCCTTTAGATTCCACATTCAAGTGATATGAGTTTTGTCTTTCTCTGTCTCACTCCATTTAGTATGATAAATAGCCTCTAGGTCATTCCATGTTGCTGCAAACGGTCTCATTTCCTTCTCTTTTATGGCTATGCCTATGTATGTGTTCAGTTGCTCAGTTGTGTCTGCCTCTTTGTGACTCCATGGGCTATAGCCTTCCAGGCCCTTCTGTTCATGGTATTATTCAGGCAAGAATACTGGAGTAGGTTGCCATTTCCTCCTCCAGGAGATCTTCCTAACCCAGGGATCAAACCTGAATCTCCTGGATTTCCTGCATTGGCATGCAGATTCTTTAACTCTGACCACCAGGGAAATTTTTTATGGCTGAATAAGATTTAAAAATGTTAAAAAGATTGAAAGTCATTTTAAAAAGAATGAAATGTGAGACTTGGAAAATTGAAAAATGTGAGACTTAGAACCATGAGGAATAATGATTAATTCTTTGTTAACAGCAGGATTTATATCCACAACTCTATGATTCAGGCCCTCTGCCTGAAGGACTCTCCAATGTCTTGCTCTGGATGGAGCTTTTACTGAGCCCTTTGAGAAAGCAAGCAGCTCACAAGTAAGAGGCATGTGTTACAAGAGGCCTCTCCAATTCAGAGAGGAAAAAGAGAATCAAGGATCTCCCAGAACAAACTAGGGATACTGGAAAGACTCAAAAAAATGAGAAATTGAGTTAAAAATTCTTCGTTAAGGATGTGGTACATATATTCAATAGGATATTTCTCAACCATAAAAAAGAATGAATTCATGCCATATAGTTTTGTTTGAAACCAACACAACACTGTAAATTAATCATACATTAATAAATTAAAACATGATTTTAAATGAAAAAAAAATAAAGAAAAGATTTTTGCCAACCTAATGCCTACGCATAACTCTGAAAACCCTGTGTCCTGTACAGTAAGCTGGTGCTCTAACCTTGCCTTGTCTCCTGGTTTTGATGGTCAGAATCAGTCACACTCAACTCCTGTAACTCTTTCTCCAACATTTACCTGCATATTTCTGCTTTTTTATTCCTTAGTGAAGTTTGGCTCTGACCAATTTGTTTTACAAGACAGAAGGGCATTAGTTTCCGACAGCCTCTTGCCTGTATCACTGCCTTCCGCATAAAGGTAAATCCATAGTCTGTGTTTAAATCCCTATGTCTATGCACATGCTGTCTGTACTCAGCCAAATGTTACACCAGGATTTCTTCTCTTGTACAAATCTGTGTTAATCTTGATGTTCATACATCTTGTTTGTCATTTGATGAGTTTCATAATGATCACTCATTCTGTCCATAGTTTCTAACAACTTTCCACTGCAGTTGTCTATAAAATTGAATGTTCCATTTCATTGTTTTTCTAGAGTGTTCCACTCCTGGAGATCGGAGTCTTCTGCTTCACAGTAGATGAGCGGCAGTCCAGGCCTGCTCACAGCTGTCACTCTGGGACATCCCTACCCAAGCACCAGATCATCCTTCTGCTTGGACTCTGGGTAGAATCTCTGGACACCTGGTTCCTAGGGCCTCTTTTCTTGGTTACCTTCCTTGTTTTGAGAGCTCACACACCCTCCCTTTGGGTGGATTCCTGAGGAAAAAAATATATGGGAAGTAAGATCCTGATATCTTGGAAATCGAAGTGTTGTTATTCTTCTTCCACATTCTTTAATTAAGATTCTGATTGTGGGCAATAATACAGGGTGAAAATTACTTCACTCAGAATTGTGAAAGCCTTTTGCTTCTCAAAAGCCTTTGCTTCTCAAAGAGTCGGACACGACTGAGCGACTGAACTGAACTGAACTGACTGCTTCTCAATGTGGTTTCAACAACTGATGTCATTTTACTTTATATTCCTTTTTATGTGATCCATGCTTGTTCCACACTGGAGATTTTTGAGGATAAATTTCTTTACCTTTCCTGTTGTGAAATTGATGCTGCATTGCCTCGGTGTTTTCCTTCCTTCCTCCCTTTGTTATTCCCTCCCTCCCTTGCTTTCTTTCTTTCATCATGCTGGGCTTTGTTAAACCAATTTAATCCATTGACTCATGGTTCAGGTTCAGGAAATGTTTTGTATTACTATATCTTGATAATCCCATCTAATCCTCTACTGACTATTTAGGGGAGGTTTATTTTTGAGTAGAGATAAAGACGTGTTAATTTGCCTGGATAATTTGCCTGGTTCCTCTAGGATTGTCTCAATATTAATGCATGAGTTAAGCTGGTCAGTATTTAGACACTTCTTCATCCTACAAAATGCAATATGTACCTTATATCCTTTTACGTGCTACACCCTAAACTCAGAGAACCTGTCAAACTCTACTTGGGCTAAACCTCCCTGCCCTGCATCTTGAAAACTCTTTCAAGACAGTGAGCTCAGGGAATTACAGGACCCTTCTCATCTGCCTTCCTTCCCTCAAGGTCCATTGTTCTTTGTTGTTTGATATCTGGTATCAATTTGAGAACTCGTTTTCAGATATTTTAGTTGGTGTTGAGGTCATTTCCGGGCAGTGAGGGGGGAAGGGTAATTCTCCAGTCCTTTTTACTCCATCTTGACTAGAAATAAAAGATCTGACTCATTTATATTTGAAGCTTGCTTTTACATTATAGGAAGATTTAATCTTTGCTTCTACACACTTGCTCTCAGATATTTCATTTTAGCTTTCAGTGTATTTTTATAGCAGATAATAGCAGCTTCATTTTATGCTTTGTAAATCATCGATGCGAAGTTTTTCTCTTGTTACTTCCCCTTACTCTTGTATTTAGACTTCCCAGTCAGAGAGCTTTCTGATTCATAGAAAAATGTTTGTGTTGATGATCATTTTGGCATTAAATTTCCTTAGAATTCTCTACAGTATCTGATTTTTAAAAATGATTTCAGATACACTCTTTTTCTCAATTTTATCACATCTTTCATTGCTTTCCACTTTAAAAAAAAAACATAATGTTGTAATCAAAAATATGCTGAGTACTAGTAAAAAATAGCAGTGGTCATTGATTTCTATATGTGTTAGAGTTACAATTTCATTTTTATAAGCTGTAACAAAGTGAATTTTCTCACAAATAAATTGCAATTTTAATTCAGGTGCAGAGATTTTTAAAAATGTAACTTATATAAGTATTTATGTGCTCCAAAAAACAGCACACCATGTCTTATATTATCTATTTATGACAACAGTTATGTAAATAAAGTGTTTTGCTTTACTGGGGCGAATATGACTCAGGAAGGATCTTCCCTGAAACAATCTATCAATACCCTTCTTGGCAACAGTCAAGATCATATTATAAGGAAGCATGTGAAGAGTGAGTCTCATTTCTATCACATTTATAGCTTCATTGATGTCTATTAGAGAGAAGGCCTATAACACTTCTTATCTTTATTTTTACTTTTTCTGATGCAGACTCATTGTTTTGGGAAACTCTTACTTGGAACTCAAGATGAAAAACAGATGATAGCAAGTTATGCATTCCTGAGCTACTGACACCTTGAAAATACTCAGCCAGCAGATGTGTGACAATCCAGGAGGCATTTATCCCTTTTGTATTCTTTCATTAGTGTCATTGGTGTTATCAAATTTTAAGTAGGGTATTATGCATTTTCTCAGAAAGCCAGTGATTCAAATTTGATCCCAGTCCAGAGTTAGTGTACACTTAGTTCTCAGAAACATCATTAAAAAGCTGACTCCTGTCTCTTCCACATTGTCTGATAGGATATTAGTGTTCTGGTCATCAGAGGAAGCTTTCAGCAATCATCTTTGTGGTTTCGACCTAGATATCTGCGTTCATTCACCCCACTATGTATGAGCATCTATTAGGAACCTAATATTATAAAAAAATGTTAAAGGGTCAGAGAAAACCTATGTCCTTTGACTAGAACTTTGAGTTTATTGTAAGCTCTGATGTCTTCATTCTTTATAAAAGGAGAGGGTGAAGTGGCATGTTAGTCGACAATACGAGAGGATCATTTGAACAGATTAGAAAGGGTGAGTTTTAATGTTTATCACTGCTCAATGCATAACCAACTATCCTCATGAGTAGGCCAGCTAATGATGACCATGTGGAATAATTTGTGAGCCAGAGATAGCGTCACTGCTTTGGGATAACATTCACTGCTGGTTATTCATGGGCATTAAATCACTAGTGCCCTAATTCACGCCCATCCTTTTGTTATGT
The DNA here is from genome assembly GCF_001704415.2 of Capra hircus. Classification (NCBI taxonomy): domain Eukaryota; kingdom Metazoa; phylum Chordata; class Mammalia; order Artiodactyla; family Bovidae; genus Capra; species Capra hircus. The sequence continues at coordinate 92,650,164 of NC_030821.1, forward strand.
TGGATCCACTGCCAAGCAAAACCTGAACTTGTATTTCAGCAGGAATCTTAAATAAAACTTTATAGGTGATAAAATACACCTATAAAATGATTAGCTCCAGAATCCCATTTTTGTATTCTTTTTCCTCCAAATATATCCTTCAATTGTGGTCTCTGTGTTTTTGTGTTGACCTAAGACAACAATGCAGGAGACCCAGGTTCGATCCCTGGGTCAGGAAGATCCCCTGGAGAAGGCAATGGCAACCCACTCCAGTACTATTGCCTGGAAAATCCCATGGACAGAGGAGCCTGATAGGCTACAGTCCATGGGGTCGCAAAGAGTTGGACACGACTGAGTGACTTCACAGACAGACAGAAGACAACAATAAAGAATTTCAGTAGTGTTACTTGGGAGATGTGCATGTTAGTATTGGTTCTAGAACTCAGTACTGAGACCTTGGGACTTGTCTTTCATGTGTAAAATGGGGAGTTTGAGCAGCATGATTTGTAAAGTACTTTAAAGCTCCCAAATTCCAAAATATTAACCTTTCTATCACTAAGGAAAGGGCTTAATAAGATCATGTGAATTGTTAGTGACTTTGTCACGAATTCCCAATAAAGTTGTATCTAAAAGAAAAATACAGTAGTCCTCTTTACATATGATTTCACTTTCTGCAGATTCAGTCACCAGCAGTCAACTATAGTTCAAAAATATTAAATGGAAAATTCCAGAAATATATAATTCATAAGTTTTAAATTGTGTGCTTTTCTGAGTAGCATGAGGAAGTCTTAGGCCATTCCTCTCAGGGAATCCACCACAATTGACGTAACCATGGTTCCAGGACCCAGGCTCTCCCAAAGTAGGTGATGGCCCATACATCATCAGACGGTCAGTATTAGATTATTGCTACTTCAAATACCTCCATCATTCACTCACATTATTTCATCCTACTGGTGTTTTATCTTCTTCCATCATCACAAGGAGTAGGGTGGGTAGAGTCTAGGAAGATATTTTGGGAAAGAGACCATATTCACAAAACTTTTGTTATATTAGATTGCTATAGCTGTTCTCCTTTATTAGCTATTGTTGGCTTCTCTGAAGTCTCAGATGGTAAAGAATCTGCCTGCAATGCAGGAAACCCAGATGTGATTCCCTTGGTCAGGGAGAATACAATGGAGAAGGGAACGGCTACCTGCACCAGTATTCTTGCCTGGAGAATTGAAAGGACAGAGGAGCCTGGAAGGTTATAGTCCATGGAGTTGCAAAGAGTTGGACACAACTGAGAGGCTAACACTTTTCACTTTCGTTGTTGTTAATCTCCTTTTGTGTCTAATATATATTAAACTTTATCATAGGTATGTATGCATAGGGAAATACATAACATGGGTGGGATTTGGTGCTATCCATGGTTTCAGACATCCGCTTAGGGTCTCGGAACACATTCCCCCATAGAGAAGTAGGCAGGACAACTGTATACTTGAAATGGTTGTGTCAAGTTTTGAGAACTAGAGTAATGAGAATTAGAGCTTCATTATTTCTGCTAACATCATCATTCTGGGTGATCTCAATAAACACACTTTCCATTTCCATTAAGATATGATTTTTATCCACTTACCTACTCCACAAGTATCTACTCATTCATTAAATACATCTTGAGTGTCTACTATGGAACAATTACTATTCTAGGTATTTTGCAGATATGTTTTAATTCATATAATTATTTTACATGCTAATATGAGGTTTGTAAAATTATGGGGTCTCAAGTGAGTGCTCTAGAAAATGGTGAAAGACTGAAAAGTATATTAGAAAATAGTTTTCCAACCTCACTGAGCTGCCTCATTCCCTGCTTCCACCCCTGTTGCACCCTGGGCAATTCTGAATATTCTTCCCAAATATTTTGGGTGAAAGGGGAAGAATAATTTTGATGGATAGAGCAGGACCCTAAGAAGGCAATATTAGCATAATATATTCAGGCAGATACACTCTTTAATGAGGATGAAAGAAAAAGTAGCCATATGAGATGGAGGGGTCAAAAATACATATCTTCTGTATAAGAATGCTTCCCAGAAATGATACTTCTTCTTCTTCTTTTTTTTTTTTTTTTTTTTTGGTAAAGACACAGCCTGAGTGTGTGTGTGTATGTGTGTGCATATACACAAGTTTCTTTCTACATTATATGTGTGTGTGTGTGTGTGTGCATGTGTGTGTGCATGCTTAGTCACTCAGTCATGTCTGACTCTTTGCCATCCCATGGTCTATAGGCTGCCAAGCTCCTCTGTCCATTGAGTTCTCCAGGCAGACTACTGAAGTGGGTAACCATTCCCTTCTCCAGGAGATCTTTCCAATCCATGGGTTGAACTCAGTCTCCCGCATTGCAGGAAGTTTCTTTACCATCCAAGCTACCAGGGAAGACATACAGGGCTTAAATGATCAAAAGGTTTTGGTTTGTGATTTTTACCTGAAGACGTTACAATTTCCAATTTATTTTTAGCATATTTGCAATAAGTCTGCAGTTCGAGAGACTCCATCTATGTAAATCTATCTCTTCTTCAGCGGATCTTCCCAACCCAGAATCGAATCAGGGTCTCCTGCATTGCAGGCAGATGCTTTACCAACTGAGTTATGAGGGAAGCCCATAATGTAGGAAGACATGTCAGAAATAAGGGTCTGGAAGTTATGCACACCTCTGTGAGCACAAGACTGAGCCCTCTATGTCTAAAATGTAGCATTCATTTTTCCAGGTTCCTCCAGCTCTCAGGCCGCACATTTGCCATCTTAGTTTAGTTGTTTACATGTTTATTTTGGGAAAGCAACATTTAGAAAAGTAGAATCTGCTTCAAGAAATAAAAGTGAGAATTCCATCACAAAGTAAATACTGAAATCAAGTGGCATTTATTTTTCACGCATCTTTTATTGAACGCTGTATTTTTGGATATCACCTTTAAGAGAGCTTGCAATGAGCAGGATATAAAACACAAACCAACTGTCAACTGAAATTCGCATGTTAAGTTATGGTAAAAGTTTGAAAATTAGAATTGGGTGTGAGATTTTTTTTTTCCTTTCAACTTCAAGAAATTGAAGAACTAATTGTTGAGAAATGGAATAATGTTTAAGTTAAAGTACAAGCTCAGTAGTCTAAAATATTGCTACTGAAAGGCTTCAGTGTAATTTTTGATTGGGTGATTTATTAATAAATCAGTGGGTGATTTATTCAACAAATGCATGTTAAAAACCTGATATGTATAAAACATAGCGCTAGAAATAGGACATGAAAAGAGACAATTATAGAAAGGTGTAAGGCATGGTCCTTACCCAAGTTTACAACAGAAAACAGTAATTACCTCTGCAACTCCAGTGTTACTGATAAAATATATGTGACATTTTTTAAAAACCTCTTCAGGAAAATCCATGAGTCATTCAACTGAAAGCTCCTAATACTGTAATATGAAGCAGGACTTGTCTAGAGAAAAGTCCTTTACATCCTTTATGAAGAGTTCACCACAAACAGCATCCCCATCTTGGAAGGAATTCACTGTTCCTGCCCCTTATTCAAACAACCCTGACAGATAAGAAAATACTAAGACACTCTTAGGAAACCTAGGGAGGTGGCCCATTCACAGCCACCAGCATGATAAACCTGGCGTTCCACATTTTCTAAACGTGAATTAGTATGTTGCAAGTCACCCATGAGGTGGCCAGCAACATCATCATCTTCAGGTTTATGGATCATCTGTGTCCACAATTCATGATGTGAAAGTTCTCCAGAAGCAAAAGAAGACATATAGACTTTGAAAGAAGCCAGAGTTTTAGAGGTGACCCCTGATTCCTCCTCAATTCCCTTTGGGGATTAACTCTGTGGGTGGCCACAACCAGAGACAGAAATTCTGGGCCAAGAATCCCATAAATTTAAACCTCACTCCAACTCAGTTTATTTCAAAGTCTATCTCATTTCTCTCTGACCTGCTCACCTTAAAGTAAATCCTGACACTAATTTACTGCTTCCTAAGATATAAAGACTGATTTAGAAGTCCTAAATCAGAACATCATAGGCTTGGATTGCAATGATTCCCTGAATTTTTAAGGTTTCTAAATCTAACCTTGAAATATACCCTTCAAAGAGAATAACTGGATATTTAAAAATATATTGAAAAGGACACTTAAAAATGAAGAGAGACTGAATATCAGAGTTGTGGGAAGTTAGTTTTTTGGCATTTGAAAAACACACATTTCAAAACAATGTCAATTATACAGCTATTGTTTTAGTGCACAAAGATGAGAGAGAATTTATAGAAAGTAAAGAAGGCTAAGTGGGAAATGCAGAGAAATTATTCACAGAGACACCGTGTCCAACTTTCACAAGTAATCTTGGGGTGCTGGAGCTTTGTGAGAGAGTGGGCAACCATTTAGCAGGGAAGATACACAGTTGCTCACATTTAATTATTGCTTTCTTTTCAATATACTTTTCTGTTTTACAGCCCTGTGTTTTTATTGATTCAGACTAAACCATCTATCTCCTTTTTTCTTGGTAACTCAAAGTTATACATCTTTTTAAATATCATATTATATTACCCAAATGCAATCATTCATTTGGGCTTCCTTGGGGACTCTGGTGGTAGAGACTCTGCCTGCAATACAAGAGACCCAGGTTCAATCCCTGGGTCAGGAAGACCTCCTAGAGAAGGGAATGACAACTCACTCCAGTATTTTGCCTGGAGAATTCCATGGACAAAGGAGCCTGGCAGGTCATAGTCCTTTTAAGTTACAATTTTTTGTGCACTAAATTTTTGGTTCAATTACATGAGTTGCTAATCTGTTATAAGAGTATGGAATTCATTTGAGGCAGAGACCAGAGAGTTGAAGGGTTTTTCCACACAACTTGAAAATGTCACATAGATAATACAGTATCTGAAAAATATCACCTTGAGCAAGATGTAGTGTGGCTGAACCCAGACCAAGAGAGACGGCAGAGACTGTCACAGTTATGGCACATTCTCTGGGAGGGCACGGCTTCTCAGGTTGCATGCCCCTGGGGTTGGTCACAGGAACAGGGAGAGATGTCTGTGGGATGTGCTTTTATTGTGGTTTCTGTGAGAAGAACCAGGTGACACAGGGCAAACAGGTTAGCATTGGTGAGTTTGACAAACTTCAGCAGATTCTGGAATGTGGAAACTGACCCTGGATGCCTGATACGTGTTCCTGCATGGGCTTTTTTGGGGGGTGTAGTGTGTCCAGAAGTGTACAAGTCCTGAGGGCAGTGGGTGGAATGGTGGCTGCATGGCTGCTCAAGAAGGAGAATGACCAACTCCCAGAGCTTACTCAAATTCATGTCCATCTAACCATGTCATCCTCTGTCATCTCCTTCTCCTCCCGCCTTCAATCTTTCCCAGCATCAGGGCCTTTTCAAATGAGTCAGCTCTTTGTATCAAGGTGGCCAAAGTATTGGGGTTTCAACTTCAGCATCAGTCTTTTCAATGAATATTCAGGACTGACTTCCTTTAGGATGGACTGGTTGAATCTCCTTGCAGTTCAAGGGATGCTCAAGACTTTTCTCCAACACCACAGTTCAAAAACATCAATTCTTCAGCCGCTTAGCTTTCTTTATAGTTCAACTCTCACATCCATGCGTGACTACTGGAAAAACCATAGCTTTGAATAGATGGACCTTTGTTGGCAAAGTAATGTCTCTGCTTTTTAATACGTGTTCTAGGTTGGTCATAGCTTTTCTTCCAAGGAGCAAATGTCTTTTAATTTCATGGCTTAAGTCACCATCTGTGGTGATTTTGGAGCCCAAGAAAATAAAGTCTGTCACTGTTTCCATTGTTTTTCTGTCTGTTTGCCATGGAGTGATCAGCCTGTAGCCAGAGTCTTACCTCTGGGTCATGATAGCATCTTAGCAAAATATGAGAGACAGTGCCTAGCTCTGGGTTATGATATTGTGAGTGATCTTACTGGGAAGTCTTCTCCCCCTTGGCTAGACCTCGGTTCAGTCCAGTCACTCGGCCACACCTGACTCTTTGTGGCCCCATGGACTGCAGCGTGCCAGGCTGCCCTGCCTGTCACCAGCTCCCAGATCCTGGTTAAACTCATGTCCCCTGAGTCCATGATGCCATGTTTATAAAATGTTTATAAGTGAAATAATATCTTAAATGCAATAATGAAATTGTATAGTGTCCTCTGATAATCTTGGAATATGAAACAACTTTAACATATATATATATATATTAATTTTAGCTTTGTTTTCACATATCTTTTCAATATATTTCATAAACTGAATATATATTAAAATACTTGATGAGATTACTTTGTGTGTCTTCATTGTGAAAGGGAATTCTCTCTTAATTAAGAATAATGTGAAGGTAAGGTAAGGTGAAGTCTCTAAGTCATGTCCCACTCTTTGCAACCCCATGGACTATAGCTGACCAGGCTCCTCCATCCATGGGATTTTCCAGGCAAGAGTACTGGAGTGGGTTGCCATTTCCTTCTCCAGAGGATCTTCCCATAACCTGTTATTGAAAATTCATATATCCAGAAAAGACACAACTAATTCAAAAAATACATCTGCCCCAATGTTCATTGCAGCATTATTTATAGTAGCAAAGACATGGAAGCAGCCTAGATATCACCAATACATGAATGGATAAAGAAGATGTTATATATATACAAATATATCATATATATATATATATATATATACACACACACACATACAGATATATCTTTTATATATATATATATATACTCAAAGATATATATAGAAAGACATATATATCTATGTTCAGTCTCTTCAGTTATATATATATATATATATATACACACACACACATACAATAGAATATTACTACACAGCCATAAAAAGAATGAAATAATACCATTTGCAGAAACCTAGATGGACCTGGAGATGATCATACTAAGTGAAGTAAGCCAGATAGGGAAAGACAAATATCATATGATATCACTTATATGTGGAACAAAAATAAGATAAAAATGAACTTAACAGAAACAGGCCCACAGACATAGAAAACAAACTTAAGTTTACCCAAGGGGAAAGGGAGAGAGGTTTAAATTGAGAGCTTGGGATTAGCACATATAAACTACTATATATAAAAAAAAGGACATACAATATAGCACAGGGAACTATATTCAATAGCTTGTAATAACCTATAATGAAAAAGAATCACTTTGCTGTAGACCAAAAACTAACACAGCATAGTGGGATTGCCTGATGGCTCAGAGGTTGAAGAATCTGCCTGCAATGCAAGAGACACGGGAGATGAGAGTTATATCTCTGGCTTGGGAAGATCCCATGAGGAGAAAATGACAATCCACTCCAATGTTTTTGCCTGAAAGAAGCCTGGCGGGCTACAGTCCAAAGGGTTGCAAAGAGTCAGACATGACTAAGTGACTAAGCACAATACAACATTGTAAACCAACTATATTTCAATAAAATTTTTAAACCAAAAGCTTCAATTATTTATGGAATTTTAAAAATTAAATACCTAATAACAGCTCCTAAATGAATAAAGCAAATATACAGGAAAGCAGGAAGAAACAATTAACTCCATAATCACAGAAGATATTTTAACATAACTTTCTCAGGAATTAATAGGTCAAATAAATAAAAAAATATGTAAGGATTTGAAGACTAAATATTATAATTTAAAAGTTTCTTCAAATGTAGAGAGATAATAAAAGAATCTTGGGCTGAAACAACTGCATAGTACATACTCTATTTCAACACACATAGAATATTATGTAGAATATTTAGAGAATCTTTCTACTTTCTAGGCTCCAAAGGAAGTCAGAACACATTTCAGAGAATTTATATCTTACAGGCCATGTTCTCTGACTAAAACACAACAATAGTAGTAATAAATTAGATAAGCAAATCTAGAAAAACTTTATATATATGAAAATAAGAAATATGCTTTTGAAAACTCATAGATCAAGGAAGAAATCAATGAAAACCAGAAAATACTGAAAGTGATAATACAACTAATAAATAACTAAATGTGTGTCCAGCTAGAATAGTATTTAGAGACATTTATATGCATATATTAAAAATGAATAAATGATATGAATGAATGAACTGAAGGAAATAATTCATGTAAAGGCACAAATTAAGGCTATAGGAAATAAAATAGACTCCATAAAGCAAAATTATATTTAAAAAGTGTTTTTAAAAGGTTGAAAAATTGCCTGGAAATATTAAGTATCAACGAGAATATGGTGCTCTGCATAGAGCAATTATTTTCGACATCTGCAAGTGTTACATAAATTTTGGAATAAAATTTGGCATATCTGCTATAGTTGATGATGAACATACCCTACAACCTGAGGCACCTATAAAATAGAAACTATTGAAACTGCACTTGAAAACAAACAAAAGCAGAAAAATTCATAGAAGTACTCTCTGTGATAAAGAAGTATTAATTTTTTTTAAAGTGTAAACAACATGAGTGACTTTGAAAGTAAATGGACACACTGTAGCATAGTCATACAATAAATTACTACAGGGTAATTAGAATTAATGTATTTCAGTTATATACAGCGGCACTGAGAAATCTCAGGAACAAAATATTGAGCTAAAAGAGTAATTCAAAAATAATATCAATAAATAATACATAAACTCAAACAAATATGCAAGACTAAACAGTATATTATTATGGATTAAAGGTTAGCTAATGGATGAGGAACAACTAGCAGAAATCTTATACCATCAGAGGTTAGGATGTTAAGAAATAAGACATAGAGAAAGGATCTGTTGAGAATTAAGAGAGCAAAATAAAGCTAACAATGCCTTCAGTTGTGGTGAACTTGGAGAAACAAACAGAAGAATAGCAAAAAATTTATGTTATGTTTCACATCAGTATGTTCTCAGATAAATCTTCGCCTACATGCAGCTTAAGCTGATCTGTGCCCACTAAATGGGATTTGTTGCCTGCTTCTCTGCCTTTGTTCACCTTGCATCTCCCTCCCTAAATTCCTTCCTTCCCTCCTCCTCATCCTAGTCAAGGGAGGATTAAAGTGTCACTCACAGGAAGTTGTCAGAGGTCACTCCCTGTTCTAAAGTGCTCTAGACTCAGTCGAGGAATTAACAGTACTCTTGCCTGGAGAATCCCAGGGATGGAGGAGCCTGGTGGGCTGCCGTCTATGGGGTCGCACAGAGTCGGACATGACTGAAGTGACTTAGCAGCAGCAGCAGCCGTAATTTAACCAATAGAACATGACTGAAGCAACTTAACACACACATGCGTCAATCACCTAGGAATCAGACTTCAATTTTAAATATTCAGAATGAAACAAGGAATTTGGAAACAAATAGAAAAGGACAGATGATTGTGGAGAAAACAGCTGTCATAAAGCATATGTATGTGTGAGTCAGTGTGACTTGAGCTCCTGTAACAGAGTCCCTTGGACAGCAAGGATATCCAACCAGTCCATCCTAAAGGAAATCAGTATTGAATATTCATTGGGAGGACTGATGCTGAAGCTGAAACCCCAATACTTTGGCTACCTGATGTGAAGAACTGACTCATTTGAAAACACCCTGATGCTGGGAAAGATTGAAGGTGGGAAGAAAAGAGGACGAAAGAGGATGAGATGGTTGCACGGCATCACTGACTCAAAGGACATGAGTTCCAATAGGCTCCAGGAGTTGGTGATGGATGGGGAAGCCTGGTGCACTGCAGTCCATGGGGTCCCAAAGAGTCATATACGACTGAGCTACTGAACTGAACTAAACAGAATCCTCAGTGTACCTATTAGCATTCTGGTCTCCCTGGAAGACACATATGGTTCATGAACTCTGTTCCCCAAAGTCCTGTTACAATGTCAACCAAAATTCTGTTCATTTTTCCCTGTTTGACAACCAAACTAGAGGAGATTCCCTAAAAGCCAATGTTGAATTACCATTCTCCTGTGAAAAGCTTCAAAAGCCAAGAAGCAGCACATGGTATGCACGATGTCACTGATATCCCAAAGGCAAAGACTTGGGTGAAAGGCTGTGTTGACTATGTCTATGCTGGCCTCAAGTTGGTAACTGTGAGTGGAAGGAATTCAGCATCATGGGCACCTGCTCATTAGGCGAGTCAGTCAGGTTGGAAGAATGCTGAATCTTAAAGGAAAGGGAGAATCTATGTGACATTGTGGAATCAAAGCAGCGGAACCTCACACCCCTAATCAGGGCAGCTCTGGGAGTTTGAGTTGAAATTCAAAAGTACTCCAATTCAAAGTCTGGAGCTTATTTCTTGCTTTTAGTCTTTCTTGTCTAACTTGGATACCAAACCTCCATAAATGAAAAGTCCATTGGGCTTATTTAGCAAGTTTTCAGTTTGAGGGTGACTGACCTGGGAAATATCTGATGAGTGGAGTGAGACCACCGAGTTGCAGACCCGTGGCCTGAGATTCTGCTACTTAAAAGTTGCAGTAATGGAAGGGAGCTGGGCTGCTTTCTGTGGGACAGGTGCTGGGAACGAGAAAGGAATGTGACGCAGCAGAACCGGCAGCTGACAATGTCATGAAAACATGTAGGGAGGCCAGGGCAATGTGCAATTTGCTGTCCACTAGCCTAAATCTGTAACTTTTAAGAGAATAGATACAGTAAGAAAATTTACCTATGAGTTTTGTCCCTTTGCCCATCATGTTACATCAATGGGATGTTTTATGCTGTCTCACATTGCATTTTTGCTTCCAATTTGCTGGGACCTTTATTGTATCTGCTGAAGGAAGTGCTTCTCTGAATCAACAGAGATCAAGAATGCGAAAACAGGAGGCAAAACCTCTGCATGTAGATTACTACTAGTAACAATACTTCCACTTTTTGTTCCTTGATGTGTTTATTCTGGCCATTGAGGAATAGGAGTTTATACTTGATACTGGATTAAGGAATATACCATATTCTGTGGCAAAACATAACAACTCTGCAGGACTTCCAGCTGCAAGTCCCAGCTGGGAGTATAACTGACTCTTTTTGGGGTCATCCCATCATTCTGTTGGACTGCAGTTTCTGAGAAGTAGAATGAGGGGTGAGATCACTGAATTCCAGGAGCACAGGTTCAACTGTAGTGAAATGAACCCCTTGAGTGGAACAACGTTATGGGAAGAAAAAGGAACAGTGCATTGGGCTTTTTGAAAGTTCGTGAATAAAGGCAATAACAGAGGGATAAGGTAGCTGGGAAAGACAAATCCTTATCAGAACATCAGCCAGTGGCTCTGAAGACATATCTCTGCCTCTTTTATGATCAAAGGCATCCAATGTCATCTAGTGATCACAGTGGGAAGACCAGGGGGACTGCTGGCCCACCCAGGGTGTGATGACTCATTGCAAACTCAGCACCAGCGCCTGATGTGTGTGGGTGGAGCCCTCAGCAGAGGTGGTAGTTATATCACACCTGCTTCTATCACTGTCCCACAATCACTCTGTGCATGGCTCCCTTAACAAGCAGCAGTCAGTTGACATTCACAAGACAGTTCATTGGGGTGGGATGGGGAAGGAGATGGGAGGGAGGTTCAAAAGAGAGGGACATATGTATACCTATGGCTGACTCATGTTGAGGTTTGACAGAAAGGGACAAAATTCTGTAAAGCAATTATCCTTCAATAAAAAAGTTAATTAAAAAAATATATGTATGTACATATAAAACATATGCTCACACTATTTATAATCTATTTTCTGTCACCAGCTACTAATGAAGAACATAGTTTAAGAAAAAAAAAAACTCATTATTAACTTGTTGTTCACTTGCTAAATCATGTCCGGCATTTTGTGACCCTATGGACTGCAGCACACCAGCTTCCCTGTCCTTCACCATCTCCTGGAGTTTGTTCAAACTCGTGTCCATTGAGTCAGTGATGCCATCCAACCATTTCATCCTCTGTTTCTCCTTTCTCCACCTTCCCTCAATCTTTCCCAGCATAAAGGTCTTTTCCAATGAGTTGGCTCTTTGCATCAGGTAGCCAAGGTATTGGAGATTCAGCTTCAGCATCACTCCTTCCAATGAATATTCAGGGTTGATTTCCTTTAGGATGGACTGGTTTGATCTTGCAGTCTGAGGGGCTCTGAAGAACCTTCTCCAACACCACAGTTCAAAAGCATCAAATTTTTTTGATATTTTTATATATTTTTAATGTATTTATTTTAATTGGAAGCTAATTACTTTAAAATACTGTAGTGGTTTTGCCATATATTGACATGAATCCACCACGGGTGTACATGTGTTCCCCATCCTGAACCCCCCTCCCACCTCCCTCCCCATCCCATCCCTCTGGGTCATCCCAGTGCACCAGCCCTGAGCACCCTGTCTCATGCATCAAACCTGGACTGGCAATCTGTTTCACATATGATAGTATACATGTTTCAATGCTATTCTCTCAAATCATCCCACCCTCTCCTTCTCCCACAGAGTCTGAAAGACTGTTCTTTACATCTATGTCTCTTTTGTTGTCATGCATGTAGGGTCATTGTTACCATTTTTCTAAATTCCATATATAAAAAGCATCAGTTTTTTAGGACTCAGCCTTCTTTATGGTCCAGCTCTGACCCCCATTCAGTGCCACCGGAAAAACCTTAGCTTTGACTAGATGGACGTTTGTCAGCAAAGTGATGCCTCAACTTTTTAATACACTGTCTAGAATTGTCATAGTTATTCTTCCAGGGAGCAAACATCTTTTGATTTCTTGTTTGCAGTCACTGTCCACATTTTGGAGCCCAAGAAAATGAAGTCTAACACTGTTTCCATTTTTCCCCATCTGTTTGCCATGAAGTAATAGGACCAGATGACATGATATTAGTTTTTTAAATGGTGAGTTTTAAGTCAGCTTTTTCACTCTGCTCTTAACCAAATTTAATAATCAGTTCAGTTCAGTTCAGTTGCTCAGTTGTGTCCGACTCTTTGTGACCCCATGAATCGCAGCACGCCAGGCCTCCCTGTCCATCACCAACTCCTGGAGTTCACTCAGACTCACACCCATCGAGTCAGTGATGCTATCCAGCCATCTCATTCTCTGTCGTCCTCTTCTTCTCCTGCCCTCAATCTCTCCCAGCATCAAAGTCTTTTCCAATGAGTCAACTCTTCTCATGAGGTGGCCAAAGTACTGAAGTTTCAGCTTTAGCATCATTCCTTCCAAAGAAATCCCAGGGTTGATCTCCTTCAGAGTGGACTGGTTGGATCTCCTTGCAGTCCAAGGGACTCTCAAGAGTCTTCTCCAACACCACAGTTCAAAAGCATCAATTCTTCAGCGCTCAGCCTTCTTCATAGTCCAACTCTCACATCCATACATGACTACTGGAAAAACCATAACCTTGCCTAGATGGAACTTAGTAACTAATATTTTGTATACCAAGCATCATAATAAACCAAACATCATGGTGGTCTCAAACATAAAGCAAATTCTTCTAAAAACACATGAAAAAGTAAGAATCTACAAACTTATAGTGCTAGATACTAATGTATATTTTTCAAAATGTAAAAACCAGACAAAAATAAAACAAACACAGGGATTTGGAGATTCAGTAAATAAGTTCAATTTTATTAATATATATGTGAGTATATAGGTGTATATTTAATACACATATGTATATGTGTATTCATGTATATATGTATGTGTGTGTACATATGGGCTTCCCCGGTGGCTCAGCAATAAAAAATTCACCTGCAATGCAGGAGCTGCATACTAATACTCAAAACATTTTTTATTATACTCATGAAACAGGCCCCAAAATTCATCACATATAAGATTGAATGATAGTGGGCACCCTTGTCTTGTTCCTGAGTTTAGGGGAAATGCTTTCAATTTTTCACCATTGAGGATAATGTTTGCTGTGGGTTTGTCATATATAGCTTTTATTATGTTGAGGTATGTTCCTTCTATTCCTGCTTTCTGGAGAGTTTTTGTCATAAATGGATGTTGAATTTTGTCAAAGCGTTTCTCTGCATCTATTGAGATAATCATACGGCTTTTATTTTTCAATTTGTTAATGTGGTGAATTGCAATGACTGATTTGCGGATATTGAAGAATCCTTGCATCCCTGGGATATAGCCCACTTGGTCATGATGTATGATCTTTTTAATGTGTTGTTGGATTCTGATTGCTAGAATTTTGTTAAGGATTTTTGCATTTATGTTCATCAGTGATATTGGCCTGTAGTTTTCTTTTCTTTGTAGTATCTTTGTCAGGTTTTGGTGTTAGGGTGATGGTGGCCTCATAGAATGAGTTTGGAAGTTTACTTTCCTCTTCAATTTTCTGGAAGAGTTTGAGTAGGATAGGTGTTAGCTCTTCTCGAAATTTTTGGTAGAATTCAGCTGTGAAGCCATCTGGACCTGGGCTTTTGTTTGCTGGAAGATTCCTGATTACAGTTTCCATTTCTCTGCTTGTGATGAGTCTGTTAAGATATTCTATTTCTTCCTGGTTCAGTTTTGGAAAGTTGTACTTTTCTACGAATTGGTCCATTTCTTACACATTGTCCATTTTATTGGCATATAATTTCTGATAGTAGTCTCTTATGATCCTTTGTATTTCTGTGTTGTCTGTTGTGATCTCTCCATTTTCATTTCTAATTTTATTGATTTGATTTTTTTCCTTTTGTTTCTTGACAAGTCTGGCTAATGGTTTGTCAATTTTATTTATCCTTTCAAAGAACCAGCTTTTGGATTTGTTGATGTTAGTTCTGGAAGTTTTGGCCACAGCAATCAGAGCAGAAAAAGAAATAAAAGGAATCCAAATTGGAAAAGAAGAAGTAAAACTCTCAAGTTTGCAGATGACATGAACCTCTACATAGAAAACCCTAAAGATTCCACCAGAAAATTACCAAAGCTAATCAATGAATATAGTAAAGTTTCAGGATATAAAATCAACACACAGAAATCCCTTGCATTCCTATACACTAATAAAGAGAAAGTAGAAAAAGAAATTAAGGAAACAATTCCATTCACAATTGCAATGAAAAGAATAAAATACTTAGGAATATATCTACCTAAAGAAACTAAAGACCTATATATAGAAAACTATAAAACACTGGTGAAAGAAATCAAAGAGGACACTAATAGATGGAGAGATATACCATGTTCATGGATCGGAAGAATCAATATAGTGAAAATGAGTATACTACCCAAAGCAATCTACAGATTCAATGCAATCCCTATCAAGCTACCAGCGGCACTTTTCACAGAGCTAGAATAAATAATTTCACAATTTGTATGGAAATTTAAAAAAGAAAAAAACACTCAAATAGTCAAACCAATCTTGAGAAGGAAGAATGGAACTGGAGGAATCAACCTGCCTGACTTCAGGCTCTACTACAAAGCCACAGTCACCAAGACAGTATGGTACTGGCACAAAGACAGAAATATACATCAATGGAACAAAATAGAAAGCCCAGAGATAAATCCACACACCCATGGACACCTTATCTTTGACAAAGGAGGCAAGAATATACAATGGATTAAAGACAATCTCTTTAACAAGTGGTGCTGGGAAAACTGGTCAGCCACTTGCAAAAGAATGAAACTAGATCACTTTCTAACACCATACACAAAAATAAACTCAAAATGGATTAAAGATCTAAATGTAAGACCAGAAACTATAAAACTCCTAGAGGAGAACATAGGCAAAACACTCTCCGGAATAAATCACAGCAGAATCCTCTATGACCTACCTCCCAGAATATTGGAAATAAAAGCAAAAGTAAACAAATGGGATCTAATTAAAATTAAAAGCTTCTACACAACAAAAGAAACTATAAGCAAGGTGAAAAGAAGCCTTCAGAATGGGAGAAAATCATAGCAAATGAAGCAACTGACAAACAACTAATCTCAAAAATATACAAGCAACTCCTGCAGCTCAATTCCAGAAAAATAAACGACCCAATCAAAAAATGGGCCAAAGACCTAAATAGACATTTCTCCAAAGAAGACATACAGATGGCTAACAAACACATGAAAAGATGCTCAACATCACTCATTATCAGAGAAATCCAAATGAAGACCACAATAAGGTACCATTTCATGCCAGTCAGAATGGCTGTGATCCAAAATTCTACAAGCAATAAATGCTGGAGAGGGTGTGGAGAAAAGGGAATCCTCTTACACTGTTGCTGGAAATGCAAACTAGTACAGCCACTATGGAGAACAGTGTGGAGATTCCTTGAAAAACTGGAAATAGAACTGCCTTATGACCCAGCAATACCACTGCTGGGCATACACACCGAGGAAATCAGAATTGAAAGAGACACGTGTACCCCAATGTTCATCACAGCACTGTTTATAATAGCCAGGACATGGAAACAACCTAGATGTCCATCAGCAGATGAATGGATAAGAAAGCTGTGGTACATATACACAATGGAGTATTACTCAGCCATTAAAAAGAATACATTTAAATCAGTTCTAATGAGGTGGATTAAACTGGAGCCTATTATACAGAGTGAAGTAAGCCAGAAAGAAAAACACCAATACAGTATACTAACACATATATATGGAATTTAGAAAGATGGTAATGATAACCCTGTTTGTGAGACAGCAAAAGAGACACAGATATATATAACAGACTTTTGGACTCTGTGGGAGAAGGAGAGGGTGGGATGATTTGGGAGAATGGCATTGAAACATGTATAATATCATGTAAGAAGTGAATCACCAGTCTAGGTTCAATGCAGGATACAGAATGCTTGGGGCTGGTGCACTGGGATGACCCAGAGATATGGTATGGGGAGGGAGGTGGGAGGGGGGTTCAGGACTGGGAACTCATGTACATCCATGGTGGATTCATGTTGATGTATAGCAAAACCAATACAGTATTGTAAAGTAAAATTAAAAAAATAAATATTTTCATTAAAATCATATAAAAATATTAAAGACTTGTACCTGAAGAAAATTAAAAAACAAGACAAACAAACAAGAAAAGACTGAATGATGTGAAATAGTCATTTTTATAGATTAAAAAATAATCAAATGTCAGTGCTTTCATATGGTTCAGTTTCATAATTGATAATTCTTTAAAACATAAACTTTATAAACAACAATATATAAGACAAAAAACAAACAATGAAATGATGGTCTAGCCCTGCAAAAAGGGTCAGCCTCTAGGAAGCTGATAATCAAAACTTTTAATACAAGACCCCGTGGAGGAGGAAAAGGCGACCCACTCCAGTATTCTTGTGTGGGAAATCCCATGGACAGGACAGCCTTGTGGGCTACAGTCCATGGGGTCACAAATAGTTGGACATGACTGACCACTACACAGCACAACAATATTAGAAAGCTTTAAAACAAATGTACTAAGCAATCAAATTAATAAACTAGAAAAAGAAAGAAAAATAATCAAAAGGAAATCTTAGATAAATAAAGTAAAAAAGCAAAACAAAAAGCAACAACAAGAAAACACACAGGGTGGAAAAGAAAAATAAGAGCAAAAGCCATCACATCTACGTAGAAGCATAATTCATTTTGATACAATAACTTAAATTTCCTAACCTTGCCAAAGTTATTTGCTAACTATGATAACTTTTTGTTTGTTCTCAAAATTTTATATATACTTTTCCTTTCCCATCAACATGCCTTTTCTTCATTTTTCTGTCTAATTGTACTAGCTAAGACCTCTCAAAACATGCTAAATTTGAAATAGGAAATTTTTCTACCTATCACCATTTCATATGCTGTGGGATGTAGGTTTTTACTAGATTTCTTTAATCAATTTTTTAAGCAGTTCTCTTTATTATTAATTTGTTAAGAGATTTGATCATTAATTGTTTTTGATTTCTTATCAAATGCCTTCTCTGGATCTGTTGATTTTTTTTTTCTTTTGGTCTATTGGTTTGATGAATTACCTTGGTTGATTTTAAAGTATTGAAGCCACTTCATATTTTGGGGGAAAATACTATTTGGTCTTGATATAATGGGTTGGTAAAAAAATCTGTTCATTTTTTTTTCTGTAAGATGGCTCCAGTTGTCTTTAACTCCATTTGAAACAATTTTGTTTTTCAAGAAGCAATTTTATTATTTCAAGAAAGGTAAAAATGTAACTGAAACACAAAACAGAGTTGTACAGTATATGGAGAAAGTGCTGAGACTGATCAAACTTTATACTGAAGATTTCTTACTGGATGGTGCTCCATGGTTCAGTAGACCAGTTGATGTTGATAGCGATCAAACAGAGACATTAACTGAGAACGATCAACGTTATACTATGTGAGAGGTAGCCAACATACTAAAAATATCCAAATCAAACATTGAAAATCACTTGCACCAGCTTGCTTGTGTTAAGTATTTTGATGTTTGGGTTCCACATAAGCTAAGTGGGGAAAAAAAAAAAAAAAAAGCTTCTTGACCTTATTTTCGCATGTGATTCTCTAATTAAAAGTAATGAAAGCATTCCATTTTTAACACAAATTGTGATAAGTGATGAAAGTGGATACTGCACAATAATGCTGAACAGAAGAGATTGTAGGCCAAGCGAAATGAACCACCACCAACCACATTAAAGGATGGTCTTCATTCAAAGAAGGTAGTCTTGTGTTTATGGTAGAATTGGAAGGGAGTCCTCTATTATGAGCTTCTTCTGAAAAACCAAAGGATTGATTCCAACAAGTACTGCTCCCGATTACACCAACTGAAAGCAACTCTCAATGAAAAGTTTCCAGAATAAGTCAACAGAAAGTATGTAGTCTTCCATCAGGATAAAACAAGGCCCCATGTTTCTTTGATGACCAGGCAAAAACTGTTTATAGCTTGGCTGGAAAGTTCTGAGTGATCCACTGTATTCACCAGATATTGCACCTTCAAATTTCCCTTCATTTTGGTCTTTACAAAGTTTTTTTAATGGAAAAAATTTCAACTCCCTGGAAGACTGCCAAAGGCACCTGGAACAGTTCTTTGTTCAAGAAGATAAAAAGTTTTGGGAAGATGAAATTATAAAGTTGCCTGAAAAATGGCAGAAGATAGTGGAACTCAATATTGTTGTTTTAATGAATTAGTGGATTCAACATGCTACTGTTTTGTGAAGAAGGTTCACATCTGTGTTCATGAGAGACATGCTCTATAGCTTTTTATCTTGTTTTTGTACCAGGACAATACTGGCCTCAAAAAAAAAAGTTCTGGACTTGATTTATCTCTTTTCCTTTCTGAAATATTTTCTGTAGAATTGATATGATCTCTTCCTTATATGTTTGATAGAATTTCCCAGTGAAGTTATCTGGGTCTGAGTTTCCTTAGAGGGAAGGTTGTTAATTAATTCTATTTTTAAAAATAAATATAAGGCTTTCAGGTAGTCTATTTTTCCTTGTACGAGCTTTGTTAATATATGCATTTTGAGGAATTAATTTTGTTTGTCAAATTCATCAGCATAAAGTTGCCTCCTTACCTCCAGGTCCCATAAGCTTTCATTCTTCCACTGGTAAACTGCTGATATTTTACACTTCAAGAGAGATCAGGGACTGTGGCTACCAGCAGATAGTTGTCAGTATGGCCTCCACCCCTAGACATCAACCGTCCCTGCACATGTGCCCCTGAAGCCTGTCTAATCCACCCTCCAGCAGTGGTTTCTTGCTGCTGTTATCCAGGTCAGGGCTCTCTGCGTGAGCAGCAGTGTGGTTGTTGGTTCTCCACCATTGGCCTTAGGTAGACCTTGTACCTGAGCCTCATAGGTAGTAGATAACTGCTCTCTCCTACTGAGTCCAGGATTAGAGTGTGTTTAGTTTCCTGATCCTGCATTTTTCCTTGGCAACCAAACTCTGCTTGTGTCCTTTGGGTCCTGTTGCCTGGCATCAGTGTGCAGTGGGTCAGGGCAACCTTATGGCTTCTGCACCCACCTCTAGCCACAGCCTACCTCTACTCTCACACTTTCATCAGGAAGTTGGAGGATTTCCTTACCTTCCCACCTTTCAGCTTCTGCCAATGAAAGGTCTAGAGCTGACCACCAGGTACCTCACATGTGCCTGGGATGTGGGTGCCCTTTTTCTGGAATAGCTGCTGCTCTCTCAACCGCTGCCTGGCCCTGAGTACCTGAGCCCTCGTGAGATTTTTTCAGGTCTTTTCCCCCAACAGGTGAAGGCCCTTGCAAAAGAGTGAGCAACTGAGTGAGAACTCCCCTTTACCTGAGACTCTCAAGGATGATAAAGGGTGATGTTAGCCCACATGTTCTTGTTGGTGTTCAGTCACTAAGTTGGGTCTGACTCTTTTGCGACCCTTGGGCTGTAACCCACCAGGCTCCTCTGTCCATGGAACAACCCAAGCAAGAATACTGCAGTGTGTTGCCATTTCCTTCTCCAGGAGATTTTCTAGACGCTGGGTTGAACCCATGTCTCCTGCACTGGCAGATGAGTTCTTTACCCCTGAGCCACCAGAGAAGACTATAAGAATTGTGAGTAATGTGGTTGTTTTCTTCTCATCAGCCCATAGGGATGCCCCTTCTTCTCCTATGTTCTAATGATGGTAAAAGAGGTTGTCATCTCTCTCTGCTGCTGTTAAGTCACTTCAGTCATGTCTGACTCTGTGCAACCCCATAGATGGCAGCCCATCAGGCTTTGCCATCCCTGGGATTCTCCAGGCAAGAACACTGGAGTGGGCTGCCATTTCCTTCTCCAATGCATCATCTCTGTCTAGAACCCTTTTAGAATTCAGTTCCCCTGATTTGTTTTGTGACATCAGCTCACAGAGGAAAAAAATGAGAAAACAAGAGAAATAAAAGGGTTTTTTAAAATGATAATTTTGAAATATGTTAAGATATCTTCTCTTTTCTAGGATGGGAGCAATGTTTTCTTAAGGTTTTCTACATCCTCAGAGGAAGCAGAATTCTGGATGCTTCCATAAGTAGAAAACCTTGGAGACAGGATATCTTTAGCTGAATCATGAATAACTCATTAAGGATAGGCTGCTTCATCCTATAAGCCCACTCCTACATACCTGAGGACATTTAAGGCCTTCGTTGTTCTAGGAAGTCATGGGAAGGAACTTGTATCAGTGTGTACCTTTCTGGCAGGGTCCAGATTGACTAAAGCGAGGCTCCAGAAGTATTTTCTTGGTGAGAAAATGACTTGGTCAGATATTTAGAAGTCCACTACTTTATTTTACCTCCTCTGGGATAGTTTGAACCAAAGCACTTAAAACAGAGACCATCTGCTGGGAATCTTTTACCTTAAAAAAAAGGCCCAATTCATTTTCTTGGCACATTTCTTCAATTCAGTCATTTGTTTATGGAACAGATATTTATTCAGTGCCCATTACGTGCTGGGTTCTGTTCTGTGCCCTGAAGACTGTATAATGAATAATTGTATAAGATTGTATAATGTATAATGAATAAGGCAAAGACTTTGCCTTCACTGTGCTCACATTCTTATGGACAACACAGACAATATGCAAAAACTTAGTTGGGTGTATGATATAAGTACAGGTTTCAGTTAAGAAAAAGAAGCAGTATAAAACTGTCTTCTATGTAAGTAAGGCAATCTGAGTTAAGTCCACATGGTGACATATGGCTGAGCTTTTACAGTCCAAGAAGCTGTGTTTGGAGTCAGAGCGCAGTGAGTGAAGAGCTTCAAAGCTAGTAGAACCACCATGTTAATGAGCGTAGAAGTCTACGGGGGAGTCCTAGAGTGGTTTAGTCTATCAAAGTGATGTGCTTCTGAGAAAAAAGAGGATGGATCAAGGTTTGATACTGGGGTATTAGTGAAAGTGAGTCATCCAAGTACAATATTGATATTTTTTAGGTTTGATAATATTTGACAAGTTTTGAAAATTATTGTATTTATTATACCTAAAGTAGGAAAAAAAAAACATTTGAGATATTGTGGAAACCTAAATCCTGAAAACTCTTTTAAAAATTATTTTCAAGTGCATATATAAAATTGAACTAAGCTACTTTATTAAACAAGACTTATTAACAATTACAATATCAAAATTTTTCTAATTGAGTGCTTATAGAATGCTTTCAAAACTGCTTTTAGATCACTGACATAGGTTCCCCAGGATATGTTGATAAGCAATATTAATTTTTAGGAAAAGCAGAGGAACCAAAGATCAAATTGCCAAATTCTGATGGATCATGGAAAAAGCAAGAGAGTTCCAGAAAAACATCAATTTCCACTTTATTGACTATGCCAAAGTCTTTGACGGTGTGGATCACAATAAACTGTGGAATATTTTTCAAGGGTTGGTTATAAAAGAGCACCTGACCTGCCTCTTGAGAAACCTATATGCAAGTCAGGAAGCAACAGTTAGAACTGGACATGGAACAACAGACTGGTTCCAAGTAGGAAAAGGAGTACATCAAGGCTGTATATTGTCACCCTGCTTATTTAACATATATGAGGAGTACATCATGAGAAATGCTGAGCTGGAAGAAGCACAAGCTGGAATCAAGATTGCTGGGAGAAATATCAATAACCTCAGACATGCAGATGACATCACCTTTATGGCAGAAAATGAAGAGGGACTAAAAAGCCTCTTGATGAAAGTGAAAGTGGAGAGTGAAAAAGTTGGCTTAAAGCTCAACATTCAGAAAACAAAGATCATGGCATCTGGTCCCACCACTTCATGGGAAATAGATGGGGAAAGAGTGGAAACAGTGTCAGACTTTATTTTGGGGGGCTCCAAAATCACTGCAGATGGTGATTTCAGTCATGAAATTAAAAGACACATTCTCCTTAGAAGGAAAGTTATGACCAACCTAGATAGCATATTCAAAAGCAGAGACATTACTTTGCCAACAAAGGTCCATCTAGTCAAGGCTATGGTTTTTCCAGTGGTCATGTATGGATATGAGAGTTGGACTGTGAAGAAAGCTGAGTGGCGAAGAATTAATGCTTTTGAACTGTGGTGTTGGAGAATACTCTTGAGAGTCCCTTGGACTGCAAGGAAATCCAACTAGTCCATTCTAAAGGAGATCAGCCCTGGGATTTCTTTGGAAGGAATGATGGTAAAGCTGAAACTCCAGTATTTTGGCCACCTCATGTGAGGAGTTGACTCATTGGAAAATACCCTGATGCTTGGAGGGATTGAAGGCAGGAGGAAAAGGGAATGACAGAGGATGAGATGGCTGTATGGCATCACCAACTCGATGGACATTAGTTTGAGTGAACTCCGGGAGATGGTGATGAACAGGGAGGCCTGGCGTGCTGCGATTCATGGGGTCGCAAATAGTCGGACACAACTGAGTGACTCAACTGAATGAACTGAATATTAATTTATTCATTTAGCAGGTCCTGTCTCAAAAAGTGTGGATTTAAAACCTTACCTCTTGGTCTTAAAGTTCACAAACCTTTATAAGACTATGCTGATTGAGATTAGTCTAATTATGAGATTAGTCTACGCTTTCTTATTACTATTTTGGTCACTTCTTTGGGCCACAGTCGGTCAAGAGCCAGGTCAGGAGTTTCAGATGTTCTGAGGAGCCCAAAACAGAATGTTTTAGGAGGAACGCATGGCAACGTTTTGAGCTTAAAATTTGCCAGGAGTGATATTTTCATACTGAGGGATTCAGAAAGATAAGTACAGAGTCCCCATAAATAAGGCAGAGATTCATCTATGGTATGTTCAGTTTGTCAATGTCCAACTTTTTCGTGGGTAAAATTCAGAATGATTTATTTTTTGGTATGCTTTGGTATATTGGTATACTTTATTTTTTTAATTCATTTTTTAATGGGAGGAAAATTGTTGTATAATGTTGTTTTGGTATCTGCCTTTTCCAATGAGTCAACTCTTCACATGAGGTGGCCAAAGTACTGGAGTTTCAGCTTTAGCATCATTCCTTCCAAAGAAATCCCAGGGTTGATCTCCTTCAGAGTGGACTGGATCTCCTTGCAGTCCAAGGGACTCTCAAGAGTCTTTTCCAACACCACAGTTCAAAAGCATCAATTCTTCGGCACTCAGCCTTCTTCACAATCCAACTCTCACATCCATACATGACCACTGGAAAAACCATAGCTTTGACTAGACGGACCTTAGTCGGCAAAGTAATGTCTTTGCTTTTGAATATGCTGTAGTACAAATATATCCCCTCCCTGTTGAGCATCCATCCCATCAACACTCCTGTATCCCCCGCCTCTAGGTCATCACAGGGCACTGGCTGAGCGCCTGTGTTATACAGCAGCTTCCCACTAGTGATCTATTTTACACATGGTAGTGTATATACATCAGTGTTACTCTCCTAGTTTGTCTCCAGCCCTGTCCACAAACCCATTATCTATGTCTGCATCAAAGCTCAGGTTTTTTTTTTTAATAAAAGTACATTGTAAATCTACTAAAATGAGAAATTTTCTTTATGGCTATTGTTTTCTATTTGACACAGCATATAGAGGGAAAATATCTATTTTTAATTTTTATCTTTTAGAGTGTAGAATACTACAATTCAATATGTGTAGACATTGTGAAATGACTGTCACAATCAAGCTAACTATAACATCCATTATCTCACATAGTTATCCCTTTTTTTTCTGTATGGTGAGAATATTCATGATCTACTCTCTCAGCCAACATCAAGCATACAGCAAGGTGTTAGTAACTACAGTAAACATACTGTACAGTTAGGTCTCCAGAAATTTATTCCTCCTGCACAGCTGAAACTTTGTACCCTTTGACTGATCACTCCCCATTTCCCCACCCACCAGCCACTGGCAGGAACCACTCTGCTTTCTGTTTATATGATTTTGACAAATTTAGATTCACCGTGTTAATGAGATCATACAGTATTTGTTTCTTCTGTGGTTGGCTTATTTCATTTAGCTTAATACCATCCAAATTTATCTACGTTGTCAGAAATGGCAAGATTCCTTTTCTTCTGAGGGTGAATAACATTCCCCTGTGTGCACATATTGCTTTATGTACATTCATATGTTGATAGGCACTTAGGTTGTTTCCACAGCTTGGCAATTATAAATAGTGCTGCCATGAATATATGGGTGAGGGACAGAGGTATGAAATGATGATTTCATTTCCTTCAAGTATATATACAGATGTGGAATTTCTGGGCCAAATGGCAATCTGATTTTTTTGAATTATAAAATTTGCCACAGTGGCTACATCAATTTGTATTCCCACTAACAGTGACAAGGGCTCCATTTCTCCACATCCTCACCAACATTCAATTCAGTCACTCAGTCGTGTCCAACTTTTTGTGACCCCATGGACCGCAACACTCCAGGATTCCCCGTCCATCACCAACTCCCAAAACTTACTCAAACTCATGTCCATAGAGTCGGTGATGCCATCCAACCATCTCATCCTCTGTCGTCTCCTTCTCCTCCCACCTTCAATCTTTTCCAGCATCAGGGTCTTTTCAAATAAGTCAGTTTTTCTCATCAGGTGGCCAAAGTATTGGAGTTTCAGCTTCAGTATCAGTCCTTCCAATGAATATTCAGGACTGCTTTCCTTTGGGATTGACTGGTTGGATCTCCTTGCAGGCCAAGGGACTCTCAGGAGTTTTCTCCAACACCACAGTTCAAAAGCATCAATTCTTTGGTGCTCAACTTTCTTTATAGTCCAACTCTCACATCCATACATGACTACTAAAAAACATAGCTTTGACTAGAAGGACCTTTGTTGGCAAAGTGATGTCTCTGCTTTTTAATATGTTGTCTAGGTTGGTCATAGCTTTTCTTCCAAGTGTTATGCCCAGAGTCCAAGTCCCCAAAACTGAGAGAATAAGACTTCCACAGCAATGCAAAAGCATGAAGGTGTTTCATTTCTAGCTCGAGCTAGGGCTCCCGCCACATCCAACGCAGTGGAGTGGAGCAAGGAGCCCCGAGCCCAGATTTACAGCAGTATTTATAGGTTTTAGAACAGAGAGTTTGCAAGGGCTGATTGGCTGCAGGAATTTCCTAGTATTTACTAATTGGCTAAACTTATTGGCTGCAGGGGTTTCCTGGTATTTACTAATTGGCTATTGGCTGCAGGGGGATGTCTTTTACGTCCTGATAAACTCAAACCAGGTTATGGGGAGTATGCTGATTAGACAAGTCCTGGCATCCGCAGGGATGACTTCACTGGGCAATGACTCAGCCTTTCCCATGAGTCCTACCTTAGTCCCTGAAGCCTATCATGATGTTTGTTAGGTCCCAACACAAGGAGCGAGCATCTTTTAATTTCATGGCTGCAGTCACCATCTGTAGTGATTTTGGAGCCCAAGAAAATAAAGTCTGTCACTGTTTCCATTGTTTCCCCTTCTATTTGCCATGAAGTGATAGGACCAGATGCCATGATCTTAGTTTTCTGAATATTGAGTTTTAAGCCAACTTTTTCACTCTCCTCTTTCACTTTCATCAAGAGGCTCTTTAGTTCTTCGCTTTCTGCTATAAGGGTGGTGTCATCTGCATATCTGAGATTATTGATATTTCTCCTGGCAATCTTGATTCCAGCTTGTGCTTCATTCAGGCTGACATTTTGCATAATGTATTCTGCATGTAAGTTAAATAAGCAGGGTTACAATATACAGTCTTGATGTACTCCTTTCCCGATTTGGAACCAGTCTGTTGTTCCACGTCCAGTTCTAATTGTTGTTTGATTACTTTGCAAAAATTTTAAGAGTCCTGATCCTTTAAATTTTGAAATCACTCTGGGAAATAGAGGAGGCAATTTTCCAAGGATTGGAAAGGGAAGAGGCAGTCTGACTAGAGACCAAAAAGAAACATTGAGAATTACAGCTGATTGTGAATAATCTTGGACTGTATCAGTTGATTTTATAAAAAACAAAAAAGCATGTCTAGCTGCTTTAAATGAGTTCAAGTGTCCACACTTTAATGACTTTCATTCTAAAATACTAAAATATACTTGCACATATGTTTACATAATGAATGCTGTTTATAATAGGGAGTTTAAGTTCAAGGATGAGGTGGTAGAATTAAGAGATGAGTAAACTTTCAATTTCTAACATTGAGGAAGACAGTGAATTCCAAAATAATGTGAAATATAAATTTTCAATAAAATTCTGAAACCACTTATTGAGCAGATGGCTTGTACTGGGAAAAAGGATTCACTAGAACCATCATGAATTATTCTAAGATCAAGTCATATTAAGCAAGCTAACTTTATTTCCTTTAAAAAATACTGGAAAAAAAAAATGTGTATTTGGGGGAATCTGAAAAAGTTACCTTAGGAATACTTTGTGGACATAGGGATACAAATTGTGAAGTTGGTTCCTGGTCTGGATTTAAGGATTCAAGTAACTCTCTCTTGGGCTCTGTGTGTTTACTATTTTGTCAACTTAATTGACGATAAACATGCCCTGTTTAGCGTATCTGGATAGAGCAGACTTAAGAGGGTGGTTAACATGTTAAATGGCAAAATCAGAAATTAAAAAAAAAAACAACACAGTAGTTAGAAATAATGAGTTAAAATGATGTCTAACCAAAATAATATAAAATTCCACATTGAACTAATAAAAAATCAATCCTAGAGCAAAAACCTAAATTAGTTTAGAGCTTGAAATCTATCTAGTCATTGCTTTTAGCGTAAGTTCATACTGACAGGCAGGCTGAGAATATTGCTTTTTTTTTCTCTTCATTTTGCTTACGCATCTAATAAGTCTGTCTGCATTAGGCGATTGCTCTTTAGAAGGGAACAAGGATTGTGACAGGGTACATTGTTGCTGGCATGGCAGGAATCAGCCAGTCTGGTTTAGGCTGTGGCTGGAAGAGGAGGTAGTAAAGAGTTTACAAAACAGGACATTAGCCAAGTCCTGAGGCTCAATGTTTGAAGCAAGATTTGACAAAATTGGGCCCAAAGGTCAAATCCTGCACACCAGCCTTTTGTAAAAACAAATAACCTAAGAACGGGTTTCACATATCAAAAAGGTTGAAAAGAATCAAAACAAGAAGAGTATATCAGGAGACTTGAAAATTATATAAAATTCAAGTATCCATAAATAAAGATTATTGGAACGCTATCATCAAGTTTTGCCATTAAATATTCTCAGTTCAGTTCAGTTCAATCGCTCAGTTGTGTCTGACTGTTTGCGACACCATGAATCGCAGCATGCCAGGCCTCCCTGTCCATCACCAACTCCCAGAGTTCACGCAAACTCATGTCCATCGAGTCAGTGATGCCATCCAGCCATCTCATCCTTGGTCGTCCCTTTCTCCTCCTGCCCCCAATCCCTCCCAGCATCAAGGTATTTTCCAATGAGTCAACTCTTCGCATGAGGTGGCCAAAGTACTGGAGTTTCAGCTTTAGCATCATTCCTTCCAAAGAACAAACACCCAGGGCTGATTTCCTTTAGGATGGACTGGTTGGATCTCATTGCAGTCCAAGGGACCCTCAAGAGTCTTCTCCAACACCACAGTTCAAAAGCATCAATTCTTCGGTGCTCAACTTTCTTCACAATCCAACTCTCACATCCATATGTGACCACTGAAAAAACCACATCCTTGACTAGATGGACCTTTGTTGGCAAAGTAATGTCTCTGCTTTTGAATATGCTATCTAAGTTGGTCATAACTTTCCTTCCAAAGAGTATGCGTCTTTTAATTTCATGGCTGCAATCACCATCTGCAGTGATTTTGGAGCAACCTAAAATAAAGTCTGACAATGTTTCCAATGTTTCCCCATCTATTTCCCATGAAGCGATGGGACTGGATGCCATGATCTTCGTTTTCTGAATATTGAGTTTTAAGCCAACTTTTTCACTCTCCACTTTCACTTTCATCAAGAGGCTTTATAGTTCCTCTTCACTTTCTGCCATAAGGGTGGTATCATCTGCATATCTGAGGTTATTGATATTTCTCCCGGCTATCTTGATTCCAGCTTGTGTTTCTTCCAGTGCAGCGTTTCTCATGATGTACTCAGCATAGAAGTTAAATAAGCAGGGTGACAATCTACAGCCTTGACGTACTTCTTTTCCTATTTAGAACCAGTCTGTTGTTCCATGCCCAGTTCTAACTGTTGCTTCCTGACTTGCATACAGATTTCTCAAGAGGCAGGTTAGGTGGTCTGGTATTCCCATCTCTTTCAGAATTGTCCACAGTTTATTGTGATCCACACAGTCAAAGGCTTTGGCATAGTCAATAAAGCAGAAATTGATGTTTTTCTGGAACTCTCTTGCTTTTTCCATGATCTGGCGGATGTTGGCAATTTGATCTCTGGTTCCTCTGCCTTTTCTAAAACCAACTTGAACATCTGGAAGTTCACGGTTCATGTATTGCTGAAGCCTGGCTTGGAGAATTTTGAGCATTATTTTACTAGCGTGTGAGATGAGTGCAATTGTGCGGTAGTTTGAGCATTCTTTGGCATTGCCTTTCTTTGGGATTGGAATGAAAACTGACGTTTTCCAGTCCTGTGGCCACTGCTGAGTTTTCCAAATTTGCTGGCATATTGAGTGCAGCACTTTCACAGCATCATCTTTCAGGGTTTGAAATAGCTCCACTGGAATTCTGTCATTTCCACTAGCTTTGTTCGTAGTGATGCTTTCGAAGGCCCACTTGACTTCACATTCCAGGATGTCTGGCTCTAGATGAGTGATCACACCATCGTGATTATCTGGATCATGAAGATCTTTTTTGTACAGTTCTTCTGTGTATTCTTGCCACCTCTTCTTAATATCTTCTGCTTCTGTTAGATCCATACCATTTCTGTCCTTTATTGAGCCCATCTTTGCATGAAATGTTCCCTTGGTATCTCTAATTTTCTTGAAGAGATCTCTAGTCTTTCCCATTTTATTGTTTTCCTCTATTTCTTTGCATTGAAAGCCTGAGGAAGACTTTCTTATGTCTCCTTGCTATTCTTTGTAACTCTTCATTCAGATGCTTATATCTTTCCTTTTCTCCTTTCCTTTTCACTTCTCTGCTTTTCACAGCTTTTTGTAAGGCCTCCCCAGACAGCCATTTTGCTTTTTTGAATTTCTTTTCTATGGGGATGGTCTTGATCTTTGTCTCCTGTACCATGTCACGAACCTCTGTCCATAGTTCATCAGGCACTGTATCTATCAGATCTAGTCCCTTAAATCTATTTATCACTTCCACTGTATAATCATAAGGGATTTTAGTTAGGTCATACCTGAATGGTCTAGTGGCTTTTCCTACTTTCTTCAATTTCAGTCTGAATTTGGCAGTAATGAGTTTATGATCTGAGCCACAGTCAGCTCCCAGTCTTGTTTTGGCTGACTGTATAGAGCTTCTCCATCTTTGGTTGCAAAGAATATAATTAAATATTCTACTTTGCTCTTATTGACTCTAGGACATCCTTTTTTGTATGATATGTTTGATGCATCCCTCACTTTTGCTTTAAATATGTTTTTTTAAATTATTTTTTATTGGAATATAATTACAATGTTGTGTAGCTTTCTGGTGTATAATGAAGTGAATCAACCAGGCCCACTATCACATTTTATCTCAACAGACTTCCCATATTCATTAAAGTGACTGGATACAGAGAGAAGTTTCCCTGAAGTCCTATATATTAAAAAAGTTAAAGTTTAGTTGGATATAATTATAATAATTTGTGATCCCAGAATTTGTTTTAATCATAAATTATTGCTTTATTTTGGATAATATTGTAAGTGAAAACTTTCATTCTTTGCATTTGTAATTTAAAATTTTGTCTCAAAAATTAAGTTTTGTCCATATGATAACCACAAATATAACTAATAAATAGGAAGGAACTCAAATAGTATCATTAATTGAGTTTAATCAACTGGTCACTAAACTGTGTAAAGGATATATCTGAAAAACAAATACTTTCCATCTTTGCTATTTCAGAAACTAAAATGATAATCCTCAATTAGGAAATTTTACTTCCCCCTCAGTGTTAAAAAAAAAAAAAGAATGGACTTAAATTTTCCCCATCAAACACTAAATTTTCATGAATAAGATATTATTTTGAAATTATTTGTTGAAAACTGTGTCCATCTCTGACCATTTTTTTTCCAGACAAACTCTCCATACAGTAATATAAGTGAAGGCACCAATGTCAGCTTTCAGCCTCAAGAGCCGCATGCAAATCGATTAAGCATGGAGACCCACCTGAAGGACAAGAAAAGGCTGAGCTATCCATCCTCAGGGATGGACACACAGATAGGAAGAGGATTTCTTGATCACATGTTAATTCTATGTTGAACTTTTTGAGGAACTGTCGAATTACTTTCCGCAGTAGCACCTATACCATTTTGCATTTCCTTAGTAATGCACAAAGATTCCAACTTCTTCACATCCTTGCCAACACATTTTTTCCTTTTTTTTTTTTTTTTTTTTTTTTGCTTTGTTATGTTTTATTCTGGAAGGTGTGAAGTGGTTGGTGTCTTGTGATTCTGATTTGCATTTCACCAGTGATTAATGCTGCTGGGCATCTTTTCATATGTTTATTAGCTATTTTTTTACCTTCTTTGAAGAAATATCTATTGAAGTCTTTTGCCCAGTAAAAAATGCATTTTATTAGTTAGAGCAGTTTTGGGTTAAGAGCAAAATTGAGAGGACAGTTCAGATTCCCCCTATGCCATCATACCCACATACACATAGGCTCTTCCCCTCTATCAAAATTACACGTCCGAGGGGAACATTTTTTATAATCAGTGAACCTATATCCATCATTATCACCCAGAGTCCGTGGCTTACATCAGGGCTCACACTTGGTGTTCTATATTCTCTGGGTTTTGATGGTGCACAATGATGTGCAGTATCATACAGAATAGTTTCACCGCCCTAAAGTCCTCTGTGCTCTGCCTAGTCATCTCGTTCCCTTAACAACTACAGATGTTTCTCCTGTGCCCAGAGTTTGTCTTTCCCAGAATGTCGTATAGTTGGAGTCGTACAGTATGTAGCTTTTTCAGACTGGTTTCCTTCTCTTTATCACATGCTTTCAAGGTTTCTCCATGCTTTTCCTAGGTTGATAGCTCATAATCTTTTAGCACTGAGTGTTTGAATGCCTGGATGTATGCAATTATTTACCTGTTCACCTACTAAATGACATCTTGGTTGCTACAAAATTTTAGCAAGTATGAATAAAGTTCCATTTGCCTGCTTGTTTTTGTGAGGATGTACTCTTTGGGGTAAATACCAAGAAGCACGTCTTCTGGATCATGCAATGAGAATAGGTTTGTTCATTCAAAGTGGCTGCACCATTTTACATTCCCGCAAGTGGTGATGGATTTTTGTCATATAGATCTTACACGTTTGTTAGCATTTCATTTTGGAGGATATTAATGTAAATGATTTTTTGAGTTTTAATTTCAAATTCCACTTGTTCATTTATGGTCTATAGGGAGACAATTGCCTTTTGTATAATAACTTATCTTGCAACATTGTTATATAACTGCTGATTAGTTTCAGGAAAATTTTTTATTAGATTGTTTGCCAGTTCTTTCTGGTTTTCTATACGATCATGTCACCTTCAAAGAAAGGCAGTTTTGTATCTTTCTTCTCTAATCTGCATATCTTTTATTTCTTTGCTTTATCATCACATTAGCTAGGACTAACTGTATGATGTTGAAAGGGAGTGGTAAGATGGGACTTTCTTGCTTTGTTCCTGGTCTTAGTGGAAAAGCACCTAGTTTCTTGCCATTAAGAATGATGTTCTTTGTAAGTTTTGCAAATCTTCCCCTTACATATCTGAAATTATTCATTTTAATTTTTAAAAATAAATCCACTAAGTTTTTTACACAGTCATCTTTACCCTGAGGTTATTTTTTTGCCTAATCATAAGTGTCACAACAGTCTTGGAGGTGTGATTTGCTATTAAAGAAACAGATTCTTATCAACCCTGCCCCCACCTGCCTCTTCTCTCCTTATGTTCTGTGGAATCACACCAGTTTATCCTAATCTAGTTCCTTATACTAGTGCCTGTTTTCTCTGGAGTATCTCACTTATTAAAACTTACAAGCTCACAGAATATTAAAACAATGATTCTTCATGAACATTCGATCCCATTCAAACAGTAAAACTTCATCTGTATTGACAGTGATATAGTGATTTGGGAAATAAACAACAAAAAAGCAAAAAAAAAAAAAAAGAGAGAGAGAGAGAGATTGTAGATATGAGATCCATTGGCCTCATTTGGAATTTTAATCAGTGCCTCAAAATATCTGCTCATGTTTGTACATGACAGTCTCAGGATAGTGGGATTTTTTTTTTTTTTTTGAGACTATATATCTGTATTGTGTAGATTACTATGTATGAGAAATAGATGGCTAAGATGCAAAAGAGAGGAACCATAGCTGTCATGTAAGACTTACTCTTAGTATCTCTTTTCCATTTTTAGAGAATGACCGTATGGCTGCTCTTTTTAAGGTATGAAAGTGAAAGTGAATGTGAAATTTGCTCAGTTGGGTCCGACTCTTTGCAATCCCATGGACTATATGCAGTCCATGGAATTCTCCAGGACAGAATACTGGAGTGGGTAGCTATCCCTTCTCCAGCAGAGCTTCCTGACCCAGGGATCGAACTGGGGTCTCCTGCATTGCAAGTGATTTCTTTACCAACTGAGTATAAGGGAAGCCTTTTATAAGTAAGCATGTAAGAAGAGAGAGATCACAAATGAAATTAAAATTTCAGTATATGAAAAAAATGTGAGAATTATTTTAATGTACTAAATTCCATGATAACATGATTCATGGCAAATAGTTTGACATCAAGGTTATTCTGAGCTGGAGTCTTAGACCAACTAACCTCTCAACTAGCACCTCAGGGCATGTGTTTAGACAACTGACACTTGGTACTAAGAACATTACCTCCAAAGCCTTCTCCAAGGAGTCTTCTTTCCCACTCACTCCCCTGCTCCTACGATGACAGCTTTAGTCTCTGGTGGCTCTGTTTTCTTCCATGGCTCTGGGCTTCTCAGTCCCTAAGGAGCCCACCCCCAGCTTCAGCACCAGACTCGCCAGAGTTGGAGCTGTGCCACCTCTTTAAGGAAGAAGCGCCTCTCATGCTTTGACATTTGGTTATTCTTGTTGTGATTATATGATATCATTAAATAAATCAAGACAAATCATGCTAATAAGCATGCATTTAAAAAACTGCAATAATACAACTATTACTGAACTATTGTTTCAATTATTCCCTTCTCAAATACAAAAACTATGGCAGTTAACTCTAAAGCATAATAATTTCCAGTTTCTTTTGAAAAGGAACATATTCAAGCTTTCATTATATGCTAAGGACCATTTCCCTAAAAATTGGGAGGATGTTATGCTCTATATCTGTAATTACGCTGCTCCCACAAAACATTTCTCTATAAATTTAAGAGGTAGTATTCCATCTGGAATCCTAGTCATTTCACATTTAGTGCATCTGCTAATTATTTTGGTATAGGCCTTTCAGACATAATTTTAGGGATTCCAAAAAGCACTTTGCTAATGATTAAATATGAACACTTCTATTCATTAAGGTATTACTGAATCATGGCATCTTTGTCTTTTAATTTTACAATTGCTTGGAGAAATAGATTATTTAAAATACATATGAGTCTTAATTTAAGCAAAACGATGTAAAAATAAAGATTTTTTACAAGAATAAATTGGAGTGTGACTACTCATTTTACAGAAAGAAATAAACGCTTAACTTAGATCAGGGGTTGGGTAACTATCACCTGTAGACAAAGTCCAGCCACCACCTGTTTTGTAAATAGTAGTTTTAAAAAATAGTTTGTACCTCTGTCTCCCCCAAGTCTATTGCTCATCCCTCCTTTGCACTGGTAACCACGAGCTTGTGTCTGTATCTGTGAGTCTGCTTCTTGTTATATTCAATAGTTTGTTGTATTTTTTAAAAAATTATGGGAATCTAGAGAGATGTTACGGGGAGGGAGGTGGGAGGGGGGTTCATGTTTGGGAACGCATGTAAGAATTAAAGATTTTAAAATTTAAAAAATAATAAAAAAATAAACTTCAAAAAAAAATTATGGGAATCTAGTTGATCTACAATGTAGTGCTAGTTTTCGGTATGCAGTAAGGTGATCTGTTATACACACACATATATCCACTGTTTTTTAAGACTCTTCTCCCATATTACATTGAGTAGAGTTCCACGTGCTATACAACAGGTTCTTATTAATTATCTGTTTTATATATGGGCTTCCCTGATAGCTCGGTTGGTAAGGAATCTGCCTGCAATGCAGAAGACACCAGTTTGATTCCTGGGTTGGGAAGATCCTCTGGAGAAGGCATAGGCTACCCACTCCAGTGTTCTTGGGCTTCCCCTGTGGCTCAGCTGGTAAAGAATCTGACTGCAATGTGGCAGACCTGGGTTTGAGCCCTGGGTTTTATATATACTAGTTTTATATTTTTATATTTAGTTATAGCTTCTTTATATAGTTCTTTAAATATATGTTTATATTATAATAGATGTTTAGTTATAATTTTATACTTAGGCTTTATATCCCTGGGTTTTATATGTATTAGTGCATAGGTATCAGTCTCAATCTTCCAATTTATCCCTCCCCACTCTTTTACCCTGGTAAGCATAAGTTTGTTTTCTATAACTGCAATTGTTTTTCTATTTTGTAAATAAGAATCTTTTTTAAGATTCCATATATAAGCAATACCATATGACATTTATCTTTCTGTGTCTGATTTACTTCACCTGGTATGACAATCTCTAGTTCCACCCATATGATGCAAATGGCATTATTTTGTTCTTTTTTTTATATCTGAGTAATGTTCCTTTATGACTGACTGGAGATCAAACCAGTCAATTCTAAAAGAAATCAACCCTGAATACTTACTGGAAGGACTGTTGCTGAAGTTGAATCTCTAATACTTTGGTCATCTTATGTGAAGTGCTGACGCATTGGAAAAGATCTTGATGCTGGAAAAGATTGAAGGCAAATAGAGAAGGGGGTGGCAGAGGACGAGGTGGTTAGACAGCATCACCAATTCAATGGACATGAATTTGAGCAAGATCCAGAAGATGTGGAGGACAGAGGAGCCTGGCATGCTACAGTCCATGAAGTCACAAAGAGTCAGACACGACATAGGGACTGAAAAACAATAATATTCTATTCTATATATATGTACTGCATATTCTTTATCCACTCATGTACTGATCATACTCGATGGAGAAAAGATTAGAATAAATCCAACCGAAGAGGTAAAAGATCTGTTGTATTTTTTATATTTCACACATATCATATAGTATTTGTCAGTCTCTGTCTGACTTACTTCACTTAGGATAATGACCTCCAAGTCTATCCATGTTGCTGCAAATGGAAATATTTTGTTCTTCTTTGTGCCTGAGTAGTAAATAAAGTTGTATTGGAAGATAGTCATGTGTACTCATTTGCATTTTGTCTGTGGCTGCTTTGCTGATACCAAAGCAGAAATAAGTAGTTGCAACAGAGACCACATGGCCTGCAAAGCCTGAAGATTTTGCTATTCAGATCTGTACAAAAAACAGTTTGCCAGTCGCTGGCTTAGGTTTTCAAATAGGAGTGTTTTAAACTGTAGGCATTTCTGATGAATTAGAGAGCTTTCTTGATAAAATTTAAGCTTGCTCATGATTTTGGGGGAGTGTGTCTGTCATTTATGGGGAGATCCACCCATATTAACAATGATTTTAGAAAGTTCTGTGGTTTCCTTTCCCTGCAGGTCCCTGGCTAGTGTTCTATTAAATGCTGAGAAAATATAGGTCATCCTTCTATTCTCTCCATAATTTAAAAATAGAATTGTTTGTCCTTAAACAGCAGCAACATTTATTTATATTTCATATCAGTGGAATGGTGGGTGCAGTGCAAATAACGTGATCTTGGTTTTTAACACTTGTCAATACCCCCTACATTTTTGTCTCTCATCTTTACAAAATACACAGACACTACCCTGAGGTAAAACATCTCAAACTAGGGTAAATGCAGTCCTCTACATTTTCTGCTCCTGGACCCAGACTGCTTACTGCTGTTGGTGAAAACTCGGTTCAAAGCAAGGCGTCGGACTCTCACGGGCCTGTAATTTCAGGAAGCTTTTCTAGCACCTTCGTCCACATCTCTAAGACACATACATTCTACATTTCTACAAGTCATGTAACATCAAGACTGTTCTCCTCTCATGAATTACTTTCACGGGAATACGTTCACCTCCTCTGTTATAAAACAGCAATTTCCTCAGTCTACCTCTAGGGTGAACTAAATCTTTGAACCTGCATTTCTTCCATTCTGCAATAACATGGAAGATCACATTTTCAAATCAAAATTAAGTGTCTATCAAGGAGTAAGAGAAAGCTTGCTAATAATTTCAAGGATACAAGTAAATAAAGGGCACAGACGACGCAGAGAGAGGTCCAAGATCACCAGCTTAGGTACCCATCCCCAGCCTTTCTGCTCCAACCACAGACCTCTAACCCCAGTTCTACCACTGATTCCACCCCAACCCTTGGTAGTTGCCATTCTACCGCAGCTCAAATGATGCTTCCTCACCTGCCAAATCTCAGTTTAGAGGCTGCTAACTTGAGTAAGCATCCCCCAAATCTCTGCCTGGGAGGATTTGCTTAATCTCCATGCTCCAAGCATAATAAACCCATTCTGGTTGTCTTGTAACAATTTATTATCATTCTCCTGGGTGGTTAGCAACTTGTAAGTGGAAACTTTTTATTTCCTTTTCTTTCTGTATCTCTAGCTACTAGCATCGTGCCTGAATCAAATTTGGTGTTTAATAAATGCTTATTAAAGGATGAAAATATTAGGGATATTTTCCCTCTGATACAGTCAAGATCTAAAGTGGGAAAAAACAACAGGAAGAAATGATGAAAAGACAATGTAATAAGAGTTATTACAGATGCAAAAATCTGTAGAAACATTGAAGGGAACCACTAACTCTGCTCCAGGAAGTCTTGGAGAATTTCACAAAGACAGAGGAGAAATAAAGCTGCATCTGAAGGGAGAATAGATTTTTTTCAGGCAAAGAGGGGGAAGGTTGTATGGGACAGAGGGAATAGTGGTTCTGAAGTCATCATTATCATTCTGCCGTGCTCAAATATAATGATGAAAATTAGGTACCTCATGTGATAAATTATTCAAGTGTTATGCTTTTGTTTATAGGAAGCATCTGGTATTTCAGTATTTACAAAGGAAGTGAATTTAGCCTAAATTCATATTATTGGATGAGGAAAGTATTTTTAAAATCAGTGCATAACTTGAAGACAGATTTTTTTGTGGATCATTATGCAATGATTATTACAGATGTCCTGTGAATTATTGATTTAGCAAGCAATTGAGTTTCAAAACTGAGAAAACGGAACTTATATGCATTTTATTTTTGAGTCATGCATTTAAGTATAGAAACCAGTTACTTATATTTGGAAGAAAAACCAATATTGTCATTAATCAATGTTTAAATAACAAAGGAAAATGCTCCATCAATTACCCTGAAGTTCATGGTTGATTTCAGATAAGGATCGGGAAAAAGAAGCCAATGAAATATAATCTGGGTTTAAGGGTAAATACTGCTATTGTCCAAATGTTTTTGTCCCTTCTCCACCCCTGATTTCATAGGCTGAAATCCTAACCCCCAAGGTGATGGTATTAGGAGGTGGAATCTTTGGGAGACGATTAGGTGAAGAGGACTCTGCTCTGAGGAGGGGGATTTGTGCCCTCATAAAAGAAGCCTGAGAGGGCACCCTGGCTCCATCCACCATGTGAGGACACAGCAAGAAGTCGCCGTGTATCTACCTGACACTTGGTCTTGGACTTCCCACCCTTCAGGATGGTGAGAAATAAATTTCTGTTCTTTACAAATCACTCTGTTTATGGCATTTTGTTATAGCAGCCCGAACCAACAGAGGCAAGTACTGTGTACAGCTGCTGACATGTATACATTCATCAATATCTCACAGTGCTTTGTAGCTAACTGTAACTTGTAACAGGAACTGCATTCCTTACTGATTGTTGGCATTGTTGACATCAATAAGATTTAATACTCATCACTGACCGAAGGTGGCAAATAAATGGGCTAGGAGAAGGGGCAGGAAACACGCAGGGATAGTGAGCATTCCTGCGCTCTGAGGATTTACGTGGATGGTTGCTTGCAGGTTCACAGCTCTGGAGGAGCACAGCATGGGACCTACAGGGCCCTTTACATACTGGAGACTCCAGGCCCCGCCACATCTGACATCTGCAGGGAAACCAAAGAGACGAAGATGTACGAGGGAGATAGTGTCGATGGGACCTAGCGGGGACCCCAGAGCAGTAGTTCCCAACCACAAGTGGCCCCCCTCACTCCACCGCGGAGGATATTTGGCAATGTCTGAACATATTTTCAATTGTCACAAGTGAAGGATGCACTGGCATTTAGCGAGCAGAGGCCAGAGATGCTGTTAAACATCCTGCCATGCAAAGGACAGCCCCACAAATAGAATTATCCAGCCCGAAATGTCAATTGTGCTGAGATGAAGAAACCTCTGTGCTAGACCACTATTGATGGCAGATTTCCTTAGACTATTAAGAAGTAAAAGAAATATGAGTAAGGAATGGATTGGCATTACTTTTTAGATTAGAAAGGCAAGGCATAGTTTTAGAAGTTGTAAGTACGGAAAATTCATTTGGTATATACAAAATAGTATAAAGAAGAATATAAAATTCACTTGTGGTCCTGCCATACAGAGGTAGCCACTATCAAACTTTTAATGTTTTCCAAGTAATTTGTGTGCAAATATGTTGGAAAGGCACTATGAATCGGATGGGAACCTGTAGCAATGGGGAGGGCAAGCTATTGAGGTTAATTGGTAGAAATAGCATAAGAGAAGTTAGTAAGTGTAAAGCAGAAATGCACAGGTTAATAAGAACTTAAGAGGAGAAAAACAAGGAGACAGGAGATCAAGATCACTTTGATGAGGTAGTGACGGGTCTGTGGTAACTAAATAGTGCTCCCCTACTCCCTGTGGTCCCAGAAATGGAGCTAGGATCTTATAACCATGTTCAATGAAAAGTAAAAATAAAACAAACACTTGCAAGTGAAGTAAATAGTAGAAGCAGAAAACATCTTGGCTCAGAGCCTGAGAACTTTGGGGGAAGAGTTTGCATTGTGCGTAGGGCTTCCCAGGTGGCGCTAGTGGTAAAGAACACATCTGCCAATGCAGGACACATGGGCGGTTTGCTCTCTGGGTCAGGAAGATCCCTTGGAGGAGGAAATGGCAAACCACTCCAGTTTTCTTGCCTTGAGACCTCCATGAACAGTATGAAAAGGGCTACAGTCTATGGGCCACGAAGAGTCGGACACAGCTGAGACAGAATGGCTGAACTAGACCAGCCTATAACCTCAGGTATGGCAGGCACTAGTTTTTCCCAGTGGTTGTGTAAACCAGTTATCCCAACAATGAAAAATTCACTTATTTCGTCTGTTCTATTTACTGCTTTTGCTGCCTAGAAGACTTTT
Source organism: Capra hircus (assembly GCF_001704415.2). Classification (NCBI taxonomy): domain Eukaryota; kingdom Metazoa; phylum Chordata; class Mammalia; order Artiodactyla; family Bovidae; genus Capra; species Capra hircus. The sequence continues at coordinate 92,690,404 of NC_030821.1, forward strand.
GTATTAGGAAAGTGGAGGATGCTTTTCCTTGGTGGTCCAGGTCAATTCTCTTAGAATTAGTGTGATTGTAACCATCACCACTGCTGACTCTTCCTCCTCTCTAGATCCCTGAGAGGAATAATCCAAGGGATGAACAATACACACTGCGTGGACACACATGTCTTACAACTACATTATTTTAAAACTTGAGATGATAAAGCAGAGAGAGATTTCCATATCTGTATTTCTTTTAACTTGGCAATATGCCATGAGGATTCTCTCATTTCACTTATGTTCTAAACAGACTTTATTACCTTCTACTCACAGAGCTCCACCTTTATTTATATATCTAATCCCTGTTGCTGAACATATAAGCTACTTGTAACTCTTTTTTCTTATAGAACAGTTCACACTGATCATCATTCTACAGTGAGGTTTTGTGATAAAATGTATTTAGAAATCAAGGTTGGATAGATGAGCAACATATTGGACTTTTCTGTTATTAACAAGTTTATTGAAGTACAATTTATATGTTATATAAATAACCCATTTAAAATATACTATTTAGTAATTTTTAGTGTATTCCAAGGGCTGGGCAACCATCACCACAAACTAATGCTAGAATATTTTCATGACTCCAAAAGGAATTCTTGTGCCCACTCCCATCCCCAGCCTTAAGCAAATGTTAATACGTTTTTTCTCTGTATAAATTTAACCTTTTGTGGACATTACATGTAAATACAATAGTACAATATGTTATCTTTGGGGTCTGACTTATTTTTTTCTTTTGTTTCAGAAATCAGTTGTTTTCTGTCACACCTCAACATGAATCAGCCATAGGTATACATATATCTGCTCCCCTTTGAATCTCCCCCTTCTTCCTTCCCCATCCCATCCCTCTAGGTTGATACAGAGTCCCTGTTTGAGGGGTCTGACTTCTTTCACTAAGTCTAATGCTTCCAAGGTACATCCAGGCACCTAATATGTTCATATTTCATTCCACAGTGGACTCTTACCCGCCAAGAGCATCTACAAATCTCCAGGCAATTACTAAGAAGCTTCTGATGCAGGGCTGATGGGCGGTCTTGGCTGAATGGTTACATACTTCTGATCTGTGGATATGTATGGTGAGTGACTTATATTTTAACACCTTGATGCAGTTTAGGGCCAAAGAATTCTGTTCTTCCCAGTTGAAATACACACAATTACTTCCTGCAACCCTTTTTCTAGATGTATATTTCTGGCATATTATGGGTTTTCTAGGTCTAAACACGACTAATCAAAGGGCAAAATATGTTTGTTTGACTTGCAAATTTAACCTAACTGAAGTCACTTTGCTGTTGATTAGCCATGGGTTTGATTTTCCAGGCTGATACACCAAGAGACACATGTTTTTAAAAGCCATCAATCGAGTGCGTAAATGAAAACTTACAGTTAACCAAAACTTTGTAACGAAAATTAGGAAAACTATAAAATGGCCCAGAATGTGTTCTAAAATGGCTGAGGGAGAGGATGATTTCAGAAGATACTACCCAATGCCAAATAAAATGGTAGTGTTTCTGGACTTCGCTGGTGGTACAGTGGACAAGAATCTGCCTACCAATGCAGGGAACAGTTTGATCCCTGGTCCAGGGAGATTCCACATGCAGAGGAGTGACTGAGCCCCTTTCCCAAACCACTGAACCCACACTCTAGGGTGTGCGAGCTGAAACTACTGAAGCCCGTGTGCCATAAAGCCTGTGCTCCACAGGAAGAGAAGTCATCACAATGAAAAGCCTGTGTAGTGCGACTGCAGAGTAGCCCCCATTTGCTGCAACTAGAGAAAGCACACACAAAAGCAATGAAAACCCAGGGCAGCCATCAGTAAATACACAAATAAAATGTTTCCAAAAACAAAGAATCCAACTAAGACTCCAACTCTGGTAGGTAGAATAACGTCTCCCTAAGATTTGTACAATCTGTGAATATGTTACATTTCTTGGCGGGACTGTTTTGGCAGATATGATTAGGTTAAGGATCATGAGGAGATTATTCTGTATTATCTGGGTAAACCTGATGTAATTACAAGTATCCTTATAAGGGAAAGAAGGAGATAAGAGAATGAGAGGAGATGTAAAGATGGAAGCAAATGTCAGACTCGGGAGAACCTTGGACCAAGGGATGCAGGAGCCTCCAAAGCTGGACAGACAGGTAAGGAGACAGATCCTACTCCAGAACCTCTGGGAGAAACACACGCCACTGGTGCTTTGATTTTAGCCAAGCGCAAGCTGCTTGGGGGTTCCATGCTTCCAAACTACAAGAGCATGTGTCTGTCGTTTGAAGCCACCATGGTTTGGCGGTTTGTTTCAATAGCAGTGTGAAACTAATATGCAGACACTTACCACAGTGATAAAGGGAGGGGAATCTGACCCACTATCAGGAAAGGAAACATGAGGCCATGAAGGCAGCAGAGCAGCTCTGAGGCAGCCAGTCTCTGATGGAGCCTGGAAACTGCCCCCAAGCCCCTGCCCACCACAGCTGAGCCTGGACCAGGCCTGATTCGTCTTCTCTGAGCTCTGAACCGGAATGTCCCACACCCTTTGTCCTCTCTTCCTCCAACACACAGGTTACCCTGCAACTACTAATTCCAGTCTACTTTCAACTCAGGACTCTCCTAGAATACAGTTTAAGTGCCCCTCAGTCCTCTAGGTATGTTTTACATTTGCATCCTCACATGTGATTAAATCTGGGATGAACAGCCGGATCTAGGTTTGCATATGACTTTTCCTCCAGCCATCATGGTGGGCAAGAGACACAACATATTTAAATGTTAGTGTCTTCATGTGAAAAATGAGGAAATGTCACCACCTGTTTCCTGGAGTCACTGAGGAGATCAAATGGAGCATAGTGTCTCTTTCTCAACAGCCGTCAACACCAAGAGCCTACCTATGGTTATCTCCACCATCTCATCACTAGTGCCTGGCACGCAGAAATGCTTTGTAAGTGTCTGTACATGCATATTAACAGATCAGAAGCCAGGTAGATTGCTTCCATGTTCTGCATTATTTGTGAATAATGCAGCAATGAATATGGGGTGCATGTATCTTTTGAATTATATTAATAGTTTGCTTTTAATATGCCCAGGAGTGAGATTGCTTTATCATATGGTAGTTCTACTAACATTTTTAGTTTTTAAGAAGCTTCCATAATGTTTTCCATAGTGGCCGCATCAACTTACACTCCCACCGACAGGGTCGCAGGGTCCCATTTCTCCACAGTGATACTGTATGTAAAACATTTAACTAATGAGGACCTACTGTATAGCGCAGCGAATTCGCCTCGGTGCTCTGTGGTGACCTAAATGGGAAGGAATTCCAAAAAAGAGGAGCTATACGAAACATATAGCTGATTCACTTGCATGAACAGTAGAAACCATTTATAACACAGCATTGTAAAGCAATTATACTCAGTAATAATTTAAAGAAATAAATCAGGCAGGGCCCAGAAACAGGTGACTCTGAAGACAACTTCTGTGATATCAAAGACATACTGATGATTAGATCTACTTTTTGAAGATTTTCTGTGACAGATTAAAAACTACACAAAGCACATTTCATCATGTTTATAGCTGTACAACCTCTTACTTTACCAACTTTAAGGAAAGTGTGACTATTTCAGCTGGCACATCTGGAATTTACTTAATGGAATTAATAATAATTTGATTTTTTTTTTCTCTTCCTATCTTGTCTTTGTGATTACAGGAAAGTTTAAAGGGGCGGGGGGGGGGGGGGGAAAGACTTGCTCCGTAAACAGACCAAAAATTACATGTCTGTGCCTAGATTTTTTTTTGTTCCAGTAAAATACACCTGTATTTTCCTGTTTTGCATATTTCATTTCTTATTGCAACATGTAGTCAAAATATATTTTATGCTTTGATGTTAATTAACTCATTCACCACAGTGTTGTGTATCTTCAGTATTACATATGCAGTTGCAAGTAATTTTTGCACAAGACAGTGTCAGTACCCTTAAACGATCTGGCTTGGTGGCAAGAGCCAGTGTCTGCTTCCTCTGAAAATTCCTAACACACACATGTTAGGTTGTCTACACAGATCCCTTTGTCTCTCCTTCGGATCCTGTCTAAACAGTATCATTTCATGAGGCCTTATCATCCAACAACCACATTATTTAACATTGCTCTATCTATTCACTCTTTTTTCAATATTCACTGCTCTTCAAAGCACTTTTCTCAGAGACACAGTCTCCGACATACTATATATTGCACTTATTTATTTTCTGTCTCATTTGTCTACATATATGCTCCACAAAGCATGATTTTTGCATATTTTGTTTACTTCTGTGTCACCAGCCCCTATAACAATGTTACCTAAATTGCAGACATTCAACAAATATTTTTTAAATTGATGAATGAATGATGTCGTGTTTGCTCGGTGTTCTATTTCCAGCAGGTTGAAGTAAAATTGCAAAATCGTCAAAATCTTTTCAATGTATTTAGTGCAGCTTGCAGAAGAGTATAAAAGAGAGCTTGGTGGCTGGAGTTAAGACATACTCCTTGTCTGCCCAGAAATGCTAAAAATCACAAGCTGCATCAGGGAACTGGGGGATGATCATATTTGCAGCTCCCCAACTCAGGTGTAGGAGGCTGGAATAAATTTTTTCTATTCATAGACACCGTTCTGTACACCCTTCCTTTGAAGGGTTTGCCCCTGGAAAAAAATCTATCCCAATAGTCTGTATGGCAAGTGGGGTAAAGTCCAGGTGAAACAGCAGTCAAGCACGCAGACCAGCCCTTCCTCAAGGACCCATCCACTTTTGTAATAAGGAGGATCTGGCTTCCTTGGGAGGAGCCTTTCATCACCACTATAAGGAAACAGACAGATGACAACTTGTATCATTTTCTCCTACTCTAGTGGAGAGAGGTGTGGATCCAAGCCATTCATGAACAGAATATTTTCCAGGCTCTTCCACAGCCTAAATGAGAACATGCTTAGTTATGCCTGGTGCTCTGGTCTGATTGCAAGCTGTGAAGTGCCTACTCAGGAAGATTTCCCCACAAGGAGTGGAGCCCTCTTCTATGTTTTTTGCAAATATATTTTTTTTCTCCCAGCCTGTGGCTTTTCATTTTCTTAGTAGTATCTTCCATTTAGAGTAAGTTTTAAATTTTGAAACGTCTAAGCGTTTCCATTTTTTTTTAAAAAATGGAAAATTTTATTTCAAGCAACTGGAGGATTTTAACCTGGGAGACAGTCTCTTAGAAAGCTCTGATCACTCATTAAGAGCCAAGAGGTATATGTGATTTTGGCAAAGGGATATGTGCAATCAAGCACACCTCTTGATAGATGGTTACTGTTATTTGTGGGAAACAGACATCTAGGTTAATTGTTTTAGTGCTTTACAAAGTATGCAAAGATGCAAGAAACTTGGTTCATAAATTTTTTTTCCTGAAAATATCTCATTATCTGAGGGCCAGTTCTACCAGTTTTTCCATAGCTCAGAGTGCCACATCCTGGTCTTAACCCTGAATGCCTTTCAGGATGTACTGATGATCAGCAATTGTAATGGCTAACAACTTGATTCTTGTATAAGTGGGTGGTGGGCAACATTCTTTATTTAATAGTTCCCTTCCTCTCAGTCTTAAATTTGATCAAGGACTGGGAGACATTTTCTAATCAATTTCTCCCACATGCTAGTGTTCTATTGATAGATCATGCCACATGATACTACTGGACTATTAGCAGATTCTATTAACAGTAACCCAAAACCTCTAGATCACCTGTTTCACTAGCCTGTTTTGGTCCAGAATCTGATTCTCTCTTGTTGCTTCTTTCCCGTATCTAGATTTACACCATCACTATCATTGGTCTTATAGATCATTCTTTAATACCATACACAAAAATAAGTTCAAAATGGATTAAAGACCAAACATGATCCAAAAGACTCCATGTACCACAATGTTCATTGCAGCACTGGTTATAATAGCCCAGACACAGAAGCAATCTAAATGTAAATTGACAGAGGAACAAATAAAAAAGATGTGATGCCTCTATTGAATGGAATATTATTCAGTCATTAAAAACGAAATAATGCCATTTGCAGCACCAGGGATGGACCTAGATATTGTCACACTGACTGAAGTTAAGTAGAGAATGAGAAATATCCTATGGCATCCTTTATATGCAGAATCTAAAAAAAATTATACAAATGAACTTATTTGCAAAAAGGCAGAGGAACATGATTGTCAACATACACTGGATAATAGAAAAAGCAAGAAAACTCCAGAAAAAAACATCTATTTCTGCTTCTTGACTATGCTAAAGCCTTTCATTGTGTGGAACACAACAACTGTGAAAAATTCTGAAAGAGATGGGAAGACCAGGCCACCTTACCTGCCTCCTGAGAAACGTATATACAAGTCAAGAAGCAACAGTTACAACCAAACATGGAACAATGGAATAGTTCAAAATTGGGAAAGTAGTACTTCAAGATTGTATATTTTCACCCTGCTTATTTAACTTGCATGCAGCATATCTCATGTAAAATGACAGGCTGGATGAAGCACAAGCTGGAATTAAGATTGCTGGGAGAAATATCAATAACCTCAGATATGCAGATGACACCACCCTTATGGCAGAAACTGAAGAAGAACTAAAGAGCCTCTTGATGAAAGTGAAAGAGGAGAGTGAAAAATCTCGCTGAAAACTCAACATTCAAAAAATGAAGATCATGGCATCCAGTCCCATCACTTCATAGCAAATAGATGGGGAAAAAATGAAAGCAGTGACAGACTCATTTTCTTGGGCTCCAAAATCACTGCAGATGGTGACTGCAGCCATGAAATTAAAAGATGCTTGCTCCTTGGAAGGAAATCCATGACCAACCTAGTTCAGGTCAGTTCAGTTCAGTCACTCAGTCGTGTCTGACTCTTTGCGACCCCATGAATCGCAGCACGCCAGGCCTCCCTGTCCATCACCAACTCCCAGAGTTCACTCAGACTCATGTCCATCGAGTCAGTGATGCCATCCAGCCATCGCATCCTCTGTCGTATCCTTCTCCTCCTGCCCCCAATCCCTCCCAGCATCAGAGTCTTTTCCAATGAGTCAACTCTTCGCATGAAGTGGCCAAAGTACTGGAGTATCAGCTTTAGCATCATTCCTTCCAAAGAAATCCCAGGGCTGATCTCCTTCAGAATGAACTGGTTGGATCTCCTTGCAGTCCAAGGGACTCTCAAGAGGCTTCTCCAACACCACAGTTCAAAAGCATCAATTCTTCTGCACTCAGCCTTCTTCACAGTCCAACTCTCACATCCATACATGACCACTGGAAAAACCATAGCCTTGACTAAAGGACCTTTGTTGGCAAAGTAATGTCTCTGCTTTTGAATATGCTATCTAGGTTGGTCATAACTTTTCTTCCAAGGAGTAAGTGTCTTTTAATTTCATGGCTGCAGTCACTATCTGCAGCGAGCATATTAAAAAACAGAGAGATTACTTTGCCAACAAAGGTCGATTTAGTCAAAGTTATGGTTTTTCCAGTAGTCATGTATGAATGTGAGAGTTGGACTATAAAGAAAGCTGAGCACCAAAGAATTGATGCTTTTGAATTGTGGTGTTGGAGAAGATTCTTGAGAATCCCTTTAACTGCAAGATCAAATCAGTCAATCCTAAAAAAAAAATCAATCCTCAACATTCATTGGAATGAGTGATGCTGAAGCCAAGCTCCAATACTTTGTCCATCTGATGCAAAGTACTGACTCATTGGAAAAGACCCTGATGCTGGGAAAGATTGGAGGCAGGAAGAGAAGGGGAAGATAGAGGATGAGATGGTTAGATGGCATCACTGTCTCAATGGACATGAGTTTAAATAAGCTCCAGGAGATAGTGAAGGACAAGGAAACCTGATATGCTGCAGTCCATGACGTCACAAAGAATTGGATATGATTGAACAACTAAAATAGCTCAACTGGAATTCCATCACCTCCACTAGCTTTCTTCGTAGTGTGCCGGGGTCCAGCCCTGGTAGATCCAGGGTAATTTAAAGGGGAGACGGAATTGGTGTCCTAGGAAATAACATTTAATTACAGACATAGAGATTAGAAATGGATAGTGTAGTAGGAAACATTAGTGGAGAAAAGGAGGCTGAATAACTTGGTTTACATGGGATACCAATAAAACTCCAAGACAAGGAGTTTGCACAATCTACATTGGGCCACCAGCGCCCGTTTGAATATTGGAGGGTGCCCCACCTTGGGCTCCCTCTCTCACGGATCTTAGAAGCCAGGGCAGGTAAATAGATGTGGTGAGTACCCACGCTCCAGATGGGAATTCAGCCAGAAGGGGAAAGAAAGAACGACACAGGGGAATCAGTCTTTCCAGAAACTGATCCGATTTCTTTATTTTTTAGGTTTGCTTATATACCCTTTGTTACACATAGAGACAAATGGAAATTTTAAAGTCACGCGGGGGTCAGCTGTCCTGACCTTTATCAAAATCAGGTGCTTCACATAAATGTATAAAAAAAGGTCTTAGGGGTTTTACATCATCTTCTGGCCATGAGGCCTGCTGACATTTTATGACCCTTTCTTTCTGATAACAGTCAGTTAAGCAGAAAACTTATTTTTTCCAAGGGTGTTTTTTCTTAAACCAGGCACCATCCTCTGAAGGTACCAGATAAAGTTGCATTCCAATAGGGTGAGGATGTAGTGGGTTACAACTAAGAAAGGAATTTATTTAACCTAAGGTTAACATGATTAATCTTAAAGGGTAATACTTATTTCTCCTATATGCTAGTTATATTCATTACAAGGGCAGGGAATATGGAGATTTAGCAGCAAACATCAGCCCAGCAAATGAAAACCCTTCACCAATGTTCCCCTTAAGATCTATTCAGTCTTAAGATAGTGATAAAGTTACATTTTTACATAGCATGGACACAGTGATTTATAACAAAGTACAGTGATCTATAACAAAAGAGAAAATTCATTAACTCAAAAAGTCTAGTATTGCTAACATCAGAAACTACTATATTTCCTTTTCTATATTCCAAACACATTAATATATTCCCAGGTGCCTAAGGATATGGAGGCCTGGTGGCAATCATTGACTCAACAATGAGAAAAGCCCTATGCTAATTAAGATTTTAAAAATACTCCAAACTCTCTGTGTTGTTTATGGTTGAGAGGTAGTAAACAATCATGTGCGTAGTGGCAGGAGTGTGGATAATCCTGTCACACAAGCTAGTCTGCCAGCAGAGAGGTTTGACCTGAGACATCCTTGTCACGCCCAGGAATTTTTATTGACTGGAGCTGCAAGTTTACTCCTTCTCCGAGAGAAGTGGTGGGGAACAGCCCCCCATAAAGTCAGAGGTGTAGGTGAGAGCATGAAACAGTAAAGTAGGTAGACTCTGGTTTTGGGGGTAGATGCTCGGGAATGGGGGTTTCCTGAGGCTCAATCCCACCTTTGCGTATGCTGAAGCCTCCTTCTTCATGACCTTTGCCATGGGCAGAGTTTGTCATGCTGGCTCCCGGCAGTAGTGATGCTATCTAAGGCCCACTTGCCTTCACATTCCAGGATGTCTGGCTCTAGCTGAGTGATCACACCATTGTGATTATCTTGGTCATGAAGATCCTTTTTGTACAGTTCTTCTGTGTATTCCTGCCACCTGAAAGATGATGCTGTGAAAGTGCTGCACTCAATATGCCAACAAATTTGGAAAACTTAGCAGTGGCCACAGAACTGGAAAAAGTCAGTTTTCATTCCAATCCCAAAGAAAGGCAATGCCAAAGAATGCTCAAACTACTGCACAGTTGCACTCATCTCACATGCTAGAAAAGTAATGCTCAAAGTTCTCCAAGCCAGGCTTCAGCAATATGTGAAGCGTGAACTTCCTGATGTTCAAGCTGGTTTTAGAAAAGGCAGAGGAACCAGAGATCAAATTGCCAACATCCGCTGGATCATGGAAAAAGCAAGAGAGTTCCAGAAAAACATCTATTTCTGCTTTATTGACTATGCCAAAGTCTCTGACTGTGTGGATCACAATAAACTGTGGAAAATTCTGAGAGAGATGGGAATACCAGACAACCTGACCTGCCTCTTGAGAAACCTATATGCAGGTCAGGAAGCAACAGTTAGAACTGGATATGGAACAACAGACTGGTTCCAAATAAGAAAAGGAGTATGTCAAGGCTGTATATTGTCCCCCTGCTTATTCAACTTCTGTGCAGAGTACATCATGAGAAACGCTGTGCTAGAAGAAGCATAAGCTGGAATCAAGTTTGCTGGGAGAAATCTCAAAAACCTCAGATAGGCAGATGACACTACCTTTATGGCAGAAAGTGAAGAGGAACTAAGAAGCCTCTTGATGAAAGTGAAAGAGGAGAGTGAAAAAGTTGGCTTAAAGCTCAACATTCAGAAAACGAAGATCATGGCATCTGGTCCCATCATTTCATGGGAAATAGATGGGGAAACAGTGTTAGACTTTATTTTGGGGGCTCCAAAATCACTGCAGATGGTGACTGCAGCCATGAAATTAAAAGACACTTACTCATTGGAAGAAAAGTTATGACCAACCTAGATAGCATATTCAAAAGCAGAGACATTACTTTGCCAACAAACGTCCATCTAGTCAAGGCTATGGTTTTTCCAGCGGTCATGTATGGATGCAAGGGTTGGACTGTGAAGAAAGCTGAGTGTGGAAGAATTGATGTTTTTGAACTGTGGTGTTGGGGAAGACTCTTGAGAGTCCCTTGGACTGCAAGGAGATCCAACCAGTCCATTCTGAAGGAGATCAGCCCTGGGATTTCTTTGGAGGGAATGATGCTGAAGCTGAAACTCCAGTACTTTGGCCACCTCATGCAAAGAGTTGACTCACTGGAAAAGACTCTGATGCTGGGAGGGATTAGGAGCAGGAGGAGAAGGGGACGACCGAGAATGAGATGGCTGGATGGCATCACTGACTCGATGGACATGAATCTGAGTGAACTCTGGGATTTGGTGATGGACAGGGAAGCCTGGCATGCTGCGATTCATGGGGTCGCAAAGAGTCAGACACGACTGAGCGACTGAACTGAACTGAACTGAACTGAACAGCTGAATAACAACAACTAACAGACTCACAGACCTAAAGAACAAAATTATGGTTGCTAGGGGGAAAGGATGGAAGAAAGGATAGTTAGGGAGTTTGGGATTGACATGTACACACTGCCATATTTAAAATGGATAACCAAAAAGGCCCTCCTGTATATCACAGGGAACTCTGCTCAATGTTATGTGCCTGCCTTGATGAGAATGGAGTTTGGGGGAGAAGTAATAAATGCATGTGTATGACTGAATTACTTTGCTATCCACCTGAAACTATCACAACTTTGTTAACTGGCATACTCCAATATGGACTTCCCTGTTGTCTCAGTTGTAAAGAATCAGTCTAGCAATGTAGGAGATGAGAGTTTGATTCCTGAGTCAGGAAGATCCCTTGGAGAGGGAAATAGCCTCTCACTCCAGTATTCTTGCCTGGGAAATGCCATACACTTTGGAGTCTGGTGGGCTATAGTCCATGGCATTGCAGAGTCAAACCTGACTTTGTGAATAAGCAATATACCTCAATATAAAATTTTTTTTAAATTAAAAAAAACCCTCAAACATATAAGATCACTAAAAAAAAGATAAATTATTTATTTAAAAATTATAGCAATAATGTTTCCTTTTAACCAACAGAAAAAGTAGTTTTCTCAAATATACAATTTGCAAAAAAAATATGAAGAAAAAGAAGAAGGGGGGAAGAAAAAAACAGAGTCAATGAAAGCAAAAAACAAATGAAAAGCAGATTAGAGTACTTATCGTACCATCAGAAGCCATATCCCAGGCTCATCTCAATATAAGGAGAAATAGAACTCCAAAGAGAACAGAACATTATTAGACTAACAAAAAAATTTTCTAACAGAACCTAAGCATAATACTGTACTTCTGGCTACTCCTTTTTGGTGCTCAGCCAAATACAGTTACTAACAGTAGTAAAAGTATTTTGGAAATTGGAAAATATGGTTTATGCCAGTTAACAAACTGGAATGGAGGCATTTATAAAACTCTTAATTTGTTCTCAGGAAAATCTATTCTTCATCATTATTTGTTACTGTTATTGGACTATGGGAAAAGCCACTGTTAATGACTTGAGAGTTTCTGTAAGATATATGAAATTATTCCTGGGAAACTTTGAAGGTTAGGCTCATTTTGAAGTTGGAAGTGATTAAATAATTTATTGGGGGCAGAATGCCATTTTATCATCTTGGTTTTATAACTATTACTATCTATACACACATATGTATGCATAGCATATGCACACACACTTCTTAATATAGATGCTAAACAGTTATGATTTGAGATGCAGTAATGGTTTAAATAATAAAATCTTTGAAACCTTTACACAAAAGTGCAATAGAGTATAATAACCAAATGCTTGAAACTTGTATTGAATTAAAATCCTTTAACCTTTAAGAGAAAGGCAATCATCTTTTCCCCTGTCAATTATTTAACTAAATATTCAGCAAATCTCCACCCCCTTTTCCTTAGTTTTCCAGAATCAAATGACACACTACCTAATAGTCACTCTCCTTTAAAACTTGCACAAAGGTGAAATGTTGATCTTACACATCCATTTCAAGGAGAGAAATAATGCAAACACACAGGTGGAAACTGTTCAAATTGATCCTACTCTTTTAAAATAAGATATTTAATAATATTCATGTCTTGCTGCCTGGAATCTTTAAGAACACTGTGTGTTTCTACCTGAAGTTTATTTACTATTGGCAATTAAGCAGTTCAGAACAAGGAACAATGCTTTTACAATTCCACACCATTGGCAGGACCAAAAATTATCATGCATATTAATGAGAAATACAATGCGAATTAAATCTTCATATTTTATTGCAGTTTTTTTTCTTTTGCTGATCATGCTTTTGATGATATCTAAAGACTCATCATCAAACTCAAGAAACTGAGATTTTTTTTCTCTTACATGTTATTCTAGAAGTTTTGCAGTTTTGCACTGTACATGTAGGTCTCTTTTACACTTTGACCTAACATCTTTAAAAAGCATAAGATTAATATCTAGTTCATCTTGTTGATATGGATGTCCAAGTGTTCTAGAACTATTTCTTATATGACTATCCAAACCTTCATTGAATTGACTTTGCTCATTCCAAGGCAAACCTACTCAATATCACAGTAATGCAAGTCTACCCCAACCACTAATGCTGAAAAAGGTAAAGTTGAAAAGTTCTATGAAGGCTTATAAGACCTTCTACAACTAACACCAGGAAAAGATGTCCTTTTCATCATAGGGAACTGGAATGCAAAAATACAAAGTCAAGAGATATCCAGAGTAACAGGCAAGTTTGCTCTTGGAGTACAAAATAAGGCAGGGTAAAGGCTAACAGTTTTTCCAAGAGATTGCACTGGTCATAGCAAACACCCTCTTGCAACAATACAAGAGATGGCTCTACACATGGACATCACCAGATGGTCAATATGGAAATCAGATTGATTATCTGCTTTGCAACTAAAGATGGAGAAGCTTCATACAGTTAGAAAAAAACAAGACCAAGAGTTGACTGTGGCTCAGATCATGAACTCCTTATTGCAAAATTCAGACTTAAATTGAAGAAAGTAGGGAAAACCACAAGGCCACTCAGTTATGACCTAACACAAATCTCTTATGATTATACAGTGGAAGTCACAAAGAGATTCAGGAGATCAGATCTGATAGACAAAGGGCCTGACGAACTACGGACAGAGGTTCATGACATTCTACAGGAAGCAGAGATTGGAACCATCTCCAAGAAAAAGAATGCAAACAGGCAAAATGGCTGTCCACAGAGGCCTTACAAATAGCTGACAAAAGAAGAGAAATGAAAGGCTAAGGAGAAAAGGGAAGATATACCCACCTGAATGAGTTCCAAAAAATATCAACGAGAGATAAGAAAGCCTTCCTAAGTAACCAGTGCAAAGAAATATAGGAAAATGGAAAACAATAGAATGGGAGATACTAATAATATCTTCAAGAAAGTTAGAGATACCAGCGGGATATTTCATGTACATATGGGCACAATTAAGAACAGAAACTGTACGGACCCAGCAGAAGCAGACATTATTAAGAAGAGGTGGTGAGAATACACAGGAGAACTATACAAAAAAGATCTCAGTGGCCCACAAGATAACAACAATGGTGTGATCCCTAACCTAGAGTTGGACATCTTGGAGTGTGAAGTCAAGTGGGCCTCAGGAAGCATCACTACAAATAAGGTACTAGAGGTGATGGAATTCCAGTTGAGCTATTTCACACTCTAAAAGGGGATGCTGTTAAAATGTTGTACTCAGTATGGCAGGAAATTTGGAAACCTCAGTAGTGGCCACAGGACTGGAAAAAGTCAGTTTTCATTCCAATCCCAAGGAAAGGCCGTCCCCAAAAATGCTCAAAATACCATACAGTTTCACTCATTTTACATGTTAGTAAAGTAATGCTCAAAATTCTCCAAGCTAGACTTCAAATGGACAAAGAACTGTCAGATGTTCAAGTTGGATTTAGAAAAGTCAGAGGAATCAGATATCAAATTGTGATGATCTGTTGGATCATAGAAAAATCAAGAGAATTCCAGAAAAACATCTACTTCTGCTTCATTACTAGAGTAAATCCTTTGACTATGTGGATCACAGCAAACTGGAAAATCCTGAAAGAAATGGCAATACCAGACCACCTTTCCTGCCTCCTGGGAAACCTGTATGCAGGTCAAGAAGCAATAGTTAGAACTGGGCATGGGACAACGAACTGGTTCAAAATTTGGAAAGAAGTATGTCAAGGCTGTATATTATCACCCTGCTTATTTAACTTATATGCAGATTGCATCATGTAAAATGCTGGGCTGGATGAGGCACAAGCTGGAATCAAGATTGCTGGTAGAAATATCAGTAACCTCAGATATGGAGATGACATTATCTGCATAACAGCAGAAAGTAAAGAGGAACTAAAGAGACTTTTAGAGTGAAAACATATGGCTTAAAACTCAACATTTAAAAAACTAAATTCATGGCATCTGGTCCCATCAGTTCATGGCAAATAGGTGGGAAACAAGGGAAACAATGATAAATTTATTTTCTTGGGCTCCAATATCACTGAAAATGGTGACTACAGCCACAAAATTAAGACATTTGCTCCTTGGAAGAATAGCAAGACAAACCTAGACAGCATATTAAAAAGCAGAGACAATACTTTGCCAACAAAGTTCCATCTAGTCAAAGATATTACTTTTCCAGTAGTCATGTATGGGTGTGAGAGCTGGACCATAAAGAAGGCTGAGTGGTAAACAATTCATGCTTTTGAATTGTGGAGAAGACTCTCAAGAGTCCCTTAACTGCCAGGGGATCAAACCAGTCAATTCTAAAGAAAATCAACCCCGAATATTCACTGGAAGGGCTGATGCTGAAGCTGAAAACCCAATACTTTGGCCATCTGATGCAAAAAGCTGACGGAATAGAAAAGACCCTGTTGCTGGGAAAGATTGAAGGCATAGGGAGAAGGGGACAACAGAGTATGAGATGGTTGGATGGCATCACCCACTTGATGAACATGAGTTTGAGCAAGCTCCAGAAGATGTTGAAGGACAGGGAAGCCGGACATGTTGCAGTTCACGAGGTCACAAAGAGTCAAACATGACTGAGCAACTGAACATTTGTCAAAAATTAGCTACCTGTATTGTGAATCTTTTTGAGCTTCATTTTCTGCTCCTTCCCTGTTTCTATTCTTTTAGCAATATCACGCTATTTTGTTTACTGTAGCTTTGTAAGTAATACTTAAAGTTGAGTTGTCTGAGTCTCGCAGCTTTTTCTTTTCAGTATTGTTTTGCCTCTTCTAGGTCTTTTACCTTTTCGTATAAATTTCCTAACCAGTTTGTAGATATCTGCAAATGAGTTCAGTAGATATCAAACCTTAGTTGTTGAAATCATTTGCAAATTTTTTTCTCCCTTTCTGTAAGTAGTCTTTTCACTTTGTCAATGGTATCCTTTGCTGTGAAAATATTTTTAAGCTTCATTAGGTCCCATTTAGAGCTTCCTTGGTGGCTCAGACAGAAAAGAGCCTGCTTGCAACGTGAGAGATCTGGGTTTGATCTCTGGGTTGGGAAGATCTCCTAGAGAAGGAAATGGTAACCCACTCCAGTATTCTTGCCTGAAAAATTCCATGGATGAGAAAGTGTGGAGGGCTACAGTCCATGAGGTTGCAAAGAGTTAGACATGATTGAGCAACTAACACACACACACACACACACACACACAGGTTCCATTTGTTTATTTTTGCTCTTATTTCTTTTATTTTAGGAGACATATCTAAAAAAATATTGGTATGATTTATGTCTCAGTGTATTCCACCAATGTTCTCTTCTATGAATTTTATGGTTTCAGATATTATATCCTTTAATCTATTTTATTTTTGTATATGATGCAAGGAGATGGTTTAATTTCATTCCTTTACGTGTAACTATCCAGTTTTCTCAGCATCATTCATTGAAGAGACTGTTCTTTTCTCTGTTGTACATTCTTCTCACCTTTGTTGTGGATTAATTGATTGCAGGTGCATGTGTTCATTTCTGGGCTCTCTCTTCTGTTCTGATGATATGTGGGTCTGGTTTTTGTCAGTACCATGCTGTTTTGATTACTACCACTTTGTAGTATAGTCTGAAGTTTGAGAGGTTGATACTTTCAAGTCTGTTCTTTTTTATCAAGATTTTCTCCACAACCTCTCATCTTCTGTGGTTATGTTTAAATTTTAGGATTATTTTTCTTGTTCTGTGAAGTTTTTCATTGATATTTTGACAGGAAATTCCTTAAATGTCCAGATTTCTCTGGGTAGTATGACCATTTAAGCAATAATTATTCCTATCCAAGAACATAGGATGTCTTTCCACTTCTTTCTATCATCTTCAGTTTCCTTCATCAATGTTTTATAGTTTTCAGAATACAGATTTTTCATCTCCCTGGCTAAGTTTATTATTAATTATTTTGTTCTTTTTGATGGGATTTAAAAATATTATTTTTCTGAGAGTTAATTACTAGTAGGTAGAGCATTAACATATTTTTGTATATTAGTCTTATATCCTGAAATTTTCTGAGTTCAATTATTATTTCTAACAGTATTTTGGTAAATAACCAAAGGCTCTTTGGTGGTATCCAAAGGGGTTATTACCCCAAAACATAAACAGACCATCCGAATCAATATTAAAAAAGCAAACAACCTAATCAAAAAATGAGCAGAAGACCTATGCGGACATTTTTTCTCCCCCAAAGAAGACATACATATGGCTAGCAGCCACATGAAAAGATACTCAGAATTGCTAATTATTAGAGAAATGAAAATCAAAACTATGAGATATCATCTTACATCTATCAGAATAGCCATCATCAAGAAGTTCATAAATAACAAATGTTAGTGAAAATGTGGAGAAAATGAAACCCTCCTCCTAGTAGGAATGTCAGTTGGTACAGCCAATATGCAAAACAGTACTATGGAGATGCCTCAAAAAAATTTTTTTTCATTATTTATTTATATTTATTTTACTTTACAATACTGTATTGGTTTTGCCATACATTGACATGCATCCGCTATTAATACTATATAATCCAGCAACTCCATTCTTGGGTATATATCTGAAAAAAAATTTGAAAAGATATAAGCACCCCAATGTTCATAGCAGTATTATTTATAATAGTCAATATATGGAAGCTAGCTAAGTGTCCTTCAACAGATAAATAGACAAAGAAAATGTGGCATATGTTATATATAAGTATATATATGTATATGTATACATGTATATACAAAATGAAGCATTACTCAACCATTAAAAAATAATGAAATTCTGTCATTTGCAACAACGTTGGTAGACTTAGAGGATATTATGCTTAGTGAAATATGTTGGAGAAAGACAAATACTGTATAATATCACTTATATATGAAATCTAAAAAATAAAACAAATGCAAATAGTAAAACAGAAACAGACAGAGATACAGAAAACAAACTAGTGGTTACCAGTGAGGAGAAGAAAGGTGGGAGACACTAACAGATGCAGAGTACTCTTTATAATATAAGTTAAGTTGCTCAGTCATGTCCGACTCTTTGCAACCCCGTGGACTGTAGCCCACCAGGCTCCTCCGTCCATGGGATTGTCCAGGCAAGAATACTGGAGTGGGTTGCCATTTCCTTCTCCAGGGGATCTTCCCAACCCAGGAATCGAACCCAGGTCTCCCGCATAGGGCAGACGCTTTAACCTTTGAGCCACCTATAGGTAAGCAACAAAGATACAGTAAATTATAACCACTATTTTGTAATACTTTAAAAAATTTTATCTGGCTGTACAAGGTCTTAGTTGTAACATGCAGGATCTACTTCCCTGACCAGGGATAGAACTCAGACCCCTGCACTGGGAGCAAGGAATCTTAGCCACTGGACCACCAAGGAAGTTCACTGCAATAAGTTTTAATGGAGTATAGTCTGTAAAAAAATGAAGCTGTACACCAAAAGCTAATAAAATATTGTAAATCCAGAATAATTCAATAAAAAAAATTAAGCCTGCATCCAACAGCAACAGAACTCATGCTTCTCAGGCTCATATGGAACACTGAACAATAAGAATCAAAGCATATTCTTAGGCATAAAATGCATCATAATAAATTCTGACAAATAGAAATAATACAAAGAACATTCTCAGACAATGATGGAATTAAATGAGAAACAAACACTACACAGAGAACTGGAAAATCCTACATTATCTGGGCACTGAATAACCACTTTTAAATATCACATGGAGCCAAAAAGAAGTTTCAGGAAAACTTAAGAAAAGTTTTGTACAAAATGAAAATGGAAATATAGATTATTAGAATTTGTGCAGAATGCAACAAAGCAGTGCTTAGAGGAAAATTATACCTTTACTTTTATATATTTTAAAAAAGAAATAAGAATCAATAAAGTAGTAAATAGTGGAGAAATTGTAGAGAAAATCAAGTAACTCTAAAATATAATTTTAGAGATCAATAAAGTTGATAAAACTGCTATGCAAGATAATCAAACGTAGGGAGAGACTGGGGGAAAAATGTGACCAATATCATAAATGAAATAGTCATCACTATTGAAACAATGAAGCTTAAAACATGGTGAACATTAGGAATACATTCGTGCTCACTAATTTGATGCCTTAAATGAAATGGATCAATTCAATGAAAATCACAAACTGTTAAAACTCATACAAGGAGAGAGCATAATATAGACAGGCCTATGTCTATTAAATGAAATAAATCAATAATAAATAAACTTTAAAAAAGAAAGCACCAAGCTTAAATGGTTTTACTGATATATTCTATTGAATATTTGAACAAAAATATTATATCAATCCTTCACATTCTATTCCAGAAAATAGAAGCTAAGGGAATACTTCTTAATGCACTCAATGAAGCCTTCATTGCTCTAATGCCAAAATTAGACAAAGGCATTACAAGAGAGGAAAACTGTGGACCAATATCTCTTATGTTAATCAGTTCAGTCGCTCAGTCATGTCGGACTCTTTGAGACTCCATGAATCACAGCACGCCAGGCCTCCCTGTCCATCACCAACTCCTGTAGTTCACTCAAACTCATATCCATCAAGTCAGTGATGCCATCCAGCCATCTCATCCTCTGTCGTCCCCTTCTCCTACTGCCCCCAATCCCTCCCAGCATCAGGGTCTTTTCCAATGAGTCAGCTCCTCGCATGAGGTGGCCAAAGTATTGGACTTCCCTAGTGGCTCAGAGGTTAAAGCGTCTGCCTGATATGTGGGAGACCTCGGTTCGATCCCTGGGTTGGGAAGATCCCCTGGAGAAGGAAATGGCAACCCACTCCAGTACTCTTGCCTGGAGAATCCTATGGAGGGAGGAGCCTGGTAGGCTACAGTCCGTGGGGTTGCAAAGGGTCGGACACGACTGAGCGACCTCACTTAATCACTTCACTTCACTTCACTTCTGATGAACACCCAGGACTGATCACCTTTAGGATGGACCGGTCGGATCTCCTTGAAGTCCAAGGGACTCTCAAGAGTCTTCTCCAACACCACAGTTCAGTTCAGTTCAGTTCAGTTCAGTCGCTCAGTCGTGTCCGACCCTTTGCAACCCCATGAATGGAAGCACGCCAGGCCTCACTGTCCATCACCAACTCTCGGAGTTCACTCAGATTCATGTCCATCGATCAGTGATGCCATCCAGCCATCTCATCCTCTGTCATCCCCTTCTCCTCCTGCCCCCAATCCCTCCCAACAGCAAAGATTTTTCCAATGAGTCAACTCTTCGCATGAGGTGGCCAAAGTATAGGAGTTTCAGCTTTAGCATCATTCCTTCCAAAGAACACTCAGGGTTGATCTCCTTTAGAATGGACTTGTTGGATCTCCTTGAAGTCCAAGGGACTCTCAAGAGTCTTCTCCAACACCACAGTTCAAAAGCATCTTCAGCACTCAGCCTTCTTCACAGCCCAACTCTCACATCCATACATGACCACAGGAAAAACCATAGCCTTGACTAGACGGACCTTAGTCGGCAAAGTAATGGCTCTGCTTTTGAATATGCTATCTAGGTTGGTCATAACTTTCCTTCCAAGCAGTAAGCATCTTTTAATTTCATGGCTGCAGTCACCATTTGCAGTAATTTTGGAGCCCCCCAAAATAAAGTCTGACACTGTTTCCACTGTTTCCCCACCTATTTCCCATGAAGTGATGGGACCAGATGCCATGATCTTCATTTTCTGAATGTTGAGCTTTAAGCCAACTTTGTCACTCTCTACTTTCACTTTCATCAAGAGGCTCTTTAGTTCCTCTTCACTTTCTGCCAGAAGAGTGGTGTCATCTGCATATCTGAGGTTATTGATATTTCTCCTGGCAATCTTGATTCCAGCTCGTGTTTCTTCCAGTCCAGCATTTCTCATGATTTACTCTGCATAGAATTTAAATAAGCAGGGTGACAATATACAGCCTTGCCGTACTCCTTTTCCTATATGGAACCAGTCTGTTGTTCCATGTCTAGTTCTAACTGTTGCTTCCTGACCTGCATACAGATTTCTCAAGAGGCAGGTCAGGTGGTCTGGTATTCCATCTCTCAGAATTTTCCATAGTTTATTGTGATCCACACAGTCAAAGGCTTTGGCATAGTCAGTCAATAAAGCAGAAATTGATGTTTTTCTGGAACTCTCTTGCTTTTTCCATGATCCAGCAGATGTTGGCAATTTGATCTCTGGTTCCTTTGCATTTTCTAAAACCAGCTTGAACGTTAGGAAGCTCACGGTTCACATATTGCTGAAGCCTGGCTTGGAGAATTTTGAGCATTACTTTACTAGCATGTGAGATGAATGCAATTGTGCGGTAGTTTGATCATTCTTTGGCATTGCCTTTCTTTGGGATTGGAATGAAAATTGACCTTTTCCAGTCCTGTGGCCACTGCTGAGTTTTTCAAATTTGCTGGCATATTGAGTGCACCACTTTCAGGATTTGAAATAGCTCTACTGGAATTCCATCACCTCCACTAGCTTTGTTTGTAGTGATGCTTTCTAAGGCCCACTAGACTTCACATTCCAGGATCTCTGGTTCTAGATGAGTGATCACTTCATCGTGAGTTCAAAAGTATCTATTCTTCAGCACTCATCTTTCTTCACAGTCCAACTCTCACCTCCATAGATGACTACTGGAAAACACAGCTTTGACTAGACGGACCTTTGTTGGCAAAGTAATGTCTCTGCTTTTGAATATGCTATCTAGGTTAGTCATAACTTTCTTTCCAAGGAGTAAGTGTCTTTTAATTTCATGGCTGCAAACACCATCTGCAGTGATTTTGAAACCCCAAAAAATAAATTCTGACACTGTTTCCCCATCTATTTGCCAGGAAGTGATGGGACCAGATGCCATGATCTTTGTTCTTTGAATGTTGAGCTTTAAACCAACTTTTTCACTCTCCTCTTTCACTTTCATCAAGAGGCTCTTTAGTACATAGATGCAAAGATCCTCAAAACAGTATCAGCAAATTAATTCAATGTATAAAAAGGATTATACCAAATTGGATTTATTTTAGGTATGTGAGCTGAATCAATACTCAAAAGTAAGATAATAAATCTATCACATCAACAAAATAAAAGGGTCAAAGATATGACTGCATCAAACAATGCAGAAAACAGAATTTTAAATGCATTTTAACAACACCAAGGATTAATCCATGAAAGAAATACTGCTAAGTTGGACTTTTAAGAAAAATCTTATGATTAAAAACTGTGACAAAACCAGAAACAAAGGGGCACTTACTCAATTTGATAAACAGCATCTTCAAAAACCCTGCAGTTAACAGCCTACTTCATGATGAAGAGCAGGACAATCCCCTTTCCCCTAAGATTGAGACCAAAGTCAGGATATCTCTATTTATCACTCCTTTCCAACCTTGTACAGGCAGTCCTGGCTACGGAAAAAAGGCTATAAAGCAGAATAAAAAGTGTGCAGATTGAGAAGGAAGAAACAGCTGTTTTTATTCGTGGATGACATGATTGTCTATCTGGAGAATCTTAAAGAACAGGCAAAGAGCTCCTGGAACTAATAAGTGATAGTAGTGAGCCCATGGGATACAATTGCTTTTCTATATTCAAGCAATAAACAACTGCAATTTGAAATTTGAAAACACAGCACTATTTACAATAGCACTACAAAAAAGAGAAATATTTTTATATAAATCTTATAAAATACATAGAGGATCTAAAAACAGAACATCACAAAATACTGGTAGAAGAAGTCAAAGAAAATATAAAGAAAAAGATATCCTATGTTCATGTGTGTGTGGGAAGTCTCTTCAGTCATGCCCAACTCTTTGCGATCCTATAGACTATACCCTGCTAGGCTCCCCTGTTCACATGGTTCTCCAGGCAAGAGTACTGGCCTGGGTTGCCATGCTCTTCTCCAGGGGATCTTCCTGACACAGGGATCCATTCCACATCTCTCAAGTTTCCTGCATTGGCAGATGGATTCTTTACTACTATCGCCACCTGGGGAAGCCCTCCATGTTCACAGGTAGACACTGTTGTCAAGATGGCAATGCTTTCCAAGTTGATCTATAAATTCAATTCAATTCCAGCCAATATCCTACCAAGATGCTTTTTATTTAAAAGGGATTTGGCAGCTTAATTTTTTTTATTTTTATGGAAATATGGTTGATTTTCAATATTCTATTAGTTTCAGTTGTACAGCATAGTGATTCAGTATTTTA
The DNA here is from genome assembly GCF_001704415.2 of Capra hircus. NCBI lineage: Eukaryota > Metazoa > Chordata > Mammalia > Artiodactyla > Bovidae > Capra > Capra hircus. The sequence goes on from NC_030821.1 coordinate 92,713,672, forward strand.
ATAGATTATACTAATTAAAAGCTATTACAAAAGAATGGCTCTGCTTTTCTCTGCTATACAGTATATCCTTGTGGCTAATCTACTTTATACAGAGTACCTTGTTTCTCTTAATCAAAGCCCCTCCCTCCTTCCCTTTCATATGGGTAATGTCTAGTTTGTTTCCTCTGTGAGCCTCTTTTTGTTTTGCTATATGAATTTCTATGTTTTATTTTTAGAGTTTATCTATATGTAGTAACATACAGTATTTGTCTGACTTATTTCACTTAGCATAATAATCCCTAGGTCCACCTACATCGTTGAAAATGACAGAATTTCATTCTTGGTAATAGTTGAATAATATTCCATTATATACATATATATGTATATATATCAGGGTTTCTTTATCCATTCATCTGCTGATAGACACTTAGGTTACTTCCATATCTTGGCTATTGTAAATAATACTATTATGAATATTGAGGTTCATGTATCTTTTTCAATTAGCACTTTTATTTTTGCCAGATGTATGTCCCAAAAGGAATTGCTGGATCATACGGTAGTTCTATTTTTTTGAGGAACCTTCATACCCTCTTCCATAGCAGCTGCACCAGGATACATTCCTGCAAACAGGATACAGGGATTATGTTTTATCCACATTTTGTCAACATTTGTTATTGTAGACTTTTTGATGGCGGCCATTCTGAAGGTGTGAGGTGACACCTCGTTATTGTTTTGATTTTCATTTCTCTAATAATTAGCAATGTGAACATCCTTTCTTGTGCCCATTGGCTATTTCTATGTCTTCTTTGGAAAAATGTCTATTTAGGTCTTCTTCCTATTGTTTGTTTGGTTTGTTTGCTTTTTCGATATTGAGTTGGATGAGCCGTTTATATATTTTGGATATCAACCTTTTAACAGTCATATCATTTACAAATATCTCCTCTCATTCTTTAGGTTACTTTTGCTTTGTCTATAGTTTCCTTTGCTACGTGAAAGCTTTTATTTTTTTATTTGGTCCTTGACTGGACTACTTTAAAGATGGATTCTATTAACATGTAAAAAGAGCTAATACCTCTCCCTCTCAAACCATTCCAAAAAACTGAAGAAGATGTGGTCTTTAAATGCTAGTTTTTAATCAAATTGATTGATAGCACTCTTCAGGTTAATTTTCTTCTTACTAATTTTCTTTCCCCTAGATCTATCACTTACGGGAAGAAGAAAGTTAATTCTCCAACTATAATAGTGTCAGACTTTATTTTTGGGGGCTCCAAAATCACTGCAGATGGTGATTGCAGCCATGAAATTAAGAGATACTTACTCCTTGAAAGAAAAGTTATGACCAACCTAGATAGCATATTCAAAAGCAGAGACGTTACTTTGCCAACAAAGGTCCGTCTAGTCAAGGCTATGGTTTTTCCTGTGGTCATATATGGATGTGAGAGTTGGACTGTGAAGAAAGCTGAGTGCCAAAGAATTGATGCTTTTGAACTGTGGTGTTGGAGAAGACTCTTGAGAATCCCTTGGACTGCAAGGAGATCCAACCAGTCCATTCTGAAGGATATCAGCCCTGGGATTTCTTTGGAAAGAATGATGTTAAAGCTGAAACTCCAGTACTTTGGCCACCTCATGCAAAGAGTTGACTCATTGGAAAAGATCCTGATGCTGGGAGGGATTAGGTGCAGGAAGAGAAGGGGATGACAGAGGATGAGATGGCTGGATGGCAACACTGACTTGATGGACATGAATCTGAGTGAACTCCGGGAGTTGGTGACAGACAGGGAGGTTTGGCGTGCTGTGATTCATGGGGTCGCAAAGAGTCGGACACGACTGAGCGACTGAACTGAACTGATAATCCAAATGCCTCCTTGAAGTTCTATCAGCTTTTTGTAGTGTATTTTGATGCTCTCATGTTAGGTTCATGCAGCCTGAGAACTGTTAAGTCTCCTTTATTGTTACCCTTCAAGACTGATAATTTCCGTGCTCTGAGGTTCACTGCTTCAACTTTCTTTTGATTAGTGTTAGCATTGCATATCTTTCTCATTTCCTTTACTTTAACCTAGTGACTCTGAATAAAGTGAATTTTTTATAGACCATGTACTTTTTTTTTTTTTTAATTCACTGACAGTTTTCTCTCCTTATTCGGTGAGTGTATTGACATTCAGTTCAGTTCAGTTCAGTTCAGTTCAGTCGCTCAGTCATGTCCAACTCTTTGTGATCCCATGAACTGCAGCACGCCAGGCCTCCCTGTCCATCACCAACTCCTGGAGTTCACTCAGATTCATGTCCATTGAGTCAGTGATGCCATCCAGCCATCTCATCCTGTCATCCCCTTCTCTTCCTGCCCCCAATCCCTCCCACCATCAGGGTATTTTCCAATGAGTCAACTATTCGCATGAGGTGGCCAAAATACTGGAGTTTCAGCTTTAGCATCAGTCCTTCCAATGAACACGCAGGGCTGATTTCCTTTAGGATGGACTGGTTAGATCTCCTTGCAGTCCAAGGGACTCTCAAGAGTCTTCTCCAACACCACAGTTCAAAAGCATCAATTCTTTGGTGCTCAGCTTTCTTCACAGTCCAAATCTCATATTCATACATGACCACTGGAAAAACCATAGCCTTGACTAGATGGACCTTTGTTGGCAAAGTAATGGCTCTGCTTTTGAATATGCTATCTAGGTTGGTCATAACTTTCCTTCCAAAGAGTAAGTGTCTTTTAATTTCATGGCTGCAATCACCATCTGCAGTGATTTTGGAGCCCAGAAAAATGAAGTCTGACACTGTTTCCACTCTTTCCCCATCTATTTCCCATGAAGTGATGGGACCAGATGCCATGATCTTTGTTTTCTGAATGTTGAGCTTTAAGGCAACTTTTTCACTCTCCACTTTCACTTTCATCAAGAGGCTTTTTAGTTCCTCTTCACTTTCTGCCATAAGGGTGGTGTCATCTGCAAATCTGAGGTTATTGATATTTCCCCCGGCAATCATGATTCCAGCTTGTGCTTTTTCCAGCCCAGCATTTCTCATTACGTACTCTGCATATAAGTTAAACAAGCAAGGTAACAATATACAGCCTTACTCACATTTAAAATGTTTTGGTATAAAACCTTATATTTTTATGTACCATTTATGTATCTGTTTTCCACTAGTTGTGATTATTCTTTGTTGCTTTTATTTTCCTCTTTTCTTGCCTTTTAGGACTATTTGTAATTTTTTGTTAAGAGCAGATTTGGCATATTGGTAATAGGAACCAAAATGAAAGACCTTGATTATGAGAGCTTGTGTTGACTGGACTGAAAGTTGAGCTGTGTTTAGAGTTTTCTGTAGCTGTGCCTGTCAGAAGTTTCAAATTCCTCTAGGGTCCTTGTTTTAATTTCTGCTTTTGTCTCTTCCCTTTCCTAGAAACTTCTCCTTAAATAATGTATTTTCTTGCAGCTCTTGTAATCAGTAATCTACTCTTATTATACTAAGACACTTTTAATTTGGTGATAAATTGTGGGGGAGGGGAGTACTCTATAAACTGCATGCCAAGTCGCTTCAAGTCGTGTCCAACTCTTTGCCTCCCCATGCATTGTAACCCGCCAGGCTCCTCTTTCTGTGGTATTCTCCAGGCAAGGATATTGGAATGAGTTGCCATTTCCTCTTCCAGGGAATCTTCCCGAGCCAGTGATCGAACCCGCATCTCTTACGTCTCCAGCATTGGCATTTGGGTTCTTTACCATTAGCACCATCTAGGAAGGCCCCTGTAATCTTTGATTAAATATTATTCTTTTACTGAGCTGGTTTCACTAGGTAGCCACCCTCCCAGGTGTTTCTTAACTTCTCCTCTCCCCTTTAGGGAGACAGCAAGGATAAAAGGGTTGAATAAGGGCTTCCGTGGTGGCTCAGATGGCAAAGGACCCGCCTGTAATGTGGGAGACCTGAGTTCAATCCCTGGATTGAACTGGAAATTCACTGGAGGAGGGAGTGGCAATCTACTCCAGTATTCTTACCTGGAGAATCCCCAAGGACAGAGGAGTCTGGAGGGCTACAGTCCCTGGGGTCACAAAGAGGCCGACATGACTGAGCAACTCAACACAGCAGGGTTGGATAAACTTTTTTTCTCCCTAGGTGGGATAAGGCTGTGGTAAAAATATTTTTCCTGGAGAGTACTTGTGGGGAGAGCAAATTAGCCAATATGGAGTGTTTAGGCCTCTCACCCCACATTTTGTAAATACTGACTATGCAGCACCTGAGATCGTTCGTAGCACTGTACACCAGCATCAAGAGGCACTTGCTTGGTCACAGCTACTTTGTGCTGTAGGGATATAGGGGCCCTACCTAGAAAGTGGTGGCATTAACTGCTGAGTCACAGCTGTGTCTGTTGGGTCAGCTACAAAAGGAGCGAATATAGGGAGTCTACTACTATGGCTGCTGCATCGGCCGAGAGGGAGGCTCTGCTATGGCTGCCATGCCAGCCAGGAGAGAATAAATGTGTCTGCAGTTCCTACAGCTCCTGCAGTCTCCCTCCAGTCTCTTAGATCATGCCTTGCCTACCTTGGTTTCAATAACAGTGCAATCAGGGTGAACAACAATACAATTGGCATCAAGAACAGGATTGGCTAGACAGTAGCTCTCTGTAATGGAAGACACTCAGGGTATCTTTCAAAATGGTATTTCTCTCTCCCTCTTCTAGAGTCATAAGAGGACTTTTCTTGGCTCCTCACTTTGAGAACCTTAAGAAACTTTTCCTTAAGGTGAAGTAGGTGAATTGTGGAGGGGTTCCTTTAAAACTGCAGCTCCAAGGAGCTCCTCCTTCTCACACTAGTCTATACTCATCCTCTAACAGTTTGTCAGCATTGCCATTTAAGTGTTCCCACCAGTTATGGGTTCTGCCCCCAGTAGTTGTGGTCTCAGCTATGAGTTTCTGTGTTCTCCTGTCTCCCCAGATTTTGGTGTGGTGGTTTGCTTTGTGAACTCAATTCTTTGAGGGTTCCAAGAAAAGTTACCTTTCAATTTGTTATATATATTTTTTCCTTTGTTGTGAGATTGGGAGTAGCAATTTGCAAAATCTTTATACGGCAAGGCTGAACACAGACATCACCATGTAGTCCTTAATCTCTCATTTCCTACCACCATGAATTATCTTCCCTGTGGCCACCATGGAGTCTCAGTCCTTACTGATCCAGACAAGCCAGGGACTTCTGATTGCAGAGGAATATAGCAGAGGAGATGGGGTGCTTAGCCAGATCATTGCATGGTAGCTCAGTTCCTCCTCATGAATATGTCATAGAGACAAGGAACTGGTTTCATTTTTGATGCATCAGGTTCAGCTGACCTTTGTCAAAAATAGTCACATTGACCAACATTTGATTCTATGCTGGTGAAGTCCTATGTGAGGATGATTAAAGACGAAAGGGGAAAAATCACCTCAACTCTTCTTGGCATTAAAATATGAGTTTCTTTATAGTTTCTAGAAAATATTTGGATCATAATAGGGGAGATTCATCTCCTAGTTTGAGAAAAACAAGTCTATAATGTTACAAATATATGAAAGAAAAACTATACGAATTCCTTTCTTGGAAATATTGATATTTAAGTAAATTCCACTATATTCTTCAGTTGCTGGGTCTGAAAACATTACCAAGAAAATAATATTTAGGCTTTTGTTGTCTAAGCAGAAAGTTTGAAAATTTTCCTTGTTAAAAGTAAATATTCTACAAAATGTATATTCATGATCTCAGTATAACTCAACTTCAGGTGATGTATTTATTAAAAAATTATGGCATTGAAACATGTATAATATCATATAAGAAATGAATCACCAGTCTAGGTTCGATGCAGGATACAGGATGCTTGGGGCTGGTGCACTGGGATGACCCAGAGAGATGGTACTGGGAAGGAGGTGGAAGTGGGGTTCAGGATTGGGAACACGTGTACACCCGTGGCGGATTCATGTCGATATATGGCAAAACCAACACAGTATTATACAGTAAAATATATTTTAAAAATTATTAAACATAAGTTTTGACATCCAAGTAGTTAATTCTTACTTTAGGAAATAATAACATTATTATAATTAGGGTTAACAATTAGAAAAATGTCCAAATTTCAGGCAGAAAGTGAGAATAAAGGGAAGAACCAGGATTTGGGGGAGGTTGAGAGAGAGGTGTTTTGGGAAACTGTGGATGATAGAAAAAACTTGGAGAAATCCAAACGTGGAAGCTCTGTCTGAAATATACAGTTATGTTGGGAAGGTAACCTGAACACAGGTGACACTTGGAGGCTGGCAAATGTCCCCAGCAGAGGTTAATGCCAGGCTATGGCTGAGACCCAGGGAACAAGAAGAAACCAAAGGAGGTCCCTCGGGCTTAGCCAGACCAGTGAGACTGTTGACACAAGTACAAGGGGTCAGAGGAGAGGAAACTCCACAAGTAAACCCCTGTTTGCTTTCGACAGATCATTTTCTCTCCTTTTCCTGAATGTGACCAGACAGCTTGAGGAGGCTGCTTAACTTCCTCAACTGCCCAATTCACTGTGAAAACTCAAGAATTTGGTGTCAAGCCATACAAGATTAAAAAAAAAAAGGAAATATAAAACTAATTTAAGGGTCATGGTGAGGTCTGATGAGTTTCAACATGAGTTACTGTGAATCACAGAGAGGCAAAGTAATTACAGACTCCAGATGATGCCTGTTCAACCAAAGACAGCAGTGACTATTGCTGAAGGGCTTATAGATCATCCCAGAACAATGCATTCTGGGATAAACTTCTAAACCCATTTTTCTGCTTGCAGCCTCAGTTTGCTTTATGAAACATGGGATACATTTTAACAATCCATCCTTGTGGTCCACCCACCTCTGCCCAAACCACGCAGACTCATCTCTGTACAATGCACCTTGACCACGTCATCCTCACCTGAAACTCTCCCATGACTTCCCCTCCCCTTGTAAGAAGGGCTGGAATTCTTTATGTACCCACCACACCCTCACGTGGTGTGGCCCTAACCATCTCCCTAGTCTTATCTCCTACTTACTCTTCATTAGAAAAGCAGCACCCAACAGAACTCTCTGTGAAGATGGTCATTTCAATACCTATATCTTTGGTATCCAACACAGAAGTCACCTGTTACATTTGACCCATTAAATTTAATATCAAGCACATGTGAAAGTCAGTTCCTCAGTTACACTAGACACATTTAAGGTGCTTGACAACCATGTGTAGCTAATGGCTGCTGAGATGGACAGTCAGATACAGAATTTTCCATCAAATACAGAATTTTCCATCAAGGCATGAGGTCCTTTAGGGCAGTACTGATCAGCACAGACTCGTCTCACTTTCAGTCAGTTCGGTTCAGTCACTCAGTCGTGTCTGACTTTGTGATCCCCTGAACTGCAGCATGCTAGGCTTCCCTGTCCATCACCAACTCCCAGAGCTTGCTCAAACTCATGTCCATGGAGTCGGTGCTGCCATCCAACAATGTCATCTTATGTCATCCCCTTCTCCTCCTGCCTTCTGTCTTTCCCAGCATCAGGGTCTTTTGCAAAGTGTCAGATCTTCACATCAGGTGGCCAAACTATTGAAGTTTCAGCTTCAGCATCAGTCCTTCCAATGAATATTCAGGACTGATTTCTTTCAGGATTGACTGGTTTGATCTCCTTGCAGTCCAAGGTACTCTCAAGAGTCTTCTTCAATACCACAATTCAAAAGCATCAATTTTTTGGCACTCAGGTTTTTTTATGGTCCAACTCACATCCATCCATGCCGTGGGTACTGAAAAAGCCATAGCAAATGTCCATAGCCATATGGACCTTTGTCAGCAAAGTGATATCTCTGCTTTTTAATATGCTGTCTATGTTTGTCATAGATTTTCTTCCAAGGAGCAAGCATCTTTTAATTTCATGGCTGCAGTCACTACCTGCAGTGATTTTGGAGTCCAAGAAAATAAAATGTGTCACTGTTTCCATTGTTTCCTCATCTAATTGCCATGAAGTGATGGGGCCAGATACCATGAACTTTGTTTTTTGAATGTTGGGTTTTAAGCCAGCTTTTTCACTCTTTTGTACCTTTATCAAGAGGCTCTTAGTTCCTCTTCACTTTCTGCCATAAGGGTGGTATCATCTGCATATCTGAGATTATTGATATTTCTCTTAGCAATCTTGATTCCAGCTTGTGCTTCATCTACCCTGGCATTTCACATGATGTACTCTGCATACAAGTTAAATAAGCAGGGTGACAATATACAGCAAACTGTGGAAAAAGAGATGGGAATATCAGACCACCTTACCAGCCTCACTTTAGGACTTCTAAATATTTTCTCAGTTGAAAGTCTTTCCAGATGTCCCTTCTGTCCCCATCTCTCTCCTATCTGTCCTTTGTAATGTCTTACTTTTTTCCTATTTCATTTGGAAGAGGTCTTAAAACACAACCTAGGCTATATTCTTGTGTATTACCTCATTCATAGAGCTGCTGATCATCGTATGAGTGATTTAATGATTTTTTCTCACTAGGTTGTAATCTTTATTATGAAAACCATTATAATTGTGTTCCCATTTCTGGCAGCAAAAATGACCTTAATGGGTGCTCATTAAATTTTTTTTAGAAAAGAAAAATTAACAAATGAGTAAAGGAAAGATATGGGACTGAAATTTTATCCATTAAGAAAATGCTTAAGTATGTGAGTGAAGGAAAGAAACTAGTTTTGGTAGAAAGGATGTTTGTATGTGTGTCTGTGTGCTTAGTCATGTCAACTCTTTGCGACCCCATGGACTATTGCCCACCAGGCTTCTCTGCCTATGGATTTCCCAGGCAAGAATACTGGAGTGGGTAGCCTTTTCCTACTCCACAGGATCTCCCCAACCCAGGGATCAAGCCCATGTCTTCTGTGTCTTTTACATTGTCAGGCAGATTCTTTTCCACTGAGCCACCAGGAAAGCCCTTACTTTAACATTAGACAAATTGCCTTTGAGGTGATGGTGGGCTAGGGCCATTTGTCCACTGAAAATATGGGCCTGAATCTGGGAATGGAGATGGGGCTGGAGATGTGAGAACTCAGAGTGGAAGCCTTGGCAGCCAGTGAGATATTTAAAATAGTGTAGGCAGAGATACAAGATAAAATTGTGCCACCCATGCATGAGAAGAGAGATGAGAGGGCTTCCTTTGTGGGCCAGTGGTTAAGAGTCTGCCGTCTAGTGCAGGGGACACCTGTTCAGTCCCTACTGAGCCCTCACTCTAGAGCCTGCAAGCCCCAACTACTGAAGCCTGTGACCTAGAGACCATGCTCTGCAACAAGAGAAGACACTGAATTAAGAAGCCTGCACACCGCAACCAGAGCGGAGCCCCCACTTGCTACAGCTAGAGAAAAGCCTAAGCATGACAATGAAGACCCAATGCAAGCAAAAATAGACATAAATTATTTTTTAAAAAAAGAGAGAAGAGAAATCATTGGTAAAACCTGTGAGACTGAAAGAGCTCCAAAACTGTCTAATGTCATGAAAGCTCAGGAAGATGGGCAATGGAAGCCAGGGATGTCATGCAATAAGGCCCTCCATCTGGAAAAGCTCTTCATTCAATACCCTGCTACCGAAAGTCAGTTACTTTGGGTTAGTCAACATATAGGGAGAAAAGATGGCAAAGTTGCCTGTAAGTTAGGGCTGCATTTGAGTAAAAGATCCTGGAGCACAGGCTGGTCGACTGTCATTCTACCCATGAAGGGAGGAATAGGTGGGTCTCCTGGGGTTAGGGATCCAGAGACTGAAGGGGCTGAAGAATGAGCAGGCATAGACTCTGAGAGTGTGATCACGTGTGTTCCAGGTCAGGACCCTCAGGAAACAAACTGTGGATTCTGATATTTATGTGCAGCAAGAGCTTGTTACAAAGTGTTCTTGGCATTAAAGGGAGAGAAAAAAGGAAAGCGGCCTGGTGGTGGTTTAGTTGGCAATCATGTCTGACTCTTGCAACCCTATGGACTGTAGCCTGCCAAGCTCCTCTGTCCATGGGATTCTTCAGGCAAGTATACTGGAGTGGGTTGCCATTTCCTTCTTTAGGGGATCTTCCTGGCCCAGGAATCGAACCTGGGTCTCCTGCATTGCAGGCAGATGATTTACCGACTGAGCTGTGAGGGAAGCCCAAGAGGTCTGGACAGAGTGCAAAGTTGAACAGTGATGAAAGGAATCATAGCAGAGTTTCACCCGATCTCCACAAGGAGCTCCAAAACTAACAAGGCCCTGCAGGAATGTCACTAGTGGAAGCCAGGGGACCAGGCTTTTGAATGCCTGCTTTGGACAGTTGTCAGACATGGGATCTCCTAAGGAGATGGTGTGATCTTGGGTGAGGCAGATTCCTTATGTTGAAGGCAATTCCAAGAAAGAGATGCAGATGTGAGCCACAAGAAGCCAGTCCCCCCAGCATATGGGAAAAGTATGGGTCAGCACAAAAATGAGACCTAGGGGGACACTGTGGCACTCACTCCTGTCCGCTCTTTCTGCTGCTTGAATCTACTTGTTTCGAAGTGTGCTTATCCCATTTGGGATAACCAGCATCCTGGTTAGTCTACATTTGTGAGGCATCTTACAAAAGCAAGGTTAGTGAAAAGCTGGAACAGCGGATCCAGAGACAATAACTGACCCTCATCATCTCCTTCGTCTGCTACTCAGTTCACGTCATTCTTTGTGAGCACCTGTGCTTGTGTAGTAGCTAATCTGGCCAGATGACCCAGACCACTAACCCTTAAAATCCTGGTCTCTTGATCACCACACCTTTCTCAGGCTTTGGCTAATGACCTTGCCAATTTTCCATTAAATGGACGTGAGAGTACCAGGAGACATTCCAGACATTCCACATCATCTGAGGGTCACACGTGTCATGGAGTTCCCTGACCACCATCGTGTAGCTTCCTGCTTATGACCAGAGTCAATGATGACTGCAGCGGAGACTCCTTTTCTTTGCTGGTTTCTTGGCACAGAGGTGGAAGTGATTGAGAGGCACCCATAGCTTAAAGATAAATGGGAATATTTCTGTGTCCCTGAGGGAAAATATTCTGTCTCTGTGAATCTCTGGACTGGCAGAGCCCAGGGGTATGGGGTCGAGAAGCATAAACTCTCCATGAAACCACTTGAAGTGATGGTAAAGGGGTGGGGGAGGGGGTGGGCACTTCAACCTCTTGCTGTTTGAACTCATATTCTGATTGCAAGAGATACCATACAATATTATTTTCATTGATTTTAGAGTGCATATTGCATTTTGGAATATTGCACTTCATTTATTAATTTCATATGGAAACCTATTCTTTCAGGGCAATAGTTTTGAGGTGGTACAATATGTAATAGGACCAGTAGATTCCAAGATCATGTGCCCATTCCTGTTGTTTTAAAGTAGATCTCTTAATCTTATTGGCTGTATGTGGGATTCTCTGTTAGTGGTTTAGAAACTCTATAAGCTCTAAGGTGGTATACTTGCTGAACTTTGGTGGGCAAGAAAGGCAAATGCATAACCAGAGTATGTGCTGATTCCATCTCGATAAGTTGTTGCCCATTCCAGGATGCAAAGAGTTCAGTGCAATCAACTTGCATCCCAGTGGTGGCTGGTTGGTGGTGGCTGGTTGGTGTTCTCTAAAGCTGGTGCTATACTGGGGCTCAGCGCTTACCTCTGCCAGATCAGAGCCACTGAGTTGAAGAAAATATACATTTGGATCCATGTATACATACTACCTCAATCTCATGATTACTCCATTCATCAGCCTATTGTCCCAGCCTATTGTATCATCAGTGACATGATCATCAATGACACAGGATGACAGGCATCAGCTGTCTCAGTCATGCTGCCTACTTAGCTGTTTAGTACTCTTACCTGATGGATTCTCTCTGTTAGGCATCAATATGAGACGAAATATCTTTATACTTTGTGCTGCTTCCACAGGTCAATTTACAGGTCTGTTATCCAGATCTCATTGTCTACAATAATTCTCCTTCCAGACCCCTAGCCAAAACACTAAGTCATTCATCTGCCCATGATGCTCTATATATTCTTGTGGTTGTTGTTGTTTAGTTACTAAGTGGTGTCCAACTCTAGGCGACCCCACGGGCTGCAGTGCACCGGACTCCGCTGTCCTTCACTATCTCATGGAGTTTGCTTAAATTCATGTCTGTTGAGCCAGTGATGCCATCCAACCATCTCATCCCCTATCACCCCTTTCTCCTCCTGCCCTCAATCTTTCCCAGCATCTGGGCCTTTTCCAATGAGTTGACTCTTCTCATCAGGTGGCCAAATCATTGACGCTTCAGCTTTAGCATCTGAGTTCATTCTGCTGTTTTTTTTTTAATTTAAATTTATTTATTTTAGTTGAAGGATAATTACTTTACAATATCCAAGCACTGTATTTCAGGCTCTTTTGTTGACTTAAAGGGTTACTCCGTTTTTCTAAGGGATTCTTGACCACAGCAGTAGTAGATATAATGGTCATCTGAATTAAATCTGCTTGTGTATGTCCATTTTAGTTCACTGATTAAGATGTTAATGTTCACTCTTGACATCTCCTGCTTGATCATGTCCAAATTTGCCTTGATTCATGGACCTAACATCCCAAGTTTCTGTGAAGTATTGTTTACAGCGCCAGATGTTACTTTCACCACCAGATACATCCACAACTTAGCATCATCTCCACTTTGTCTCAGCCTCTTTATTCTTTCTGGAGCTATTTTTTGCTCTTCCACAGTAGCATATTGGACATGTTCTGACCTGGAGGGCTCATCTTCTGGTGTCATATCTTTTTGACTCTTCATACTGCTCATGGGATTCTCAAGGCAAGAATGCTGAAGTAGCTTGCCATTCCCTCCTCCAGTGGACTGCACTGTGTCAGAACTCTCCACTATGACTCAACCATCTTGGACAGCCCTGCACAACATGGCTCATAGTTTCTTTGAGTTACACAAGCCCTTTCAACATAAGACTGTGATTCATGGAGGAACTATATATTCTTACCTTGAGCCAATCTTTTTCCATATAGAGTAGGTGACTAATGTACTGCCCAAATCTCTGACTGTTAAAAGGTTTTCCTTCAATGGTATCTTTCAGGGTCATGCTTGAGACCTACAGGGATGCAAAGATGACTTACATTTGAGCCATGTTCAGCCTTTTTTCCCTTAGTCAGCTGGACATAAAGGCCTTCTCATGTAGCTATGGTCATGAATTGGTAGATGGGATATAGAGCCACCTGCTCATATTTGTGCCCTCCAGACCAGCTTATGTCTAATAACAGAGCATTTACACCTTACCTGTATTACTTCCGGACCTGCTGACCTAACGACACAATGGGACTTCTATAATCCAGATCACGGTAGGGAGTTTGGGCTGCATGCTTGCTTGGTATCTCATGATTAATATGTTCCATTACTACCAGGGCCCTGGGCCATGTCAAGTGTTTTTGTTGCTGTTGTTTATTTTCAAATACTGTATAACTTGCTGCTTCAGATAGTATGGCCTTGGTCAAGCCCAAGAGATTCATATTGTGATTCTCCTGTTGGAGTGTGAGATATGGCATCCTTCCCCTGAAGATATCCTATCTTTCATTAGATACTCTAATACTAGTATCTGCAGGGTTGCATGGAACAAGTTGGTGGAATACTGAATTGTAACATGGATTAATTAACAGACTTCCCCTGCTCTAAACCCCTCTAAAAGCATTTTGTGTCATCCAGTGTTTGAGAGTATTGGGATCAGTATTCCCAAGTGTGGAGCCAAGCTGTCTCCAAGACCTAAAGGGACTCATCAGTTGTGAGAGATGAAAGATGCAATACATTTCCCTTTATGTGGACTGGGTTGATTCTTGCTTTATCTCCACTGCTAGACCTAAAACTTCACCAATGAGTCAAGCCCCTGAATCTTTGTAGAGTTTAATTTATTCTCTTAGGAGAGTTTAATGTTTTACAATGGGTTTTTATGTATTTGTGGTTCCTTGCTCATTCAGTTTGATTAACATGATGTTACCAATGTACTGGAGAGATGTGATGTTCTATGGCTTGGCTGCACAGACTGGGTCTTTGAATTCTGTTATGAGAGAGATTAATGGGGTCAACATAACCCTGTCATGCACTGTAAGTGGATACTCTTGTCCATTGTGGGATTTTTTTTTCATTTTTTATTGGTTGATTTACAATTTTGTGTTAGTTTCAGATGTACAGCAAAGGAGTATATGTATATATCTGAATATCTGAATGATATGCATATATCATAAAATGATATATATGTACAATATTATATCTGATATGTAAGTATACATATATATATAACTATATTATTATTCAGATTCTTTACCATTATAGGTTATTACAAGATATTGAGCATAGTTCTCTGTGCTATACAGCAGGGCCTTATTGTTTATCTATTGTATACCCAGTAGTGCATATATGTTAATATGAAAGTCCTAATTTATCATTCCCCCTTTTCACTTTTGGTAACCATAAGTTTGTTTTCTATGTCTGTGTGTCTATTTGTGTTTTGTATATAAGTTAATTTGCATCATTCTTTTCATATTCCACATATAAGGATATCATATGACATTTGTTTTTCCCTGTCCAACTCACTTCACTAAATATGATAATCTCCAGGTCCATCCATGTTGTTGCAAATGGCATTATTGCACTTTTTATAGCTGACTAATATTCCCTTTTCTTCTAAGGGATTCCTGCCCACAGTAGTAGATATAATGGTCATCTGAGTTAAATTCACCCATTCCAGTCCATTTTAGTTCACTGATTCCTAGAATGTCAATGTTCACTCTTGCCATCTCCTGTTTGACCACTTCCAATTTGATTCATGGACCTAACGTTCCAGGTTCCTATGCAATATTGCTCTTTACAGCATATGACTTTGCTTCTATCACCAGTCACAACCACAATTGGGTATATATTTCTGCTTTATTGACTATGCCAAAGCTTTGACTGTGTGGATCACAATAAACTGTGGAAGATTCTGAGAGAGATGGGAATGCCAGACCACCTGACCTGCCTCTTGAAAAACCTATATGCGGGTCAGGAAGCAACAGTTAGAACTGCACATGGAACAACAGACTGGTTTCAAATAGGAAAAGGAGTACATCAAGACTGTATATTGTCACCCTGCTTATTTAACTTATATGCAGAGTACATCATGAGAAATGCTGGGCTGGAAGAAGCACAAGCTGGAATCAAGATTGCCAGGAGAAATATTAATAACCTCAGATATGCAGATGACATCACCTTTATGGCAGAAAGTGAAGAGGAACTAAAAAGCCTCTTGATGAAAGTGAAAGAGGAGAGTGAAAAAGTTGGCTTAAAGCTCAACATTCAGAAAACGAAGATCATGGCATCTTGTCCCATCATTTCATGGGAAATAGATGGGGAAACAGTGGAAACAGTGTCAGACCTTATTTGGGGGGCTCCAAAATCACTGCAGATGGTGATTGCAGCCATGAAATTAAAAGACGCTTACTCCTTAGAAGGAAAGTTATGACCAACCTAGATAGCATATTCAAAAGCAGAGCCATTACTTTGCCAACAAAGGTCCATCTAGTGAAGGCTATGGTTTTTCCAGTGGTCATGTATGGATGTGAGATTTGGACTGTGAAGAAAGCTGAGCACCGAAGCATTGATGCTTTTGAACTGTGGTGCTGGAGAAGACTCTTGAGAGTCCGTTGGACTGCAAGGAGATGCAATGCGTCCATTCTAAAGGAAACGAGTCCTGGGTGTTCATTGGAAGCATTGATGCTAAAGCTGAAACTACAATACTTTGGCCACCTCATGTGAAGAGTTGACTCATTGGAAAAGATTCTGATGCTGGGAGGGATTGGGGGCAGGAGGAAAAGGGCATGACAGAGGATGAGATGGCTGGATCGCATCGTCGACTGGATGGACATAAGTTTGAGTAAATCCGGGAGTTGGTGATAGACAGGGAGGCCTGGCATGCTGCAAATTCATGGGGTCGCAGAGTTGGACACAACTGAGTGACTAAACTGAACTGAATATTCCCTTTTAGGAATCAATGAACTAAAATGGACCAGGATGGGCAAATTTAATTCAGATGACCATTATATCTACTACTGTGGGCAAGAATCCAATAGTATTTTTTTAAATAAATTTATTTATTTTAATTGGAGGTTAATTACTTTACAATATTGTATTGGTCTTGCCATAAATCAACATGTATCCACCACAGGTATATAGGTGTTCCCCATCCCGAACCCTCCTCCCTCCTCCCTCCCCATACCATCCCTCTGGGTCGTCCCAGTGCACCAGCCCCAAGCATCCAGTATCATGCATTGAACCTGGGCTGGTGACTCATTTCATATATGATATTATACATGTTTCAATGCCATTCTCCCAAATCATCCCACTCTCTCCCTCTCCCACAGAGTCCAAAAGACTGTTCTATACATCTGTATCTCTTTTGCTGTCCTGCATATGGGGTTATCCATATATATGCATTAGTACACTATATTGGTGTTTTTCTTTCTGGCTTACTTCACTCTGTATAATAGGTTCCAGTTGAATCCCTTAGAAGAAAGGGAGTCACTCTCATAGTCAACAAAAAAGTCTAAAATGCAGTTCTTGGGTGCAATCTCAAAAACGACAGCATGACCTCAGTTTTTTTCCAATGCAAACCATTCAATATCACAGCAATCCAAGTTTACAACCTAACCACTAACAACAAAAAGTGGAGGTTGAATGGTTCTATGAAGAACTACAAGACCTTCTGGAACTAATACCAATAAAGATGTCATTTTCATCACAGGCAACTGGAATGCAAAAGCAGGAAGTCCAGAGACACCTGGAGTAACACACACATTTCCTTGGAAATTAAATAGGGCAAAGGCTAGCAGAGTTTTACCAAGAGAATGCACTGGTCATAGTGAACACTGTCTTCTAACAACACAAGAGACGACTCTACATAGGGGCATCACCAGATGGTCAACACTGAAATCAGATTGATCACCTTCTTCACAGCCAAAGATGGAGAAGCTTCATACAGTCAACAGAAACAAGACTAGGAGCTGACTGTGGCTCAGATCATGAACTCCTCATTGCAAAATTCAGACTTAAGTTGAAGAAAGTAGGGAAAACCACGAGACCATGCAGGCATGACCTAAATCAAATCCCTTACGATTATACAGTTGAAGTGAAAAACAGACTCAAGGAATTAGATCTGATAGACAGAGTGCCTGAAGAACTATGAACGGGGGTTCGTGACATTGCACAGGAGGCTGTGATCAAACCCATTTCCAAGAAAAAGAAATGCAAAAAGGCAAAACAGCTGTCTGAGGAGACCTTACAAATAGCTGAGAAAAGAGAAGCAAAAGGCAAAGGAGAAAAGGAAAGATATACTCATCTGAATGCAGAGTTCCAGAGAATAGCAAGAAGATATAAGAAAGCCTTTCTAAGTGATCAAAGCAAAGAAATAGAGGAAAACAATAGAATGGGAAAGACTGGAGATCTCTTCAAGAAAATTAGAGATACCAAGGAAACGTTTCATGCAAAGACTGGCAAAATACAGGACAGAAATAGTATGGACTTAACAGAAGCAGAACATATAAAGAAGTGGCAAGAATATACAGAAGAACTATACAAAAATAGATCTTAATGACCCAAATAACCAGGAGGGTGTGATCACTCATTTAGAGCCAGACATCTCGGAGTGTGAAGTCAAGTGGGCATTAGGAAGCATCACTACAAACAAGGCTCATGCAGTTGATGGAATTCCAGCTGAGCTACTTCAAATCCTAAAAGATGATGCAGTTAAAGTGCTGCACTCAATATACCAGCAAATTTAGAAACTCAGCAGTGGCCACAGGACTGGAAAAGGTCAATTTCATTCCAATCACAAAGGGCAATGCCAACAAATGTTCAAACTACTGCACAATTGCACTCATTTCACATGCTGGCAAAGTAATGTTCAAAATTCTCCAAGCTAGACTTCAACAATAGGTCAACCAAAAACTTCAATTTAGATTTGTTGAAACTGGATTTAGCAAAGGCAGCAAACCAGAGATTAAATTGCCAACATCTGTTGGATCATACATCTCTTGCTGTTTCAACATCTGTTGAAAAAGCAAGAGAATTACAGAAAAATGTATACTTCTGCTTCACTGACTACATGAAAACCTTTTGCTGTCTGGATCACAGCAAGGTGTGGAACACTCTGAAAGAGATGAGAATACCAGATCACCTTATCTGCCTCTTTAGAAACCTGTATGCAGGTCAAGAAGCAACAGTTAGAACTGGACATGAAACAAGGGATTGGTTCAAAATTGGGAAAGAACTGCATCATGGCTGTATATTGTCACCCTGATTATTTAACTTATACAAGCTGGAATCAAGGTTTCCGGGAGGAATATCAATAATCTCAGATATGCAGATGATACCACCTTTATGGCAGAAAGCAAAGGGGAATTAAGGAGCCTATTGATGAAAGCAAAAAAGGAGAGTGATACAGCTGGTTAAAACTCAACATTCAAAAAATGAAGATCATGGATCTGGTCCCCTAGCTACATTACAAATAGATGGGGAAACAGTGCAAATAGTGATAGACTTTATTTTATAGGGCTCCAAATCGCTGCAGATGGTGGCTGCAGCCATGAAATTACAAGACGCTTGCTCCTTGGAAGAAAAGCTATGAGAAAACTAGACAGTGTATTCAAAAGAAGAAACATTACTTAGCTGAAAATGGTCGATATAATAAAAGCTATGGCTTTTCCAGTAGTCATGTATGGTTGTGAGAGTTGGGCCATAAAGAAGGCTGAGTACTGAAGAATTGATGCTTTTGAACTATGGTGTTGGAGAAGACTGTTGAGAATCCCATGAACTGAAGGAGACCAAACCACTCAATCCTAAAGGAGATTAGCCCTGAATATTCATTGGAAGGACTGATGCTGAAGATGAAGCACCAATACTTTGTCCACGTGATGCAAAGAGCTGACTCACTAGAACATACCCTGATACTGGGAAAGATTGAAGGCAGGGGGAGAAGGGGACGACAGTGGATGAGATGGTTGGATGGTATCACAGACTCAGTGGACATGAATTTGAGCAAGCCCCAGGAGCTGGTAAAGGATGGGGAAGCTTGGTGTGCTGCAGTCCACGGAGTCACAGAGTCAGGCGTGACTGAGCAACTGAACAGCAACAAATATTACGTTAATATTGAATTTGTTGTTGCTGTTCATTCACTGAGTTGGGTCCATCTCTTTGCAACCGCGTTAGTTACAGCACACCAGGCCTCCCTGTCCTTCAGGATTCCTAGAGTTTGCCCAAGTACATGTCCATTGAATCAGTGATGTTATCCAACCAATTCATCCTCTATGGCCAATATCCATAATGTATCTATATATATGTGTATATATATATATATATATATATCTCCATTATATATATATACACACATATATATAATGTTCCATTTATATATAATGTTCCATTACATATAGACTATTTCATTATCTATCTATCTACATGAATATATATACCTAAGCATACACATATATTGGGCGTGCATGCTCAGGTGTGTGCAACTCTTTGTGACTGCACAGACTGTGGCCCACCAGGCTCCTCTGTCCATGGGATTTCCATAGGCAAGTATACTGGATGTGTTGCCATTTCTTTCTCAAGGAGATCTTCCTGACTCAAAGATCTGACCCACATCTCTGGCATCTCCTGCATTGGCAGGCAATTCTTTACCACTAGTACCACCTGGGAAGCCCTACACACACACACACACACACACACACACATATATCTCACATCTTCTTTATCTATTCATCTCAGTGGACATTGAGGTTGCTTCTAAATGAACATTGAGAAGCATGTATTTTTTCAAATTATATTTTTATCATTTTTTTCTGGATATACACCCAGGAGTGGGATTGCAGGATCATATGGTAGTTCTATTTTTACTTTTTTAAGGAACCTCCATACTGTTCTGCTTAGTGACGGCACCAATTTACAATCCCACCGACAGTGTAGAAGGTTTCCCTTCTCTTCACACCCTCTCTAGCATTTATTATTTGTAGACTTTGGTGATGGCCATTCTGACCAGTGTGAGGTGGTACCTCTCTGTAGTTTTGATTTGCATTTCTGTGATAGTTAGTGATCTTGACCCTCTTGTCATGTGCCTCTTGACCACCTGTATATATTCTTTGGAGGTAAATTGCATCTGGAACTCTTTCCTAGAAGAGTGATGAAAAAAACTTAGATTCATTAGATCAATGTCTACATACAATGAACTCGAAGTCATGTTAACTTGTTCTAGGAAACTTACTATAGCTGAAAAAAACAGTTAAAATTAGGGCTACTATTCAGTTCATTTTAGGCAAGACCATTATCATTTCTAGGGTTCTGTGAATTAAGTGGGTACACGAGGGAACCAATCAATCTCATATGCTCTTTTTTTTTGTATCATGGTATATCATAGGATAATGGGTATAGTTCGCTGTGCTGTATATTAACACCTTGACTAGCTAATCCTACATGAAATAGTCTGTCTTTAATTTTTCATTGGTAGCGATATTCTCTTTCATTCCTCTTCAGTGTGCAGTATTGTTTTTATTCACTCTCTTGGTCTAGTGGGAGATTATTGAAGAACTTTCTACTTGATTTCTCTACTACAGTAGCTCTTATCTCACAGACCAAGGAGCTAATTGGGGGTTCTGCCAACTTCCAATTATGTCTATTTTAATTATATTCAGAAACCCAGGAAATGACTAAGGGGAACAATAAGCCAGATCCAGTGGATGGAATATAAGCCAGA
This sequence comes from Capra hircus, assembly GCF_001704415.2. Lineage (NCBI taxonomy): Eukaryota > Metazoa > Chordata > Mammalia > Artiodactyla > Bovidae > Capra > Capra hircus. The sequence continues at coordinate 92,734,395 of NC_030821.1, forward strand.
CCTGTGTCAGGACTTCTTTTTAAAATTAATATTTTATAAACAGTGCTGCGATGAACATTGGGGTACATGTGTCTCTTTCAATTCTGGTTTCCTCAGTGTGTATGCCCAGCAATGGGAATGCTGGGTCATAAGGTAGTTCTATTTGCAATTTTTTAAGGAATCTCCACACTGTTCTCCATAGTGGCTGTACTAGTTTGCATTCCCACCAACAGTGTAGGAGGGTTCCCTTTTCTCCACACCCTCTCCAGCATTTATTGCTTGCAGATTTTTGGATCGCAGCCATTCTGACTGGTGTGAAGTGGTACCTCATTGTGGTTTTGATTTGCATTTCTCTAATAATGAGTGATGTTGAGCATCTTTTCATGTGTTTGTTAGCCATCTGTATGTCTTCTTTGGAGAAATGTCTATTTAGTTCTTTGGCCCATTTTTTGATTGGGTCGTTTATTTTTCTGGAATTGAGCTGCAGAAGTTGCTTGTATATTTTTGAGATTAGTTGTTTGTCAGTTGCTTCATTTGCTATTATTTTCTCCCATTCAGAAGGCTGTCTTTTCACCTTGCTTATAGTTTCCTTTGTTGTGCAGAAGCTTTTAATTTTAACACTGAGGAAACCAGAATTGAAAGAGCCACATGTACCCCAATGTTCATCGCAGCACTGTTTATAATAGCCAGGACATGGAAACAACCTAGATGTCCATCAGCAGATGAATGGATAAGAAAGCTGTGGTACATATACACAATGGAGTATTACTCAGCCATTAAAAAGAATTCATTTGAATCAGTTCTGATGAGATGGATGAAACTGGAGCCAATTATACAGAGTGAAGTAAGCCAGAAAGAAAAACACCAATACAGTATACTAACACATATATATGGAATTTAGGAAGATGGCAATGACGACCCCGTATGCAAGACAGGAAAAAAGACACAGATGTGTATAACGGACTTTTGGACTCAGAGGGAGAGGGAGAGGGTGGGATGATTTGGAAGAATGGGAATTCTAACATGTATACTGTCTTGTAAGAATTGAATCGCCAGTCCATGTCTGACGTAGGGTGCAGCATGCTTGGGGCTGGTGCATGGGGATGACCCAGAGAGATGTTGTGGGGAGGGAGGTGGGAGGGGGGTTCATGTTTGGGAACGCATGTAAGAATTAAAGATTTTAAAATTTAAAAAATAAAAAAAAATTAAAAAAAAAAAATAAAATTAATATTTTATATCGCCCTAATTTTCAAAAGAGACAATTATGATACTTACCCTGTTTATCAAATTCAGCTCAAACCCTACATTTAAAAGTTCTGAAAAATTATAGTTTTAGTGCTCAGGTACCTGAGAAGGTGAGTGTGGGTCATTTGGAGAGTCATTACCATTACAGACTTGTCAAGATTTTGCAGTCTCCATACCTGGGCATGTGTACTTTTTTAGCAAACAGATTTTAAGTCTTAAAACTCACCCAAGGAAGCTACTGTTTGTCCCCTGATTTGTTGTTGTTTAGTCACTCAGTTGTGTCTGACTCTCTGTGACCCCATGGACTGCAGCATGCCAGGGTTCCCTGTCTTTCACCATCCCCCAGAGTTTGCTCAAACTCAAGTTCATTGAGCCGATGATGCCATCTGACCATCTCATCCTCTGTCGTCCCCGTCTCCTCCTGCTTTCAATCTTTCCCAGCATCAAAGTCTTTTCCAATGACTTGGCTCTTCGCATCAGGTGTCTAAAGTATTACAACTTCAGCATCAGTCCTTCCAATGAATATTCAGGGTTGATCTCCTTTAGGATTGACTGGTTTGATCTCCTTGTTGTCCAAGGGACTCTCAAGAGTCTACTCCAGCAGCACAGTTTGAAAGCATCAACTTTTCATCAATCCTTCTTTATGTTCCCACTCTCACATTGGTGCACGACTACTAGAGAAACCAGAGGTTTGACTACACGGACCTTTGTCAGCGAAGTGACGTCTCCATCCCCTGATTACTTATCCTTTATTTCTAATCATTATATAGATGCAACAAATCCTTATTTTGTGTATTTGAATAGATGGAGCAATTAGCCATCTCCATAGCTCCTGCCTCTTCGACCATGTTGCTTCTTATAATAACTGTATCTAATTTTCTTCTGATGGTTAAACATCACCTGACCTCTATAATTTTGGAATTGTCTGATACTCATTTCTGTCAGGGAGTCTAGTCACTTCTGGCCTGGAGAAGAAGCCACCACTAAGTTTTTTTTATAGATGTTGGTTGCCCTTTCCACCAGCTTCTAGGTTACTGCTTTGATACATGGAGTGTCCTCCAGGGTCTTGTTCAGAAGATATTTGGCTGTTAGCTTTTATGACCTCGTATGATATACCCACACTAGCAAGCTCCTTTCTCTGTGTCTTTTAATCCACTGTCTGCCCCAGCATTTCTGGTATTTCTAACCCACTTACTATGGGCTTTCTCTTTCTCCACATTTCAAGCATCCATCCCAGTGATATGTCAGCAGTGCCTCCCCAAGCCCTCACCAGAGTATTTTGTCCAGTAAATGAGAAAGTATGTCTGTGTTCAAGTCAATAAGCTCTCTGGTTTGTGACTATTTCCAGGCCTGCTTGATGCAAGAGAGTCAGGGTTCAGTCCTGTACAGACATCCTTGGCTCTTCCTGCAGTGTGGCCAGTCCTGTGTGTCCTTCAGGGTGTGGCCCATGTTCTCTCCAGGCAGGCTCAGCATGACCCAGCTGGGTTATATAGTGACTCAAGCCTGTCATTATTGGCCTGGTGACCAAGAAGGGAGGCAAAGTAAAATCTTAGGGGAGATACTACATCTTCCTTCAGTTAAGGGTTAACCCTGGCACTTAACACAAGAGAGAGCCACTTTGGCTGGCTCAGAGTTAAAGGTCCTCTGGGGATTCAGTTTTTCTGAGAACATAGGCCCAGATGCTTTCATCCCATGTCTTAGACATCCAAACTCCCTCCATTCAGGCTCTGATTTTGGTGTAGTTGATTTATTGAAGTTGAGAATTCAATCACTTAAGGATTTGAACCACTTGGAGAATTCAACCACTCGGGTCCGAATATCATCTTTGTTTTACAGCTGTACGAGATGAGACTCTTGGTACATGCTGCCAAGGAAGCCCTTTGACTTTTACACTTGATCTTTAAGTGATGATAAACTGTCCTCATTTAATGTCTCTATCTAGTGAATCAGTTGCACCCAGAAGCAGCCATCCGATTCCATAGTCTTTATACCTGTAATGTTTTCATGTTTCTCAAGGGTCAGGGATGTTGCACTCATCAGAGTAATCCTATGCATTGCTGTCCATCCCAGCTCACTCTCAGTGAAAGTTTTAACAATTGTATGGCTGCTGAATGAGGGCTATGTGTATTCTGCCTACCACCAATGGGCTCTTTATCACCGGTTGGCCAGCAGGTGAGTCAGCATCATAATCCTATTTTTAGGTCTACTTCCTTGGACCACCCCTGATAGCAACTGCTGTGCTTCAGGTTCCCAGGGGAACAGACTCAAAAACTGTGGTTAGCAGGCAAGAGGTTTATCATGCTCTACTTTTGAGAACACCTGTGAGGGAGCAAGGAAGGGTGAATTTGGAGGGGAGGGAAGTTGACTATCCACACAGGTGCAAAAGTGCATGCTACCAATTACACAGGGTCTCTAAAGACATTCCCCTTTTTATATCAAATAAACAGGCTGGATCTTTGTAAACTGCAGTCTTGACCACTCGTTGAATGAGGGTTTCTTCAAGGAAAGGAATGGAAGGTGAGACAGCTCTCTTAATCTAAACGTCTGCAAGCCACCAAACTCCCAGTCAGAGAGGTAATGAGTGCCTTGGTTCTGAAGGAAGATCTCAGTGAAACTTGACAACATCCACTAGAGTAAGCATTCTATTTCTAAAAACAGGGCGTATTACATCCAAGGTGTCTGAACTAGAGTCAGTTGAAAAGTAACTTGTGAATTGAGGAAAATGTGTGGGAAATTAAGCCTTGAAGGAATCGGGGGTGACATCGTTGTAAATGGATGTTAGGATTTCTCAGTACTTAATAGAACAGTGACATCACAGCTCAATGGTTTCATAATCTTTTTATTCTCACTTTGACCTTGAAGTAGTATCACTGTCTTTGGATTATAGCTCTTCCATATGCTCCAGTACTATAACAGAGAACGGGTAAAACACATAACTTAAACATCGTGTGAATGAAATATGCTCCATCATAGAATATAATGATGTACTGTTTTCTAGGTAACTCCATAAAATTTGTCTACCTATCAAGGACCACATGCCAACTTCTGAATCAGTCCCTGTGCCCAAAATAATGCTATTCCTTGTTGCAAAAGGAAAGTAAGTTTATCCCTTGGTTTAGACAAAGAAGCTCCAAACAGGAAGCTGGGATCAATCCCTAAGCCGTAAGTTTCTAAGAGTGAATTAAAAGGTGCAGATGAGAGCACCATTTGAGGTAAACAATAAGACAAACATTTTCATCTGCCTTCTTAGTTTCTGTTTTAAACTATTTATGGAGTCCAGAGAATCACAGAGGTTGGAAGATAGATTCTCGTAAACCATCACCCAGCTTCCCTCAATGGTGACATATTATATAACTGGAAGAAAGTATCAAAACCAGGAAATTGATGTTGGCCTGATATTAACTAGACTTTAGTCCATTTTCAGCATTTTAAAAATATACATCCATGTACTTGTGTGTATGTCTGAGTATAGTTCACAGCCAGCCTACTCTCATCCTTACCCTGGCATCCACTAAACTATTCTCCATCTTTATAATTTTATTATTTCTTGAATACTATAAATGGAACTTTTATCCCTAAGCCACAAGTTTATAAGAGTGAAATAACAGGTGTAGATGAGTACCATTTAAGGTAAAGAATAAGATAAGTGCTTTCATTTGCCTTCTAGTTTCTAGTATGAATTATTTAGAGAGTCCAGAGGATCACATTCTTTGCCTACATGCGATCTTGTTGGAATTATCTCTTCAGTCACCATCATTCCCTGAGATTGGTCCAAGTTGTTGCCTGTGCTAATAGTTAACTCCTTTTTGTTGTTTAGCCTTCCATTAGTATGGATCTCGGAGAAGGCAATGGCACCCCACTCCAGTACTCTTGCCTGGAAAATCCCATGGATGGAGAAGCCTGGTAGGCTGCAGTCCATGGGGTCGCTAAGTGTCGGACACGACTGAGCGACTTCACTTTCACTTTTCACTTTCATGCCTTGGAGAAGGAAATGGCAACCCACTCCAGTGTTCTTGCCTGGAGAATCCCAGGGATGGGACAGCCTGGTGGGCTGCCATCTATGGGGTCGCACAGTCGGACACGACTGAAGCCATGCAGCAGCAGCAGCAGCAGCAGTATGGATCTACAAGTTTCTTTAACCATTCACCCAGATAAGGACTTTTGGGTACTTCCCAATTTTTTGCTAATACTAATAAAACTCCCATAAACATTCGTATGTAGGTTTTTGTATAAGCAAATGTTTTTATTTATCTGGGAATAACTCTCAAGATTGTGATTGCTGGGTTTTTAAAGAAAATTATTTGAATATAGTTGATTTGCAGAGTTGTGTTAGTTTCAAGTGTATAAGCAAAATGAACCTGTTATATACAAACATACGTCCATTCTTTTTTAAGATTCTTTTCCTGTATAGGCTATTGCAGAGTACTGAGTTCCCTGAGCTATACAGTAGGTCTTTGCTGTTGATTTATTTTATACACAGTAGTTTTAGTTTGTATATGTTATCCTAATCTCCCAAAATATCCCTCCTCCTCCTTATAACCTGGTAACCATAAGTTTGTTTTCTACATCAATGACTCTATTTTGTTTGTAAATAAGTTCATTTGCACCCCATTTTTAGATTCCACATATAAGTGATATCATATTATGTTTGTCTTTCTCTAACATACTTCACTTAGTATTATAATCCCTAGGTCCATCTATGTTGCTGCAAATAGCATTATTTTGTTCTTTTTCATGGCTAAGTAATATTTCATTGTATGTAGGTGTCAGATCTTCTTTATCCAGCCCTATTTTTTTAAGAGTAAATTAAAAATTTTTCTAAAAAGATAAGTACATGTGGAAAAGCACACAGGCCAGCTCAGAGAGAGAACTGCAGCTTTGGGAAGGTTAAATCCTTTATAAAGGAGTAGCATTCTGGTTCTTTGTCTTCCCTCAGGCCAATCACCTTACTTTGTCCCCCCTGGTTAATTTGTCTCAGGACCCTCCCCTGGGGTGTGCACTCACACCCTAGCCAAGATAGATCTCAAAGTGAAGGCTTCTGGGAGGAGCAAGACTCATTATGGCCTGGAATCATCCCCTGGCTTCCAACTCCAAGGAGTCTTTCTGCAAATGTGTAGTGTCTCCCTTGTCAGACAGTGGGTTTTCCTTTCTTTGTTCATGCCATGATTATTTCCTTCAGGTAACGGACAAAGACTGGCTATTACCTTTTTTTTTCTTTTCCCTTCAGTGGTGTTATTTTATTTTTCATTTTATTTAATTAATTTATTTATTTTTAATTGAAGATAATTGCTTTATATGATTGCATTGGTTACTACCAAATATCAACACAATTCAGCCATAGATTTACCCCTGTCCCCTCCCACTTGAACACCCCTCCCAGCTTCCCTATCCCACCCCTCTGTTTGAGTTCCCTGATTCATGCAGCAAATTCCCACTGGCTATCCATTTCACGTATGTCAATGTATGTTTCCATTTTACACATGTCAATGTATGTTTCCATGTTACTTTCTCCATACCCCTCACTCTCTCCTTCTCCCCCAGCCTTATGTGTCCATAAGTCTGTTCTCTATGTTTGTGTCTCTGTTGCTGCCCTGAAAAAAGGTTTATCAGTACCATCTTTCTTGATCCTATATATATAGATAGATCCCATAATATATATGTAATATATTAAAATATATTTATTTTACATATTTATTATAAAAATATATGTATTTTATATATTTATTATATATATTATATTATTAAAATATATTTATTTTATATATTTATAATATATTAAAATATATTTATTTATAAATGTGTGTGTGTGTTAGCATACAAAAAACTGTTTTTCTCTTTCTGACTTCACTCTGTATAATAAGCTCTAGGTTCATCCACCTCACTCAACCATGTGTGACACTTTGTGGCCCAAAGACTGTACAGTCCATGGAATTCTCCAACCCTGAATACTGGAGTGGGCAGCCATTCCTTTCTCCAAGGAATCTTCCCAACCGAGGGATCAAACCCAGGTCTCCTGCATTTCAGGCAGATTCTTTACCAGCTGACATCCAGGGAAGTGCTGTATATATCTACTAGTATATGATAACTGGTTTTCTCTTTCTGACTTACGTCACTCTGTATAATAGGCTCTAGGTTCATTCACCTTATTAGGACTGACTCAAATATGTTCCTTTTATGGCTGAGTAATATTTCACTCAGGCTTCAGCAATATGTGAACCATGAAATTCCAGATGTTCAAGCTGGTTTTAGAAAAGGCAGAGGGGCCGGAGATTAAATGGCCAACATCTGCTGGATCATGGAAAAAGCAAGAGAGTTCCAGAAAAACATCTATTTCTGCTTTATTGACTATGCCAAACCCTTTGATGGTGTGGATCACAATAAACTGTGGACAATTCTGAGAGAGATGGGAATACCAGACCACCTGACCTGCCTCTTGAGAAACCTATATGCAGGTCAGGAAGCAACAGTTAGAACTGGACGTGGAACAACAGACTGGTTCCAAATAGGAAAAGGAGAACGTCAAGGCTGTATATTGTCACCCTGCTTATTTAACTTCTATGCTGAGTACATCATGAGAAACGCTGGACTGGAAGAAACACAAGCTGGAATCAAGATTGCTGGGAGAAATATCAAAGCCTCAGATATGCAGATGACACCATCCTTATGGCAGAAAGTGGAGGGGAACTAAAAAGCCTCTTGATGAAAATGAAAGTGGAGAGTGAGAAAGTTGGCTTAAAGCTCAACATTCAGAAAACGAAGATCATGGCATCTAGACCCATCACTTCATGGGAAATAGATGGGGAAAGAGTGGAAACGGTGTCAGACTTTATTTTTGGGGCTCCAAAATCACTGCAGATGGTGATTGGAGCCATGAAATTAAAAGACGCTTACTCCTTGGAAGGAAAGTTATATATGAGTATATTCAAAAGCAGAGACATTACTTTGCCGACTAAGGTCTGTCTAGTCAAGCCTACGTTTTTCCAGTGTTCATGTATGGATGTGAGAGTTGGACTGTGAAGAAAGCTGAGCACCAAAGAATTGATGCTTTTGAACTGTGGTGTTGGAGAAGACTCTTAAGAGTCCCTTGGACTGCAAGGAGATCCAGCCAGTCCATCCTAAAGGAGACCAGTCCTCGGTGTTCATTGGAAGCAGTGATGCTGAGGCTGAAACCCCAATACTTTGGCCACCTCATGTGAAGAGTTAACTCATTGATAAAGACCCTGATTCTGGGAGGGATTGGGGGCAGGAGGAGAAGGGGGCAACAGAGGATGAGATGGCTGGATGGCATTACTGACTTGATGCACATGAGTTTGGGTAGACTCTGGGAGTTGGTGATGGACAGGGAGGCCTGGTGTGCTGCGATTCATGGGGTTGCAAAAAGTTGGACATGACTGAACAACTGAACTGAACTGAACTGAATATTTCATTGTATATATGTACCACAGCTTCTTTATCCATTCATCTGTCGATGAACATCTTGGTTACTTCCATGTCCTAGCTATTGTATATAAAGCTGCAATGAACGTTGGGTTGCATGTGTCTTTTTCAATTTTGGTTTCCTCAGGGTATGTACATAGTAGTGGGATTGTTGGGTCATATGGTGGTTTTATTCCTAGTTTTTTAAAGAATCTCCATACAGTTCTCTATAGTGGCTCTATCAATTTGCATTCCCACCAGCTGTGGCTCTGCTGGTAAAGAATCTGCCTGCAAAGTGGGAGACCTGGGTTTGATCCCGGGATTGGGAAGATCCCCTGAAGGGAAAGACTACCCACTCCAGTATTACGGCCTGGAGAATTCCATGGACTATACAGTCCATGGAATTTCAAAGAGTCGAACATGACTGAATGTCTTTCCATTTCACTTTCACTTTTTTCAACAGTGCAAGAGAGTTCCCTTTTCTCCATGCCATCTCCAGCATTTTTGATGATGGCCATTCTGACTGGTGTGAGGTGATATCTCATTGTAATTTCAATTTGAATTTCTCTAGTAATGAGCAATGCTCAGCAGCTTTTCATGTGTTTATTAGCCAACTGCATGCCTTCTTTAGAGAAATGTCTGTTTAGGTCTTTTGCCCATTTTTTGATTGGGTTATTTTTCTGCTACTGACTTGTAAGAGCTGCTTGTGTATTTTTGAAATTAATCCTTTGTCATATGTTTCATTTGATATTATTTTTTCCCATTCTGAGGATTGTAATTTCACCTTGTTTATAGTTTGCTTTGCTGTGCAAAAGTTTGTAAGTTTAATTAGGTTTCATTTGTTTATTTTTGGTTTTAGTTTCATTAATCCAGGAGGTGGTTCATAGAAAGTTTTGCTTTGATTTATGCCATTAAGTGTCCTGCCTATTTTTCTGTAGCAGTTTTATAGTTTCTGGTCTTATATTTGGGTATTTATTCCATTTTGCATTTATCTTTTTGTATGGTATTTGGAAATGTTCTAATTTCATTCTTTTACATGTAGCTGTCCAGTTTTTCCAGTACCACTTATTGAAGAAGCTGTCTTTGCCCCATTGTATATTCTTGCCTCCTTTGTCAAAAATAAAGTATCCATAGGTGTGTGGGTTTACCTCTAGGCTTTCTTTCTTGTCCCATTGGTCTATATTTATGTTTTTGTGCCAGTACCATACTGTCTTGATGACTATAGCTTTGTAGTATAGTCTGAAGTCAGAAAGGTTGATTCTTCCAGCTCCATTCTTCTTTCTCAGATTTCTTTGTCTGCTCAGGGTCTTTTGTGTTTTGATATGAACTGTGATTTTTGTTGTTGTTGTTTTGTTCTAGTTCTGTGAAAAATGCCATTGGTAATTTGATAGAAATTGCATTGAATGTATAGATTACATTTGGTATCATAGTCATTTTCAAAATATCAATTCTTCCAGCCCAGGCACCTAGGATATCTCTCCATCTGTTTATATTGTCTTTGATTTCTTTCATCGGTGTCTTATAGTTTGCTGTATACAGCTCTTTTGTCTCCTTGGGTAGGTTTATTCCTAGGTATTTTATTCTTTTTGTTGCAATGGGAAATGGATTGATTTCTTATTTTCTCTTTCTGATTTTTCATTGTTAGTGTATATGAATGCAAATGATTTCTGTGTGTTGATTTTGTATCCTGCCACTGCTAAATTCAACGTTAACTATAGTAATTTTCTGATGGTCTATTTAGGGTTTTCTATGTACAGCATTATGCTATCTGCAAACAGTGAGAATTTTAATTCTTTTATTTCTTTTTTCTTCTCTGATTTCCAAAAATTATGTTGAATAATAGTGGTGAGAGTGGGGACCCTTGTCTTGTTCCTGATGTTTGAGGGAATGTTTTGTGTTTTTCACCATTGAGAATAATGTTTGCTGTGCGTTTATCATATATGCCCTTTGTTATATTGAGGTAGGTCCCATCTGTGCCAATTTTTTGAAGTTTTTTTCTTTTAATCATAAATGGCTATTGAATTTTGTCAAAAGTTTTTTCTGCATCTATTGAGATTTTCATATTGTTTTTATCTTTCAAGTTTTTAGTATGGTGTATCACATTGATTGATTCATGTATGCTGAAGAATACTTGCACTCCTGGAATAAATGTGACTTGGTCATGGTGTATGATCTTTTTGATGTGTTGTTGAATTCTGTTTGCTAGAATTTTGTTGAGGATTTTTGTATCTATGTTCATCAGTGATATTGGCCTATAATATTCTTTTTAGTGTTTCCTTTGCCTGGGTTTGGTATCAGGGTGACAGTGGCCTTGTAGAATGAGTTTGGAAGTGATTCTTCCTTTGCAAATTTTGGAAGAGTTTTAGAAGGATAGGGATCAGTTCCTCTCTAAATGTTTGCTAGAATTCACTTGTGAAGTCATCCAGTACTGGGCTTTTGTTTCCTGAGAGATTTTTGAATAGTTTTGATTTCAGGGCTTATAATTGAATTATTCATAATCTCCATTTCTTCCTGGTTCAGTCTTGGAAGATTTAACTTTTCTAAGAATCTGTCCATTTCTTCCAGGTTGTCCATTTTATTGCCATATAGTTGCACATGATAGTCTCTCATGATCCTTTGTATTTCTGTGTTGTCTGTTGTAAACTCTCCTTTTACATTTTTAATTTTGTTAATTTGATTCTTCCTTTTTTTCTTGATGAGTCTGGCTAATGGTTTGTTAATTTTTATCTGTTGATGGGTAACATCCATCTGTTGTTATCATCAACAGAGGGATGGCTAAAGAAGATGTGTCACATATATACAATTGATATTAACATTTTTGTTAATCTTCTTTATTCATCCCTCTGTTGATGGGCATTTAGGTTGCTTCCATGTTCTGGCTATTGCAAATAGTGCTGCAGTGAACACTGAAGTGCACGTATCTTTTTGAATTATGGTTTGCTCAAGGTATATGCCCAGAAGTGGGATTGCTGGGTTATATGGTACTTCTGTTTTTAGTTAATTGCTGAGTCTTATGGTGAGTATATGTTTAGTTTTAGAGGAAATAGCCAAACTATTTTCCAAAGTGACTGCCAAATTTTACATTTCCACTATGAATGTATGAGAGATGCATCCTTGAAAGCATTTAGTATTATCACTATTTTTATTTTACGTGTACTGATAAAGTATACAGTGATATCTCATCATGGCTTTAATTTGCATTAGTTTTAATGTATTTAATAACTAATGATGCTGGGAAATTGATAGGTATGGTTCAAGTAAATTGTCTAGCTTAATGTTCCTGGTTTTCTTGCCTACACTTTCCATTATAAAAATGCTCTTAATCTCACAAAAACTGTTCTTTATTTATTAAATGCTGCATGCTATATATTGTTCCCTGCCTCTTTGTATGTTATAATGTTCAGTTTAGTTCAGTTCAGTTGCTCAGTCGTGTCCGACTCTTTTTGACCCCATGAATTGCAGCACACCAGGCCTCCCTGTCCATCACTGACTCCTGGAGTCTACCCAAACTCATGTCCATCAAGTCAGTGATGCCATCCAGCCATCTCATTCTCTGTCATCCCCTTCTCCTCCTGCCTCCAGTCTCTCCCAACAGCAGGGTCTCTTCAAATAAGTCATCTCTTCATATGAGGAGGCCAAAGTATTGGAGTTTCAGCTTCAGCATCAGTCCTGCCAATGAACACCCAGGACTGATCTCCTTTAGTATGGACTGGTTGGATCTCTTTGCAGTCCGAGGAACTCTCAAGAGTCTTCTCCAACACCACAGTTCAAAAGCATCAATTCTTCGGCTCTCAGCTTTCTTCACAGTCCAACTCTCACATCCATACATGACTACTGGAAAAACCATAGCCTTGACTAGATGGACCTTTGTTGGCAAAGTAATATCTCTGCTTTTTAATATGCTATCTAGGTTGGTCATAAATTTCCTTCCAAGGAGTAAGTGTCTTTTAATTTCATGGCTGCAGTCACCATCTGTGGTGATTTTGAGCTCCCCAAAATAAAGTCTGACATTGTTTCCACTGTTTCCCCATCTATGTTCCATATAGTGATGGGACCACATGCCATGATCTTCATTGTCTGAATGTTGAGCTTTAAGCCAACTTTTTCACTCTCCTCTTTTACTTTCATCAAGAGGCTTTTTAGTTCCTCTTCACTTTCTGCCACAAGGGTGGTGTCATCTGCATATCTGAGGTTATTGATATTTCTCCGGGCAATCTTGATTCCAGCCTGTGCTTCATCCAGCCCAGCATTTCTCATGATGTACTCTGCATAGAAGTTAAATAAGCAGGTGACAATATACAGCCTTGACATACTCCTTTTCCTATTTGGAACCAGTCTGTTGTTCCATGTCCAGTTCTAACTGTTGCTTCCTGACCTGCATACAAGTTTCTCAAAAGGCAGGTCAGGTGGTCTGGTTAGAGATAGCTAGACTCTTAAAAATACTGGTAGAATACTTAATTTTACATAATTAGGAAATTAGGTCTAGAAACATTAAGTAACTTGTTCAAGATTGCATGCTCAGAGTTGGAACCAAAATCCTGATGAACAGTGTCTTGGTTCACTCCTTATTTTGACACAATTATATCTTGACGTTTGGTCTCCCTCGATGAATTGGAAGTGTGTGTGTTTCATTTTACTTCCTTCCACATCAAGCACGTTCCCCTGAACAAAGAAAGTGTTCAAAATACAGTTATTTGTTTATTAATAGACTGAGAGTTGCACACATCTCTCCTGCAGCTCCATTTTTCACATTTGTTTCTAGTCAAATGCCTATCTTTCAAATACCCAGCTCTTGATTGATTTTTACTAGAGTTAAATTCTGCATTGTATTAACGATGGATGTGTATGTATGCAAGTATGTGTACGGTCAATGAATGCTTTTAATTTACTACTTTCTCTACCCCCCTGGCCTTCTGATACCCTTAGCCACAGGATAATTAGATAACATATACTTGTCTTTAACTTCACAAAGCATTTCAAGTTCTATCTAGCTTTTGGGACACACACAACTGAAAGAGTAGGGGAAGGGGCAGGATAACCAAGGATGAATAGAGGTAGATACAAAATTCTGTTGGTAGAAACGTGGATGGAGATCTGAGCTGTTAAGTGTTGAAGGAGAGAGAAGGAGAGAGAAGCAGACCCAAGGGCAAGTAGCATGTTTAGAAATGAATGGATACTCCCATAGGGACTTCCTCAGTGGCTGAGATGGTAAAGAATCAGCCTGCAGTGCATGAGACCTGAGTTTGATCCCTGGGTTGGGAAGATCCCCTGAAGAACAGAATGGCCACCCACTCCAGTATTCTGGCCTGGAGAATTCCGTGGACAGAGGAACCTGGTGGGCTATAGTCCATGGGTTGCAAAGAGTTGGACACAACTGAGTGACTGATACTTCCACTTCCATAGTGAATGAACTGGGAAGAACTTATTTGCTTGATAGGCTCTTTCTTAAGCCAAAATAAAATAATATCTAGCATTAGGTTTAAAATCCTTCATTACATTTTGTAATTTGCTTTGATTCCACCCATTATTTTGATGAAGACTGGTAAACACACCTCACTATCCATGCATGTGGAGAAAGGAAGAAAGAATCAGAATTACTTTCCAAATCCATTTTCCACTTAATATGCTGTTATCTTTGTAGGTAGGTAAAACTTAACATTCCTTTTTAGACAATTCCATCCATCCTCCTTTTCAATAGAGATTGATTATATATAGAGGAGGAATTCACTCCCATAGCGGGGAGGATGGCACTAAGACTCTAGTGCCTCAACCCATCTGGTATAAACACTTAGAAGAAACTCTCAGAAGGACAGAGCTAATAAATAGTTATCGCATGTAAGAAGGAGACTCTTCATATCATGCAAAATCACAACCAAGGAGTTCTTAAGAAGTTACTCAAAGCAGAGAACAGAATGTAGAGAAATTATGCTCAAATACTGCCAATTAAACATTCTAAGTGTGACTGAAATGGAAGATGATCAGTTTCAAAAGAATGTAAAAGAGGCCATGAACTCTGATACTCTGATTTTTTTAAAAAAAATCAAGAGATAAGCATTGCAATAACTCAAAGAAAGGATAGTTAAGAATATTTTTATTCTTCCAAGAATTAATTGCTTGGAAGAAGTATGTCCAAGGCTGGTGTGACCCACCAGGAGAGAACAGAATCACGTTTCTTCTACGTCCAAGGACAAAGACAGTCCCACACATTCAGTTCCTCATGAAATAAATGACAATAGTGGAACCTTACCAAAATTCAGATTACAATAAGAGTTTGGTTGAAATCAAGTAAAATCTCATATCCACTTTGAGCCAAATATTTTAAGTGAGATCACATGAGAGTCAAATGTTTGCTGAAGCCAAAAATACAACATTTTTTTGCAAATAATTATAACTATGCATAAATAGGGTGACCATATAGTTTGTCATCCAAACTAGAACACTGTTAAGTGAAAGAAGATGCTGTTTATACAGGAGGCACAAACTCAGACAGTCCTGGGTAGACAGGGACACGTGATCAACTTAAAGAGAAACCATTTTCGTGTAATAGCATAGATGCATATGACAATATGTGAATAATATACAGGTTGAGGCAATGATAAATTAAATTAAAACTCACTGTTTTCATTCACTGGTTAGGCAAGACTGCTTAGGTGTTGAAGGTGTTCCTAATTTATTTCTAAATTTTCCAGAAGTTAAAAATCGTAAATTTTATAATTGTAACTGGAGTTATACGGAATCCTAACATCACGAAAGAGCCACTTGCTTATTCCTTGGAGTAGAAATTCCCTGGAGGAGCTCGTCTCCTGTGTTTCCTCCTCTCCTCTCAGTGAACCCCCTCTCTGGCCCATCTTCTGTTTCTCTAGGGCTCTGCCCCTTCTTGACTTGAGCCCTGTGTCCATTGCCTTCCTCACCTTGGAACATTCTGAGCCAGGCATTTCTTAGAAAATGCCTTCTTCTTTTTTAAAGCTCTGCCTACAGAAGTCGTCCTTAGGACACCATGACTACCCACACCAACAGTTTACTCTCTATTCCATACCGGAAGCTATTTTCTAGAGCAATTATTAAAGTCTAACAGTTCTTGTGTGTTTATTTAGTTATGCCTCTGTCATGATGATGTGATCACTAATCTAGAGCCAGACATCTTGGAATGTGAAGTCAAGTGGGCCTTAGAAAGCATCACTACAAACAAAGCTAGTGGGGGTGATGGAATTCCAGTTGAGCTGTTTCAAATCCTGAAAGATGGTGCTATGAAAGTGCTGCACGCAATATGCCAGCAAATTTGGAAAACTCAGCAGTGGCCACAGGACTGGAAAAGGTCAGTTTTCATTCCAATCCCAAAGAAAGGCAATGCCAAAGAATGCTCAAACTACTGCACAATTGCACTCATCTCACATGCTAGTAAAGTAATGCTCAAAATTCTCCAAGCGAGGCTTCAGCAATACGTGAACGTGAACTCCCTGATGTTCAAGCTGGTTGTACAAAAGGCAGAGGAACCAGAGATCAAATTGTCAACATCTGCTGGATCATGGAAAAAGCAAGAGAGTTCCAGAAAAAACATCTATTTCTGCTTTATTGACTAGGCCAAAGCCTTTGACAGTGTGGATCACAATAAACTGTGGACAATTCTGAAAGAGATGGGAATACTAGACCACCTGACCTGCCTCTTGAGAAATCTGTGTGCAGGTCAGGAAGCAACAGTTAGAACTGGACATGGAACAACAGACTGGTTCCAAATAGGAAAAGGAGTACGTCAAGGCTGTATATTGTCACCCTGCTTATTTAACTTAGATGCAGAGTACGTCATGAGAAACGCTGGACTGGAAGAAACACAAGCTGGAATCAAGATTGCCAGGAGAAATATCAATAACCTCAGATATGCAGATGACACCATCCTTATGGCAGAAAGTGAAGAGGAGCTGAAAAGCCTCTTGATGAAAGTGAAAGAGGAGAGTGACAAAGTTGGCTTAAAGCTCAACATTCAGAAAATGAAGATCATGGCATCTGGTCCCATCACTTGATGGGAAATAGATGGGGAAACACTGAAAACAGTGTCAGACTTTATTTTTTTGGGCTCCAAAATCACCACAGATGGTGACTGCAGCCATGAAATTAAAAGACGCTTACTCCTTGGAAGAAAAGTTATGACCAACATAGAGAGTATATTCAAAAGCAGAGCCATTACTTTGCCGACTAAGGTCCGTCTAGTCAAGGCTATGGTTTTTCCAGTAGTCATGTATGGATGTGAGAGTTGGACTGTGAAGAAGGCTGAGCACTGAAGAATTGATGCTTTTGAACTGTGGTGCTGGAGAAGACTCTTGAGAGTCCCCTGGACTGCAAGGAGATCCAACCAGTCCATTCTGAAGGAGATTAGCCCTGGGATTTCTTTGGAAGGAAGGATGCTAAAGCTGAAGCTCCAGTACCTTGGCCACCTCATGTGAAGAGTTGACTCATTGGAAAAGACTCTGATGTTGGGAGGGATTGGGGGCAGGAAGAGAAGGGGACAACTGAGGATGAGATGGTTGGATGGCATCACAGACTCAATGGGCATGAGTCTGAGTGAACTCCGGGAGTTGGTGATGGACAGAGAGGCCTGGTGTGCTGTGATTCATGGGGTTGCAAAGAGTCAGACACAACTGAGCGACTGAACTGCACTGAACTGAACTGCTCCAATCACATTGTAAGCACCTGGAGCAGAGGTCAACAAACCTATTTCTGTGAGGCAGATAGTTAATATTTTAGGTTTTGCTGTCCTTTCCACTGTACCATCATAGCAGGAAGGCAGCAATAGATATACATCAATCAATGGGTGTGGCTGTGTTCCAATAAAAGTTTATTCACAAAAACAGGCTTTGGCCTGCATTTGACTCATTGGTCATACTTTGCTAATCCTTCTAGGGCCATTACCTTATATTCAGTCTTCACTCCCATAGCCTCAGAGCCCAGCTTTCAATATTACCAAAATCCTGGAAGGTGGATAGTGTTATTTACATTGTATAGATATGCAAAATAAGGCTCAGCAAGGCATACTTACCCAAACACACATAACTGTTGTATTAACTTTCTAGGGTTTCTATAGCAATGCAGCACAAGTTGTAAAACTGCTTGAAACAATAGGGATTTAATCTTTCACAGCTGTGAAGGCTGCAAGTCCAAAATCCAGGGGTCAGTAGGCCAAACCTCCTCCCAGGTCTGCAGAGGAGAATGCTTCCTGCATCTACCAGCTTCCAGTGGCTCCCTGTGTTTCTGGGTCTGGCGCTGCCTCACCCTCTCCTCTGCCTGCTTCCACATGGCCTTCCTCCCTGTGCATTTGAGCCTTTCTCCTCTTATAAGGACAAAAGTCATTGGACTTAGAACCCATCCTATTACAACATGATCTATTTCATCTAATATCATCTGTAAAGATCCAATTCCAAATACAGTCATATTTTGAGGTTCTGAGTAGACCTGAATTTTGGGGAAAAGCAGTTTTAAACTCATTACCTCTGTCAAATGGTACAGCAAGGATTTGCACCTGACCTTATTTCAATGATTTTTCCACCTGGAAGTTATAGTCTTAGCTACTAAGTTAAACTAGCAGTTATCAGTGATGTTGAATTTTAGACATCTTTCAAGAAATAATGGTTTGAGGGCCTCAGTGGAAAAGAGAGCTTAGAATTTTAGAGGAGCTTGGTCTCAGCCATCTCTTCTGACTTAAGTCCTGAACGTAGGGTTAGTGTTGACCTGACAGGCATTTGATACATGTCTTAAGAATAAAGATTTAAGACAGTTTCCTGTAGATTTCACTGGCTGGGCAAGGGGCATCTCAGGAGAAGTTTCATTGTCTCTCTAGTCAACATCTCTGGGTGCCAAGCTCATAAGATGAGATTTTTCCCAGTACTTGTCCAAAGCATGCTTTGTCCCTTAGGGAAATGGGCAGTTTCATCGCTGTCCAAACAGATTTGGGAGATGCCAGGCCAAACCAAGCAAAACAAATTTTGTTACTGCAGTAAATAACTTGCTTCTTAGCACCTTTTATTTGTTAAGGAACCTTGTGAGCTTCTAAGGAGGAAGTGAAAGTTTCTCAGTTGTGTCCGACTCTTTGTGACTCCATGGACTATACAGTCCATGGAATTCTCCAGGCCAGAATTATTGCAGTGGGTAGCCTTTCCCTTCTCCAGGGGATCTTCGTATCTCAGGTATTGAATCCAGGTCTTCTGCCTTGCAGGCAGATTCTTTACCAGCTGAGCTACCAGGGAAATCTTCTAAGGAGGAGGTATTATGCATATTTTTTCTATGTTTATTGGATATTTTTTGTACAGTATCTTCAGGAACTAATCGTATGTGCCACTCACTTTGGTAGGTCTACCTTGGGCATTTATTTGCTTACTTAAGTGCAAGTAACTGATTTTCTGGAGGCAAATATAAAGAAATGTACTTCTCTTAGATTTGAACCCCTTGATAATGGATGGGATCCCTGGCAGAGGGGACACATCGATGGGTATACCATGGCATCGACTAATTCATTGGTCAATCCAGTCTCTCCTTTATTCATTTATTCACTGGCTGATTTCATACTCACTTATCAAAGAGCAGGCAAGGAGTTGTAAACATAAAGATGCTTGAGACCAGACTTATCATTAAATCATTTAGATAATACACATCAATCACCATTTCCCAACGTAATTCTAATAAATGGAAACCGCTTGTAATGGACTAGTGGAACTGTGTGCTCCTTGCCCCAAAAGTTACAGTTGAAGCTCTAATCCTGAGCACCTTAGAATGTGACTGTATTTGGAGATAGAACCTTTGAAGAGGTAATTAAGGTTAAATAAGGTCTTAAGGGTGGGGAGCCTAAACCAACAGGAACAATGTCCTTGTAAGCAGAAGAGAGATAGCAGGGATGGGCCTGCTCAGAGATCAGGCCACGTGAGGACACAGCGAGAAGGTGGCCAAGGAAAGAGGCCTCAGGAAAAATCAGTCCTGCCAACACCTTGATTGTGGATTTCTAGACTCCGGGACTGAGAGAAAATAAATTTCTGCTGTTTAAGCCACCCAGCCTGAGGTATTTTGTTACAGCAGCTCTCTCAGATGAAAACCACACTGTCAATTGTTCATTAGGCCCCTACCTTTGCGAACTTCATTTAACTAGTTCTAATGTCTACTGAGGGTTTCTCATTCCTTTACTGACGTCTTAGAAGGATTTCAACAGCTTGGCTGTCCACCATGTGAGGACATGGGCCTTGTTGTGCCTTCACATGGACAGGCAGGCATCAGACAGAATGGATGCGCCACCTGCGTCTCTTCTCCCCTTTGGACATCAAGCACGGAGAAATGGCCTAAAACATTCCTCGCAGGAAAAGAGGAAAAAGGAGGACTAGACAGTGTGAGGCACGCAGCTAGATGCTCCAAATATGCCTTCTAATTTAACATCCCTCTTCTATTTTGAGGTGAGTATCTTTACTCCTCTTCCTAGGGGGAGAAACAGAGATCCAAAGAGGATAATGGATTTGCCAAGATCATGAAATTACTGATAGAGTCAGAATTCAAACTCATATATTTTTCCCCCCTGAATATATGCTGGTCTAAGGGAAATAAGGCTAATTTTTTTAAACGAAGAAAAGATGCTGACTAGAGTATTTTCATCAATTGCTTAATTAGAAGAAAGGGGAAATCTGGCTAGGCAGTAGCAGTTACCAAAAAAGGACTGAAATTTTAGAACTATGTGTTTATTTCGGTGGCATCCTCATAACCAACATGACTATCAAAAAGCCAGGCCAAATGTTAAGTTGTGCAAATAAAAATAATGATTACAGAGCAAGAGTCAGGCACTGTTCTTGGTTCTTTCTGTGTGTTCTTGATATCGCTATTCAGGAAGGCTAGTGAAAAACCACCAGAATGTCCCAAGGCAGGTGACAAAAATGACCATATTTTGAAATCATGCTACAAGATTGTTGGTTGAATAAAATATGAAGGTTTACTGTGGAGAAAATTGAAGATGATACGATGGGCATCTCAAGGAACAGAGAGATTTTCAGGTAGAAGGGAAATTTAGATAAAGGGATAAAATTAAGTGGTAGTGAAACTTCCATTACTGAGATTATGCAAACGGATGTGTCCAGATAGAAACAGTACCCCCCTTCATTCAATGGGAGATCAACTAATTAAACTACTAAATTTTTTAAACTTGAATATTTTAGGGTTTTTAAGCACTTATAAATGTCATCATCCTTATCTTCTTTATTAACAAAGTTAGACTTGGAGGGAAAATTTAAAAAACAAAACCAAAACAAACAAACAGAAAAAAAACTAGATGCCTTCCAGAACTATAAAAAGAATTAGACAGGAGAGAAACATCAATTTTTTTCCAACACCATTGCTAAGAGAAATTGTTGCTCAGTTTGAACTCCTCTATATTAAGTTTTTTAAATAAATATATTGACAAAATTCAGTCTCAAGTATTGAAAGCCAATAACATCAACAGTTTTGAAAAGATTGTCTATTTTTGCCTTTATCAGCAAGGGGAGCTCATCCTTGATGCTTATCATTGGGCCAAGCATTGAGCAGGAGCTTCTCACAGTAGGCTGTGGTGGAGTGGTTTTCTTATCTGGGATCGGTGTTTCTTGAGAAGTACCTACAGAGGCTAAGAAGTGAATGCATGATGATAGCGAGCATCATTAGAGGAATTAGAGTAGATAATCCATTTGCTAACAGCAGAGAAGTGCAGTTATGTGATAAGATGGACTATCCAGAGGCCAAAATGACAAATTAAAGATTCGCCGTGCTGTGGTGCCTCTGGAGGGGGATTTCAGATACACTGCACAGCAGGACCGCAGAGGGTGGGTCAAGGAAGACTGGAAGACCCAGAAAACCCAGGCTGTTGTGTGTGTCGGGGCGGGGGCGGGGGGGGGGGGGATCAAAATTATCTTTAAAAACCACATCGTTGTGGCTATGAACACTTGATCAGTACATGAGAAAGATACGGTGGAGGGGAGGAAATGCATGCCGAAGCTGTTCCGTCCTGTTCAGAACACCATGGGTGTTCTGATAATACTAATGATCCACGAAGAACATGGGGAGCGGGGATGATGACGATTAAGGCAAACCGTGGAGACACAGGGCGGGCGAGGATGGCAGAGACGAGGGAGCGGGAGAGGCAGGATGAGTCACGGGCCGAGGTACCTGGGCTGGAGCGCGGCGGCGCTCACGCCGGCCGGGGGCGGGGGTAGGGGGCGCGCGGGCCCGGGCCCGGGAGTGGGCGGGTGGGCGCCGTGGGCGGAGCGGCTCGGGGCCGAGCGGCTGGCGGCGGCGTCTGCGAGCTCAGCAGCATCACCGGAGCCGAGCCGCGGAGACCCCGCCTAAGTGCCACCCAAACTCTCCTCCCGCACCGCGGACGCACGGAGGCGGGCGAGCAGGAGCGTCCTCGCCGAGCCCCGAGCACCCTCGGCCCCGTGCGCTGCCGCCCCCGCCCGGGAAGGCTGGGCTGCGGGAGGCGGCCGGGCGCCCGCGCCTCGCCAGGGCCACCGAAACAAAGGCGGCCGCCTCCGGGGCTGGGTGCCGGCGGAGGACCATGACAGCCCGGGCTCGCCCGCTGCCCAGTCCCGCCGCCGGGAGGGCGCCGCGGTGAGCCGAGCCGGGACGCGGCCGCCGCCGGGCGTGGATCCGAAGGTGCGCTCGCGCCGAACCCAGGCCATCGAGGAGGGGCGGGCCAGGCCGCGAAGATGTCCTCGGCCGTGGGGCCCCGGGGTCCCCGCCCGCCCACCGTGCCTCCCCCGATGCCCGAGCTGCCCGACCTGAGCCACCTGACCGAGGAGGAGAGGAACATCATCCTGGCGGTGATGGACCGGCAGAAGGAGGAAGAGGAGAAGGAAGAAGCCATGCTCAAGTAAGCCAGCCGGCCGGGCCCGCCGAGCCTCCCTCCCGCGGGCCGTTCCCCGCTGCCGCCCGGTCCTCCCGGCTGGGGGTGGGGGCGGGGCGGGCCGGGTGCTGGGTGCGGGCGGAGGCGCCTGCCTGGGGGCGCGGGCCCGAGAGGCCGGTGCAAGGAGGCGGGTGGGGGTGCGGGACAGGTGTCAGGAGAGGATGCGCTGAGCCCTGAGCCAAGGAACCTGGGGAGACGATGGCTGGGGACCGAGGTGCAGGAGAGGACTGGGTGCGCGGGGGCCACCCGGGGGTGGGATGTGCCGAAGCTCAGAAGAGCAGATGTCGCCCGAGTAGAAGGAAGGGGCCCCGGAGCCGGAGCAGAGGAGGGGCAGGCGCTGAACAGGCAGGAAGGCGAGGTGGGGAAGAGCTGCCAGAATAGCTCTTCTTGCCTTGGAGTTGTTGAGCAGGTTGGGGTTACCCCAGCCAAGGGTGCCAGCATTGATGCAAGAAAGATGCTTATTTTGAGTGTTCATTTTGCTACTCATTCATCTCGCAGCCCGAGGTTGGGTCTTTTTTTTTTTTTTTTTTCTAAGGCAGTTGCCATCTTTGGTAACCTGCCTCCCCAGCTTCTCTTTAACCTTTGATTCAGGGTCTGCTACACAGATGACCTGTGTGAAGACATTTTCTTCCCCATATATAATGCCATTGGCAATGCAAAGTTTTTAACAATGAGAGAAGCTGATGGGTACCCTGGCCTGAATAAAATACAGGTTCCTCCTTACTGGTTTCCAAGGGAGCACCAGGGCCTGCTCCTTTCTGGTGCAAGCCTTACCATAGAGGACTGAATCTTTGCACACATCGGCCCTTCTTTAAATCCCATCAGCCAACCCTGCGAGGGACCTCTGTACAGTGCCCCTTTTAGCTGGGTCTGGGGAGGGGACAGACTGGTGGCTGGTGATGTAGGCATGGGCGACCCTGTCCTGCTACCTGCCTTAGTCTCAGGCCAACCCGCCCTGGGGTGCTGGCTTTCCTGCACCTGCTTCCCAACACTGATGATGAGTGGAGTTGGAGGGGACTTCCCATAGAGGGGTCTCCCAGTATCGGGCAAAGTTTTCAACTTGGCAGTGAGGGGGTTTAGAGCCCCGATGGAGATGAGCTCCTTGGAGCCCCAAGTTAAGGCCAGAAGGTGTGTCCGGGGGCAGAAGATTTGTGTGAAGAGCCGAAAGGGAGCCTGTTGCATCTGGAGTTAGTGAAGAGAGAAGGGGGGATGGCAAAAGGGTGATACCCACCCCAGCTCAGGGCAGCCAGGGACGCTCCCCCACGCACCCTCGGGAAGGCCTCCAAAAGAGAAGATGCTGCCACAGGAGGGGGGTTTTCCTCCTTCTGCCTGGGTGCAGCAGCGGCTGGCAGGAGAGAGCTGGAGGGAGCTGTGTCCCCGACCTGCTGGGTCTCCACCAGCACGGCTGCAGCCCATATCGGGGAGGGGGTGCACTGAGAACAGCTGTTGGGGCCGATCAGCACACAGGGAGAAACTCAGTCATCCCTGCCCTTTTATGGTAGACTCCGAGAGGAGCCATTAACTCGGAAGGCCAGAGTTGGCCTGGTTCTATGAAGAGCAGCAGGTTTCTAAATTCCCTGTCCCTTCTTATCCAAAACAAAAAACAAAGACTTTAAGCCTCCTCCCTGCTTGAGGGAGGCAGAACCTCCTTAATCTGCTGGCTGTCCCTGGCGCTGCAGGCTTCCCCTCTTCTGAGACTGGAAGTAATGGATGGTGTCTGCTGGTGCTGCTGTCTGTCTGTCTGGTTGTCAGTCCGTCTGTCCTCCCCGGCCGCCGCCCCTGCCACCTGTCCCAGACATCTCTCCTGCCGGACAGGACGCACCGTTTGGCTCCCATTTCTTTGGTGTTCACTGCACACAGCAGGTGGACGGAGGCCTCCAGCCGCCGATGGAAAACATGGGAGGCTGCCTGACGGGGTCCGACCGGGAAGGGAGGTGCAGGGCACGCGGGTGGGCGTCACGCCTCTTCATTGGCTGTTTCAGGGCTGACAGAGAGTGAGGGATTCTAGGGGGGAGGGTGCATCCTGGTAGTGATCAGATCCTACCGGCTTCTATGGACAAATGAAAATGAAAGATGCTGTCCAACTGCTCACGTGGAAAGCATCGTTCCCGCTGCTGTGCCCGCGACTGCTCTCCCGCACACAGCGCTCCTTTATTGCAGGTTCACAAAACGTGACAGGGTGTGATGCTGTCACACCACAGCCTCCGTAACCCCGGGGCCTGAGCACTAACTCTGTCAATCAGCCTAGTGTCTTGGCCTTCCTTGCCCTGGCAGATTGGGCATGCTTTGGAATCCCAGTTTGCTACGATTAAGTCTGCCCTGTTATCAGCTCATTGGTGGAACAAAGCTGTACTTTTTTTCTAGAGGGCACTTTATGTCTTAAAAACAAGATCCTTCAGGGGTATTCAGATGACACAACTATGTGGGAACGTAATGATACACAGTCATGAGTGGTGGCCCTTTCTAAACTTTGCATAGATTGGAAAAAAGCAAGAGGCTTTTCACAAGGTTTTGAAATAGTTGTTAAATCAGAGACAAGTTTTTGTGATAATGCGTGGTCATCACAGCACATATCTAAGAAACTGCTCTCACAACAGGTCCTACAAAGCTAAACTCCTGGTAAGGGAACATGTAGACATAAAATTCACTTTAGTCATTACTGTAGAGTCATCCCCTTGCGCTCCCTACCTACTGTGTGTATTCGCTGTTCACAATTAGTAAAATCAGATGTCAGCAGAGAGAAGAGAGAAAACAGATGGGTGAATATGCCAAAGAAATGTTATACAATATCAATTACAATATATTCATGCAGTTTCATGAGCCTTGATTCTATATTACTGCTTGAATTTTGTCTTGATAATGTCTTTAAATTTTAATAAATAGAAAAGAATAATGAAGCTAATTTCACCTTAAGATTTCAGAAGAGAAATTCTGTGAAATTTGTAAATAACTTGTCATAAAAATAATTTGTTTTGTTGGCAAGGTACTCTACTTTTAGACACCATTGCCATATAGTAATTACTAGATATAGTTTACTCCTGAAAATAATTTCTAATGGTTTGATTTATTTCCCTGCAAATATAAGGTCTTTCTTAATCTTAGGGTTTCGAGGTGTGTTGGTGTGGGTATGACTATGTGTTCTAGAAGTTTTTTGGAACCTAACTTCCTCAATGAATACTCCTTGAGGTAACTGTCACCAGACACCAGGAGCCAATATATTACATGGGTTGAAAACTGTGTTATCCTGGGACCTAAATCAAAGAAGATCTTATTAGATCTAAAATCTTATTCCCTTTTTATAAAAGCTTCATAGAGAAAAGAGCTACAGAGTAGCAAGACAAGAGAAAACAATATAGAAGCGGAAAATGAAAGTGATTGCTAGAGGCAGAGAGTTGAGAATTGTGTCAGAATATTTAATAGAACTACTAACATTTATTGAGCATTTACCTCATATTGGCCATTATCCTAAGTGGTTATTGAAGCAAATCCCAAAGAGTTGAACTGTGTTCAAGTTCGATATGTGTGTATTTGGATTCTCCCAAAGAGCTTGTGTAGAAGGTAATCATGTCATCCCTAGATCCTTGCCCTGCCCTTAGAGGGTTCCTGTGGTACCTTGAATCCCCTCACAAAACATAGCCCAACCAGGTCCAGACCTTTTATGCTAAGTCTGAGCACAGTTCCTACATGCCACTCTGCCCTTCTACCAAGAAGATAAACCTGAATTTCATCCCCCTCTTCTTTAAGTTCATGCCTGTTCTTCTTTCAGTGTCAGAGAAGGAGTTTGGCAGAAAGTTAGGCTGATTCAGAGGATGAGCTGCTGATTATAGGAGAACCAGGAGCTTCACCCACGCTCTTAATAGGGTCTCCCAGTGGAGTGAGGGCAAGGGAATTATCTCCAATTTTAAGGTTATAAAAAGCATAATGGAAAGTCCATTAAAGTTGGGTCAAGCATTTGGGGGTTCAAGTTTTAGTTCTGCCACTTATATTGTATAAATGTGGGCAAGAAAATTCAGTTGGGATTCTAGGAGGCTCTGTCTTTCTTACAAAGCCTGCAATTCAGGGTGTGAATTGATTTATAAAGGATATCGAGTTTGGACTTCTCCATCTCTCTTAACAGAGAACCTCGCACCCACTAACTCTTCAAACCTCCGTAACACCTACTTCCTCTATGAGAGGAGAGACAAAAGAGGGGGTAGAACCCTTGTACCTTCAGCTTTTTTTTCCTCCTTTTTCTCTTCCAACCAATTATAATATTGTGATTCAAAATTCATCCAGCAGTCTCAATTGGCAACTGGGAAATGAAGGAATGATAGCAGAGGGCTTCTGGAACGGAGTGAGGGCAGAGTCCCCAAGAAGGCAGATATCATCTTTTTATGGACATTTGCATAGATTTTCATATATTACACCCCAGAATACTCTTTCATGTTGCTGAGGCAGGGGTGCATAAGGGGGAAAGTAAATATTAATTTGAGAATGCTGCTAAAGCATGAGCAGGTGTCTGCTCGGCCCAAGGTGCTGTGTTAAGTAGAAAAGTCTGGGGGATAAAACGTACCCTTTCACCCAGAGTTTAGTCTCCTTCACATTCCTAATTGGGTAGGGTTAAATTTAGGGAAGATTGTCCCTGAATTATTGTAGTTTTCTGATTCAACAAAAACCTATGTTAGTAAATATGCATACCTAGTACTAGGTCCCAAAATGCTTCTGGAGAAAATTCAGAAAAGAAAATCCTAAAAAAGTGAAAGTGAGGCATTATCCAAGAGAAGAGAGGGTAAGAAACATAACACTTAGTTCACATTTTTGCCAACCTGTCTTGCCTCTCCTTTCCCTCTGAGTATTCTCTCTTAACCAGAAGCGAGGGGTACCACTGCTGAAGTAGATTCCTAAATCTGCAGTAGAATGTGGAAACCAGTGGGGACTGCAGGCACCCCTGCTGACTTGAATAGAAACATAGCATCTTCGGAGTGTTACTTGCTCAACTGGTTAGATGAGAAGAAAGGTTTGAGCTCAACCTATGCAGAAAGAGTCAGGTTCCTGCCAAGATATCAAATAGCAATGTCTGCAATAATATTATTGCCCTCTAACATCTGTAATATGCTGATGAGATTACTGTACCATGGATTGTAAAGCCTGTTGTATTACATTTCATTTATCTTTATGGACTGTTTTATATTTTTAAGCAGCTTTCTACATGTTGTTCTATGATAGGAGCTGGATATTTTAGAACTTGTCCTGGGAGTTGAATTAAGTTGGCCTGAGGCATATGACGATGAAAGTAATAGAACCCAGAACCCACATACATGGACTCCAAATCTTTAGTGTTCTTAAACGTCTTTTCAAAACTGCACCAAGCTGTGGGTATCAGGGTTAGTTTCCCTCTTCTGTCGGGGAAGGAACTTAACCTTTGGTCATTTGGCTGCATACATTACATATTTTACTCTGCCCCACGCTCATCTCCTGAGAGGGCTATTCTGTGAGTATTCTATTGTTACTAGTTTCTTTTAGTGAAATTTCCAGAACTAACTTGGTTTCTTCCAAACTGTTGCCTTATGATATTTGATCCTAGATCCAGGAAAGAAACCTAAAAGGAGCAAAAAGATGTCATGTGAACAGTGACATTTTCCAGCCTTTTCTGAGGACCCCAATCACACTCCAGGCTCTGGATCTGGCCCACCTCATGTGCATCTGGGTTCTCTAATCTGGCTCATTTGCTCACAGAGTTCTCGAATCCCTTTGCACTTTCCCACCGTTTCTCTACTATTGTTATAAATTTTATGTGTTAGGTAGGTTATTTCTAACAAGATATCATGTGATAATAAATTCACCAAATAAGATCACTTTGTCTGGTGTTAGGGTTGGGTCAGGCATTGGGCTGTTGGGTAGAGTAAAGAGAAAATCTTTTGCTTTAGCCAGATGTTGGCTAGTTCCTACCACTTCAAAACTGCCATGGCCAGAAAGGAAGGTGAGCATGAGCGAGTGGGACAGAGCAGTGGACTACATTCAGCTCAACACTATCATATTCCGTAGGTGTAAACATCAATAAGTTAACCCATCTGTGCCCTGATTTCTTCTGTGTAAAGTCAAATTGCTAATGTCTGCCTTTTTAATTTATGAGGCTTTAACATGATGGTACAGGCACCCTTAAACTTCCAATTGCTGTACCAAGAAAGGTGGCATTATTAACTTTACTGTGTAAAACTACAGAAGATTCCCAGGAGCACCTTTCCCTGTGATGGCTGCAGCTTCTAGAGGTCCTGCTGAGACTGGTCCTTGTGGAAAAATCCATCCATCATGTTGTGCTAGCTGGGTGGTGTGACCAGGGCTACAGCCTCCAGGGTGCGAATTTGGCAAAGAGATCAAAGGTAAAATGAGTCCAGGGTTTGACCTGAGGTTATTTTTACCTTCCTTCTTTCTCATTAAATGGCTCATAAATGTCTTTGCAGGAAAAGCAATGTGGGAAAAATGATAAAGTTTGAAATGACTAAAAGGCAACCCCAATCCAAAAATGAGAAGAGAAATTAGCTTAGGGTCATTCCATCATCTTTGCTAGAAAAGAATTGGAGAAACAGACAGATGATTTTAGTGTCAAAAGATTTAATTAATTATTCACTGTAAATTAGAATATGGGGCCATATACTTGCCAAGCAGAAGTTCCTATTTCATGTCAGTTAAGTGTTGGGTACAGAATAGATTTAAATATGGTATGTTTAAATTGAAGAATTTTTTAAGATTCTGTGGTGGATGTCTTGGGTTTTCTGTATTTAATTTCTTATGCTTTTATATCAGGCTTATGTACATGTATTATGATCTAAGTAAGTGTTCTTTGGATGATGAGAGGGGAATATATTGCAGAAATGACATTAATTTTTAAAAATTTGTTTTGGTGAAGTACAATGTTGTGTTAGTTTTTGCCGTAGAGCAAAGGGATATGTTTATATTTATATCAGTAACAGCAGAGTTATTTATATATGTATTATTTTGTATATTCTTTTCCATTATGGTTTATTGCAAGATATTGTATCATTTCCTGTGCTGTACAGTAGGACCTTGTTGTCCATCCATACTGTATATAATCCTATATATAGTAGTTTGCATATGCTAACCCAAAATTCCTAATCCATCCCTCTCCCGCTCCCCACCGACCCTGGCAACCACAAATGTGTTCTCTGTGTTTGTGAGTGTGTTTGTGTCTTGCAGATATGTTCATTTGTGTTGGATTTCAGATTCCACATATGAGTGATACCATATGGTATTTCTCTTTCTCTTCCTGATTTACTTCACTTAGTCTGACTAGGCCTATCCATGTTGCTGCAAATGGCATTGTTTCATTCTTTATGGCTAAGTAATATTCCACTGTATATATGTACCACAACTTCTTTATCCATTCCTCTGTTGATGGACATTTAGGTTCCTTCTGTGTTCTGGGTATTGTGAGTAATGCTGTAGTGAATATTCAGATGCATATATCTTTTCAAATTATGGTCTTCTCTCGGTATTTGTGGGGCTTCTCTTGTGGCTCAGTGGTAAAGAATCAGCTTGCAGTTTAGGAGAAGCAGATTCAATCCCTGGGTGGGGAGAGTCCCTGAAGAAGAAAATGATGACCCACTCCAGTATTGGTGCCAGGAGAATCCCACAGACATAAAACCCTGGCAGGCTACAGTCCATGGGTCACAAAGAGTTGGACACGACTGATCTGAGCACACATGCACTAGATATGTGCCCAGGAGTGGGGTTGCTGGATCATATGGTAATTCTATGTTTAGTTTTTTGAGAAATCTCCATACTGTTCTCTAGAGTGGCTACACCAATTTACATTGCCACCAACAGTGCAGGAGAGTCCCATTTTTCTCTACATCTTCTCCCACATTTATCATTTTTAGACCTTTTAATGATGCCCATTCTGACCAGTGCTAGGAGATAACCTCATTGTAGCCTTGATTTGCATTTCTGTGATAATTCATGATACTGAGCATCTTTCCACGTGCCTATTGGACATTTACATGTCTTCTTTGGAGAAATGTCTATTTAGGTCTGCGGAATTAGCTTTAGATATTCTGTAATCTGTTGCTAACTTGTGAAAACTTTTCATACACATGAACATTTATTTAACTATAAAATAAAATATTAAAAAGGAAAGTAGTTATATATGTTGGCTTGCCCAGAACAGTATCTGTTGATGCCAATTTCACCTATAATTAGAGCTAGTACCTCTTTCTCTCAATTTTGAATTTCAATCTGAATGATAACTTAAATTATGTCCCTCTTTATAGATTTTGCTTTCCCTGAACCAAATTATTCATTTAGAACTTCAGAAAGTCAAGTAATTAATGGTCATAAAATATAGAAGTCAGTAATTATCAATAAGTAACACAGCAAGGTGTGGACGTAGAATCTTGAAAATCATTGTTTGGTAAATGGAAAAGCATCTGCTGAGAATCACGTATTATGTTTTATGGA
Source organism: Capra hircus (assembly GCF_001704415.2). Taxonomy (NCBI): domain Eukaryota; kingdom Metazoa; phylum Chordata; class Mammalia; order Artiodactyla; family Bovidae; genus Capra; species Capra hircus. The sequence continues at coordinate 92,765,383 of NC_030821.1, forward strand.
TTCTCAGTGAAATGCTACGTTTAATGGCAAAGGTGAATTTAAAAGTTCAAAACACTTTTCAAATAACAGTAACTAGGAATGCAACTATATGCAGGACTCTCTCTATGAAGATTTTTCTTTGGGACTTGCAAAGGAGCAGCCTATGGTTTAGAGAAGATATTTAAATAGATTTTAGGAAGAAATATACTGATAATTCCTCTGTATTATATATAGTAAAACAAGATAATTTTATAGAAAGTAATTTCATGAAATTTGAAAGCAAATGCTTAATTAGATATGGAAACATGTATAATATCACATAAGAAATGAATCACCAGTCCAGGTTGGATACAGGATCCTTGGGGCTGGTGCACTGGGATGACCCGGAGGGATGATACGGGGAGGGAGGTGGGAGGCAGGTTCAGGGTGGGGAACACGTGTACGCCGGTGGTGGATTCATGTTGATGTGTGGCAGAACCAATACAATATTGTAAAGTAATTAGCCTCCAATTAAAATAAATTAATTTAAATTAAAAAAATAAAGAACCATAATGAACCAAACATATATGTTTATCTAATATAAAGTATAACACTGTGCTGATGATTTCCATATTATTTAGTATCATATTTTCTGTATTTCCCATAATTATGCCAGATAATTATCCTCTATTTTTGTACAGCAGCACTCAGTTGTGTCCAACTCTTTGCCACCCCATGGACTATACAGTCCATGATATTCTCCAGGCCAGAATACTGGAGAGGGTAACCTTTCCCTTCTCCAGGGGATCTTCCCAACCCAGGGATTGAACCCAGGTCTCCCTCATTGCAGGCAGATTCTTTACCAGCTAAGCCACAAGGGAAGCCCAGTTATCCCCTGGAAGATGCCATTATATTCAGATAGAGAAGAGATGTGAATTGAAAACCAATTAAGGTATCTGTGCTGTCTTGTAAGTGTCTTACCAGCTTAGCTTTTTTTTTATAGACTTTGATTCATGATCTGTATATTCACAAATGAGGACTAGTGTAGTAGTGGTTATTGATGGGGTTTTTTGTCTGTATTTGTTAAACTTTATGTAGTCTATTAAATTAGTTCCAGCTTATGTTCCTGTACCTAAAGCATTCTTGATTGATATTTGAACAGTGTTCTTAATCTCAAGCATATCAAGTTATTTTATTTATTTATTTATTACATATAAATTTATTTATTTTAATTGGAGGCTAATTACTTTACAATGTTGTATTGGTTTTGCCATACATCAACATGAATCCTCCACAGGTGTGCACTGGGATCAAGTTATTTTAAAGTTGTAAGTGATGAGTGCACAAGAGTCATGTGACACATTTTTCTTGTTTAAACATAGCTCTTAACACTCAAGGAGGAGCTCTTTGTTCTGTTTTCAACTTATGGGGTTTCTATTTTAGAAAAAAATAGATGGTATATGAAATATCTAAGGAATTCATAAATCAATGTATCAGGTCTTTTTAAATATGGAGTATTATCCCAGGTAGTTCAGACCGCAAAGAATCTGCCTGCAATGCAGGAGACCTGGGTTTGACCACTGGGTTGGGAAGATCCCCTGGAGAAGGGCATGGCAACCCACTCCTATATTCTTGCCTGAGAATTCCATGGGAAGAGGAGCCTGGCAGGACTCCTTTGGGGTCGCACAAAGAGGAACATGACTAAGCGACTAACACACTCACACAGATGCACGTTCAGAAGTTCTATCCAGGTCAGAAAGATTAGTTAGTATCTTAGCACAAAGAGATGAAAACAAAAGTAAAGTAACCCAATGGCTTTCTTTTTATTTTTCACCCAGTTTAGCAGATTTATCTGCCTTAGCTATCTCTGTCTTGTAATATATTGAAGCTTAAGCCTTCTTTCCTAACCCTTTCTTTTTCTTCAGAAAAAAATAATATATTTTACATCCTGTTATCTGAAATATAGGACTATAGGTATCAGCTGGCTAATATACTCTAGATATTAATTTTTTGGTAACAGTAAACATTATAAAGAAATTCTGTTTTGATATTCTTGACGACAATCATGACAAATGTCACAAAACGTGATTTGGAGAAGTAAAATAACATAAAATCTTATCTTTAGGCTGAATACTTCAATGTACAGATTCTCTGTTCCCTAGGCAAAAAATAGTGACCTAATATATAGCAGCCTGAAGTAAAATCTTGATGCCTGTCTTAAAAAGATTGTACCATCTGAGTATTGTTCCAGACATAAGTATTAGAAAGGGATTTCATGGTATTTGGAGCTTCAGAGGTCTGAGCTATAATAGTCACCTGATAATCAGTCAGGTGACTTTCCAGTCCTGCCTTCTAAAAGACAGCAAAGTGGAAGATTCCTGGAGGCACAGGTGCAGCTTTAAAAAGTCAAAGTCCAAATGGATAAACAACAAGGTCCTACTGTAGAGCGCAGGGAGCTACATTCAACACCTTGTGATGAACCACACGGAAAAGAGTCTGAAAAATGATGTGCATAGATGCATAACTGAATCACGTTTCTGTACAGTAGAAGTTAGCGCAACATTGTAAATCAGCTATACTTCAATAGATAATTTTTTTTTTTCAGTTCAAACAGAAAAACATGGTCCTGGCCATTGGGGTCAGATATGGTAAGGTAGGACATATCTTAGAAAACATGACGTATGCACTTTGGAAAAGGCTAATTAGGCAGCAAGACAAACTGCAGAGTGAGTGGTGGTTATAAGAGCTGAAGGGCTTTCGGAAGCTCCCTCTTGCCCTTCCCTCTATAATTCCATTTCCTTCTGATTTGCCGCCTTCTGTGTGGTTTCTGGTCATGAACTCAGTCACCCGTATGTGTCAATGATCTCAAGTCTGTATTACAACACTGAAATTATCTACCAAGTCCTGAATTCACATACCTTACCTCTTGCTAAATTGTCTCCACCTGGATGCCCCATGGATGCTTCAAACTGAGTCTTATCCTTCATCCATTTCTTGACTTTCTGCATCAGCCCTACAAACACTTGTATGAGTCTTGTCTGTGTGGGTAGATCACCATTGCCACCCCTTACTCACTGTGCTGTCAAATCCTTCAGGCTCGATCGTCTGACTGTGTACACTGTCACCTCAGCATCAGCCCTGAGAGTTAAGTCGTTCTCATCTATGTCTGTCACATAAGCACAGAGCTTGCCATGGGATAGGTACCTGGATTTCTAAACTGTGCGCATGAATGAATGAGCACATCCAGAGGATGTGGGGCGAAAGAGTCATCTAAGGCTGCTGGATAGATTCATAGGGTATGAGTAGGTGGCTGGAGTGGGAAGTGTATTCTAACTAGGAGAATTCTATCAGCTTATTCTGAAAGCAAAAAAAAATGAGCTGTGTATTTTGACTATTGAGAGAACCATGTTGGCCAGAACTTATGAGAAGGACATACTGGTTGTTAGATATTACAAGGTGAAATTGAAGTAAGATTTTCAGATGATATGATGTACTCTTAATTTATCATTCACGGCTTTGTGAAGGACAGCATTCTGACAGTGTTTGAATGCCAGTGTCGGAGGATGTAAACAACACATTTTAAAAAGTAATCCTCTAGACAGACAAGCTTAATGGAAACATTTCCTTTGAATACAAACATTAGTAACTTCAGTGAGAGTTTAAAGCATAATATGGATTCTCTGATTTGATAGTTAGATCAGATGATTATGACTGTAAAGCACTGTACTTTTGTAAAATATTACATTTTTAAATGCTTTCTGGTTAAGTCATCTTCTAAACTCTTTTTAGAGTTTGAAATATAGTTAATTTATAATGTGTTGATTTCAGATGTAGGGCAAAGTGATTCAGTTATACACACATACACATATACGTATTCTTTTTCAGGTTCTTTTCCCTTATAGGTTATTATAAAATATTGACTATAGTCCCTTGTGCTATACAGTAGTCATTGTTGATGATCAATTATATATATGCATATATATAATAGTGTGCATATGGTAATCCAGTCTCCTAATTTATCTCTCCCCTCCTTTGCTCTTTGGTAACCATAATTTTGTTCTCTGTCTGTGGGTCTGTTTCTTAAACGATTTCATTTAGATTAATTTGTAGATTCCACGTATAAGTGCTACTTTTAATATTTGTCTTTCTCTCCGGTTTACTTAGAATGATAATCTCTAGGTCCATCTGTGCTGCTGCAAACGGCTTTATTTCATTCTTTTTTATGACTGAGTAGTATTCCATTATATATATGAACCACAGCTTCTTTACCCATCCTTTTTCAAACTGAAACCCCTCAAAGACAAGAATCTGCTCTTACTCATTTTCATATTTCCACTGCCTAAACTGTGGCCAGTCAACAGTGGGGCCTCAGTAAGTGCTGCTTGAGCTGAGCGGCACTGTCTGCATGCTGAGGACACAAACACACTCGTCTTTGACACAACACAGTTAGACTGAGTTGAAATGTGAAGGCGAGCTTAGAGGGTGCCTTGTCCAGTTCTGGCAAATATTCAGAATGCACAGACAACTTCCTGAAGCTAGAACAGTATCACCGATTAATGTGTTTTCTGCATGGAGTATTCCAGGCCATCAACTGATGAGAGTTGCAATCAAGATAGCACATTTTAGCCACTGAATATTTATTCTGGCTCCACTTTTAAGACAAGAAAACTGGAGCCTGGAGATTGTTTCCACTTTAATTAGTAACTGGCAAGAGAGTTAGGCATAAGGCTGGGGGGTTGTTCTCCTGGCCCAGTGTTTTTCCTGCTGTCACACTCTCTCCCCATGGTTTCATTTTAACGACCATCAAATTCAAATGATTTTTTTTTTTTCAAATTCGGTTTGATCTGTCTGCTCTATATGGTTATATCCTGTTATAGAGAACTCCAAGGAAACCCCTTCTTTATTTTGATGATTTTGAATTTGGTTATATTTAATATTACTCATAATAAGTAGGTAATTTACAGGGATCAAAAACACTTTATTTAAAGATTTCATTTTCAGTGGTATTTGTTACAATTCTATTTAAGTTGCATTAATAATTATTAAGTGTGATCATTTTATTTTTAATTTTTAATACATCTTGAAAGAGACAATGTTTTCAGTATGTAGTAATTTATTCATGATTTCAAAGAGCTTTTCCTACCATGCATTTGAATTATATACAGATTAAATTCATGTTTTGTTTGATCAGTAGGAAAAATCAGTTGGTCTTTGTTCATTCTGAGAACTTTCCTTGGTTCTCTCTCATCTGGAGGTTTGATTTCAGGTAGACTATTGGTTGGGCTTCCCAAGTGGTGCTAGTGGTGAAGAATCTGCCTGCCCATGTGGAACACTGAAGGGACACAAGTTCAGTCCCTGGGTTGGGAAGATCCCCTGGAGAAGGAAATGGCAACCTGTTCCAGTATTCTTGCCTGGAAAATTCCATGGGCAGAGAAGCCTGGTGGGCTACAACCCATGGGCTTGCAAAGAGGCAGACACGACTGAGCAACTGAACACACACACACAGACTATCGGTCAGTGACCCAAAGAAAGAATCAGTAGGTTAGGCAAGGGGGTGGTATCCTATGTATAGATCTGTGGACACTCCCACTCATCAACCCATCTGTACTTATCCACCTCACACCCACACACCGAAAATGTATTCTTTCTATAAAGTCTTTTTTAAGGAGTTTAATTTTATCTCATTTAGAGAATTGGCATGATCTAGACATTCCTCACTTCCTTTTTTGCATTACGTAGTTTCATTTATTTATTTTTAAATTTTATTTTATTGTGGTAAAAGTCATATAATATAAAACAGACTATTTTAACCATATTTCCTGTACAGTTCAGTGGCACTAAGCATATTAACATTGTGTACAACTCTCACCATCATCCATCTCTCAAAATTTTCGCTTTCCTAAACTGAAACTCTGTCCGTATTAAACAGTAAGTCCCCATTACCCCTCTCCACCCCACCCCTTGGCACCTCCGAATGTTCTTTCTGACTCTATGAATTTGATGATTCTGGATATCTCATGTAAGTGGAACCAGCAGTATTTGTCTGCACCTAATGTACATTGGAATGCACTTTAAGGTCATCTTAAAATGTATGTCCTGCAAACAGTTGCTCCTTCCTTTTTCCCCTTGTGCTCTTCAGTATTTGCCTCAATGAACATTCTGGAAGAAGCAGTCCTGTTTCCATATATGCCCACCCTGGCCATAGTGATTGGACTAAAGATATGATCCCAGTCCAGATGGTTCATTGACCAACCAAGAACTAGTAAGGTTCTCTTTCAAAATGAAAATAAGAAACAATCAGGGAGTCAGGAGGGTGATTCATTTTTTTCTTGGAAGAGAAATGGATTGAGCATTTATGATATGCCAGGAATTGTACTGAAATTAATAGAATTATCCAGAGTCCATGCCCTTTGCAGGGGGAGATGTATTTCACTTAAGTCAAATCAAAATTAAATGAGAAATTAATATATCTGATAAATGCCACACAGGACAATACATGATCCTTTGATAATATAAGCCAGGAATTCTGATTGAGGTCAGGCCGGCCAAGAGTGGAAGTGACGGTGAGACTGAACGAAGATCTGAGGATGAGGAGGAGTTAGTGAGGCAAAAATGGAGAGGGGTACCCGGCCAGTGAGGGAAGCAGAGGGTCTCAGGTGGTGGAGGGAGGGGTGATTCTGAAAAAGGGGAAGGAAACCAGTGTCATGGAAGAGCAAAAGGATGGCTTGAGAGGGTCTTGGAGAGTAGAAGCCTAACAACGTGAGGTCTTCCAGGTCATGTAATAGAGGTTTATCTTCATCTGAAGAGCCAAAAGACTTTGAGGAGAGATATGATATAAGCCTCTTAGTATAAGATCCATCTGGCTCCAATATCTAGAAATGATTGGTTGGAGCACAGGTGTGTGTAAAGACCCGGGGAGGCTATTGCAGGACTCTGGGTGAGAGATGTGAGAAGCAAGGGCTTTGTGGAAACGGCAAAAGGTTAGGACTGGAGAGAGATTTGGTATGCCAGAGCAACATTTTTTTTTTCTTTTAATAGCTTGAAAATTGATTAACTTCTGACTTGTACCACCAGGAAGGGAGATCCTATATCTTGTCTTGGTTACTTTGCTTCTGCAGGCTGGAGGTTTGGACCTTAGAAGAAAGATGGTTGGAAATGTAAACTCCCAGTGAGCCATCTCTGCACAGGTACCAGAGATGCTACAGATGAAGATGAGTGATTAGATCCAGAGCAGGAGAAAACTTAGGAATTAGCCTTAAAGAAACTTTACCTTTCAAAGCAGAAAAGCAACAGTAACCTTCCAAAGGCATTGTAGAGAAAAGCAAAGGATAAAACTTTGGAGACATCTTGTTCCACCAAACAAAAGAGAAGAGAGAATTTCAAGGAGGATAAGGCACTCTCACTAGGATGCCTAAAATTAAGGAGACTGGCACACATCCAATGCTGAGGAAGGTCATGAGGAACCAGAATTCTCAATTACTGTCTGTGAAAGCATAGTATGGTGCACCACCTTAGAAAACTCTTTGGTAATTTCTGTAGAAGTTAAACATACTTTTATATTATGACCTAGCAATTTATACCATTTATACCATTCGTAGAGGTTATAGAAAAGAAGTGAAAATATTTCTTTGAAAAAATTCTTTTACAAGAATATTTAGATCAACCTTCTTCATAATAGCTCTAAACTGAAAATAGCCTAGATGTACATCAGCAAAAGAATGAACTAAAAACCTCTGGTATATTCATCCAATGAAATACTATCCAGCAATAAACAGGGGTAAACCACTGGTATGTGAACACACACATGAATCTCAGAAGCATCATGCAGAATGAAAAAAGCCAGACACAAATCACGCAGACTGTAAAATTCCATTTACACGAAGCTCTAGAACACGCAAACCTAATCCATGTGTTAGAAACTAGACTGGCATTCAGCTCTGAGAGCATAGCTGAGGGGTTGACAGGAAGAGGATAGGAGGCAATTTTCTGGAGGGTTAGAAATGTTCTGTATTTTGATAAGGGTGTGTATTATATGTGTGTATGTACTTCTCAAGCCCAATCAAACTGTACACTTAAGATCTGTGCATTTCACTGTATGTAAATTATATCTGAATTCATAGAATAATTAATTCAGCTGAGACAGACAATAGAGTGAGAACTGATAAATAGCTATTAAAGTCAGTAACAAGAAATACCACTGTAACTTCATAAAATACACACACATACCTGATGAATGCATTAATTAGCATGGGCGAATCTTTCCAGAAGTTTGGGAAGAGGGACATAAGGTATACCAGGGGGTTATGGGAGGCAGGTCCAATGTGGGCCTCCTTTAAATGGTATTTGAATAGAATATATGTCCATTGGCAGATGAATGGAAAAGGAATTTGTGGTACATATACACAATGGAATATTATTCAACTATAAAAAAGGAAAGCATTTGAGTCAGTCCTAATGAGGTGGATGAACCTAGAACCTACTATACAGCGTAAAGTAAGTCAGAAAGAGAAAGACAAATATCATGTAGTAATTCATGTACGTGGCATCTAGAAAGATGGTACTGGTGATCCTATGTGCAGGGCAGGAAAGGAGACACAGGCATAAAGCAGAGACCTTCAGCAGTGTTGGGGAAGGAGAGGGTGGGATGACTTGAGGGGATAGCATTGAAACATACACTTCAGCATATGCAAAATAGATAGCAAGTGGGAGTTTGATGTATGAGGCCAGGAACCCACCAGTGCTCTGTGACAACTTAGAGGGACGGGGTGGGGAGGGAGGGAGGTAGGAGGCAGGTTTGGGAGGTTGGAGGTACATGTATGCCTATGGCTGATTCATGTTCATGTATGTCACAGGCCATCGCAATATTGTAAAGTAATTATCTCCCAGTTAATAACAAGGTGACAAAAATAAAAATGTTGATGGAAATAATATAGTGAACAAGATGGCTTGAATAAAGGAAGGTGTAAGTTTGTGACTGGAAAGATGAGGGACCTTACATCTGATGGTTTCTATTTTTCTTGAAGTTGGATTGGACTCATCTTCTGAGAATGATGGGAGATGGAGATTTGAGGGTGAGGAAGAAATTCTGAAATATCTGAGTTGGAGAGCAGGATTGTAAATTTGCAGAGGTATCCAGAGGAAGCCACATTGGGTCATGTGCAAGAGGAGTCAGTGGTGGGGATAGTTTCAGGTAAAAGGCGTGGTTGCTGAGAGAGGCCTTCTGGCTCCCGAGTGAAGAGACTTTGGTGCTGACCTCTGGGCAGATTTTCACAGTGAGGTTGTCTGAACTCTTGCTGTTCATCTGGATCTTATTTGAGTAGGTTTCTATTTCTTCCAGCCTAAGGAAAGCCATAAGTAAGACTTTCTAGTTCTGCTTTCTGCGCTAGAGATACCAGCTATTCTTGAGTCTGCATCTTTGGTTTTCACGCTCTGAGAGGATATTTTCAATTCAGTAATGAGTACATATTGGGCTAGCCAAGAAGTTTGTTTGGATTTTTCTATAACATCTTACAGAAAACCCAAAAACCTGTTTGGTAAACTCAGCATATATATATATGCATACATATACGTGTGTGTGTGTGCGTGTGTGTGTGTGTGTGTGTGTGTGTGTATGTGTATGGTGTACGGGCTTCCCTGGTGGCTCAGACAGTCTGCCTGCAATGCAGGAAAGGGGGTTCCATCCTTAGGTCAGGAAGATCTGGAGAAGAAAACGGCTATACCCACTTCAGTATTCTTGTCTGGAGAATTACATGGACCAATGCCTGTGAAAAGAAGAGAACTGAAAGGCAAAGGAGAAAAGGAAAGATACACCCATTTGAATGCAGAGTTCCAAAGAATAGCATGGAGAGATAAGAAAGCCTTCCTCAGTGATCAGTGCAAAACAATAGAGGAAAATAATAGAGTGGGAAACACTAAAGATCTCTTCAACAAAACTAGAGATACCAAGGGAATATTTCATGCAAAGATGGGCACAATAAAGAACAGAAATGGTATGGACCTAACAGAAGCAAAAGATATTAAGAAGAAGTGACAAGAATACACAGAAAAACTATACAAAAAAGGTCTTAATGACCCAGATAACCATGATGGTGTGATCACCTACCTAGAACCAAACATCCTGGAATGCAAAGTCAGTCGGGCCTTAGGAAGCATCACTACAAACAAAGTTAGTGGAGGTGATGGAATTCCAGTTGTGCTATTTCAAATCCTAAAAGATGATGCTGTGAAAGTGCTGCACTTGATATGTCAGCAAATTTGGAAAACTCAGCAGTGGCCACCGGACGGGAAAAGATGTTTTCATTCCAGTCCCTAAGAAAAGCGATGCCAAAGAATGTTCAAACTACCGCACAATTGCACGTATCTCACATGTTAGTAAAGTAGTGCTCAAAATTCTCCAAGCCAGGCTTCAACAGTACATGAACTGTGAATTTCCAGATGTTCATGCTGGATTTAGAAAAAGCAGAGGAACCAGAGATCAAATTGCCAACATTTGTTGGATCATGGAAAATGCAACAGAGTTCCAGAAAAAAAAAATCTCTCTGCTTTACTGGCTATGCCAAAGCCTTTGACTGTGTGAATCACAACAAAGTGTAGAAAATTCTTACAGTGATGGGAATACCAGACCACCTGACCTGCCTCCTGAGAAATCTGTATACAGGTCAATAAGCAAGAGCTAGAGCTGGACACGGAACTAGATTGGTTCCAAATAAGCAAACGAGTATGTCAAGGCTGTATATTGTCACCCTGCTTATTTAACTTCTATGCAAATTACATCAGGAGAAATGCTGGACTGGGTGAAGCACAAGCCGGACTTAAGATTTCTGGGAGAAATATCAATCACCTCAGATATGCAGATGACACCACACTTAATGGCAGAATGCAAAAGAGCCTCTCGATGAAACTGATAGAGGAGAGTGGTTTAAATCTCAACATTCAGAAAACAAAGATCATGGCAACTGGTCCTATCACTTCATGGCAAATAAATGGGGAAAAATGGAAACAGTGAGAGGTTTTATTTTGGGGTGCTCCAAAATCACTGCAGATGGTGACTGCAGTCATGAAATTAAAAGACACTTGTTCCTTGGAAGAAAAGTTATTACCAACCTAACAGCATATTAAAAAGCAGAGACATTACTTTGCCAACAAAGGTCCATGTAGTTAAAGCTATGGTTTTTCCAGTAGTCATGTATGGATGTGAGAGTTGGACTGTAACGAAAGCTGAGCGCCGAAGAATTGATGCTTTTGAACTGTGGTGTTGGAGAAGACTCTTGAGTCCCTTGGACTGCAAGGAGATCCAACCAGTCCATCCTACGGGAAATCAGTCCTGAATGTTCATTGGAAGGACTGATGCTGAAGCTGAAACTCCAGTACTTTGGCCACCTGATGTGAAGAACTGATTCCTTTGAAAAGACTGTGATGCTGGGAAAGATTGAAGCCGGGAGAAGAAGGGGACTACAGAAGATGAGACGGTTGGATGGCATCCCCGACTCAATGGACGATACTAAGTAAGCTCCAGGAGTTGGTGATGGACAGGGAGGCCTGGTGTTCTGCAGTCCATAGGGTCACAAAGAGTCGGACATGACTGAGCGACTGAACTGAACTGAGGAGCCTCATGGGCTACAGTTCAACTGAGTGACTAACACAACAATAATATGTGTGTGTATGTGCTTGTGTGTGTGTGTGCACATACACAAACCTTATTTGAAGTCTCCATAAATGAGCACTGTGCTATCAAAAGACATTGTCCTGCTCCTCTTCCACATACCTCTCTTAGTTTCTGTTCTGTCCTCTCTCTCAGGATGCTCCTGTTTATTTGAGTTGAATGCATTTGGGGACACAGAATAGAGAGTGACATGATTTGCTTCACATCTTTACCGTGAGGGACAGCCTGGGACACACGATGTGATGGGAAAATCTCTGAACACCTTAGTTTGACTTGTTTCCCATCTTTGTGGTTAGAGAGTCATTTAGGTTTGCTGTCGGTCAGACTCCCTAGGAACAGACTCTGAGATGGGGATTCTTGTGCAAGAAGTTTATTAGACAGTGCTTTTGGGATTGGCATCTGGATAGGAAGGAACGCAACAGATTATAAAGAGAGAGAAGCTAGACTGCAGTGCAGGTCCAATAAGACCCCATCAGCCCCTTGGAGGTAGTGACAGTAGTTACAGTATTCTTGCACTGAATCATCACCAGACTCATGCCACCCAGGCCATGGGACCTGGCCATTGGAGAGCTGGCTCTGGTTAGCAGAGGACAATTCAAAGGGAGGTTTGCCAGTTAAGAGCATCCCCTACGTGTGCCTACAATGAATGGGGCATCTGGACAGCTTTGGGCAGTACCACTTAATTTTTTTAGCTGAAAATCACACTAAGAAATTTGGTGAATTAAATATTTTTTAACTGCCTGAAAATTTAAGGAAGCAAAATGCTATATATGAAGTCATTTAATGAGATAAACCTATGATTTATGAACAAAATTGAATATTTAAAGCAATTTTTGAGACTGTCCAAATTGTACTTCTGTTTGGAGTTTGACGATATTACCAGAATATTAAATTGTAAGTCTGTGCATAGATTGAAGGCAGGAGGAGAAGGGGATGATACAGGACGAGATGGTTGGATGGCATTACCAACTCGATGGACATGAGTTTGAGCAAGCTTTGGGAGATGGTGAAGGACAGGGAGGCCTGGCATGCTTCAGTCCATGGGGTCGCAAAGAGTTAGATGCCACTGAGTGACTGAACAACAACAAAATAGAACGTTTGAAAATTCTGGTGAGGCGGTGAATAAGATTTGTGGAGGGTGGTGACTTCACTTGGGAAAGATATCTCTGATTTCTTTCTGCATTTAATTAGAAAGATGAGCCTTCGTGAAATCTTAATCTGTATAATATTTCTTACCACCACTTTTCCCATATACAAGGCAATTGACCTGGTACCTCAAACAGTATGGAAGATATGCAATGACAGGATTTTTATTCAGTGACAAAAGTTTTGAGACAACTATGACGCATCGTTTAGCAAATGAGACAACTGTGACGCATATGACTCCTCCTATTTAGACCATTCTTCCCCAAACATCCTTACCTCATCCTCTGAAGCGTGTGCTTCTAAAGCACTGAACTCTGTGGACCCCTTATTATCTGTGAAAACAGACAATCGAATTTTAGAGATCTACTCAGGTTTCAGCCGGAATATCCTTATTAAATTAAAAGTGTATATTTGTCAGAAAAAAATGAGCCAAGCACCTTTCCTGGCTTAACATAGCAAAACTTCATTTCTCATGAGTACTGCTCTGTATGGGTTGAGTGGCCTCTTCTCCTGGGAGGTAGTGACCTCGGAACCCGTGTTGCTGCTGCCCATGGGCCACTGGCGGGGTCCAGACAGCTGTGAGAGAGGAGAGGAGCTGTGAGAGAGCGTGTGGACATTGGATGAGCAATTTAGAATGATTTAAAAGTCAGTGTTTTATTAATTAAGCTACTTGATGCAAAAAAGAAATGTTGCTTTCCTCAGTATAGAATTACTAACCCGTTGAAGATAGAGGTCAGTATTTAGGCTCATGGAATTGGAGTCAAAAGGGGACTTCAGCATCCAAATCAGAGGTTTCCACACTGTGTCTGGAGGATTTCCCCCAGAGTTTGGGGAGTGGCAGTGAGCAGAGAAGAGAAAGTTGGTGAACAGAGTCTGAGCCCATGGATGCTATAGTGCCATAGCTCCTGCTTTAACCCCAGATCTTGACTTTAGCTGTTTTATAGTTTGCAATTTGGGTATCTTACTAAAAATAAGTACAGTTTTGCAGCTAAAGGAAATGTCTGAAAACCATTCATCCTTTCATAGCTGTGGAGGTTTATTCATCTGTTTAACCAATATCTCTGCTCACTTGCTATGCAGCAGGTGCTGATGTAGGTTGTGAGAGCAGGATTCCTGTCCTGCTCAAGACAACACTTTGGCATGTCCCAGAGAGCACCAGTGCCCCCAGCATCCAAGTAAGATCTAGAGTCCATTTCCCTAACTCTCAGCCCCGACTGAAATTTCAGTACTTTGTGAACTGAGAATATTTTGAAGACTGCTCAGAAATGACTAGCTCTGGAGTGTCTATCCTTCCCATGGAATATGGCATCTGTCTTGGAGAAAGAACACTAAACCCCTTGAAGTTTTTTTTTTTTTTTCCAAGTCCGAAATATAGGCATCATTTGGACTTCTTTTCTTCCTCACTTCTAATATCTAGTTGACCAGGGAATTTTCCTCTCAGAATCCAGCATGCATCCATTACTGCATGCATGCTAAATCGGTTCAGTTATGTCTGACTCTTGTGACGCTATGGACGGTAGCCCACCAGGCTTTTCTGTCCATGGTATTCTCTAGGCAAGAACACTGGAGTGGGGTGCCATGCTCTCCTCCAGGGGATCTTCCCAAACCAGAAATTGAACCCGCATCTCTTACCTCTCCTGCTTTGGCACGAGAGTTCTTTACCACTAGCACCACCTGGGAAGCCCCACGCGTCCGTTAGGACCAAGTATTATCATTAACAACTAGCATTTGTACCTGCAGCAGAATGTGCTTGCATGCACACTCCTTGTACGTTCTTACTCTGGGGCTATGAAGTAAGACAATTATTACTCCTGTTTGTGCTCACCTTAAATAGAGAAAAAGTGATTTAAGTTGAGATTACACAGAACGAGCTGGAGAAGGCAGTGGCACCCCACTCCAGTTCTCTTGCCTGGAAAATCCCATGGACGGAGGAGCCTGGTGTGCTTCAGTCCATGGGGTCACTAAGAGTCGGACATGACTGAGCGACTTCACTTTCCCTTTTCACTTTCATGCATTGGAGAAGGAAATGGCAACCCACTCCAGTGTTCTTGCCTGGAGAATCCCAGGGACGGGGGAGCCTGGTGGGCTGCCGTCTATGGGGTCACACAGAGTCGGACACGACTGAAGCGACTTAGCAGCAGCAGCAGCAGTAGCACACAGAACGGGCAGTGAATGCTCCATGAACTTGGGAAATAAACTTCATTACTATGCGTTATTACAACCAGATACTGAAATACAAATCATGCGGGAGAGTCTCTCTGATTGCACACACTTACCACTCCTTGTGGCCCGAATTACTGTGGGATGCAGAGGAGGGAGAGCTTAAATGTGTGAATTTCAGAATCAAAGAGGCCTGGGCGTGCATCCCAGACTCTAGGGCCCACTGTGTGATCTCGATCAGCCATGTTTCCCTCCAAGGTCTTATCTGTGGTACAGAGCTGGTGGAGCACTAACTAAGAGAGTTACCTGACACACTTGGCACAACTCTTCATCCAAGGGCAGCATTAACAACTTTGGGCGGTCATAATCAGTATTTATAACAGTGTGAAAGTAGTACTGTGCACCCAATATTCATGTCTCTTTGAGTATAAAGACAGGTGCAACTACACTGTGTGAGCCCTGTTCCAGCTCAGAGGTACAAAACTTGCTGTGTTGATGCTACATAAAGGAATTTTAAATCATAATTGGAGCCTCTTTCTCAAGTGTGCTGAGCCTGAATACCCTATTCATTGATGCGGTTTTAGCACAATTCAGTCACCTGAGCTTTGGGAACACACAGAAGAAGGGGGTGCTTTTTTATCCAACTTGGGTAATATCCTTATTTTAGCAGCATTTTGAGATAGGTTTACCATGTATTATACCAACAGATTTAACTCTTCCCTTTTGTTGTTTTACTAAGGAAACATTTTGACTCACCTATTTGGTTTATAATCTCAGATGAATGCATAGGGATTTCCATACATAATTCATATGGTTTGTATTCAATGAGACAGACTGAAACTCAAATATCCTATTTCCAACCAGAAATAATCTTTGTATAAGACTGCCTTATTTCAAAAATTAACAGATTTCCACACTGAATCAATGATATTCCTGAGTAGGTACTCATAATAAATACTGAATAAAATATAAAAATGTTCTTCAAAAACATTGTTTAAATGAAAGGCAAGAATGAATTTATACTGGTGAATAGTTGGAATAATGCTGACATTTTTATACAAAATTGGAAGGAATGAGAATAAATTTCTGGTGTTTTCAAGAGACAAATGCATCATAGATCTGTACCTTTGCTGAGACTAAAGTGTAATGAAAAAAACTGAAAGATATAATAAAAATATCTAACCGTCACTACCACCTTCTAGCTTATAACAAGTATTTATGAGTGTGTATGTGTCTGTACGTGTATACAAATCACCACATATATCAAAATGCCTACTTTTAACTCATGAGAAAATCAAGTGCTCGTAATAATGACCTCTGTTTTATTGGTGAAACTCTGGAAAATTGAATATATATTCTACAGCATTTAATGGAAATTTTCCAAAAGATAAAGCTCCTTCTAGATGCTTGCTCCTTTGAAGAAAAGCTATGGCAAACCTAAACAGCATATTAAAAAGCAGGGACATTACTTTGCCAGCAAATGTGCATATAGTCAAAGCTATGGTTTTTCCATTAGTCATGTATGGATGTGAGAGTTGGACCATAATGAAGGCTGAGCACCAAAGAATTGATGCTTTTGAATGGCAGTGTTAGAGAAGATTCTTGAGAGTCCCTTGGATTGCAAGGAGATCAAACCAGCCAATCCTAAAGTAAATCAATCCTGAATGTTCATTGGAAGGACTGATGCTGAAGCTAAAGGTCCAATACTTTGGCCACCTGATGCGAAGAGCTGACTCATTATAAAAGACCCTGATGCCGGGAAAGTTTGAAGGTGGGAGGAGAAGGGGACAACAGAGGATGAGATGTTTGGATGGCATCACCAACTCAATGGATATGAGTTTGAGCAACCTCTGGGAGATAGTGAAAGATAGGGAAACCTGGCGTGCTGCAGTCCATGAGGTAGCAAAGAATTGGACACAACTGAGCGACTGAACAAAAACAATAAATATAGTGATGACTTGGGCTTCCCAGGTGGCAAGTGGTAATGAGTCTGTCTGCCAGTGAAGGAGACACCAGAGAACCAGGTTCACTCCCTGGGTAGGGAAGATCCCTTGGAGGAAGAAATGGTAACCCAGTATTCTTACCTGGAAAATCCCATGGACAGAGGAGCCTGGCGGGCTACAGTCCATGGGTTGCAAAAAGTTGGACACGACTGAGTAACTGAGCACACACACAATGATGACTTAAAAGAATCAGTGTTAATCTGAGAATTAATCCTTAATTTTGCTTTCTTCAAATTTGAACTTAAGAGGCTAAGCTGTTTGCCTGTATCCCACCAGCATCATTAAATCTTTTATGCTGTAGGTCTATATGCTGCTGCTGCTGCTACTAAGTCGCTTCAGTCATGTCCGACTCTGTGCAACCCCATAGACGGCAGCCCACCAGGCTCCCCCGTCCCTGGGATTCTCCAGGCAAGAACACTGGAGTTGGTTGCCATTTCCTTCTCCAATGCATGAAAGTGAAAAGTGAAAGTGAAGTCGCTCGGTCGTGTCCGACTCTTTGTGACCCCATGGACTGCAGCCTATCCAAGCTCCTCTGCCCATGGGATTTTCCAGGCAAGGGTACTGGAGTGGGATACCATTGCCTTATCCCTTAGGTCTGTACGAGTGGTGGTTAATCTTAAGGTAGATAACTATATGTCTGCTTACCCTTTGGACTCTTGGTTCTGGTGCGCAGGTTACGTGCCCCTCCCTGTCGACACCCTAAAAGATGGCACTCTTGGGGTTTCAGTTTCTGTTTTTCTTCCTTTCGGGAAGAAATCATGGATAATTTAGGCAGAAATTTAGGGACTTTATCTCCGTCTTCCTTTCTTTGCTCTCTCTCCTCCTCATTACAGGAGATGGCAATCTGAGAGCCTCAGTGGGGAATTTTCCCAGAAGGGATAGATGAAATATCCATTCATCTATAATGCCAGTCATTTCCAGGGGGGAGTGATGTTTCTTGTTTGGCCCTTGGGCTCTGCTCTGCTGGGCAAACCCAACTGTTCAAGTGATCCTCCCAGGGCTGAAGGAAGGGAGACTTTTTAGGAGAGAAGCTATGCAGATAGGAGTGAACTCCTTCTGGGAGAGTCAGCCTCCCAGGATGAAGTCGGCATCTTGGACTCTGTGGGCATGTGGGGTACTTAATTTACTTGTAGGCAGAACAGAAAGTGTGGATGAGGCAGAACAACAAATTTAGAAAGGAAGAGGATGTTGTGCTGTCTGCATAGTCATTGTCGAGTCTGGGCACCCCCCTATTATTTTCCCTTCAGTGTGATGTTACAGTATGTTTTGTTCAAGCCTAAATGAACCTTTTATCTGGTAATTAACTTTTTTGCAGTGTTTCTCCTACCACCATATATTTTTGTTTAGAAAATTAAGACCCAGAGCCACAATCAGTGTTTGTTTTGCAGAGAATGTGTTTAAAACCGTATGAGTTGATTAGAGGGTAAAATGAGAAAGTTAAAGCTCATTTAATCTCCACCTCCTTGATTGGCCCATATATCAATATTTTCATCCTAGTGTCTTTGGGGTTTCTTTTTTACTTACATTCATTGAATTTGTTTCTGAATTCATCTTTCTAACATTATGTGACCTGCACAACCATCAGTGAGTTTAGTGGCCTCCTTTTAAGGACTTGCACCTCAGTGGACATGAACATGAGTACTCGACTCTGAGCTTGAAGTGTCTGTGTGGGAGCTCCTATCCTAGTCACAGATTAGCTCAGGAGATCCTGGATTTTAGACCCGATTCTATTATCTGTAATCTAACCCTCTAGGGTCTCTGAGTTGTCAAGAATGTTCCATCCTTCTTAATTCATTAATTTATAAATTAAAATAATGTTCTGGCTCTGGCTTGTGGAGGTGTACTAAAATAAACAACTATTACATTGTAAGTTACTGCTGATCTTATTAAACGTTCAGGAAGCTCTGTTTTTTATGTACATGTCAGAGTGAGTTTTTAATTTATCTGAAGAGGCTTGTAATTATTGTAATGCTGACCATAAAATGTATGCTCTTTGGATCAGGAAAAAAAAAAAATTGTATGGATTCAGTCTTTGGTTCGATGTAATCTGAACTGGAAACTGTGCTTCCTGGCATCCCTGTATTGTAGTAATCCTGCCCTCTGCCCTCTCACAAAGCACAAGGGCCACCTGGACGAGAAGTCAGCTCATTTCTTTTGCAACACAGATTGTTTGCTCTGAGCAGGATGGTCAGAGACTTCAGTTCAGGTAGAAAAGAGTTTATTTACACTTAGGAAAGAATTTATTAGTGCTAGAAGATCTTGAAGTCTATAGAAATCAGAGAGAAACATTTCTCTGTACACACTTGCTCTCAGATCAGGAGAAAATAAAAGATTACTGCCCATTTGATAGACTCTCAGCTAAGCTGACAATCCAATTCTTCAGAGGAAATCTGAACATTCCATATTTTTAAAATATATAGCTCATGTACACCCGTGGTGGATTCATGTCAATGTATGGCAAAACCAATACAGTATTGTAAAGCAAAATAAAGTTTTAAAAATAGAAAAAAAATGTAAAAGCTGGAAAAAATATATATATAATTTTAGGAAGATAGAGAACAAAATAAAATGTAGGTTTCACTGTGTTTGTCTGACAGGGGAAGCTTTGTCACACTGTGAAATATTGTGTATTTTTGGACAGGACAATGTTTAATGCTGTTTGTGAGGTCCCTGGACTGACCTCCAGAGGGGTCTGGCACAGTTGCTGATGGCCAGTTGGTGCACAATATCCAATCCACAAATACACACTGGGCCACATTACGTTTACCAAATTCTTGATGAGGTCCCATATTCTGTATTGATAATTTTCAATTATCAGTGCTATGTAATTTTCATATGCATCTGGGTTTTTAAAAAGAGATTTTGAATGCTAAGAAGCTGCTGATTTATGGCTGGATGGCATGACCAATGCAATGTACATGGACTCGGGCAAACTCTAGGAGATGGTGAGGGACAGGGAGGCCTGGCATGCTATGGTCCATGGGGTCATGAAGAGTTGAACACGAATGGGCGACTGAACACCAGCTGATTTATATTTGTTAGGTACATGCTTTTCAAAATCCACTAAACGCTGCTACTGCCACTCTGAACTTTCACCCAAAGTTTTTGGCTTATACTTGTTCCTTCCTGGTGACTTTCTTGATCTCATCAAGGCACTTACCCTCTTTTCTCTGTTCTGTGTCCTTTGTGATCCAGCATTGCTCTTAGACATACTTCATACACATTTTTGATGATGTGTGGCACACACAATGTCATTGTCCTTTGTGCGTACATCCTGTGTTTTTGGTAGTATGAAGATTCAAGGGATAAAGTTAGTTAGGGTTGTATCTAAGTAAATTTGGGTATTTCAGGGAAGGTGTATATAAGGTATCCTCCAATAGCTCAGAAGTTTGTCCCAAGTCAAAGGTTAAATATACGAACCTGGGAGGGCTCCCTCCTCCAAAGAATCAGAGGCGTCAGTGAGTCTGGCTCCACGAGAGAGACTGGGTTAGAAAAAATTGCAAGAGTGATGCTGATGGTGAAGTTAAATCTAATTTGTGCATTTGGTTCCCAAGGCAATACAGTAGATCAGACAAAACTTGAATATTGTTGAAATTGCTTTTGAAAACTCTGCCAGAGGAGTCACATTGAAGGTAAAAACATCCTGTCTGTCACATCCACACAGGCATTTACCTTCTGGCCCTAAGAAGGCAGCTCTGTTGAACACTAGATGTCATTGGCTTGTGCTTTAAGGTCCATGTTAGATAAAATACATGCATCACTATACCATTGAATCCAGTGACTACCAGTGTCCTTTAGTTGAAGAGGGTTCCTCTCAATTGGTGAACCACATAGGACCTGAGGCTGCCTTGAGTGGAAAATTTGCATGCTTACTCAGAGTAAATGCTTATGGAGAAAATTGGAACACTGAAGGGATTCCTGTCGACTATTTAAAATTTTTCATGCCTACTTCTCTGTCCCATAAGTGTGGTTCCATTCTCATAAGCTAAGTGACTGTACAAAGCAAATGCACATTGTTTGTGGTCAATTGGCCAAAGCAGAGGAAAGAAGATTCCTGGGATCCTCATACTCTGTTTCTTGGTGGATGAAGCACTAGAAATAAGAATGTCCACTGGTAAAGATTTCTCTCTTGGATATCCATTGAATGGATTACCTCTACAGAAATGGGCTAGATTTGTTCTCACAAAATCACATTCACCAGAGACTTAAAATATGCAAAACTCTGGAAACGTTTGCTTCCTTACCACACATCAGTCTAATGATTAAGGACTGAAGGGCATTTATTTGCCAAAAATCTGGCAGTGCTTGAAAAATGTAAGGCATCACCTGGCCCTGGCGCATCAGTGTATAGAAGGGACATAGAAGTGTATGGAAGGGGCATATGTTGCAGCCCTTGTAGGGCTTCCCTCTGAACTTGGCCTTCCTGTTTCTCCTACACTTGACATCATCACATCCCCACTTAAGACCTGGGAGTGTGAAGTCCCCTCAGGGGTGCATCTACTCAATGGATGGAGCACTCCGTCTGCACCAGGGCCAACGCTCATATTCAGTGTCAGTGTGGCCTTATGTTCTCAAGTTCTTGCTGCTCTCCACTTCATAGAAGGTTTTTATTAAATTTTCAAGTTCATTCCAATCCGCAGGAGAGTTTGGAATTGTGTATAGAAGAAAAAAACTCTGAAGTTGAGGAATTAGGCTTAAAAACTGGCATTCAACTTTTCTGTAGTCTATGAATTTATATCAGAAGGGACTATAAGGATGTGCTTCAAAGATCCAGGGCCAGTTCTTTCATTGTTTTTAGGTAATATGTTTTTCACTCAATCAAAATATATTTTGCTATAAAATGTTTGTAAACAAAGTCTCTGACCCTCAAATTAATTATTTCTCAACATTCATTCTTTCCCTGGTTCCTTATTTCTTCCAACTTAACTCTGATCTCTAAAATATTGGAATAGAATTTAAAATTCCTACCTTCTTATTGCTATTGTTTATCATAATTTCTATTACATTATAATATATATATTTTTCTGTAATGACTATTAGCTTTAATGACTTTCTTCCCTGTGCTAACATATTTATTTAAAATTTTGTAGCATTGTTTCCAAGGCTGGTTTCCATAATCTTCTCCAAACAATGACTTCTTGTAATGAAAGGGAGCCTCTTTAATGGTAAAAATGGTGTTCAGAGGTCTTGGCAAATATTAGCCCTTAGAAATGAACACAAGCTTAACTATTCAATTTAATTGAACAAATATTTATTAAGTATTATGTGTCAGGTGCTGAATCATATTGCCCAACACAAAAAAAATCTATTATTAAAATAAGTGGAATTTTAATGGAGAGAAGCATTTGCTGCCTTCTTTGAAGCCAGTAGCATGGGAAAGAAGGATTGGATGTTTCAGTATTATTTTGCAAACAAAAGATAAGTATTTTTTTACGAAACCCTTGGTAAAAACAAATGTGAAAAACAGACTTCATGCAAGCTTCTTGAATTTCATGCACTGTCTTTTGTTCTAAAAACAATTGACTGCAATCAGATATAGTTTGAACTTTTTAAAGGAAATGCATTCAAACATTTTTTTAAAGCCATAAGCCACTTTGATCCATTATTAAATCTGTGTGCTAATGCCTTAATATAGTCACAATGCTTTGAAATTCTAAGTTGTGTAGTTTGCATTAAAATACATACTTATTTAAAATATGGAAATATGTTATACCACTTAAATGATTAGGAATATAATTTTGTTTTGCAAAATATCTGTAAACAGATGCTTATGGTAAAACATTCCTGGGAGATAGTTCGGCTTGGCTTATCCAACAGCAGGACAAATGGATGAGTTTTCATGAATGCTGCTTGTGGGGTGGGGAGACTGGAAGGGCAGGATGGGTGATTGACCACCAAGTATTTTCTAGATTACAGTGTTGTTTAGGGGGATCTTTTTATACATTTTATAATCTTCTTTAAATGTGTTTGAAAAATATATTCTATAACCCCTCCCCTATTCTGTTTCTATTTGTACGGGGATTTTTATAATGTATCATCCTTAAGTAGAGAACAGTTGCATCTAACCCTATTTAAAATGGTTGCTAAGGGACTATTCAGAGGAGCTTAGAAATGAGTCTAGATCTCCCTTTAAGGAGTAAAGGAGAAAAAGTAAAGAAAAGAAAATGTATGGAAAGAATTCTTACATATGAGTTTGTGTCACACATTTCCTTGTGTTTGGATGTAAGATTCATTTCCCAATCTGTGAAGTCTAGGCCTCCCCTGAGCCCTGAATCTTCACCCATTTGCTGGTCCCCTGTATACCTGAGGACCCTCCAAGGGCACACAGGATCAAGCAGAGAGTGCAGGGTAAGAGTGATGCACCCTTCTAGGACAGCTCAGGCCTGATAGAAAATGATAACTAGGTTTCCATCATAGCTACTAACCAGCTCCTCCAGAGAGGAGATAAGGCTCCTTGCTGGGGGGAGGGAGAGTCAGGCCAGCTGACCAAGGGTTCTCCAAGGTCCATTTAAGGAAACATGGAAGTTCCTGCTCTTCCTATCTTGGGATGAATAGGATGTGATGGATACACATTATGTACACACACACACACACACACACACACACACACACACACACACACACACACACGGCTTCCCTGGGGACCCAGCAGCAAAAATTCCACCTATAATGCAGGAGACACAGGAGAGCCCTGTGTCAGGAAGATCCCTGTGTCAGGAAGATCCCCTGGACTAGGAAATGAGAACCCACTCCAGTATTCATGCTAGAAAAATCCCATAGACAGAGGTGCCTGAAGGGCTGCAGTCCATAGGGTTGCAAAGATTTGGACATGACTTAAGTGACTGAGCACACATGCACATATACACACACATGTGTATATAAACACACATATATGCATACACACATGTAGTTATGCACACATACTTGTGTTTATGTGTATATATACACCCACACATAATACATATATGTCTATATATGCTCACATTTACATATACATATATATGTGTGTGTGTGTGTGTGTGTATATATTGTTCTTCATTGTGTGAATTATTTTTGTTTTTCTCTGTGATGGGAAAAATATGAACTCCAAGGCTTGCTATAACCCAGGTAGAGTATATTTCTACTCTAAACATTGTTTGTTTGCTTCTTTTGGCCTGTTTCAAAAACAGGAGCTCATAAGAGGGAACTATGAATGCCAGCTAGACATCTCTTTTGACAAGCATTAAGTAAGAGACCTAGTAGCTAACAAAACAGTTAAGAGTAGACAGAGGAGTGAAGGAGTGAAGAGGGTTTTTTAAAAATCAAAACCTGTCCAGAGAGTTTAGAGCAAAGAATATAGTGAAAATCTTAGGATGAATTAGTTCTCAAAAACTAAAGGTAGAACTAAGTTGAGATTACATATGATGCTTTAATAATGAAGGTGTCAATTTATTTTTAGGTGTTTCTATTTAAAACAAGAGCTACATAGATATGTTCATATACCAATGCTGGCTAATATTTATTGATTATAAATATAGATTGGTCACTCTATAAAATGGCCAAAATCAGGTCAGAAATTGTTATGGTCTTCATCTCATTTTGCCAAACAGCTTTGAGATCTATCCAAGGCACCATGATTTATTGTTTGCTCTTTATAAAGCAAACATAACTCTTTAGGGAGAAATGACCTCTGATTGTTAGCCTGTCATGTCCAAACAAATCAAATCTTAGGAAACATAAAGCGTGCTACAAATTTAAGGCCTTTTTTTGCTGGATTTAAGTTTTATGAGGATCTATCTGGGTCATCCTAAGATGCTGACCTCTGTGTTTCCTGCAGCACAACCTCTGTGTTTCCTGCAGGAGTGTCTAAAATACAGTGAAACTCAATGGGTACTCTTGTTCTAGTGAGTTTAAGTATATAAGCATTTATACTATGATTTGAGAAGCTTGGTTTTCATATTCATAATACCAATTGAAGAAATATTGCTAAGTTATGCACATAGACCCAAGGCTTCCTTCTCTTCTCTGTGTGGATTATTTGGTGTTTTTCTATTACTCTAACCTCTGCCAACCTATATATTGACCACTTTTCTATCCACAAGATTTCCTACCAGTGTTATCTACAAGGTGTACTCCTTCCCCTTTCGAGGTCTTATTCTTTATATTTCCCCGATCCTGTCATATATGATTTGCATCTTTGCCTCCACTTTCTCTCCAACTAATGATCAAGCTGCTCCCAAAGCAGTGAGTCTAGTGACATGTGAGGTTATCTGCCTTTCTTTAAACAATGGTTCTGAAAAGAGCAGCGTCAGAGGATCCCTTTGCCCTGTGTAGGTGGTCCCAGCTCTTTCCCAACTGTCCGCATGCTTTCTATTCAAACACCTCTGTGTCTCCCTCACTGTCCTTGGCTCCTTCTTCCTCATGTCCTAGAACAGGGGTTCTTCATGGAATATTACATAGCCCTGGCAGGTCGCTCAGCTCTTGGCCTGTCTCCTGTTATCACAGGGTTGTCGGGAGAATTAAATTAGATAATATTTATGAAGCACTTAAAACAATGCCAAGCACAGAGGAAACTTTGAATCATTTGATAAACAAAATAAATGAAGATGGGTGTGGAGGAAAATCAGTGGTGAAGAAACTGATATGCGGGGCATAGGAATCCTTCACTCCCCAGTTCTGTGAGTTAGTGGTTAGAGAAGAAGAAATGAACACCAGGAAGAGCTTTGCAACCTGATGGGTCAAAGTTAGTCCTGTGAAAGCCGACTAGAGCCCTGGGCATTCAAAAAGATCGCTTTGTGGATTAGCATGTTTGAGGGAGAGCTTATAAACTGTTTCCAAGGTTACAGAGCATTTCCCAGCAGACTCCTTAGCTAAATACATTGTCCCACTGAGCAGTGATGAAATTTTACTTTTCTATAATTCCTTTTAAAATTCAGTGTCTGCTCCTCTTCCAGTGGTTAACAATCACCTGGTATTTATACTGCTAAGAATTTACCCTAACTTTGAGAGGTCTAAGCTAATTTTTAAATTAACCTTATAAGATTATTCTTACTCTAGATTTCTGAATATAATATTAATTTGCTAATCTGAAAGTCATTCATTTCCAACACCATGAGGAACAAGGCATACATTTTTTAATGTCTTGAGAATCAAAGGGGATACTACTCAGCAAATTGTGTCTTAAAACACTTTATTCATAGGCAGACACTTTATTCTTAGGCAAACCCTTTAGGGTCTCACACTGAGGCTGTATATTCTAACTTGTTTAGGTAGTAATTAAATGAATTAATTTAATGAGTTAATTAGTTGCTTATTGCCAGTTAGGAGGGGAAGGGGGTCAACCAGAGGCAGACACATTCATCTTTTTCACCCAGTCAGTACTTATTTACAGAGTGCCTTCAGTCCAGGGACTATGACTACACAGTGGCAACCAGACAAACTCCCTGCCCTCCTGGAGGTTACATTCTGATGGAGTACTGGTGTGATGGATATGGTGAAGTCATTCAGTTGGGTCCTACTCTTTGTGACCCCGTGGACTGTAGCCCACCATGGTCCTCCGGCCGTGGGGTTTTCCAGGCAAGAATACTGGAGTGGGTTGCCATTTCCTTCTCCAGTTGTGATGGAACAGGGCCTGTTTATATCCCAATGGTTGATAAAAGTACTACTTACTGTGTGCCACACCAAGGGTTTCAACCTCTGTATACCTTGGTGTCTCTATATGTGAAGTGAGAATTATGAAGTTACTTACATTGTAGGGTTATTTTAATGATTAAATGAGTTAATATATGTAAAGTGCTTAACACAATGCCTGACACACAGGGAGTGCTGTGTAAACATTGGCTTCTACTATTGATAAGTTGTTTAACATGCATCATGTAAAAACATGGATGGGGTGAACTGTGTGAAAGAGACCATTCAACAGTCTACTGCCGAAATTCAGATATGATATGATCATAGTTTGAACTAGAGCAGAAGTGAGAGTTGGTTGGTTGATGAGCAGATTGAGTGAAAGTTATCTAACAGAGATGGAACTGACAAGTTTCTTATAAATTTTAATGTGTGTAAGTGAAAGAGAAGAGTCAACAATCTCTCCAGTTTTGTATACAGGCGTCTGAATGATGGAGGTGCCATTTACTGTAAGTAAGTAAGTGTTAGTCACTCAGTTGTGCCTGACTCTTTGCGACCCCATGGACTGCAGCCCACCAGGCTCCTCTGTCCATGAGATTTTCCAGATAAGGATACTGGAGTGGATTGCCCTTTCCTTCTCCAGGGCATCTTCCCAACCCAAGGATTGAACCCCAGATCTCCTGCACTACAGGCATATTCTTTACTGACTGAGCTACAAGGGATGGTGTTTATTTGAGGATGAGGTCTAATTGGACCAAGAGTCCAGTTTGACACATTATCACACTGATATGCTGATCAGATAAACAGCTAGAGATACTGGGTAAGTAGTTGAATATTCAAGTTTGAGATACAGAGAGATATTAGGGCTAGGGATATAAATGTGGAATGACCAGGTTATAGATATTTTGGAAAGTTGGGGAACTTGGATTTTATCACCAAAACCTGGGATAGACAGAGAAGAGAGGAAGAATAAAGAGTGAGCTGCAAGACTGCTAATTTTTAGATGTAGAGAAGAGGGTGCAGGGAGAGTAAAGGAAACAAAATCAAAGCGGCCACTGAAACAGGGAGAAGACTAAGAAAGTGTGGAGTCATGGAAGCCAAGTGAAGCAACAGTTTCAGGAAGGGGAGAGTGACCCAATCTTGCCATGTGTTCTTGAGGAACTGAGTAAAAATGAGCCCCAAGATGGTCTTATCCGATTAGACAATGTGAAGGTTGCTGGTTCTCTTGTCGAGAGCATGTGCCTCGGAGTGGTTAAGATGGAAACATAATTTGAGTAGATTCAAGAGAGAATGAGAGACTGCAGGGATGCATAACTCCTTTGAAGAGTTTTGACATACAAGGGCCCGAGAGATTGGGTGCTATTTGCGGAAAATGTGGGGTTATCTTTCTCTTTTTTAGAGGTGTTATCAGAAGTGTATGTACTACTGAGAATGGGTCAAGCTAGGGCTTAAAGGAGAAATCTTGATGGTGCAGAGGACTGTGGAGTAATTATGGGACTGAAGTCCTTGAATGGGGAGGAAAGGAGGAGGGGTGGGCAGGGGAACAGAGCATCATTACTGTGTAGAGGGATATTCAGTGGTCTCAGAGCCAGGAGGTGGAAGACAGGAAAGTTACGGGAAAATGTCAAAATTCTCCTTTGATCACTTCTCTTCTCAGAAGTATAATGACCGGCTGAGAACACTGAGGAGTTAAGGTTGTTCTAGGAGGAAATGATGCAAAGCAGTAGCCCCAAGAGAGTGGGTGAATCAAATCACCAGAGAAATATAGAGAGTTGAAAGCAGTCCTGACAGTCCTGAGGATTTATTTGAGAGTGGAGATTATAAATTTTTAATTTGAATTTAGTTGACATGTTGTGTGATTTTTCTCCAGCTGTATTCAGCTGTTTGGATGTAAGCAGTGGGTGAGGGGACAGCAGGATTGAACCAGGGTTAGAGTTTCACCAAATGAGTCTGAACACTCAATAAAAGGCAGAGGCTCTGACAGTGTGTGTCACAGTATGGTTATAGGGAATCAGGTCCTTGAAAGCTTCATGGGTAACAGGGTAGAGTCCATGAGTGCAGGTGCTTTTGGGCTAGAGGATTGTGAAGAAGGATTTCTAGAGTGAGTGAGCAGAAGAAGAGAAAGTGATCTTGAGTGACAAGAATCTTTGAAATTGAGAATTGGTCCAGTCTGTGATTGTGGCAGTGGGCAGCTGAGTCATGGCAGTGGACTGGAAAAAGAGGCTGAGCCACTGAGAGGCCAGTGGTCAGATGAATGATCTACATGTGCATTGAAATGAGCTCCTCTAACAAAGTATACTTTGGCCACCTGATGCAAATAATTGACTCATTAGAAAAGGAAGACCCTGATGCTGGAAAGATTGAAGGTAGGAGGAGAAGGGGACAATAGAAGATGAGATGGCTGGATGGCCTCATCGACTCGATGGACATGAGTTTGAACAAGCTCTGGGAGGTGGTGATGGATGGGGAAGCCTGGCATGGAAATATATTTCTTGCAGTTCGGTAGGACAGAAACCTGACATCAGGGTGCCAGCATGGTCAGGTACTGCTGGAGACCCATTCCAGGTTGCAGACAGCCACATGTTCATTGCATCCTCATGTGGCAGAAAAAATGAGAGAGCTCCCTGAGGTCCCTTTGATAAGGGCACTAATCCTATTCTTGGGGACCCCACCTAATCATTCCACAAGTTGCCACTTTATAATACCATCATATTGGGAGTTAGGATTTCAATGTAAAAATTTTTGGAGGGAGTACAAACATTCAGTCTGTTACAACTGGAGAGAGCAGTGGTGAAGAAAAAGATGATAAGTCACTGCAAATGTTTTAGGTGACCAGGGCTTTGCTTCCAAAGCTACGTAGGAGATATAGGTTCATGACATGTGCTTTGACTTTTAAGGGTCTTTTTCTAGGTATGAGACGGTTTAGTGCCTATAATATGCAGGTGCTTCAGGGGATCAAAAGATGCATCAGACAATCATCTTAAGGAGTTTGAAGTCATTTCATAGGTGAGATGAAAACCCTGCATGAGTGATATAGAAGCAGGGTAATGTGATACAAGACACCATAGCAGTATAGCTAAAACACAGACTGGAGTTAGCAGCAGCGTCTCCTTTCAGATGGGGAAGAATCCATGGTGAGCTGTTGGGAAGAAGTGCCTTTCATATGGAATCTGGAGGCTGGAAAGAGTTCGAGTGTGGAGATAGGATAGAGGAAGCTTCACACAAAGAATAATGGAAGCAAAGACATGGAAATGAAGAATTACAGGGAAGCAGCAAGTGGTGCATCTTGACTTCCAGGATGCTTGAAGAGAGAGAGAGCTGGAGAATCTGAATGGGACCAGATGAAAGGAAATTAATGCCAAACAAAGGCCTTTCCTTCCACAGGCAGCAAGGAGGGGAGCAGGATGTAAAGGCACACAGATGATGTGGTCGCATTTGGGCTTCAGAAAGAGAAGTGACACAGCCACAAGTCCAACGGAGAGAGGAGGAGGAGTCTAGGAAAGAGGCGAGTTAATAGCACAGGCAGAGAGTGATGTGTATTTATTTTATGACTTACGAAGCCCACCATGGTTGGGATGATAGTAATAATAGCAATGGAAAAGGGTTGGTGGGGTCAAATTAACAAAAACAAGCAGAGATTCAGTCAATGCATATTGACAACTGATTGGATGCACATATTATTGAGAAGTGTGGAGTATGAGAGTCAAGAAAATGACAAAGTTGGTGATAAATAGAGGACAGAGGAAGGAAAGGACCAAGCGCAGGCAGAAAGATGATTAGTTTGGTTTTGGCTTATCTGCAGGTAATCTGAAGGATAACCCTGGGACCTGGGAGTCTTCAGTGCTGATGGGAGGAGTCGTGAGCCCGGGTTAGAATGCTGAGGAAAGGGTGGGCGTGAGAGATAAATAATATCAATGGAAGTCTTTGTGGCACATTTTTATTGTGGGGAAGAATGAGGAGAAAGGGCTTGAGATTAAGGCAAATAAGGTACAGTGAGGTCACCACAGAGCATGCCTAGGAGACTGCAATGTCCCTGAATCCAAGGAAAAAATTTTGAATGAAAGTGCTATTTAATTTCATCAAACAATCCAAGAGCATTGCAAATAAGAATCGAAAATATGTCATTGGATTATTAACTGAGAAATCACAATTGATGGACAATAGCAAAATAACATGAAGAACAGCCATCACAACAGCTTAGACTTCGTGAACAATTCAACAGCAGCGTTTTATCATCAGCAGAGAAAATAAACAGTCCAAACACCAGGAACACGAGAATGTACTCAGGTTTATAGTTTACAGGGCCAGATATTTTGAGATTCAAAGAGTGCAACTCATTTAAACAAATCCTGGAGGAATTGGTAAATTATGGTATGGTTTAATTAGGTCCCATTTGTTTACTTTTGCTTTTATTTCCATTACTTTGGGAGGTGGGTCATAGAGGATCCTGCTATGCTTTACATCAGAGAGTGTTTTGCCTATGTTTTCCTCTAGGAGTTTTATAGTTTCTGGTCTTACATTTAGATCTTTAGTCCATTTTAGGTTTGCACAATGAGGGAAACTATAAGCAAGCTGAAAAGACAGCCTTCAGAATGGGAGAAAATAATAGCAAATGAAGCAACTGACAAAGAATTAATCTCAAAAATATACAAGCAACTCCTTCAGCTCATTTCCAGAAAAATAAGTAACCCAATCAAAAAATAGGCCAAAGAACTAAGCAGACATTTCTTCAAAGAAGACATACAGATGGCTAACCAACGCATGAAAAGATGTTCAACATCACTCCGAGAAATGCAAATCAAAACCACAATGAGGTACCATCTCACGCTGGTCAGAATGGCTGCTATCAAAAAGTCTACAAACAATAAATTCTGGAGAGGGCGTGGAGAAAAAGGAACCCTCTTACACTGTTGTTGGGAATGTACACAAGTACAGCCACTATGGAGATCAGTGTGGAGATTCCTTAAAAATTAGAAATAGAACTGCCATATGACCCAGCAATCCCACTGCTGGGCATACACACCGAGGAAACCAGACTTGAAAGAGACATGTGTACCCTAGTGTTCATCACAGCACTGTTTGTAATAGCCAGGACATGGAAGCAACCTAGATATCCATCAGCAGATGAATGGATAAGAAAGCTGTGGCACATATACACAATGGAATGTTACTCAGGTATTAGAAAGAATGCATTTGAATCAGTTCTAATGAGGTGAATGAAACTGGAGCTTATACAGAGTGAAGTCAGAAAGAAAAACACCAATACGGTATGCTAACGCATATATGTGGAATTTAGAAAGATGGTAACGATGACTCTATATGCAAGACAGCAAAAGAGACACAGATGTAAAGAACAGACTTTTGGACTCTTCAGGCAAAGGCGAGGGTGGGATGATTTTGAGAGAATTACATTGAAACATGTATATTATCATATGTGAAATAGATCGCCAGTCTAGGTTTGATGCATGAGACAGGATGCTCAGGGCTGGTGCACTGGGATGACTCTGAGAGATGGGATGGGGAGGGAAGTGGGGGAGGGAGGGTCAGGATGGGAAACACATGCACACCCATGGCTGATTCATGTGAATGTATGGCAAAAACCACCACAATATTATAAAGTAATTAGTCTCCAATTAAAGATAAAAAAATATTATGGTATGGTGCAATTGATGCTTATAATATCGAAATGTGTCTTTAAGGAAAGATCAATTTACATTACAGATATTTGTTTAAAAATCACTGATATTGAATGCAATATGAACCCTGAATTTCTTCTTGGAACAGAAAAAGAATGCAAGTGAAAAACTAGTGAAATAAAAGTTTAGTCTGTAGTTTAGTTAATAGTCATGCACTAATGCTAATTTCTTAGTATAATATTCCATGTATGATGGAGCATTAGGGAGGCTAGATAAAGGGTAATGAAAATCCTGTACTGCCTTTGTGACTTTTCTGTAAATTTAAAATTATTCCAAATTTAAAGGTGCATTTAAAAAATATGTGCCCCCATATTTAGATGTGTAATCTAAACAGGCTTTCCAGCCCAAATAGTTAAATTAATATTTTTGGTGCTTACATAGATAAATTTTAGTTAATGGAAATTTTATTTTTGAGAACTCACTCATTCCTCAGGTGGTTTTATATGTATGAGGCATTGTTGTTCTGAGGCCAAATAGTAAAACTGAATAAGATATCCTTTAAGTCACCTCCTTTCTCCAGTTGACTTTTTGATCTATAACCTGAATAGACAGCACCAAATAAACCTATTTGCACAATGAAGTCAGATATAGTTTTGTATTTGTATTTAGTATTTCTTCATAATAATAATTCATATCTATGTTTTTCCTCACTAAGAGTGTAAGGCCAGAAAGAGACATGTGACCACTGTTTACAATGAAATAAATATAGTTGACCCTTGAACAGCATGAGTTTAAACTTCCTGGGTCCACTTGTATGTGGGTTTTTTTTTCAATAGTAGATACATAACTACATCGTCTGTGGTTGGTTGAACCTATGAATGGGATAGAACCATAGATGTGAGTGTTGACTGTAAATTATTTGCAGACTAATCTTTCAGTTGTTCAAGAGTCAACTTTAAATCATTCTCACTAAAAAAAGGACTGACTTCTCCTTCTGGAACCCCTAAAATGAGTCTTTTTGACGAACTAGAGAAAGGAAAACACATTTTCCCATTTAGAAGTCGTGTTTCCATGGGCAGAATATTTTACAGGATCCCTCCAGTGAAGCAGCAGAAGTGTGCTGCTGGGAGACTGGGTCAACTGCCAGGTCTCACTGACTCCAAGACCCTAGAC
The DNA here is from genome assembly GCF_001704415.2 of Capra hircus. NCBI lineage: Eukaryota > Metazoa > Chordata > Mammalia > Artiodactyla > Bovidae > Capra > Capra hircus. The sequence goes on from NC_030821.1 coordinate 92,798,727, forward strand.
TGCCAGAGAACTAATCCTAGGGAGTATCAAACGGTGAGAACTCACACAAAGGAAACCACTTGAATACAAGACCTGGCATCACCCAACCACCAGTAGTACCCTATGCAGGACACCTCATCTAAAGACAAACAAAACAGAAATACAAACCCAATCATCAGCACACAGGATTACCACCTCACTAAGCCTTGCCCATCAGAGGAAAAAACAAAAACAAAAAACAAAAACTCAGCACAATTCTCACCCTATATGAAGCTTACACAAACCACTGGACCAACCTTAGGAGGGCAGAAATCAAAAGGAAGAAAGAATTCAAACTTGAAGCCCGGGCAAAGGAGACCTCAAACACAATAAGTTAAAAAAAATAATGAAAAGGCAGATAAATACTACACAAATGAAGGAACAAAGTAGAAACACATAAATCCAAATAAATTAAGAGGAATTAGACAACCTACTTGAAAAAGAATTCAGAATAATGATAGTAAAGATGATTTCAAAAAGCCTTGTAAACAAAATGGAGAAAATGTAAGAATCAATTAACAAACACCTAGAAGAATTAAAGAATACACATACAGAGGCAAACAACACAATTACTGAAATTAAAAACACTCTAGAAAGAATCAATAGCAGAATATCTGAAGCAGAAGAATGAATAAGTGAGCTGGAAGATAAAATGGTGGAAACAACTTCTGAAGAGCAGAATAAAGTGAAAATAATGATAAGAACTGATGATAGTCTGAGAGACCTCTGGGACAGTATCAAATGCACCAACATTCAAATTATAGGGGTCCCAGAAGAAGAAGAGAAAAAGAAAGGATATGAGAAAATTTCTGAAGTGATAATAGTCGAAAATTTCCCCAACATGAAAGAGGAAACAGTCAATCAAGTCCAAGAGGCACAGAGTCCCATACAGTGTAAATTCAAGGAGAAACAAGCCAAGACACATAATAATCTAACTGGCAAAGAGTAAACACAAAGAAAGAATATTAAAAGCAGCGAGGGAGAAGCACCAAGTAACATACAAAGAAAACCTCATATGCTTAACAGCTGATCTTTCAGCAGAAACTCTGCAGGCCAGAAGGGAATGGCAGGATATATTTAAAGACTGAAAGGGAAAAATCTACAACCAAGATGACTGTACCCAGCAAGAATCTCATTCAAAATTGATGGAGAAATAAAAAGCTTTGCAGACAGCAAAAGTTAAAAAAAATTCAGTCCCACCAAACCAGCTTTAAAATAAATGTCAAAGGGACTTAATACAGTCAAGAAATACAAAAGAAGAAAAAATATCTACAAAATCAACCCCAAACAATTAAGAAAATAGCAATAGGAACATATATCAATAATTACTTTAAATGTAAGTGGATTAAATGCTCCAACTAAAAGACACAGACTGGCTGAATGGATACAAGAGCAAGACCCATATATATGCTGTCTATAGGAAATCCACTTCAGACCTCAAGAACACATGGACTTGAGAGGATGGAAAACTATATTCCATGCAAATAAGAAGCAAAAGAAAGGTGGAGTAGCAATCCACACATCAGACAAAATAGACCTTAAAATAAAGAAGATTACCAGAGATAAGGAAGGACACTACATAACGATCAAGGGATCAGTACAAGAGGGAGATATAACGGTTGTAAATATCTAGGCACCCAACATAGGAGCACCTCAATACATAAGACAAACACTAACAGACATAAAAGGAGAAATTGACAATAACACAATAATAGTAGGAGACTTTAACACCCCACTCACACCAATGGACAGATCATCAAAAGAGAAAATTAATAAGGAAACATAAGTCTTAAATGATACAGGAGATGAGATGGATCTCATTGATATCTTCAGGACATTCCATCCAAATGCAGAATACACCTTCTTCTCAAGTGCACATGGAACATTCTCCAGGATAGACCACATCTTGGGTCACAAATAAACCTCAGTAAATTTAAGAAAATTGAAATTGTATCAAGCATTTTCTCCAACCACAATGCTATGAGGCTAGATATTAATTACAAGAAGAAAGCTAAGAAACACAAACACATGGAGATTAAACAGCATGTTTCTAAATAACCAACAGGTTACTGAAGAAATCAAAAAGGAAATCAAAACAATTTCTAGAAACAAATGACAGTGAAAACACAACAACTCAAAACCCATGGGATGCAGCAAAAGCAAATCTAAGAGGGAAGTTTACGGCAATACAATCCTACCTCAAGAAACAAGAAAAACATCCAATAGACAACTGAACTTTACACCTAAAACAACTGGAGAAAAAAGAACAACAACAAGAAAAAAGAAACCCAAATTAATAGGAAAATCATAAAGATCTGAGCAGAAATAAATGAAAAAGAAGTGAAAGAAGCGATAGTAAAGATTAATAAAACTAAAAGCTGGTTCTTTGAGAAGATAAACAAAATTGACACACCTTTAGCCGGACTCATCAAGAAACAAAGAGAGAAGAGTCAAATCAATGAAATTAGAAATGAAAAACGAGAGGTTACAATAAACAATGGAGAAATACAAACACTTAGACCATTATGAACAACTATATGACAATATAATGGATAACCTAGACAAAAATGGACAGAGTCTTAGAAAAGTTTAATCTTCCAAGACTGAACCAGGAAGAAATAGAAATTATGAACAGGCTAATTATAAGCACTGAAATTAAAGCTGTAATAAAAATTCTCCCAAAAAACAAAAGCTGAGGACCAGATGGCTTCACAGGAGAATTCTATCAAATGATTAGAGAAGAGCTAATGCCTATCCTTCTAAAACTCTTTCAAAAAATTGCAGAGAAAGGAGCACTTCCAAACACATTCTGTGAGGCCAACATCACCGTGATACCAAAATCAGACAAAGACAACATGAAAAAAGAAAACTACAGATCAATATCACTGATGAACATAGATGCAAAAATCCTCAACAAAATTTTAGCAAACAGAACTCAGCAACACATCAAACAGCTCGTACACCAAGATCAAGTTGGGTTTATTCCAGGAATGCAAGGATTCTTCAGTATATGGAAATCAGTCAATGTGACACACTATGTTAACAAATTGAAATATAAAAACCATATGACATCTCAATAGATTCAGGAAAAGCCTTTGACAAAATTCTGTACCCATTTATGATTAAAACTCTTCAAAAAGTGGGCATAGAAGGAACCTACCTCAACATAGTAAAGGCCATATATGATAAGCCTACAGGAAACATTACTCTCAATGGTGAGAAACTGAAAGCATTTCCCCTAAGATCAGGAACAAGACAACAGTGCCCACTTTCCCCAGTAGTATTCAACACAGTTCTGGAAATCCTAGCTATAGCAATCAGAGAAGAAAAAAAAAAGGAATCCAGATTGGGAAAGGAGAAGTAAAGCTCTCTCTGCAGATGACACGATACTCTACATAGAAAACCATAAAGATAGTATCAAAAAATTACTGGGGCTAATCCGTGAATTTAGCAAAGTTTCAGGATACAAAATCAATACACAGAAATCACTCTCATTTCTATGTACTAACAATGAAAAATCAGAAAGAGAAATTAAGGAATCCATTCCATTCACCATAGCAACAAAAATAATTAAATATCTAGGGATACACTTACCTAAGGAGACAAAATAACTGTACACAGAAAATTATAAGACATTAATGAAGGAAATCAAAGATGACACAAACAGATGGAGAGATATTCCATGTTCCTGGGTAGGAAGAATTAATATTGTAAAAATGATTATACTACCAAATACAATCTACAGATTCAATGCAATCCCTATCAAATTACCAATGGCATTTTTCACAGAACTAGAACAAAAATTTCACAATTCATATGGAAACACAAAAGACCCAAAATAGCCAAAGCAGTCCTGAAAAAGAAGAATGGAGCTGGAGGAAACAACCTTCCTGACTTCAGATTATACGACAAAGCTACAGTCATCAACACAGTGTGGTACTGGCACTAAAAGAGAAATATAGGGCAATGGAACAAGATAGAAAGCCCAGAAATAAACCCACACACCTATGGATACCTTATTTTTGATAAAAGAGGCAAGAATATACAATGGGGAAAAGACAGACTCTTCAAGAAATGGTGCTGGAAAAACTGGACAGTTACATGTAAAAGAATGGAATTAGAACACTTCCTAACACCATACACAAAGATAAACTCAAAATGGATTAAAGACCTAAATGTAAGACCAGAAACTATAAAACTCATAGAGGAAAACATAGGCAGAATACTCGATGGCATAAATCAAAGCAAGATCCTCTATGACCCACCTCCTAGAGTAATGGAAATAGAAACAAGAGTAAACAAGTGGGACCTGATTAAACTTAAAAGCTTTTGTGCAGCAATGGAAACTATAAGCAAGGTGAAAAGACAGCCCTCAGAATGAGAGAAAATAATAGCAAGTGAAACCACTGACAAAGGATTAGTTTCCAAAATATACAAGCAACTCATACAGCTCAATGCCAGAAAAACAAACAACCCAATTTAAAAGTGGGGAAAAAACTTTAAACAGACATTTCTCCAAAGAAGACATACAGATGGCTAACAAACACCTGAAAACATGCACAAAATCACTCATTATTAGAGAAATGCAAATCAAAACTACAATGAGATATCACCTCACACCAGTCAGAATGGCCATCATCAAAAAGTTTCAAACAATAAATGCTGGAGAGGGTTGGAGAAAAGGGAACGCTCTTACACTGTTGATGGGAATGTAAATCAATGCAGTCACTATGGAAGACGGTATGGAGATCCTTACAAAATTAAAAATAAAACCGCCGTATGACACAGCAATCCCACTCCTAGGCATATATCCTGAGGAACTCAAAATTGAAAAAGACTCATGTATCCCACTGTTCGTTGCAGCACTATTTAGAATAGGTAGAACATGGAAGCAACCTAGATGTCTATCGACAGATGAATGGATAAAGAAGTAGTGGTACGTATACACAATGGAATATTGAGCGAGTGAGTGAGTCATTCAGTCGTGTCCAACTCTTTGCGACCCTGTGGACTATACAGTCCGTGGAATTCTAGAGGCCAGAATCCTGGAGTGGGTAGCCTTTCCCTTCTCCAGGGTATTGTCCCAACCCAGGGATCAAACCCATGACGCCCACATTGCGGGAGGATCCGTTACGAACTGAGCTATCAGGGAAGTCTTCCACAGTAGCTGTTCCCAATTTCCATTCCCAGCACCAGTGGAGGAGGGTTCCCTTTTTTCCTTCTCCTCTCCAGCATTTAGTTTTTGTAGAGTCTCTCGGTGGCCATTCTGACCCATGTGAAGTTATACCTTGTTGCAATCTTGCTGCATTTCTCTAATATGCTGCAATGTTGACAACTTTTCATGAGAAGTTTTTTAAAATGGTGTGAGTTAAATTTACCTCTTTTCATTGGCTCCTTGGCCATCTGCCTTGTTTTGAATTCTTTTTCGCTGACCAACCCTAGGATATTTCAGGTGCAAGTGTTTTTTTGTTTTGTTTTGTTTTGTTTTGTTTTACTGTAGCCCCAAAGGCCTTGTAAGTAGTAAGTGCCCATCAGCACAGGTTTGTTGTTTTGGAAAGTGCCCAGAAGGTGGCAGCATTTCTTCATCTCCCTTTTTTCTTCTTGTAATTTGTTATTTCATATTGGAGTAGAGTTGGAATATTACTCAGTCATAAAAAGGAACACATTTGAGTCAGTTCTGATGAGGTGGATGAACCTAGAACCTATTATACAGAGTGAAGTGAGTCAGAAAGAGAAAGGTAAATATCGTATTCTAACATATATATACAGAATCTAAAAAAATGGTACTAAAGAATTTATTTACAGGACAGCAGTGGAGAAACAGACATAGAGAATAGACTTACAGACATGGGGAGAGGGGATGAGAGAATGAGATGTATAAAAAGATTAACATGGAAACTTACATTACCACATGTAAGATAGATAGCCAACTGGAATTTGCTGTATGGCTCAGGAAACTCAAACAGGGGCTGAGTATCAACCTAGAGGGGTAGGATGAGGAGGGAGATAGGAAGGAGGTTCAAAAGGGAAGGGATATATGTATACCTATGGCTGATGCATGTTGAGGTTTGACAGAAAACAAGAAAATTCTGTAAAGAAATTATCCTTAAATAAAAAAAGGACAAAAAAGAAATAAAATGACTTATCCACTTTTATTGGGACATATTTCAGCTTTGTGGGTAGTGATATGTGTGTATAATCCACATTAACCCAAAGCAAAGCCGTGCTCCATCTGGTACTGGCTAAATGTTCATCCCTGCAACTGAGGCAGAGCATCTCCCTCTGGTCTTTGAAGCCAGTGAGGTTGTAACCAGACCTCTGATCTTGGAATATATTTCATTCTTCTGCCATTTGTTAGCAAAGGAAAGCTCATGCATCTAGCTTTTATTTTTGAATACAGTATATTTCTGGATAATTCCCACAAACTTTACATCTCTTTTTGTGCTGTGGCTTGTGCTGAGCATCAGTTCAGTTGCTCAGTCTTGTCGGACTCCTTGCAACCCCATGGACTGCAGCATGCCAGGCCTCCCGATCCATCACCAACTCCTGGAGTTTAATCAAACTCATGTCCATCGAGTCATTGATGACATCCAACCATCTCATCCTCCGTCATTCTTCTCTTCCTACCTTCAATCTTTCCCAGCATCAACGTCTTTTACAAGGAGTCAGCTCTTTGCATTAGGTGCCTGAAGTATTGGAGTTCCAGCTTCTGCATCAGTCCTTCCAATGAATATTCAGGACTTATTTCCTTTAGGGTTGACTGATTGGATCTCCTTGCAGTCCAAGGGACTCTCAAGAGTCTTCTCCAACACTACAGTTCAAAAGCATAAATTATTCAGTGCTCAGCCTTCTCTATAGTCCAACTCTCACATCCATACTTGACTACTGGAAAAAACATAGCTTTGACAAGATGGGCCTTTGTTGGCAAAGTAATGTCTTTGCTTTTCAATATGTTGTCTAGGTTGGTCATAGGTTTTTTTCCAAGGAGCAAGTATCTTTTAATTTCATGGCTGCCGTAACCATCTGCAGTGATTTGAGAGCCCAAGAAAATAAAGTCTGTCACTGTTTCCATTGTTTCTCCATCTTTTGCCATGAAGTGATGGGACTGGATGCCATGAGCTTCGTTTTTCGAATGTTGAGTTTTAAGCCAGCTTTTTCACTCTCCTCTTTCACTTTCATCAAGAAGCTCTTTAGTTCTTTTTCGCCATAAGGGTGGTGTCATCTGAATATCTGAGGATATTGGTGTTTTTCCCGCCAATCTTGATTCCAGCATGTGTTTCATCCAGCCTGGCATTTCATGTGATGTACTCTACATATAAATTAAATAAACAGGGTGACAATATACAGCCTTGACATACTCCTTTCCCAATTTGGAACTAGTCTATTGTTCCATGTCTGGTTCTAACTATTGCTTCTTGACCTGCATGCAGATTTCTCAGGAGACAGGTAAGGTGATCTGGTATTCCCATCTCCTGAAGTATTTTCCCCATTTTGTTGTGATGTACACAGTCAAAGTATTTGGTGTAATCAATAAAACAGAAGTAGACGTTTCTCTGGTATCCTCCTGCTTTTTGAATGATCCAACAGATACTGGCAAACTGATCTCTGGTTCGTCTGCCTTTTCTAAATCCAGCTTGGATATCTGAAAGTTCATGGTTCATGTACTGTTGAAGCCTGGGTTGGGAAATTTTGAGCATTACTTTGATAGCATGTGAGATACATGCAATTGTGCAATAGTCTGCATGATCTTTGGCATTGCCTTTCTTTGGGATTGGAATGAAAGCTGACCTTTTCCAGTGCTGTGGTTACTGCTGAGTTTTCCAAATTTGCTGGCATATTGAGTGCAGAACTTTCAGAGCATCATCTTTTAGCATTTGAAATAACTCAACTAGAATTCTGTCATCTCCACTAACTTTGTTGGTGGTGATGCTTCCTAAGGTCCACTTTACTTCACATTCCAGGACGTCTGGCTCTGGGTGAATTATCACACCATTGTGGTTATCTGGGTCATGGAGATCTTTTTTTGTATAGTTCTTCTGTGTATTCTTGCTATTTCTTCTTTATATCTTCTGCTTCTGGTAGGTCCATACTGTTTCTGTTCTTTATTGTGCCCATCTTTGCTGGAAATATTCCCTTGGTATCTCTAATTTTCTTGAAGAGCTCACCAGTCTTTCCCATTCTATTGTTTTTCTCTATTTCTTGCACTGATCACTGAGGAAGGCTTTTTTATCTCTCCTTGCTATTCTTTGGAACTCTGCATTCAGATGGGTATATCTTTCCTTTTCTCCTTTGCCTTTAGTTTCTCTTCCTTTCTCAGCTATCTGGAAGGCCTCCTCAGACAACCCTTTTGCATTTTTGCATTTCTTTTTCTTGGGGATGGTCTTGATCACTTCCTCCTGTACAATGTCATGAATCTGTCCATAGTTCTTCAGGCACTGTGTCCATCAGGTCTAATCTGTTGAATCTATTTCTCACTTCCACTGTATCATTGTAAGGTATTTTTTTAGTTCATACCTAAATTAAGTCTTAAATTTGCAATAAGCAGTTCATGCTCTGAGCCACAGTCAGCTCCCAGTCTTTTTTTACTGACTGTATAGAGCTTCTCCATCTTTGGCTGCAAAGAATATAATCAGTCTGATTTCAGCATTGACCCTGGTGATGTCCATGTGTAGAGTCTTCTCTTTTGTTGTCAGAAGAAGGTATTTTCTCTGACCAGTGTGTTCTCTTGGCCAAATTCTATTAGCCTTTTCCCTGCTTCATTTTGTATTCCAAGGCCAAATTTGCCTGTTACTCCAGGTATCTCTTTGCATTCCTGTCCCTTATGATGAAAAGGACATCTTTTTTGGTATTAGTTCTAGAATGTCTTGTAGGTCTTCATAGAACCATTCAACTTCAGCTTCTTTACCATTACTGGTTGTGGCATAGAGTTAGATTACTGTGATATTGAATGGCTTGCCTTGGAAATGAACAGAGATCATTTTGTCATTTTTGAGATTGCACCCAAGAACTGCATTTTGGACTCTTTTGTTGACTATGAAGTCTACTCCATTTCTTCTAAGAGATTCTTGCCTACAGTAGTAAATATAATAGTCATCTGAATTAAATTCGCCCATTCTAGTCCATTGTAGTTCACTGATTCCTAACTGTCGATATTCACTCTTGCCATCTCTTGTTTGACTACTTTTTATTTACCTTGATTCATGAACCTAGCATTCCAAGTTCCTATGCAATATTGTTATTTACAGCATTGGACTTTACTTCCATCACCAGTCACATGCACAACTGGGCGTTGTTTGCCCTTTGATTCCATCTCCTCATTCTTCTGGAGGTATTTCTCCACTCTGCTCCAGTAGCACATTGGGCAATTACTGACCTGGGAGCGCAGTGACACACAGTTGTGGACTCTTCTACGATTTGGGTCTCCTGCAGAGTCACATTCATTGACCTGCATTTTGGCCACAGAAAACATCAGCCTGCTACATTAACAAGTGTAGAAATCAAACCTGCTTGAACTCTGTGGGGGAAGTCAGGGAGGGATGATGTGAGAGAATAGAATTGAACATGTGTATTACCATAGGTGAACTAGATGACCAGTCTAGGTTTGATTCTTGAAACAGGGCACTCAGAGCCAGTGTACTGGGACAACCCCGAGGGATGGGATTGGGAGGGAGGTGGGAGGGGTTCAGGATGGGGGACACATGTACACCCGTGTCAATATGTGGCAAAAACCGCCGCGATATTGCAAAGTAATAAGCCTCCAATTAAAATAAATAAAAACAACTGTTTATAAAACGAGAAATGGTGAATTATGGAAAGCTTTTCCTATCAGGTTGTTGAATCTTTCAAAGTTTAAAATTAACTTGCATATTGTGCTCTATCTATTGGGAACCACAAATATAAAAAATAGTCATTTTATGCAAATACTAGCAAAAAAAAGAACCTGTTGTGGTGTTTATCATGCAAATGCAGTTGAGGAAACTGGTGACCACATCATATAGGATTTCCTTTATGACAATCCCTGGTGACTCTGCTCTGGTTTCTCTACCAGTATTTTTCCCTGGCAGTTGCTCTTTTCTATTATGGATATTGTGAGTTTTTGTTTTGGTTGTTAAGAAAATCAGAACGAAATATGCTCTTTATGTTTAACCACTGAGTTGAACTTGATAGCATATGTATGTGTACTTACCCAATTTTGACCTATTTTCTCATCTTATTTTTATTTCACTTTCTTTCTGTCTCTCTGTCACACACACACACACACACACACACACACACACACACACACACACACACACACACACGCATTCTGTTATATGTATCTCACTCCTTCCCCAAATTACTTTCTTTGGTGTGGTTAAAATATGCACATCAATATTTTTCAGTTTAACCATTTATAAATGTACAAGTCAATGGCATTAAATACATTCATAAAGGTGAAGTAATCATCACCACCATCTACATCCTGATTTTTTTCTTCATCTCTAACAGAAACTCTGTATCCTTTAAACCATAACTTCCCCCTCAACCCCTTCCTCCCATCCCCAAGTAACCTCTGTTCTATTAATATCTTTTGTCTCTATGAATTTGCCAATTTTAGGCACCTCATATGAGTAGAATCCTACAATATCTGTCCTTCAGTGTCTGACTTACTTCACCAGGCATGATGCATTCAGGCCCATTCACATTGTAGCATGAATCAAAATGTCATTCCTTTTTATAGATGAATAAAATTCCCTCAAATCCATTTTGAAAGAAGGCATGTTACTGAGTCCAAGTTCATCCTACTTGTCCCCCTCTATAGGAAACAGGCCTTGGTGACCCAGTAACCAGTTTGGTAACATCATCTTCAAGGACATTTTGTTGTTGTTGTTGCTGTTGCTGAAACACTTTGAGTTTAATTTGTTGACATATGGGTTGTACTTAGACAAATACTATGCTCTCAGTTCAGTTCAGTTCAGTCATTCAGTTGTGTCCAACTCTTTGCCACCCCATGAACTGCAGGACACCAGGCTCCCTCCCTGTCCATCACTAACTCCCGGAATTTACTCAAACTTATGTCTACCGAGTTGCCATCCAACCATCTCATCCTTTGTTGTTCCTTTCTCCTCCCGCCCTCAGTCTTTAACAGCATCATGGTCTTTTACAAAGAGTCAGTTCTTCTCATCAGGTGGCCAAAGTATTGGAGTTTCAGCTTCAGTATCAGTCCTTCCAATGAATATTCAGGACTAATCTCCTTTAGGATGGACTGGTTGGATCTCCTTGGAGTCCAAGGGACTCTCAAGAGTCTTCTCCAACACCACAGTGCAAAAGCATCAATTCTTCGGCCCTCAGCTTTCTTTATAGTCCAACCCTCACATTCATACTTGGCTACTGGAGAAACTATAGCTTTGACTAGATGGACCTTTGTTGGCAAAGTAATGTCTCTGGTTTTTAATATTCTGTCTAGGTTGGTCATAACTTCTCTTCCATAATTAAAAGCAAGCATCTTTTAATTAAATTAAAAGCTCCAGTCACCATCTGCAGTGATTTGGGAGCCCCCCAAAATAAAGTCTGTCCCTGTTTCCATTGTTTCCCCATCTATTTGTCATGCAGTGATGGGACCAGATGCCATGAACTTAGTTTTCTGAATGTTGAGTTTTAAGCCAACTTTTTCACTCTCCTCTTTCACTTTCATCAAGAGGCTCTTTCAACATGGGAAAATGCCACCTTTGTCATTGTATATACCAATGAATAAACACATTTGCACCAGGATACCAAAGAGTTCTCAGGAAGGAAGTTTATTACAAGCCAATAAAATATAAAGGTTTGTTCTTGTCTGCATTCCCTTCCTCCTTCATTTGTTTTACACAGAAGCAGACATTGCTAGAAATGTCATCAAGGGTGTTGACTTCACCAATAATCCACCATCTCTTATTTTCAGATGTGCAATGTTCTCCTGGTGAAGAATGCTCTGAAACAGTCTGAGGGTCTCAGAGGTGGGGACTATGCAGGGCAAGTCTTAGCAGGTGAAATCTGGTGGGTTCTTCCCAAACAATCTTGAGTGTTTGCATCAATGAATGATAACTGCTTATAGAAAAATTTAACATGTAATATGTTTTTATAATTAGGATTAATTTTGGAAGAGTTAAATCCACTTAAGAGTTTAATTGATGTATAGTTGCTTTACAATATGGTGTTAGTTTCTGCTGTGCAACACAGTGAATCCATCATATGTATGTGTGTATATATGCATATATCCCTCCCTCTTGGACCTTCCTCCTTCCTGCCCCATCCCACCCATCTAAGTCATCACAGAGCACTGAGCTGAGCTCCTTGTTACACAGCAGCTTCCCACTGGTTATTGTTTCACCCATGGAGTGCATATATATCAATCCTAATCTCCCAGTTCATCCTAGTCTCCCTCCCCTCCATGTCCACAAACCCATTCTCTACGTCTGCATCTCTGTTCCTGCCCTGTACATAGTTTCATCAGTACCGTTTTTCTAGATTCCACATACGTGAGTTAATATATACTATTTGGTTTTCTCTTTCTGACTTGTTTCGATCTGTATGACAGACTCTCGGCCCATCCACATCTCTGCAAATCCACTTTGAGGTTTCTTGGTCATCATTCATTTTGGCACAATAACATCTTTCAATAACTGGCTTTGTCCATTTGGGCCACGACTGGCCTTCTGCTCGAGTGAGTCTCTCCCTTACCATGCCTCTCCGGCTACAAAAGTGTGAGATCAGTGTAATGATGTCTGTCAGAGCTCCATTCACCATTTGTAAAATAGACATAATAGGACTTCATGAAGTTTGTATGAGAAAAGAAGTTAAGAAAGGGTCAGGCTTCTGATAAATTAAATGTTATTTATCTTCTCTCTTATTTGAATCAGGAGTTGTGGGGCAAGACAGATGGGACAAATGGTTGTCAAAAGGCTGCAAGGCAGGAATTTAAGTTTAAATGCAGTTGAGAAAATGATTTGATAAATAACCAATGTCCTGTTAAGTTGGAATATTTGTTTGATGTGGATTTTGAAGCATGACTACTTAGGTGAAACACTTAACAACAACATCAGCTGATATTATAGATTATAACATAGCGCCACAGAATTTGTGATTGATTCACAGGTATGAAATAGCCCAGCTGTTTAGCATAGTAACTACTTCTCTATGTAATGTAATTTGAAGACATGGAGGAAAATTTAGACACCAAAATAAGATTAGGTCTTTGTAAAAACATTCAAAACTAAAAATCAGCATTACTCCAAGTGTTTGTCTTTGGTCAGCCCTGTTGTCTTTTTACCTGTCGTTTTATAGATTTTTATCTCTGTGATTTTAAAGCTGGTATTAACTGGTGCTTCTTTATAGTAGCCATCGATACTATTATATATTTAATTCGATGGAGAATTGGCAAATTTTAATTGATTCATCCAGTTTAGATATGAACTTTGGGTTGTTCAAATCAAGATGAACTTCTCCTTTAAGGAACTTTTCCATATATATTGATACAGATGTCTTCGAGCTCAGTCTCACATTAATAATGTAAACAAGAGTTTAAAGATTCAGTGTTATCAAGTATGAATGATATAATGCACATTAAAAACACAATTGTAGAATCATGTACATGGTGCTAATGCAGTCAGCATCAAACAACCAACCTGAAACATTTTCTCATGTTATCAGCAGAATCAAAAATGAAATATTCCCAGCATGTTAGGGAGGCAGTTGATATACCTCAACTAAGTTAATGAGGAAACATTTATTGAATTCAATATACAGCAGTAGCCCAGATACTTTTACTTGTTAACATCAGCCTGATTACTTTGATCTTAGTTATGACATAGATAGATTTCATGGCATGACTTTACAAAGCAGTTTAGTAATGTTAATTGCTTTTTACCTGGATACCCACAGATCATAGGTTCTGCTCTGAGACATGGTAAGTAAGGAATTATTAAATTCATTTCACATGTTGGAAATCCGAGGGAAGCGCATACACCCAGTGAGGAGCAAATCGGCATATATACTAAAGCTCGCTCTCTCTCTCTCTCTTTTTTTTTTTGAGGGGAGGCTATTTTGCCACTCTAAGTTACTGCTGTTTCAAGATTAAGTTTAGGGAATTCTCTGGCTCTCCAGTGGGTAAGACTCCATACTTTCACTACTGAGGGCGTGGGTTCAATCCCTGGTCAGGGAACTAAGATCCTGCAAGCCAAAAAAAAAAAAAAAGAACTTTATCTAAACTGATTGGAGGTGGAGAAAAAGGCAGAATAAATTTGAGAATGAGTGAATGGCAGTGAATAATTTCTTTTCCTAATTCCTTTTTTACTCCGAAGTAGAGCAATGAGGGAAAAAAAGAAAACCTCTCAACTCCCCAGGTATTTCCCCAACCTGAGCTTCGTCAACCACGTCGTCGTTTAAACCAGCAGAGCCTGGCTCTTCTGTGTAACCCAGCAGAGTTACTCTGTTGGATAAAAGCATCTGGATATTGAAACCTGACTGATTCACAGTTTTCTAACTTGTTATTGTGCAGTTCTGTGCAGTGGTTTGTAAAATTGTTACAGTCAACCACACAACATAATAAACTCAAGCAATGGTGAATATGTTTTAGTGTATCCTGTCATGAATAGAGAGTCACAGTGAGTTAGAAATGAAAAGATAGTTTTGGCTGAATAAAGGTGAATGTTATTAACTGACTGATTAAATAAGATTCCACTAAGTTCTTAAGGACCTGCAGTTGGTGTATATGACTGTGAATTTGGACGTGTAAATATCTGTCAAGTTTTTTCTTTGATTTCATAGTAGGGAAATATATTATTGAATGATGTTAAAGGATAGTCTTTAATTGCTAGCGAAGCCTTCACTCTGTAATATTCTGGCCATATACCAGGTAATGGTTAACTTATTTGGGGGCTAATGGAGAAATATCTTGGGATTATTATAATAAATCTTAATATCATAAAATAAAAGTACCAATTTATAATATTTGAAGAATGATATATTAAATTTCCAGGCAAGTAGAATGCATTTGTAAATTGACATTTGGCCAATTTTCTTTGAAATTACACACTTTTATATAAAATTCTACAGTTGTTTTATGGTTGGATATGAAAACTTATCCTATTCTTTATAAACTGGCAAGTTATTGTTCTTTGTAGAAATTTTAGAAATCAAAAACTAGTGTTTTAAAATAAAAGAATGCATGCTTATCCCTTTAAAAAGCTGAGCAATATGTAATTATATGAATGAAAAGGCACAGCCATTTCATTTTCTTCCCTCAGCCCTAACCACATTCTGCAGTGTAGGGATTCCAGATGTCACTCTTTGTATTTATTAATATAAACAAATGCATTGGTTTTCATATAGACATACTCATATACACATTCAGTTACAAAAGATAACTTGTTTCATTCAAACTGTTCTGAAATCTGTTTGTTTTTTACTTGACAGTGTATCCTAGACATCTTTTCCTTCAAAATGTATGTACATGCTTAATTGCTCAGTCATATCTGACTTATGCAACCCCATGGGCCGCAGCCTGCTAGCTCCTCTGTCCATGGGGATTCTCCAGGCAAGAATACTGAAGTGGGTGGCCATACTTTCCTCCAAGGGATCTTCCCAACCCAGGGACTGAACCCAGGTCTCCCTCATTGCAGGTAGATTCTTTACCATCTAAGCCACCACCAGGGAAGCCCAAGAATACCAGAGTGGGTAGCCTATCCCTTTTCCAGCAGATCCTTCTGACCCAAGAATTGAACTGGGGTCCCCTGCATTGCAGGTGGATTCTTTACCATCTGAACTACCAGCGAAGCCCTCAGAATATATAGAATGACCTTAATATTTTTAGTGTTTCCCCACTGTATCATGTAATAATGTTTATTTAACCAATTCTTTGGTAGTAGTGTCTCCTTTTCATTATTTGAAGTACTGTTCAGAGAATATCTTTCAACATGTATCCCCTAAGTGATTAAATTTGGTTTTCTCCAACTTAATATTAGTATGATTATTATATATAACATAATCACATTATATATATTAATTAATATTGTATATTATGTTACTTAAATATTCAGTATGAATTACTGGATTGCAGAAAGTCAGGAGAAAAAACATATATAAACTGGGGCTTCCCTGGTGGCTCAGAGGTTAAAGCATCTGCCTGGAATGAGGGAGACCCGGGTTTGATACCTGGCTCGCGAAGATCCCCTGGAGAAGGAAATGGCAACCCACTCCAGTACTCTTGCCTGGAGAATCCCGTGGAAGGAGGAGCCTGGTAGGCTATGTTGCAAAGAGTCGGACACGACTGAGCGACTTCACTTCACTAAACCCATATATAACCTTTATATCTGTATATTCTATGTTAACCAATAATATATACAATAAACTAGCTAATATACATTTTTCTTCATCACGTCCTTGCATTTGTAGAAAGCACTGCATATAACAATGCTTCTCAATCTTAGCTGCACTTTAGGCTTTTAAAATTATGGTTCCCAGATTGCATTAATTAAATTAGAGGCTCTAGCATGGGAGACCTAGGCTTTGTAATGCTCCCCAGATGATTCCATTGTGAATCAGTGTTGAAAACCACTGACTGTGTAACACAAGGAGCACAGCCTGGCATTCTGTGATGACCTAGGATAGAAAGGTGGGGAGGGAGGCACTATGTGTATATATATATATATCCCCTGTAGATATACCTAGATATATATGGTTGGTTCATGTTGTTATATGGCAGAAACCAACAACCACATCATAAAGCAATTATCCTACAATTAAAAAGAAATAACAATAAAGAAAATAAAGAAGGAAGACTGACTAGACAGAGTATCTTCTTTAGATTGAGATGCTGCTCAGAGAAAAATAGAGAGGATGCAAGGAAAAAATTTCAGTAAGTTAGTCATCAAGAATTTTATATACATGAAAAACATGTCCACAGAATGCTAATTTTTTGCACGAGACTGAAAGTGTCCTTTTTATGGTTTAATTTGGTTAATGGAAGTGAAGGAACAAGTTGCAGCATCTTGCTGGGTTTGTGGAGGTAACAGGATGGGGTAACAGGCTCCCCACAGGATGGGACTTGTTACCAGCTATGCTGGCTCATGGCATCTCTCCTCCGAGGCAGTTGTTTGGGTGGTATTACTTCTCTACTTATTGTCATCACTTTTCCACTCGTGCTTCTTTTTCCTGGTAGAGGGGACCTTCCTTGAGCAGGGACCCCATCCCAAGTTCATAGTAGAGCTAACACAAACAACTTTGAATCAGTATTGTGTCATGAGTAAATGACTTTGGTCCTCCAAAGGAAGGTAACAGCTAACTAAATAGATCTGATCACCATACGAAAAGATTGGTTCTGTTTTCACTCTTTAAAATTCTTGTAAGCCAGATTGAGAGCAAAATACATTTTATCTGGAGAGATATCAGAATACATTTCACTTCCAGTTGGATTGTCTTTAAGAAAAATAGAAGAAAGGTGATTTTGCATCATATACAACTGGAGTAAGTGTAAGAAAAAGATGATAAAGAAGAGTATTAGGAAGAAAAAAAGACATTTTATTTAATACGGTAATGAGTACATTCTTCAGAAAGGCAGAGAAATATTACACTCTTTTCTAAAAATAATTGTATTTAAGCAAGAAATAATTGTAAGGAAACCTGGTTCCGTGAAAGTGCATTTTCATCAGAATGGAAAAGACTTCGTGTGGAATAAAGATGGTACCTAAAAACCAGGAAGGGTCAGATCAGCACTGGAATGAGGTGTGACAACTACACTAAAAGGAAATATTCTAGAAGTTCAGTTAAAATGACTGAAAATATGAACATTATCATGTTTAATGTCTAATATTAAAATGAATGAGACAGGCATGACTCAGGAAAGAATGAGAATGATTCTGCTGTACTCCAGGAATCTAAGACCTTGGTGTAAAATACCTCATTCAACTGTTGGAGAAAGAACAGAATAGTTTAGCCATCCTTGCAAACTTGTAATATCTGAGGAAATGAAAAATAGTATTTTAATGGCCCAAGGCATGATGTAGGTGATGACAGACATTGTCAATTTAATATAGATTTGATTTCACTACTGCGTAAATTCAGAAATAGGGAAGGCCCAAGTATATGGGAATAAAGGTGTGAATATATGAAGATGTGGATTGTGAAAAGGAGAAATATTTTTATCATGTTTGTAATGATAATTATCTGCAATAAATAATTTCCCTGTATTTA
The DNA here is from genome assembly GCF_001704415.2 of Capra hircus. NCBI lineage: Eukaryota > Metazoa > Chordata > Mammalia > Artiodactyla > Bovidae > Capra > Capra hircus. Next base: position 92,816,952 of record NC_030821.1, read on the forward strand.
TTTCTTACATTTAATATCAATACTTTCAAAACAGTTTTAAATTTGACATCCTTAGAAGCATAATGGTGAAATAATTTTATCATGATCTTCTGTCTCAAAGAAACAAAACCAGTCCACCTCTATGTGGTTTTATTCTCCAATTTATTATTTTATTCTGAACATCTTCAGTTGTCTGTGTTGTATATTTTATCATTATCAGTGTTATATGCAGGCCTAATTAGGAATGTCTTTTCTCATATATAAAGGGATCAAGATTTTCAAGTGATAACTTTAAAACAGAATTTTAGGACAATACTTGTTTGTTCGAAGTAATTGTTTAATAAAATAAAATAAACTAGATAGGCATCATATTAAAAAGCAGAGACATTACTTTGCCAACAAAGGTCCGTCTAATCAAAGCTGTGTTTTTTCTAGTAGTCATGTATGGATGTGAGTTGGGCTATAAAGAAAGCTGAGCACCAAAGAATTGATGCTTTTGAACTGTGGTGTTGGAGAAGACTCTTGAGAGTCCCTTGGACTGCAAGGAGATCTAACCAGTCCATCCTAAAGGAAATCAGTCCTGAATATTCATTGGAAGAACTGATGCTGAAGCTGAAGCTTCAAGACTTTGGCTCCTGATGCAAATAACTGACTCATTTGAAAAGACCCTGATGCTGGGAAAGATTGAACGTGATAGGAGAGGGGGACAACAGAGAATGACATGGTTGGATGGCATCACCACTCAATGGACATGAGTTTGAGTAAGCACTGGGAGTTGGTTTTGGACAGGAAGGCCTGGTGTGCTGCAGTCCATGGAGTCACAGAGTCAGACACGGCTGAGTGACTGAACTGAACTGAACTGAGATGGCCTGTTGAAATGTATGTGGTTCATTATTTCAGAATATTTTCATTTCTAATACCACTTTTTCTTACTCTGTTCCTGCTGAGGATCAAGGTATAGCTTTTAGTAATAAATTATGGCATTATGAAAAACTGAAGATTTTAGAAGGTATGAACATTTTATAGAATCAGAATTATATTGCTGGTAGAAAGACTCTAGAGATTAGCCATCCACGGGCTTAAAGCTCAACATTCAGAAAATGAAGATCATGGCATCCGGTCCCGTCACTTTATGGGAAATAGATGGGGAAACAGTGGAAACAGTGTTCAGACTTAATTTTGGGGGGCTCCAAAATCACAGCAGATGGTGACTGCAGCCATGAAATTAAAAGACGCTTACTCCTCGAAAGAAAAGTTATGACTAACCTAGACAGTGTATTCAAAAGCGGAGACATTACTTTGCCGCCTAAGGTCCATCTAGTCAAGGCTATGGTTTTTCCTGTGGTCATGTATGGATGTGAGAGTTGGACTGTGAAGAAGGCTGAGCGTTGAAGAATTGATGCTTCTGAACTGTGGTGTTGGAGAAGACTCTTGAGAGTCCCTTAGACTGCAAGGAGATCCAACCAGTCCATTCTGAAGGAGATCAGCCCTAGGATTTCTTTGGAAGGAATGATGCTAAAGCTGAAACTCCAGTACTTTGGCCACCTCATGCGAAGAGTTGACTCATTGGAAAAGACTCTGATGCTGGGAGGGATTGGGGGCAGGAGGAGAAGGGGACGACCGAGGATGCGATGGCTGGATGGCATCACAGACTCGGTGGACGTGAGTCTGAGTGAACTCCGGGAGTTGGTGATGGACAGGGAGGCCTGGCGTGCTGCGATGCATGGAGTCGCAAAGAGTCAGACACGACTGAGAGACTGAACTGAACTGAACTGAACCCTCTATTACAGATGAAAAACCAGGGCCCAGCAGGTAGTTATTTAGATTCTGATGAGCTGTGAGTACAATCCTAACTCTTGATTCCTAGTTTACTGCTCTTCTGTGTCATAATACACTGATTTTTTAAGCCTAAGTATTTGTCCCCTACAATCCCCCTTCCCATTAGCATTCCTTTTCATCAGGAAAATAAAAATTGTTCTCTTCCTCTACCTTAAAGCTTGCCTGAAAATGTACAGATGGAAATAATGTTAGCACAGCCTGAACCAGAAGATACCTGATCTGAGTGTTTATACTATTTTATGATAAAGGTCAGGTTGGAAAAGTCAGCCTGGATTAAAGGCAAAAACCAGCATAAGCACTAACAGCAGTATCTACTAAAACTGTAAAGCAAAGACTGGCCACATGTTGACCCCCCCCTTTTTTTTTTATAAAGCCACTAAAATATGAATAAACCCTTGCATCATAAATTATGTATTATTGACACTAATTTTTTGACTTTTGGAATATATTTTTATAATTATATTTTCATGTATTCATGTATAACTCTGGTTGAAAACACAAATCCAATGACCCTAAGGAATTTAATTCTCTCAGCTCAAAAATAAGACTTTTTGAATGATTTCGTCAGAAGGTTATTATGCCTTCATTTAAAGGGGTCATGTAAGACCTCAGGAGAAATACTTGCTTAATGTTGTGTATTTAAACACAGGCATTTTTATTAAAACCCTAATTTACATATGCTTATGAAATATAAAAGAAAGAGGAGAAATAAAATCTGACAGGAATATCTTGACAAATGCCCCAAAGAAATATAATCTTACTTTGTAGTGGGTAGTTTCTTCCATGTATAAAGGAATTTAAGGACACCCTTTCATAGACAAATTAGAAAATCTGTCATCTTAGGATAATGATGAATTATCATTAGCTATGTTTAATAGATGGCATTCTAGGATATATATCTTGACATACAACGTACCTTGGATTTTTTTTCCTCTTTTATAGACAGGCTTCCCTGATGGCTTAGCTGGTAAAGAATCTGCCTGTAATGAGGGAGACCTGGGTTCAATCCCTGGGTTGGCAAGACCCCCTGGAGAAGGGAATGGCAACCCATTCCAGTGTTTTTGCCTGGAGAGTCCCATGGACAGAGGAGCTGGGCAGGCTGTAATCCATGCGGTTACAAAGAGTCGGACACCACTGAATGACTTTCACTCACTCACTCACACATGGGAAGATCCTCAAATAAATTGTTATGAAGTACAGCAGAGGAACTATATAAGTTTGGGGGACACACTTGATTAAAGTTACACATTTGAATAAAATTATAAGGACCAAGGAAGGGAACATTAATCAAAGAGTCTTTATTGGGTTCCTGATCCTTTAAATAATATTTATGGTCCACATATTTATGTGGTAGGCATTAGGGCATATAACAATGACTGAAGTGGACAATAATACATTTTAGCAAGGCATACTTTTTACTGTCAAAGGTGTATCATCAGTGCTTTGAATGCTTACAAGGAAGGGAGCATTCGAGAGTAAGCTTGGGGATGCGGAGAGCAGATAGAACAGAGAGCCCTGCAGGGCAGAATCGCTGTAGGGGTGGAGGCAGGCTGAGTTCTGGGACTCTGTCCATTGTGGAGCCCCCTGTGATGCAGATTCCGCATGGGCTCCTCTAATGGACCCTGACTGTTGTTGCCCACTGGCTAAGTCAGGTCCAGCTCTTTGTGACCCCATGGCCTATGGCACACCAGGCTTCACTGTCCTCCATTGTCTCGTGGAGTTTACTCAAATTCACATCCTTTGGGTCATGAGCCTGGTAGGTCTGTCTGTTTCCCACCTTGTAGTAACCATCTCATTCCATTGCCTATCCCCTTGGCACACCCCCCCACTGCTCCCCACCATGTTTTCTTGCCTTTTCTCACTCCTGACTCTGAATCATTTTGAGCCGTGAATTTTCTTGCATCTGAGATCCAGCCCTGGTACCTGGCATGGGGCGGGTGCTCTGTGGTTTCTGCTTAATCGATATGCTAGCAGTTATCTGACAAAGCGTACAGGGGTTGTAGAGAAACAGCATCTTTGTGCTTGACCATCTGCATTACATTAGAAACATAATGATTGAAAACATCTTTCCCTTTGAATTTTTTAAGACCAAATACCAGTTTCGGGGAGGAGAGGTCCTATGGGAGAGAGGGTTGTAGCTGCCCCACTCTTTCCAAGTAATGTCTGCCAGTTCTTCCCCAATCACAAGTAGCTACAACTGGACTTAAAAAACAAGATGTGAATTTACCTTTGTAAAGTGAAAAAAATTAAAAAATTAAATAAAAAAAAAGATGTGAATTTACCTTCAAAGCGTCTCGTAGACCGAGGTTCCAATCAGATTTCCACTCCAAAGCTATTATACTTCGAGCAAGCTGCTGGCTATTGGAAATCACTGCAAATAATTATTTAATCATGTTATAAAAACACAATCTATAGAACAAAACCCCAACCAAGCCCCCTGCCCTAGATGCTAGAGGGAAACCCATGCCTTAGAGGGAAAATGGAAAGTAGAAATATACTTGAATTCATGCCTGGAAACCCCCTCCCCGCACCACCTTGAACTCCCATGATGAGTACTGTTTTCGGTTCTCTCTGGACTCTGTGCAGAAATTCTGGCTTGTGGGAGTGAAAGCGTGAGCATCCCTGTGTGCTAAATTCACATAGTGAAAATTAAATTCCAAGCCTTCCCTAGAAGAACTTTGTAACAACCTGACCCAGCGTTACCCCTGGTATTTGCTTCAGAAAATCATTTGAAACGTAACTGTTGTCTTTGGTTTCAAGTTTATAATCAGAGCAGTTTGAAATCTATTGGCACTGAACATGAAAGCCAACGATGAAAATGGGAACATATGAACACTGAATATAGGTAGTGATGAATCACAGTGCATCAGCTTTCAAGTATTGCAATTATCCACCTAAAAATACCCGAAGGCGCCCTGTGCCCTTCCCTACTGTTTACCCTGGTTGCTGCTTGAAAAACCTCGAGAGCTGCTACGTGTTGGCTTTTAAGTGATAATGTTAGAACTCTCCAAGATATATATATATATATTTTACTTACCAATTATCTTTTAGTTGCTATATATTTGTCTTGTGAGATAAATATAGTAAGTCACTAATCACACTAATTGAGGGTGGGCATGGGTAGCATTATGGGATTTACAGATTAGTCACACTTAGAAGGAGAGGGAGTCAGTATTAGCTGGATTATATCAGTGATGCAAATTAAAACAAAAACAAAAACAAAAACTTAGTGCAGACTTTGATCTTGGACTCTGAGCCCTAGGGTTAGCTGCCAAATGATGTCAGATTCCTATTGTTAACTATTAAAGAACCCAAACAGGGTTTTGGCTTATAGCATCTCCGGATCTTTATTGGAGCTCAGAAAGTCTCCGCCATTATTATGCTTAACCACGATGACCTTGAGTTTGTGGAAAGACCATCTTTCCGTCTAGAATTTATGTGTGTGTGCACGCGCTTATGTGCTCAGTCCCCTCAGTTGTGTCCCACTCTTTGCAATGCTATGGACTGTGTAGCCCACCAGGCTCCTCTTTTCACAGGATTTTCCTGGCAACAATACTGGAGTGGGTTGCCATGCCCTGCTCCAGGGGATCTTCCCAACCCAGGGATCAAACCCACCTCTCCTGCACCTCCTGCATTGCAGGCAGATGCTTTACCCTAGAGCCACTGTGTGTGTGTTTTCTCCTTAAAAAAGTCAGAGTGGGGGAGGGAAGAGATAGAACAAAAATTAAAGCTCTACAAATAAAGTTCAACTATTGTCAACATTGAGACCAGTAGTAAGGCAAGTATATTGGATAGTAAGACAAAGAAACTGCAGCTGGAGTGGGGGGAGAACAGAAGAAAAGAAAGTACTGCAAGAGAGGCAGAAAATAGCCAGATGGGTTGGTTTCCTGGGAGGTTTCCCTACAGCTCTGGATGAGAGGAGAAAATAACTTTGAAAATTAACTCTTTCCTCTCACTTGTAGCAAAACACTTAATTTAATATTGTACTGAAAGTCCTTGAGTTCAAACAGAGGTGAGGGATGAAAAATTTACTAAGTCAAGTGGATTTCCTTTCCACCAGCTTCATTCATGTCTTATTTTCTAAACTAGAAAAGTTAATTTATGTCCCAATTAAAAATGTGTCAGAAAACAATCTTACCTGATTTAAGTGCTTATTTAAAAATATATTTTCACATTTGTGCTGTCATTATTTTAATAAGACAAAAATCAAGAAAATATGCAACCCCCTAATTAATTTCTAGAAAAAATGTTTTTACAAACATAGGTTTCTCTCAGTGACATACACTTTTGTCTAGACACACATGGATGTGGGTGAACTGCAAGGGAAAGCCGCCTGCATTTGCTGGGAAAGAAAAGGCTGTCGGGAGTACACTGGTTGCCCTGTGGCCTGTTTGCTTTTTGCCTCTCGCCCAGTTCACAGATGTAAGCATCCTTTCTGAGTGCAGTCTGATATGCCTTTAAAAACAGGAGCATATACATGTTGACCTGAGCCCATGAGCTGAATTATCCTGAGAAGGAGAGGAGAGCTTCCTCTGTGGAACCTGCCTGAGATTATGCAGTTGGGATTAAGCACATGGACAGCTGAATTTAGAGAATTGCCTGATAGATGTAAGAAATTCTGGAATGAGGTCTTTGACTGGGTTTCCCAGGTGGTACAGTGGTAAAGAACCCGCCTTCCAAAGCAGGAGACTCAGGTTCAGTCCCTGGATCAGAAAGATCCCCTGGAGAAGGAAATGGCAATCAACTCCAGTATTCTTACCTGGGACATCCACATGGACCAAGGAGCCTGGCGGGCTACAATCCAGGGGGTCGTAAAGAGCCTGACACGACTGAGAATGCACGCACAACAGCATCTTTGACTTCGGGAAATAAAATGCCCCCCGGTGGCTATTCTTCTGTCCCACGGTGTGTTCATGTCACAAGACTGACTCAGAATAGGGTGGCTCAGACAGCCAGGCTTAGCTGCAGAGGAGCTTCTGAATAGTCAGTGGATTTAGAAGTAACTCCCTAAACCCTTTCAGTCACGTTGACTCTAAGCAGAACTTGGTCCCCAAGTGTTGGCTCCCAGTCCGCATGGGAGGTTTCGCATGTACTCCCACACAGAGCTCCCACACCATCCTGGTATCCCGAGTCAGCTCAGCTCGGACACCATGGAGCCGGAGATGGGTCACGTCCTGTAGGTCTAGGGGTCAGTCCCTCGGACTGCCCCACCCCTGCCTCAGAAGGCAGTCCCAAGTCTAGGTTTTCACTTAGGCACATGGCCAACTGTATAGATGGAAGGTTCCAATGCTATCAGGTTCTATAACTATAGATCACAGGTCCCGGTGATCCTCTCCCTGGGTTCAATTAATTTTCTTGAGCAGCTCACAGAACTCAGAGAAGGATTTGACAGGCACACCTCAGACATACTTCAGGCTGGATTCCAGTCCACCACAATGAAGCAGACATTGCTTCCCTGTGAGCCACTGTATTTTTCCCAGTACATACAAATGATTTGTTTACACCTTACTGTGGTCTGTTAAGCGTAAACTAGCATTATGTTTTAAACACACATTGTTGTTCAGTCACTAAGTCATGTCTGACTTTTTGCGACCCCATGGACTGCAGCTCACCATGCTTTCCTGTCCTTCATTATCTTCCAGAGTTTAAACTCATGTCCACTTAGTCCATGATGACATCCAACCATCTCATCCTGTCCTCCCCCTTCTTCTCTTGCCCTCAGTCTTTCCCAGTACCAGGGGAGTTGGCTCTTTGCATCAGGTGGCCAAAGGGTTGGAGCTTCAGCTTCAGCATCAGTTCTTCCATTGAATATTCAGGGTTGATTTCCTTTAGGGTTGACTGCTGATCTCCGGACTGTCCAAGGCACTCTCAAGAATCATTTCCAGCTCCATAATTCAAAAGCACAAATTCTTTGGCACTCAGCCTTTTTTATGGTCCAATTCTCATATCCATTCATGACTACTGGAAAAACCATAACTTTGACTATATGGACCATTGTCAGCAAAGTGATGTCTCTGCTTTTTAATGCTCTATCTAGGTTGGTCATAGCAAGCGTCTTCTAATTTCATGACTGCAGTCACTGTCCACAGTGATTTTGGAGCCCAAGAAAGCAAAATCTGTCACTGCTTCCACTTTTTCCCCTTTGATTTGCCTTGAAGTGACATAATCTTAATTTTAAAATACCGTATTGCTAAAAATCACTATCATCTGCGCCTTCATGGAGTCATAATCTTGCTGATGGAGGGTCTTGCCCCCATGCTGATGACTGCTGAGTGATCATGGTGGTGTTTCTGGCAATTTCTTAAAATAAGACAACAGTGAAGTGTGCTGCACTGATTGGGTCTGCCTCCCACGGCTGATTTCTCTGTAGCATATAGTGCTGTTAGACAGCATTTTACTCACAGCAGAGCTACTCTCAGAGTCGGAGTCAGTCCTCTCAAACCCCTGTGCTGTTTTATCAACACAGTTTATGGTACAGTCTAAATCCTTTGCTGTCATTTCAACAATCAGTCAAGTTTGCCATCTTATGTGAGCGCTATTCATGGTGTCCCAAATAATTACAATAGGAGCCTCACTGATCACATCACCCATGATAGATATAATAATAATTAAATGTTTGAAATGGTACAAGAATTACCAAAATATGACTCAAAAACATGAAGTGAGCAAATGCTATTGGAAAAATGGCAAGACGTAGGACACAGGGTTGCCACAAACCTTCAATTTGAAAAAATAAAAATAAAGAAAAAGAAAATGCAATATCTGCCAAACAATACAATGAAATGCAATAAAATAAAATGAGGTATGTCTGTGTTTACTAGATCACTGGTTTGTCCTAAAAAGATGTAACTCAGGAATAGCCATATGGAAGTGATGCAGAGAGCAGTGGGTGGGGAAAGGGCACAGAGGTTTCATGGCCCTGTCAAGTTCATCACTCTCCCAGAATTTCCATGTGTTCAGAAGAGCCTGAGTAGAGGTTTTTCAATCAAAAAATGTTTGTCAGTAGCTACTATTTTTGTGAATCTGTGGTGGGGGTGATGGGATATTATAAACCAGAGTTTACAAGCCATCTTCCAAAATATTCTTTGGTGATTTAGTGTAGAGCATCAGTGTGGACTGTCTACAGGTTCTGGACCACAGATTTCCAAACTAAGGTAGATCCTCATGCTGGTAATTACACAGGCTAGTTAGAAGTTTTTGGAGAGTGGTGATTTGCAGGACTTGAGGGGGTGGGTCCTCTTTTTAGCCCCTCCTTCTTTTCTCTGTTTCTTGGGATACTGAAGTCAGCCCTTTGGTTTATTGCTTCCACACTATCTCTAGCCCATGGATCAGGCCTTTCTGCTTCATGTTATAGATCTGTTCTGACTCTATTTTCCACACACTGAACTGCTGCTTCTCTGCTGGCCTCTTCTGATTAAAACTTGGGTTGAGCTGTCTGCTTGGCTGTTGGGGGGTGGGGCATCGCGTTGTCTCTTGTACCCTGCGCTTTATGGCTTTGACCTAGTGCTGTCCTGACCTAAGGCCAGGCCAGGCTTTCTGATTGGGATCAGGGCCCCAGGTCCATGGAGGAATCCTCCAGTAATTTCTGGTTACTAGTAATTTCCAGTCACTGCTCTCCTTAGTGTGATGCCAATTCTACAGGACCACCCTTTCTACCACTGACACCCTGCCTATGTATGAGCAGTGGATCCTTGGTGGATTATCTTGCAGCTATCCTCCTTACCTTGGGTGCTTGCTGGGCCAGTGCTTCAGATTCTGAGGAGGGCCAGCCTCACCACCACGGGGCCGGGTGGACAAGGTTTCCTGGTCCTTGTGGCATCCCGGCTGTGATGCAGGCACAGCAGAGGGCAGTGCCTACTCTCCCTGTGTGTAAGGAGAGCCCACGTAAGGCCATAGCCACTCAGAGCCGAATCACAATTGAGAATGACATTACTGTCAATTCATCAAGTATGGCCTCCATTCTGTTGAGGCACGTTCCCTCTGTGCCCAGTTTCTGGAGAATTTTTATCATAAATGGATGGTGAGCTTTGTCTAAAGATTTCTTTTTAATCTGTCAAGATGATCATATGATTTTTAGCAGAAATAGAGACACAGACGTAGAGAACAAACCTATGAAAACCAGGGGGAAAAGTGGGATGAGTTGGGAGATTAGGATTGACATAATATGCTATAGATACTGTATCTAGAATAGATAACTAATGAGATCCTACTGTATAGCACAGGGACTCTACTCAATGTTGTATTCTAAGGTGACCTAAATGGGAAGGAAATCCCAAAAAGAGGGGATATGTGTATACACATAATGGATTCACTTTGCTGTGCAGCAGAAACTAATACAACATTGTAGAGCAATTATATTCCAATTAAAATTAATTTTTAAAAGTTGAGTTACACAGGCAACCAATTCTGTGTTTATTGCCCTGTTATTAACATGAGGATTAAAGGTAAACTCATAAATCCTCCCTTGACTAGACTCCACAAGCAGGTCATAAATGACTTGTAAAGTTGATCACCCTAAATGTTATTACATATCATTTTTAATAGATGTCACTTTCCTTAGTTTATTTCCATTATACATATATTCTGGAATTTTTACTCAGATATCAAATGATTCAAACATATATAGTAAAATATTTATTTTTCCACAACATTTTTTATTTTATGTATTTTACAGCTTTAATTTTGCCCTAAGTTTAATTGTAACATTCATAAACCAATAAACAGGTATATGTAACTTTTTTAGAACCCTGGAGGAATTTTTTAAATGTATTATCTGTTGCTATACTACCAAAAATATCCTGGTATTTTATAAAAGAAACAAAAACAAAAGTGGCAAAAATTAAAATAACTCAGAGACAAAGAAACAATACTATGTATAAAAATTAGATGCTTATGTATTAAAATTTTTCTGAATCTCTGAATACTAATAATTGCTTATACATAATTTATCTAAAAATACTTGTGCTAATTTAGAGCAATATTTTCAAGAAGAAAGGCTTACAAATATTAAATGTAAATTTATGTAAGTATTAAAACTAGCCATAAATACTTAGAGACTGCTGTGTTAAAAATGGAAAATGTACTAAAATAAAAATATGAGTGAAAAGACCAGTGAAAGTGAAAGTTTCTCAGTCATGTCCAATTCTTTATGGCCCCATGGGCTAGTTCTTGGAATTCTCCAGGTCAGAATACTGGAGTGGGCAGCCTTTCTCTTCTGAGGGGATCTTCCCAACCCAGGGATCGAACTCAGGTTTTCCACATTGCAGGAGGATTCTTTACTAGCTGAGTTACCCGAGAAAGCCAAGAATATTGGAGTGGGTAGCCTATCCCTTCAATAGATCTTCCTGACCCAGGAATTGAACCGGGGTCACCTGCATTGCAGGCGGATTCTTTACCAACTGAACTATCAGGAACCCCATTAAGATCAGAGATAAGTTAAAATCTTGATTCAAAAATAAATATAACTACAATATATTAGCACCTATATATGGAATTTAGAAAGATGTTAACGATGACCTTATTTGCGAGACAGCAAAAGAGACAGAGATATAAATAACAGACTTTTGGACTCTTTGGGAGAAGGCGAGGGTGGGATGATATGAGAGAATGGCATTGGAACATGTATATTACTATATAAGAAATAGATGACCAGTCCAAGTTCGATACATGAAACAGGGCACTCAGAGCCGGTGCACTGGGGCAATCCTGAGGGATGGGATCGGGAGGGAGGTGGGAGGGGATTCAGGATGGGGGCCACATGCACATCCATGGCTGATTCATGTCAGTGAATGGCAAAATCCACCACAATACTGTAAAGTAACTAGCCTTCAATCAAAATAAATTAATTAATTAAAAAATAAAAAATCAATATAACTAGTATTTGAAAGAGTCAAGATAAAGTCCAGGTTACTTATACCCATTCTTACATACAGTAGTTACTCCTAAGATAGTGCTGATGTCTTTATGAAACAAAACAAAAACATTACCTACCACTGAGTTGTAAATAATTAATATTTATTTATAGCTTGAGATGCGTAGAGGTGAAGTTTCACCCTTAGATTTTAACTATAAATTCTGAATTTGGTTCTATTTCCTGACTGTGCTTAGCTATTTGAAACCTGTGATATCTGTGGCCAAGCAGAAGGAGATTCCTTTATGAACAATGTTGTTGATTTGCATTCATAAAGTAGGATCACTTAACACATTTCCCCCTGACTGTTTCCAGGCATTTTTTTTTTTTTTTCGCCCGCAGACTTAGCACTCTAGGAGGAGTAAGAATTTGCAGTTTCTGTGAAAAAATTGTTTCACAAGGATTAGGAGTCAGCTACTCCTAAAAAGGACAAAACTTGCTCTTTAATTTGTTGAATTTTACCTGTGCTCAAAATTGGCACTACTTTTCTTCACTGGTAATTCTAATCCTGTGTAATATGCACTGCTTCTGTGCATACTCAAAGCCTTGTTGATAGTGTGAGTGCAGCAGAATGCAGACTGGTTATTTAAGAGCAGTTCAACTTGCACCAAATAATACAGGCAATAAGCAATTTTTCCTTCTCAAAAGCAGTAGGTAATTCTTATAAGTATAAAAATTGCAGCTGCCATGGTTAGTTTTCTCCCAAATTGTTTGAGCATAGCAACTTTCTGGAGTATTTGAAAGCCAAAGTTGTGATCCATTCTTTGAGCTGCAACTCTCAAATGTAAAATTGCCGATCCAAATTTTTAAATGGCTTAAACCTATTAAGTGGTAGGTGATTGTAAACTGATAAACTCAAAATATATTACTCAACACATGGAAATAGACTACTTCGTTACTAGTCTTAATGTGTATCAAGCAAAATTACTTTAAAGCATTTTTAATTAAAATGGTTTTCTTAGTTTTTTTGGAACACATACTGATGTAAAATGCAATGCATAAAATAAATGATGCCTCTTAGTCTTAGGCATTGTTTATATTGTTAAAATAGTGTTATAATTAATATAAATTCAGAGAAGCATTTAGGTTTATTTTCATATTTACAGTGTCTTATTACAAAAATGTACCACATTAGGCAACCATTTAATATTTAAAATAGGTTATATATACACAAGTTAGCATTAGGAATTTTAAGTGAATACTGTACATATTTTTAAAAAGAAACAGATCGTTTGAAAATAGATGTGTAAGGGTGGAACTGTGCTGCTGCAAAAAGGCACCTCTCTTGCTTGGGGCTCAACCTCTTTCCTGCTGAAGGGCATGATATGGGGGGAGCCAGCTCTACCCCAAGGTTGGTGCTTCAGGAAGATGGGCAGCCTGCTCACTGTGCTGCGAACCTGGCTTATGTTGGAAGTGAGGGAGGGTGGGGTTTAAAAGCTGTGAAGCATGCAGTGGTGTTAGAATGTGGAGCTGGCTCACAGTAGATGCCAGAGGGGGGAGGGGAGAGGGAGGACCCTTTGTGTGGGCAGAAGGGTCATGAGTCTACGAGAAGGGCTTCACACGAAGGAAGCAGTAAAAATAAGGCTGGGAAGATTCTGAGTCACAGGCTGAAAGCATTGTAACAAGAGCAATAAAAACTATCCCTCACATCGTATGTGGACTTTATGTGATCTACATAGAAATCATGCATAATGTCTGCCCTGGGGATACTCAGGTCATGTATGTAAGTCTGAACTGGAATTCAGGTCCCTCAATAAAGCACCCTTTCCACAATGCTCCCCTGACATCTTGTGATTTATCCAGAAGCTGACTTGTTCCCACCTGCATGAATGGGTCCTACGGGAGATTTGATCACTTATGGAAAAGTCTAACACCTGTGTTCTCCTTATGTATCTGAAAATAGTGTGTGTGAACTTTTCGGACTTCTACTTGAATTGTCTCTCCTATAACAAATGGCATGAGAAAATGGGTAGTTTGGAGATAATTTAGTAAATGGACTGACTATAAAGATGTGGACAATGATTAGAACCGGCAGCTACGGGTGGGGAAGGAACCCAGAGCCAGTGCCAGTTGGGAGGGGCTTCTCCCTCATTAACCCTGGAGGAACAAGGGTGAAGCCAGAGAGAGCTGTGTGGTCTTGCAGATGTCAGGGTGTGGCCCTCATTAGAGAAACAGCCTCCCTAAGGGGATGCTGGGAAAAGGGACACCTCACCAAGGTCTCTTCTATTTGATAGGCTTCAGCTGCCTGCTGTGGATAAAGCCAACCCAGCATCAGGAAGGAAGGAATCCCATTGTTGCAGATTGAGTAGCTGAGCCCCCAGGCCCCAGAGCAGTGGAGACAGGGAGAGGGATTGCATCTGAAGAGATGGACAAAAAGTGTCTAGGCACAGTCGTCCCCAGCCCACCAGTCACTCATCAGAAACTCTTTATGATTCATTATTTTTCCTTAGCACTTATTTTCTTGTTGCTGTTTAGTCGCTGAGTCATGTTCACCTCTTTTGCAACCTCATACCATACTGGAGTGGGTTGCCATTTCCTTCACCAGAGGATCTTCACAACCTGGGGATCAAACCCATATCTCCTGCATTGCAGGCAGATTCTTTAATGCTGGGCCAACAGGGAAGCCTTCAGTTATTACTTACAATTGTTTATTTATGTATCCATTGCTTCTTTTGTATCCTCTTTCTCCTCTCAAAAGTACAAGCACCTCATCCAACTTGTTCTCCCTTCTACCTCCAGTTCTTAAAGCAGCGCACTGCAAACCATGGGCATCAATAATTTCTTGATTGGATAAAGGAAAGAGGTATATTAAACATTCATATGTGTAGACACTTATATTGTTTATATATTATATATAAATATGTTAATTATGTATATATATGCATAGTATGAATGTTTGGAAAAATTCTCTTTCTTAGGCAGGATTATGTTTTATAATATAAACTGGAATAATATCTAGCACACTGATGTCCATAAGTAGCCTCTCATTAAAAACTTATGAATGGGTTATAACTGTTTATGATGCTAAATGAATATATTCAAGTCAGTTAGTTCACTTCAGTTGCTCAGTTGTGTCCGACTCTTTGCTACCCCATGACTGCAGCACACCAGACATCCCTGTCCATCACCAACTCCCGGAGTTTACTCAGATTCATGTCCATTGAGTCGATGATGCCATCCAACCATCTCATCCGCTGTCATCCCCTTCTCTTCCTGCCTTAAATATTTCCCAGTGTCAGGGTCTTTTCCAGTCAGTCAGTTCTTCTAATTAGGTGGCCAAACTATTGGAGTTTGAGCTTCAGCATCAGTCCTTGCAATGAACACTCAGGACTGATCTCCTTTAGGGTGGACTGGCTAGATCTCCTTGTAGTCCAAGGGACTCTCAAGAGTCTTCTCCAACACCACAGTTCAAAAGCATCAATTCTTCGGTTCTCAGCTTTCTTTATAGCCCAACTCTCACATCCATACATGACTACTGGAAAAACCATAGCTTTGACTAGATGGACCTTGTTGGCAAAGTAATGTCTCTGCTTTTTAATATGCTAGCTAGATTGGTCATAGCTTTTTTCCCCAAGGAACAAGTATCTTTTAATTTCATGGCTGCAGTCACTATCTGCAATGACTTTGGAGCCCCCCAAAATAAATTCTGTCCCTGTTTCCATCATTTCCCCATCTATTTGCCATGAAGTGATGAGACTGGATGCCATGATTTTAGTTTTCTGAATGTTGAGTTTTAAGCCAACTTTTTCACTCTCCTCTTTCACTTTTATCAAGAGGCTCTTTAGTTCCTCTTTACTTTCTGCCATAAGGGTGGTGTCATCTGCATATCTGAGGTTACTGATATTTCTCCCAGAAATCTTGATTCCAGCTTGTGCTTCATCCAGTCCAGCATTTCTCATGATGTACTCTGTATATAAGTTAAATAAGCATAGTGACAATATATAGCCTTGACATATTCCTTTTCCCAATTTGGAACCAGTCTGTTGTTCCATGTCCAGTTCTGACTGTTGCTTCTTGATCTGAATACAGATTTCTTAGGAGGCAGGTCAGCTGTTCTGGTATTCCTATCTCTTGAAAAATTTTCCACAGTTTGCTGTGATCCACATAGTCAAAGGCTTTGACATAGTCAATAAAGCAGAAGTAGATGTTTTTCTGAAACTCTCTTGCTTTTTCCATGATCCAGCAGATGTTGTCAATTTGACCTCTGGTTCGTCTGTCTTTTCTAAAACCAGCTTGAACATCTGGAAGTTCACAGTTCACGTATTACTGAAGCCTGGCTTGGAGAATTTTGAGCATTATTTTGCTAGTGTGTGAGGTGAGTGCAATTGTTCGGAACTTTCAACATTCTTTGGCATTGCCTTTCTTTGGGATTGGAATGAAAACTGACCTTTTCCAGTCCTGTGGCCAGTGCTGAGTTTTCCAAATTTGCTGGCATATTGAGTGCAGCATGTTCACAGCATCGTCTTTTAGGATTTGAAATAGCTCAACTGAAATTCTGATCACCTCTACTAGCTTTGTTCCTAGTGATGCTTCCTAAGGCCCATTTGACTTCACATTCCAGGATGTTGGGTTCTAGGTGAGTGATCACACCATCTTGATTATCTGAGTCATAAAGATCTTTTTTGGATAGTTCTTCTGTGTATTCTTGCCACCTCTTCTTAATATCTTCTGCTTTTATTAGGTCCATACCATTTCTGTCCTTTATTGTGCCCATCTTTGCTGGAAATATTCCCTTGGTATCTCTAATTTTCTTGAAGAGATCTCTAGTCTTTCCCATTCTATTGTTTTCCTCTATTTCTTTGCATTGATCATTGAGGAAGTCTTTCTTATCTCTCTTTGCTATTCTTTGGAACTCTGCATTCAAATGGGAATATCTTTCCTTTTCTCCTTTGCCTTTCACTTCTCTTCTTTTCATAGCTATTTGTAAGGCCTCCTCAGACAACCTTTTTCCCTTTTTGCATTTCTTTTTCTTGGGGATGGTTTGACCCCCAAGATCTTTTTCTTAGGGATGGTATTCAGGTAAAAATGCCTTTAATTTCATATCAGTTGAAATCAATATTATTAGCATATAGTCATAATTTGTGATCTTTTTTATTCACCATAGGATTAAAATACCCATCCAGTTCATGTATTAAACAGTCATCATATAAGCTACATAGGTATTACTAAGTCCTGATACTATCAAGTAAAGTCATCATTACTGTTCCCCAGATATTTCTGGTTTGCCATCTTCCTGGCACTTGCTAAGATTATACTTCACACTCTTAAGTTGGGTATGGTCATGACACTTGTTCTGGCCAATGAATAGGAAAAGAAGTGATATTCAATTTTTCTGAGCACAGACACATCAGAGCCCATTTTTAGTTTGCCACTTCCCCTCCAAGTGTCCTGGAGCCCTCCTGGGATGAGAACAATATGGAGAAGAACACCCCCACGCTGGCTGAGATGATGCAAAATCCACAGGAAATCGGCCATCATGATCTTCAACCACTAAGATCTGGGAGCTGTTTGTCATGCAGAATAACTTGATTAATGTGGGAAGATACAGCAAAGTAAATGAGAGTGAGTTTTAGCTTCCAAGGACTTCATGATTTAATGAAGGGGATAGACTTAAAAGCAAATTACAGTGAAGCATCTCATAAAGTTTTAGTAAGAGGTATCATAGACATAGGAACACAGAAAATGAAACCTGCACATGAGTTAGGGCAGGATTCAGGAGCTGACATGAGAATTTGGGCTCGAAGAAAATGTAAAGTATTCTCAGACAGATGCCTTCTAGGATGAGGAGCACCACGAGTCATAACAGCAAGCCCTGACTTGGGACACATATTTATACCCCAACAGACACTTGGACCAACTCTAGAGTTTTAGACACAACATAGTGAAATGGGGAAAAAGTGTGGCCTCTGGAGTAACATTACCTGGATTTGAATCCTACTTTGATATTTGTGGTCTCTTAACATACTCCACAGGCTTTCTAAGACTCACTTTCCCCCTACATAAATTAGAGACAATGAGGATGCTGTGAAGATGATTTTTGATGCATTTAACAAAGTACATGATGGGAGCAACCTGAATGTTCGTCAACAGAGGAATGGATAAAGAAGATGTGGTATATATACTGCATCTAATTTTCATATATATGTATATATTTATGTATATATATGCTGCTACTGCTAAGTCGCTTCAGTCGTGTCTGACTCTGCGCGACCCCAGAGATGGCAGCCCACCAGGCTCCCCCGTCCCTGGGATTCTCCAGGCAAGAACACTGGAGTGGGTTGCCATTTCATTCTCCGCTGCATGAAAGTGAAAAGTGAAAGTGAAGTCGCTCAGTCATGTCCAAGTCTTAGCGACCCCATGACTGCAGCCCACCAGGCTCCTCTGTCCATGGGATTTTCCAGGCAAGAGTACTGGAGTCGGGTGCCATTGCCTTCTCATGTATATATATATATATATATATATATATATATAGAGAGAGAGAGAGAGAGAGAGAGAGAGAGAGAGCAATACTACTCAACTATAAAAAGGAACAAGGTTGTGCCATTTGCTGAAGCATGGATGGATCTAGGGGCTTTACAGGTGGCACTAGAGGTAAGGAACCCACCTGCCAGTACAGGAAACATAAGGGACACTGGTTAAATCCCTGGGTTGGGAAGATCCCCTGGAGGAGGTCACTGTAACCCACTCAAGTATTCTTGCCTGGAGAATTCCACAGATGGAGGCGCCTGGCGGGGTACAGTCCATCGTGTCACAGAGTGTTGGACATGACTGAAGTGACTTATCATGCCCACATGCACAGATAGACCTAGAGACGGCCATACAGAGTGAATATCAGAAAGAGGAAGAAAAATATCATATATTAGCACACATGTGTGGACTCTAGAAAATGGCACAGATGAACCTGTTTGCAAAGCAGAAATAGAGAGCCAGAGAGAGAGAACAAATGGTACCAAAGGGACAAGGGGTGAAGGTGGAATGGTGCAACGAATTGGGAGATTGGGATTGACATATATATATGTATATATATATACACACACACACTACTGTTGGTAAAGAATCTGCCTGCCAATGCAGGAGATGGGGGTTCAATCTCTGGGTCAGGAAGATCCCCTGGAGAAGGAGTGGCAACCCATTCCAGTATTATTGTCTGGGAAATCCCATGGACAGAGAAGCCTAGCAGGCTATATAGTCCATGAAGTTACAGAGTCAGACATGACTTAGCAACGAAACAACAACAAGAACAAATGTATCATATAGATAACTAATGAGAACCTACGGTATAGCACAGAGAACTCAACTTGATGCTCTGTGGTGACCTAAATGGGAAGGAAATCCAAGAAAGAGGAAATATATATAAACATATAGCTGATTCACTTTTCTGTACAGCAGAAACTAATACAACATTGTAAATAAGCTATACTCCAATAAAATTAATAAAAACAATAAAAAAATGATTAACACTAATAAGTGTGTAAAATGGCTTCATGATTATTGTAGTAATAGCCTGTGGGCTATAAGAGCGTCATAGATGGAGAAAGGGGAAGGTAGGGGAGGAGGGCTGGCTGGTGCTGGCCTGAGGGCAGGTGGGAAGGGACACTGCAGGCTGAAGCGACCTGGGAACTCCTCCGGGCGGTTAGAGCAGGGAGGCCCTGGGGATGTGTAAAGATGCTAGAATGCTGACCTTGCCAAATCATATCCATTTATGTTTTTGGTCTTTATGCATTAAAAGGGTCTAAGTTTACCCATCAAACCTATAAATGGAGTGAGGGCATAGCTAATTCAGGCCTGCAAAGCAGAGGTGAGGGCAATTACCAGGGTCCCTAGTATAGACATCACATGGTCCCTGGCGACAGACAAGTGCATTTCAAACCGGGCTGAGGACGTTTTTACAGTAGGAAAATTGGTCCCTGTAAGTGCTTATGGGTGTATTTTTATGGCTTTCAATGCAATATCTTAATGCAGGTTGAGGGTGTGTATGGAATAGGAATGGAAAAAGGGACATGACTTGCAAACATGATCTCAGTATGATTTAGTGGGATTTAAGCTACCTTGGGATGACACTTCCTAGATCTTGGATCTGAGCATAGGAAGTTAATAAGAAAAGTGCTTTTTATCATGTAGCATACTTTCTTCTTCTTTCTTTGAAGGTCTGGAATAACACAATGAGAAAGAACAACTCTCTCTTCCATTTTCCACATATCATCAAATGTACTGTTGTAGCCAACCCCCTCCTCTGGTGTTTGCTACACACTACAGTGGGCTTTGGAATCATACCACCTCAGATAACATTCTAAATTTTGTCGTATTTCATGGGTAAATTATCCACTTTAAGCTTCAGTATTCTCATTAAAATAGATGACAATACTAAGTACTCTCTACTCATAGATATACAGCAAGAATGAAGTGACAGGTGAATTCTTAACCTTCATAAATGTTAGACTAATGCAAGATGAATGTCTATGAATTGTCAAGTCATCCTGTGGGCTTACATACAATGGTTAAGTGTAATGTTTCCACTGACCAGTTAGTTGAAACTTTTCTATACTGCTGACAGAAATATAAAACAGTGCAGCCACTTTGGGGAATAGTGTAGCAGTTTCCTCTAAAATGAACATGCACTTGCCATATAACCCACCAGTTCCACTCCTAGGTGTATCCTTAGAAAAAATGAAGAAATATGCCTTCACAAAAGATCTAGCCTCAGTTTGTAGCAGTTTTATTCATATAGGCAAAAACTGGAGACAAGTAAATAGCCGTCAACTGCTGAGTGAATGGGCAAGCTGAGATACATCCATAAGATGAAACACTGCTCAGCTCTAGAAAGGACCCAAATAGTGATTCATGGGAAAACCCAGTGTATCTCAGATTACTCTAACTGAAAGAATTCAGACAAAAAGATCACAAATTGGATGATTCTAGAAAGGGAAAATTTATAGAGATGAAAAAGACATCACTGGTTGTCACGGGATAGAGTTAGGGCAGAGGTGAGGAGAGTGGAGGAGATGGACCCAGGAGACAGGATAGAGCTTTTTGGGTGATAGGAATGTTCCATATTTTGACTGTGGTGTTTGCTACAAGGCTGTATACATCTGCCAAAGAATTGATAACCATGAACTTCAAGTGAGTGGATTTTATTGCACATAAGCTATATCTCAATTTTTAAAACTTAAGGAAACAGGTATCATGGAAACCTCTGAGGAGGGAGAACATCACATGAATTTGCAACCCAGAAAATCATTCTAGAAAGGAGAAACCAACAACTTGGACAGTGCACATGTAGTCATCCTGACGTGTTCATTGGAGTTTCTAATTAGGATCTGATGATAGTGAATTAAGTAAAAATGTGAATTAAGTAAAAATGTGAATTCAAAAACAGAAAATTCTTAGAAAACCTGCAGTTACAAGTTTATTAGAATAATTTTAAAAGTCTCTTCAAAACTTTTGTATGAGTGTTTGAGAACTATGAATTGTCCAGAAAGTTCAAGGTTTATTTTGAAAAATAACTTGCTGTTTAATCTTCCTCCCCAAAATACTTTTTTCTGCTACAAGAAGACTTCTACCTTTAAAGCTAGTTTTTAAGTGCCATAGTCTGATGTGTTTTATCTAAAGTGGTGAAATAACACAAGCTTCCTCTTTAAAAAAAAAAAAAAAAAAGGGAAGAAAACTCAAAAGACTGCCTGAAGCATACCTTTTGTGCACTTTTTTCATGTCTACATATTTTATTGGACTGCCTTTACCAAGAAAGCCATAAATCTAAGATAATATCTAAAGTGCAAAATTATATGTAAGTAGCTGTAATACTCGGAGAAGGCAATGGCACCCCACTCCAGTACTTTTGCCTGGAAAATCCCATGGAGGGAGGAGCCTGGTAGTCTGCAGTCCATGGGGTTGCTAGAGTCGGACATGACTGAGCAACTTCACTTTCACTTTTCACTTTCCTGCATTGGAGAAGGAAATGGCAACCCACTCCAGGGTTCTTGACTGGAGAATCCCAGGGATGGGGAAGCCTGGTGGGCTGCCGTCTATAGGGTCACACAGAGTCGGACAAGACTGAAGCGACCTAGCAGCAGCAGCTGTAATACTTGGCATTTAAATGTGTTCTTAAAATCAGCATGCAAGAATCAAATATATTGTTGGTTAGTTGACTGTGGTTAGATGGAAGACATAAGAAATCAAACAAGCTTACATGAAGATTGGGACCCTGGTTTCACATTCTGTTCCCCAGCCTGATCTCTTTAGTGGGTTGATAATATGGCTGAGCGCCAAAGAATTGATGCTTTTGAACTGTGGTGTTGGAGAAGACTCTTGAGAGTCCCTTGGACTGCAAGAAGGTCCAACCAGCCCATTCAGAAGGAGATCAGCCCTGAGATTTCTGTGGAAGGAATGATGCTAAAGCTGAAACTCGAGTACTTTGGCCACCTCATGCGAAGAGTTGGCTCATTGGAAAAGACTTTGATGCTGGGAGGGATTGGGGGCAGGAGGAGAAGGGGGCAACAGAGGATGAGATGGCTGGATTACATCACTGACTCAATGGACGTGAATCTGAGTGAACTCCAGGAGTTGATGGACAGGGAGGCCTGGCGTGCTACGATTCATGGGGTCGCAAAGAGTCAGACACGACTGAGTGACTGAACTGAACTGACTGAATATGGCAAATGCAGAATTTTTCCACAATTCTTTTCTCACCTAGCTCCTATTTTAGCTTCAGCTTGGTTAGTTCCTTGTTTCAGGAGGTTTTCTGTTGTTCCCCTGCTCTCAGAACCACCCTGCACTGACTACACAACCCTGTTAGTAATGTCATTAGTCAATAGGATGACATGTCTTCTACATTCTCATACACAACATTTTTGAAGCACCTCTATTTCCAGGGTAATGTTTAAATCAGGGTGAAAGAATGACTTTTTAAGATAATCCTATACAATGTGATAGTGTCTTCAATCCATTTTTAAACATAGTACTTCATTTCCTATTGCTAAGAATCCTTAGCATAATATAATCCTCAATAATATTATGCTCACCGTGTCCTACAATAAGGAGACAAACAGGGTTACTCATCTAATGTTTTCTAGTCAGTAAGTGGCCAGCACACTTAGAGCTCAGTTCTTTTGATTCCTTTTTCTGCTTCTCTTTTTTAATATAAATTAATTAATTTTAATTGGAGGTTAATTACTTTACAATATTGTATTGGTTTTGCCATACATCAACATGAATCCACCACGGGTATACGTGTGTTCCCCATCCTGAACCCCTCTCCTTCCTCCCTCCCCATACCATCCCTCTTGGTCATCCCAGTGCACCAGCCCCAAGCATCCAGTATCTGCTTCTCTACCATCCTACCTTTCTATGTTAACCTTCTTGCTCTCTAAATAAATAAAATAAATAAAATAATAAAATTTTAAAAATTGGACACCTGTATCTGGTTGTGCAGTTGTGTTTTTCCATCCAAGTCTCTTGGGATGAGAGTCAGTGGAGGTCCAGACTGATATGATTTCCATTACTTTTTGCATTTTTCAGTATTTTTTAATAAAAATATTTTACACTTTTGGCATAAGGTGTATAGAAATTACAGCTAATGCTCTGAATTCCTTATAAAAAAAATGTCATTTGCTTTATCATAAGGCATATGGCATAGGACATATTTTCAGTTCTATATAAATTGTATACTGAGTCTTCCAAAAAACCAATTTTAGGATACTTTTCCCCACCATAAATGCTTGTACCAGTCTTCAATAATATTTTGTGTAAAATACTGGAAGCAAATTTGCCCTTTAAATAATCTGCATATGTGACAGGCAATATTTTAAATATGGTTTTAAAACCATAATGTCATGTTTGTCTTTTTCCTGAACTCTATTTTATAACCTCCTTTAAGTTCTTTAAGTATACCTAATATTTCATCTTGATGAAAAATATCCTTACACAAAACATATTTCTTGGCTGTAATTATGTTTATGTTTATCATTCTGATTCTGACAATGTATATGGGAATACAGTGTTTGCTTTGAAAACGTGTATTAATTGACTTCCACAGTTGTTTATTGGCATTAAGTTTTTCTAAAACACATTAAACTGTTTTCTACTTACATGAAAGATGATACATCTTCAAATTACTAAACTTTTGATTTCTTTCCTTGAGCTATTGGTTATTGTTATTGCTTATTTTTTACTTTTTTATTAAGATGTAATTTACATACAGTGAAATGCACAGATCTGAAGTTTTTGGCTTGATGAATAATGACATTTGTATTCACTTCTGTCACCACATCTCAAAACAGGATATACAACATCCCCATCACTCGATCCACCCACCCTACCCAGTGGCAACTTTGTTCTTATTCTTGACACACGGAGGACTCTTTACCTCTTTCTTATAAAAATTGAATCACACAGTCAGAAATGTTGTGTCTGGCTTCTTTGTTCAACAAAATATTTTTGACATTCATCCATACTGTTGCATATAACAGGAGTACATTTCTTTATATGAATATACCAAAATTCTTGTCAATAAATTCTTCTGTTGATGGGTTGTTTCCACTTTTAGGCTCTGAATATTCTCGTACAAGTCATTTTGGAGACGTGTTTCATTTCCCTTGAGTAGTAGACTAGGTTGCTTGTTTATTGATTTATAATAATATGTATTCTGGATACAAGCCCTGTATATATACATATAATTAGTATATAAGGAGGATTTATAAAATAAATATTTTCTCTCAGTTTGCGACTAGCATATTTTTTACTTTAATGTGATCTTTGGGGAGACAAATTTTTTAATATTAATGAGTCATATATTCAAGTGTTTATCATTGGTGAAAGATCAGTAATTTTTAATTATTTAGTGTCAAAACCTATAATACTTTTCCAAAGTAAAAATGTCATTTTAAGTCATTGTTGTTTGTTGTTGTTGTTTGGTTGCTAGGTCATGTCTGACTCTTTTGTGACCCCATAGACTTTAGTCCACCAGGCTCCTTCATCCATAGGATTACCCAGACAAGAATACTGGAGGGTGTTGCCATTTCCTTCTCCAGGGGATTTTCCTGACCCAGAGATCAAACCCACATCTCCTGCCTTGCAGGCAGATTCTTTACCACTGAGCACCAGGAAGACAATCTTCCCGGTGGCATATTTTGGGGTAAATGTGCTACTTAGTTTTATACATAAGACAAAAAATAGAAAAATTTTCACTCAGATAATTGGGACTTTAGAGAAGATGTCTGATTGTAACTTGAAATTTCTCTATGGGTAAATATATATATATATATGTATATACACACATACATACATACAGTAAATTTGTCTGAAAAATAAATGTATAAAATGTATGTATGAAAAGTATAAATTTTAAAGGTTTTTGGTATTTTTTCTCTTATATTAGTGTGACAAATATTCTTACCTATTGCAGTAATTACATTTTTATTTCCCATCTATCTTACTTAGGAATTACAAAGAAGTACATTAGGATTTCCACGCTTTTTAAAATTTTTTCTCCTAAAGTTTATATAAGTATATTGATGGCTTTTGTTGACTGTGATGACTACTCCATTTCTTCTAAGGGATTCTTGCCCACAGTGGTAGATATAATGGTCATCTGAATCAAATTATCCCATTCTTGTCCATTTTACTTCATTGACTACTAACATGTCAGCGTCCACTCTTGCCATCTCCTCTTTGACCACTTCCAAATTACCTTGCCCTTATAGCCAACAAAAGAGTCTGAAATGCAGTACTTGGGTGCAATCTCAAAAATGACAGAATGATCTCTGTTCCTTTCCAAGGCAAACCATTCAGTATCACAGTGATCCAAGTCTATGCCCTAACCACCAATGCTGAAAAGCTTGTTGAAGTGTTCTATGAGGACCTACAAGATCTCTTAGAAGTAACACCCAAGAAATATGTCCTTTTCCTTTTCATCATAGGGGACTGGAATGCAAAAGTATGAAGTCAAGGGATATCTGGAGTAACAGGCAAGTTTGTCTTTGGAGTTCAAAATGAAGCAGGGCAAAGGCTAACAGAGTTTTGCAAAGAGAACGCACAGGTCATAGCAAACACCCTCTTCCAACAAAATAAGAGATGATTCTACACATGGGTATCACCAGATGGTCAATACTGAAATCACATTGATTATACTCTGTGCAGCCAAAGACAGAGAAGTTCTATACAGTCAGCAAAAACAAGACTGGGAGCCAACTGTGGCTCAGATCATGAACTCCTTATTGTCAAATTCACACTGAAATTGAAGAAAGTAGGGAAAACCACTAGGACACTCAGCTATGACCTAAGTCAAATCCCTTATGATTATACAGTGGACATGAAAAATAGATTCAAGGGATTAGATCTGATTGACAGAGTGCTGGAGGAGCTATGGATGGAGGGTCATAACATTGTACAGGAGACAGTGACCAAAACCATTCCCAGGAAAAAGAAATGCAAAAAGGCAAAAGGGTTGTCTGAGGAGGGCTTGCAAATAGATGATAAAAGAAGTAAAAGACAAAGGAGAAAAGGAAAGATATACCCATTTGAACATTTGGATGCAGAATTCCAAAGAATAGTAAGGAGTGATAAGAAAGACATCCTGAATCATCAACACAAAGAAATAGAGGAAAACAAAAGAATGGGGAAAATTAGCGATCTCTCTAAGAAAATTAGAGACACCAAGGAAATATTTCATGCAAACAGGGGCTCAATAAAGGACATAAATGGTAAGGACCTAACAGAAGCAGAAGATAGTAAGAAAAGGTGGCAAGAATACACAGAAGAAATATACAAAAAAGATCTTCATGACCCAGATAACCACATTGATGTGATCACTCACCTACAGCCAGACATGCTGGAGTGCAAAGTCAAGTGGGTCTTAGGAAGTATCCCTATGAATGAAGCTAGTGGAGGTGATGGAATTTCAGGTGAGCTATTTAAAATTCTAAAAGATGATGCTGTGAACATGCTGCACTCAATATACCAGCAGATTTGGAAAACTCAGCAGTGGCCACAGGACTGGAAAAGGCCAGTTTTCATTCCAATCCCAAAGAAAGGCAATGCCAAAGAATGTTCCAACTACTTCACAATTGCACTCATTTCACATCCTAAAAAAGTAATGCTCAAAATTCTCCATGCTAGGCTTCAGCAGTACATGCAAAGAGAATTGCCAGATGTTCCGCCTAGATTTAGAAAAGGCAGAGGAACTAGAGATCAATTTGCCAATATCCATTGGCATAGAAAAAGCAAGAGATTTATAGAAATCTATAAATAGAGAAAGCAAGACAATTTTGGGGAAAAAAAAAAAAACCATCTACTTCTTCTTTGACTACTCTAAAGCCTTTGACTGTGGGGATCATAACTAGCTGTGGAAAATTTTTAAAGAGATTAGAATACCAGACCAACTTACCTGCCTCCTGAGAATCCTGTATGCAGTTCAAGAAGCAACAGAACCAACCATGGAACAACAGACTGGTCCCAAATTGGGAAAGGAGTACAAAAAGTCTATATATTGTCACTGTGCTTATTTAACTTGTATGCAGAGTGCATCATGTGAAATGCTGGGATGGATGAAGCACAAGCTAGAATCAAGATTGTTGGGAGAAACATCAATAACCTCAGATATGCAGATGACACCACCCTTATGGCAGAAAGTGAAGAGGGACTAAAGAGCCTCTTGCTGAGGTGAAATAGTAAAGTGACAAAGGTGGCTTAAAGCTCAACATTCAAAAAATGAAGATCATGGCATCCGGTCCCGTCACCTCGTGGCAAATAGATGGGAAAACAATAGAAACAGTGTCAAACTTTGTTTTCTTGGGCTCCAAAATCCCTGCAGATAGTGACTGCATGAAATTAAAAGACTCTTGCTCCTTGGAAGAAAAGCTATGACAACCTTGACAGCATATTAAAAAAAAAAAAAAAAAACCTGAGACATTATTTTGCCTACAAAGATTCATAGAGTCCAAAGCTGTGGTTTTCCCAGTAGTCGTGTATGAAAATGAGAGTTGGTCCATAAAGAAGGCTGATCACCAGAGAATTTGTGATTTTGAACTGTGGTGTTGGAGAAGACTCTTGAGAGTCCCTTGGACAGGAAGAAAATCAAACCAGTCAATCCTAAAGGAAATCAGTCCTAAATATTCATTAGCACTGATGTTGAAGCTGAAGCTCCAACACTTTGGCCAACTGATGTGAAGAAGTGACTCACTGGAAAAGGCCCTGATGCTGGGGAAGATTGAATACAAGATGAGAATGGGATGATAGAGGATGAGCTGGTAGGATGGCATCACCAACTCGATGGACTTGAGTTTGAGCAAGCTCTGGGAGATGGCGAGGGAGGGAACCCTGGTGTGCTGCAGTCTATGGGTTTGCGAAGAGTCAGACATCACTGAGGGACCGGAAAACAGCAATTGATTACTACCTGCATAAAAAGCTATCCAACCAACATACAAAATCTTTAAGCTTTGCCCAAAGAATTGCTAGTTTAGGCAAAATCTGTCCCTTTGATGATCCGATATAGATGCTTAATTATAAAATAAAATAATTTATTATATAAATTTTGATGTCATCTCTCAGTGAAAGTAATATATAAGAATAGAGAAAAATATGTACTCTTAATCTGTATTGTCTTACTTGGAAGATGAACTTTCTGAGAGTTGGGTGACACATTTATTCCGTGGACCAAAATGTAAGGCCTTTGCCTATGTTCAGGTAGACACAGTAAAGCTTTTAGACTAAGAAGTGGCCATGTCAAAATATTCTCCCTGAAGTTTAGTGCAGTGTCTGTTCTTCTGTGTCACCTGGAATAATTTACCAAGCACTGATTCTATCCTGTGGAGAATTCTTACTTTTCTCATGTTGCAGTTATCAAGTGTGACATCATCACTTCCCAAACTATTTTATTCCTTGGAAAATGCTACATAGTATGCTTCTGAGTTTAGAGAACAATGGACACTAATATTTTGAAGAGTCTGAAAATTCATGCAGTAAGAACACCTACTCAGCCTGTCTAAATTAAGGTTCCCCTCATTTATTTTATTTGATCATTAAATCATTTCCTTTCTGTGTTTAACAGTTCCTAGGGAAGGTTTCCCTGAAACAAAAAATTCTTTCTGAAATGCTAATGTTGTATAATATGTCAACCTTAGAAAGATGTCATTATCATCATTATTATTCTTTTATATATAATTTTATATTGTGTTTACATATTCATATATTAGATGCCAGGTATGCTCTTTAAGACTTATTAGAGTTTTCTAATTGAAGAAAAATTTAAATTTAAATTTTCCTGATGGGATAAAATTTTAACCTTTTTCTATTATTCTTTTTTGCTTTTCTCAAATATATTTCAACATAAAACATTAGTTAAATGTAGATTGAAACTTTTAAGTAAGAAAAAATGAGGTTATAAACATGCTCACCATGCCAACAGGGTTGTTATGATAAGCTTTAAGCTTTTCTCTTAGCTTGCTTACGACCCTGACCAAAGGAAATTATGACAGTTATTTGTACTGAACAAGAAATGACATTTTTTGAGTGCTAAATTTGAAAAGAAATAATGTAGAGTGAAGGTAGGGGTTTATAGGAAGGGCTCAGACTGAAATAACAGCAAAGGCAGAAACCAACTTCATACAACTATTTCTTGTATTGACATGTCATAAGAACTGAAGCTGTAACGTTAAAATGTAGTTCAAGAAAAGTCATTTTATGAGGGACTATGATAATGTGCAGAGAAGACAATGGCAACCCGCTCCAGTATTCTTGCCTGGAGAATCCAAAGGACGGGGAGCCTGATGCGGGCACACAGAGTCGGACACGACCGAAGCGACTTAGCAGCATGATAATGTGGCCCGAGTCATGGAGGGCTCTTGTGGCTTAGCTTCATATGAGGAAGGACTCCATGCAGTGCAGTCACTGAATTGCTCATTCATCAGCAATTGCCTGCCTGGATGCATTGGAATCACCCAGAGAAGCTAATCACTTGCCAATCTCTGGACCCAAACTTCACCTCTTCAGGTCTGGGCTAAGACCCAAAGAATTTGTTTCTTTAAAAACCTCTTTGGATGGCTCTGTGACCATGTTTTGGAAACCATGCACTGATAATTTCCCCTGAATATCACTTCTGTCAGTTGGCCTTTCTCTAGGACCTGGATGTTAGAGGAGCATCATAAAATTTAAGTTTATATTCCTCCTGTGGACCTAGAGTGAAAATATTG
The DNA here is from genome assembly GCF_001704415.2 of Capra hircus. Lineage (NCBI taxonomy): Eukaryota > Metazoa > Chordata > Mammalia > Artiodactyla > Bovidae > Capra > Capra hircus. The sequence goes on from NC_030821.1 coordinate 92,846,862, forward strand.
CACGAAAAATGGAGCCAGCTTTTAAGAGAATTGTTAACCAAAAGAACTGCAGCTAGAGTGGGCCAGTTCCCCGAGCTAGTGCCTTAGGAGGCATCATTGAGGGGCTGATGAGAAAGAAGCAAAGATTTGCAGAGCTGATTCACTTTGCCATGTTGAAACTAACACAAGATTGTAAAGCATCTATACTTCAATATTTTTTTTAAAGTATCTTAGTTCTTGAGGCTGATGACCAAAAGGTCATCCTTAAAATTTTGAAAGGATTCATAAAACAAAGATGATATATTTTTCAAACTCTTTCTTCTTGGTGAGTGATCACTTTTCCATTTCCATGATTTTTAAAATATAAAAAGACTTTGCTTTTGGAAAAAGAAAGAAAGTAGCAAAGATATTTAATTCAAGTACATGCAGAGATGTCTCTGTGCCTTCAGATTTGCCTACAGCAGAAGCATAAGAGCCACAGAGGAAATCAGCGACTTGGATGGAAAGTGTGTTGAATTTAAGTCTTGGCATTTAAGAACCTCTCATGTTTTTCTTTACTCATGATATATGTGTAGGAGGTGTATTCCAAGGAAACTCTAGGAAAGACTAGCCAGAACTTTGGAAATGATAGCTAAAAAGCAACCTGAATGTTACTTATATGTTATAATGGAATTATAATTATTTCATGACCTTGGAGAACTGACATGACAGTGTATATATACATTAAAAATAAAATAGACTACAGCTTTATTCTTCAAAATGAATATAAACTTTATATTTAAACATTTGGTAGGGGGAAAAGGCAGCCTCTATTTCACTATTAGCATAGATTCCTACACTTAATCTTGTTGTTTCTGTACTTGCAGATAATGTTTTATATTAAAATAGGAGGAGTTTAAGCAATTTCACATAATTAAAATAGTATACTAATAGAGCTCAGTTGTGGAATGAATCCTGTTGCAATGTACACATTAGGCTTTTATAAATGCTTTGTCATGCGGTCACTTAGCTTGCGCACCATACAGAGTTGTGAGGATCACATGAGTTCATGCATATAGGGGCTTAAACGAGTCTGTGTGATCAATGCTCAGTAAACGTGAGTTGGTAATTTCCTGCTGCTCTTGATGAGCAAGCTGACTTGCTTTCAGGTTATGGTATGGCACGGGGCATGGTGCTTGGCACAGAGCAGCTGTCCTGTGAGTGTTCGTTCATTGATCACAAAGATGTCATGGTCATCGGAGCTCCCCCGTCAGGTCCCTGGAACACACTTTCGTTTCATGTCCTTTTTCTAAAACATGCATTTCCTGAATGTCTTTCCAGCTGTTAACAAAGTTTTTTGTCCATACATAAGGACTAATTTGTTTCTTAGAAGATGCCAGTGAAGGATTAATGGAAGTCTTTAGCCTGAAACGCTTCCTAGAGTTCAGTGCATTTGAGTTGAATTTTGTAAGAACTAAAACTGAATGGAGAGGAAAAAGGAGGTAAATCATTTTAAGCAAGACATGTGGCATATGAACTGGAGATGCAAGCGACAGAAGGATGTTCTGAAATACTGAGATGGATGCACCTAACTTGAGAAACAGACTGTGTTAGGAGTTAAGAGGAAGAGATTAGTGAGTGAGGATGTGTGTAGGTGGGACCCTGGGACTAGGCAGCGGTGTGTGTATTTGACATGATCAGGGATGGGAAGCCTTTTGTGGAATCTGAGGGCAGGAGAAGATGGCACTTGAGGAAGATCAACTCAGGCAGTTCACTCCAGAAAGAACATGACTTTGGAAGCAGTGGACTAATGCCTTACTGGCCATTAGAGAAAGTAAGAGGCCACAGGGCACCAAGATTGTGGACATCAGTAGCAGGAGGGTTTAACTGAGTACCAGGCAGACTTTGGGAGGTGTTTCAGTGTGTGTCAGGGTGGGGACACTGAATTTAGTGCTTTAGTGTGATCTGGCTCAGTCATTATGAAAGTTTTCAGGTAGAAAGATTTCAAACCTGATAGGTAGTGGAAATTGAATTCTGGAAATGATAGTTCAGGGATCATCAGCCCCTCAGAAGCTACAAGAATGACGCTCTTATTAAGTCAAAAGTGCTCAGAGAGTGTCTACCCTTGTAAATGAAGAGTCAGCAGTCCTAGTCTGTGGATTATTTCTCCAAATCTCATACCTCTTTTATTTGTCTAAATATCTGTACATATTTTCATCAGTTTGATTGAAGGGGAGGGAAAAATGATTTACAAGTTTTTTGATATTCTCATTCTGAATATCAAAAATATTTAGACTGAGAAGCAATCATATTCAGGTATTAAAGTTTCTATTGATGTGTCCAAATGATTTGGATTCATCTTTTTGTCATATTTTGGGTAAAAAAAAAAAAGCATCATGGCCTCGTGAAAAAATAAAGAAATTTTCATTTACAATAGGAAAGGAATAGTGTATATTTAGTATTGAGCACTTTCATATTTATATGAAAATTTATATATATAGTCCATGGGCAATGTATTTTCATATCTGATTGACTCCAGTTTCTCTCTAACTTTCCAGCCAGGTGAATCAGATGAGAAATTAGTAATAATTAATTGAAAACAATACCTGAAATATTTCATTAATGCTTTTCCAAGTTCCAATTCCCCATTTTATCTATTTAAAATCCACTTAAATCCCACCAAGGAACTATTATGGACCTCTTAGTAGATATTTATTTAGCTATCTGTCTTCCCATGAGCAAGGAGAAGGAATACTTGTGGAGAAAAGGCACACGTAGAACAATCCTAAAACCATTATTTAAAGAGCTATGACTTTGTGTTACACATAAAAAGCAGGAAAATCATTAGTTGTTAAGAAGCTCTGGCAGTAATCCTTACAAATACCATTCATCCCTCCTTGCTACTGAATTGAATTTTTTTATCCTGGACATTAAACTGTAGATAAGCATTATCAGACAGCTCTCTATTCTTCTAGGATCCTGAAATGTCACAAGAGGATGTGAGGTGCTTAAAGCTTGAAATTCTCAATTACAATCTTGTGTCTCATGCTAACACTTGAATGACAATGGAATAATTTATTTGATCAAAACAAAGCACTTCACAGATAGTGTGTAGTTTTTGAAATGAGTTGTGCTTCTGAGAAGAAAGGGTAATACAAGTAAACATGTAACTTGGGTCACACCAAGGGCCACCTATGACCTGTGAGCAGATGGCGTGCTAAAGCCATGTGGGATACTCAGCTCAGCTCCTGGCCCAAGGCAGACACTCCGAAATGTGAGCTGATATCACTGACTGTCCTCTTCCTGTTCTGTTATTGGAGAGTTTTTGTATCTGAATAGGTTTACATTTCTTGAAATTCATCTTGTTTTCCTGAATTGCATTTTTGATTAATGAAGACAGTTTTACCTTCTTGACTCTCTGTGCTACTGTTTCCTTGTAACTTGGTATTATTGCTGACCCAACAGTCTCTCTCGTCTCAATCATTCAATCGTGTGGCCCTTTGTTTAGGTGGAGAGACCACCCTCAGCCCGGCGTGAGACAGAGCCACAGTTCAGAGTAAGGATCCCAGATTGGGCTGTAAGGCCCAGGAGCTGGCTGTGAATGGCACTGTGTGGGCATGGGCACTCAGCTGCTCAGTCGTGTCTGACTCTTTAGGACTCCAAGGCCTGTCGCCCTCCAGGCTCCTCTGTCCCTGGGATTATCCCAGCAGGGATGCTGGAGCGGGTTGCCATTTCCTCCTGCAAGGAGACCTTCCTGATCCATGGATCAGACCAGGGCGAGGTCCTCTTCATGAATGAAATTGAAGTACTAACAGCTATCAACAATTTCCCCTTTAAGATAACCATATGTTAGTGAGTGAGCATTTGCTCAGTCATGTCTGACTCTTTTTGACCCCGTGGACTGTTGGGGTTCTCTGTCCCTGGGATTCTCCAGGCAAGAGTACTGGAGTGGGTTGCCATTTCCTTCTCCAACCTGTATGCTGGTTCCAAGATTATCCCTCGATACAACCATTCTCATTCACTTTAGATCAATATGCTTTCTTTTTGGTTGTTCAGTCACTCAGTCATGTCCGACTCTCTGCCACCCCACAGACTACAGCACACCAGCCTTCCTTGTCCTTCACCATCTCCTAGAGCTTGCTCAAACTCATGTCCATTGAGTCAGTGATGCCATCCAACCATCTCATCCTCCGCCATGCCCTTCTCCATCCATTTAATTTCTCCCTTTGCCAGGGGGACTTCATCACCTGGAATTGTGCCTATAGATATAAAAAAATTAAAAGCTTCCTCATGACTCTTTTCTCTACCTACCTTACCTCACTATTTTCACATTGCTCTTTCCCCTCAACCTCCTGCGTTTCCACTGAAGTCTCCCCACCCCCCACTTTTAGTCTTGGAGGGTCCAGAAGGTGGCTTAGGCCTCCCTTGCCTCATTGGTGCCTCTGCTGCCTTGATTCTAGGATTGTTTCTTCTGGCTGGAAATACCTTACCTCTTACTAGATAAGATTTTTCCCCTCTATTGAATGCACACAAGTCATTCTCTCTTGCAGGTTTAGTGTCAGGAATTTTCTCGTAATCTTCCTTTTTTCTAAAGTTATGTTCTATCTTGCAGGCAGCAGGTGGCTTCTGGTGAATGCACACAGATTAATAACTAGAAAAATGTCAGCAGGATGGTGTGTGGGGAATGGTAGCAGATATAAGTCCATAGGTCTATGTAACACTTCAAGAACGGCAAATGGAGACAGGAACTGATTATGTTAATAGGAAATATTAGCTAGGGTAAAAGGTTAATTGGGCATATTGCTGCCATGTTGGAAACAATATTAGGGCCTTAGAGAACCAAACCTGTTAGCATCCTGGAGACATGAGAGGTGATAAACAGGCAGATTTGAATGGTCCAGAAGACCAAGGGCTTGATTTCTTATGTATTATTTTCCTTCTTATAAGTTCTTTGAGAAAATTGTTTTTCCCAACTTTAAAATCACCCATTAATCTCTGTAACAAATCGATATCTTGTTATCACCTTTATTTTAGAATCCTATACTTTTTAGTCTGGTTTTGTGAATAAATTCCTGGCCTAGTTAAGGGAGATTTAACTGCCCTCACCACTTACTGTGGAAACTGGCCAGCTGGGTTCCCTTTTCTTACAGTTAAGAGCCTAACTTACCTGTCCTCATTGTCTTTTTTAAAATAAAGGTCACTCTTATGTAGCTTCTGAGCATTCTCTGGATGTACATCAGAGGTAGAACACACCCTGATCATCTGTGATTAGTACATCTGGCTTTTCAAAATAGCAACATCCACTTTTCCTGGCTGGTGTAGAATTGTCACTGTTTCACCTTCATCTTAGGGGTAGCAGTCATCACACTTATCGGTTCACTGCTAAGTAGACATAAATATGCAACTTTTAAAATTCATTTTGTAAAATAATATTTTCAAATTTTCCTCTTTCTGTATTAGTAAATGGAAATGAAAAGATTACTTTTGAAGACCTCCTTTGAAAATTATTTTTGAAGAGATTTTTATCGACCAAATTATATTTGTCTTGCAAGTAATTTAAAAAACTTTTTCACTTTCTTGACTCTTTTTCTTATATAAGCTGTTTTTCGCTATATACAGTATGACCTGCCTTGAGTTTTACATTCCCAATGATCTCAAGGTCACTCTGCATTTCTAATTTAGCCAACCTGACACCTGCTGTCGCAATTGTTCTGTGGGTATATTTGGAGAATATGGTCTTGGAATACTAGAATAATGTTTCAAGAACACTCAGCTATGTGAGATATCTGAATAGTTTCTCTAATATGCCTATATCATGAAATCAATTATATTGAAACATATCTGAGGATACTGGACTCTGTAGCTTCATGATTGATTTGTATTAATTTTCATTCATCTTTTGAGTGTTAATGTCAGAGGGCATCTTTGAATGATGGAAAAGACATTACCTTTGGTCCCAAACAAAACTTGATGCACATCTTGGCTTCTTAAAATATTAACATTTGTTAGTTATCATTGGAAAATAAATTTAATCTCTTAGAGTTGTAGTTATTTAATCTGTCAAATAGGACAATCAGATCTCCTTGCAGAGCGTTGTGAAGATTAAATAGGATATTAACTGAATATCCTTGGACATTGTCAAAATAGATGACAATAAACAGAAGTTGTTTGTTACTTTCCTACACTGTTAAGAAAAGTCAATAGAAAGGGGGATTAATTTTCTATCTTTACTATTAAGGAATTAACTCATGTACAATTACTTTAAAGTTTTATTTCATAAAAGAGCAGGATAGTAGATGTTAAATAGTGTCTCATTGTTTTGAAGCAACAATGTGACACTAAAGAGTCTTTTCCACAAATTAATCATTTTTTCTTGTTTAGAAAGAGAATGAGCCTTATTCATGTCATATAAAAACAAATATAGTCGATTATTCAAATCATAAAATTTGTTGGTCATACATTAATTTATATTTTGCAGATATTTTATATAAATATGCTGTAATCATGCAAAAAAGTGTTACCTATATCTATTTGTAAATAACTGTGTTTTAGCATGTTAGTAACTCAAGCTGGAAATATACAGCATTTTGTCTTATTCATTTAACAAATATGTAGTGAGTGACTATGATGTTCTATGTGACTATGCCCTGTTCTAGGCTCTGGGCCTTTGCCAGTGAACCAAACAGAGATCTTTCCTCTTGAGCAGCTGGTATTTCAAGCTGGGTTGAAGAGGAGAGGCAGATTTACAATGGCAACCACTCCAGCATTCTTGCCTGGAGAATCCCATGGACAGAGGAGTCTGGCAGGATACAGTCCATGGGGTCACAAGAGTTGGACAGGACTTAGTGCCAACACCAGAGCAAGATGAGGCGAAGGACACTGAAAGTCTGGTGGGGGCAGACTGTAGCAGTGCGGAGGGAAGTCGTGTAGGAACCACCAAACACTGACGCTTGAGCCAAGACTGCAAACAGGGGAGGGGTTAGTCCGATACACATCAGGCAGGGAATCTTTGGTTGAAAGGTCCCGGTGTGTCTGAGAACCAGCAGCAAGGTCACCGCAGCTGGGGTAGCATGAGTGGGGTGTGGATGCTGGGGAGGAGATAGTAGGAGAACACTGGGAATTATGTGAGGCCAGATGACATTCCAAGCACTCCTGCATTTTTGTGGGTAAACTGTGGCACCATTGCAGGATTTGGAGCAGAGGAGTCATGATTGATTTGTCTTTCCAAAGGGTCTCTGCCAGCAGCCAGTGAGAAGTTTAATTCAGGAATCCAGTGAAAAGTAGAGTTGAGCCCATTGGGGTAGCCACAGGGGAAGGAGGAGAAATGGGCCAATGCTGCACGTATTTGAAAGGAGAATCAAATCTGATGGACTGGACACAGGTGTGAGAGAAGTGAGGCCGTGAGACTAAAGCTTTTGGCCTGAACAGCTAGAGAAACCGTTTACAACCAGCCAAGACGGTGCTGGCCCTGGAGGGTCAGGTGTCTGAGAAAAGGTGGATTCCGACTGAAAGTGTTGATTTTAAGAAGCCTACTGGAAACCCAAGCAAAAGTGTTGGGGAAACAACTGGATGCCTACAGTTAAGAGAGAATCAGGGTGAAGACAAGGCTTTTGCACACATTTTGGTCCTTTTGCCTAATGTCTTACGTAAGGATCTCAAGTGCTGAATAGAAGGTTCAGAAGAAAACAACTGATTACAGAGCCCTCTCCTTGCCTATTTTTCCCTTACTTCTGTGTGTCTGATTGGTGGTCAGCAAATTAGAATACTGTATGTTTGAAAAATATTTCGTTTACTCAACATGATGTCATTGTAACTGACAAACTCTTGTGACAAATGCAGACTAGTACAATCCTACCCGGGGAGTAGGCACAGACACACTTTCCCCTAGCCTGGTTTCAGTGTAATTGTCTCTATCACTGAAGAAGAAACCCCAGTGAAGTCCAAAACCACAGAAATGGAGAGCAGAAATGCATAGGAGTCATCATCTGCGGTACAGCTCGGTGCTCAGTCACTAGACTCATGACCTTGTCATCAAGCTCTGTTGAGATAAACTTTCATAAAACAGGGTTTTGTTTGTTTGTTTGTTTTGTTTTTTAGTTATTTTGCGGGGAAGGAGAGGCAAAAGAGGGGCTGGTGACTGCAGGCACCAAAATGGAAACTCAAAAGAGAGAAAGTGATTATGTAAATTGTGCCTTTTGAAGGCATTGAGAATATTTCATTCACATACTCTAAGTCTCTGGAAGCACATTTAGTTCCTGTTTGGGGAGATGAAAGCCTTGCCACAGCCTCATCTGCGGGCTTGCGGCAGGGTGAGTTTCTCTTGTGTGTACAGTGCAGGGAAGGGTGGGCAGTTGGCAGTCGTTCAGCATTGATTGCAGTCATTCATAAAACCCAACCGCGCGGAAGGCGGAGTCCGGGGGAGCTTCCCTGAGATGCTTGCAGGATGCCTCATTTGGATAAATCCTCAGTGATGCTTGAGTGATAAGGGGTGCTCTCAAGCACCACGAAGATGGTGAGGGGTCCACCTTCCTTCCCAAGTAACTGAGGACTTTGCAGGAATCAGAGGTCGCACCTCTTGGATTCTTGGTCTCTCCATCCACAGCCTTTCTGGAAAGTCAGCTTTGTGGCTTATCTGTGGCCTCTTTGTGTCTGGATGACAGAGTAAATCATGTGTAAGGATGACCCTTGGGGCTTGCAAGGTGGTACTTGTAAAGAACCCTCATGCCAATGCAGAAGAAATAGGAGATGTGGGTTTGATCCCTGGGTCAGGAAGATCCCTTGGAGGAGGACATGGCAACCCACTCCAGTGTTCTTATCTTCATGAGCAAAGGAGCCTGGTGGGGGTTCCTAGAGCATTCATTGCAAAGAGTTTCACACACTGAAGGGCCTTAGCGCACAGCAAAGGAAGACCCTTGATCACTACAATGTGCTGATATATCACTGTGGTGTTTAAGTATGAGGGGTCCCTGTTGTTGTGTTATGATTAACGCCTGGGAGAGGATGGGAAGTGGTCGGCTGAACAGTTTTCACACATTACAACTGGTGAAACCACTTTGGTTTATCCCTGAAACTGCAATAGGACAGACAAAACAATCCCAGTATAACTTTAAAGAAATTGCTAATTCATTCAGGCTGACAAAAATCTGAGGAGGACATTGTATTATTTTCTGTATCTTATTCTGAATGTAGGGTTTTTTTTTTTTTTCTTTCTTCTTCTTCTCTTTCCCTAGAAGCAATTTCAGCTTAGAAAGTCAGAGTAGAAAATGTAGGAATACATATTGGCATAGCTTAGTGGCCCCTCAAATTGGTTGAATGACTAGCAATCTGAAACTGATCACTTTCTCCCTGAGAACAGATTCAATAGCTAGCTGATTCACTCTAGACCTGAGATCAGGATTTAAGTTAGTATGAAAAATTAATTTTCTTATTTTGTTTTAAATAAAGTTGTTAGTATATAAATTAAGTTAGTATATTTTAAATTAAGTACATTTAAATTCTTGCAACATTGTTTTTGAGTATTGATGTGTTTATTCTCATTATCCAAAAAGAGCTTTAAATTTTAGAAATTCAAATGAGATTTTTATGGGCCAAAGAACTAAACAGACATTTCTCCAAAGACATACCGATGTCTAACAAACACATGAAAAGATGCTCAATATCACTCATTATCAGCGAAATGCAAATCAAAACCACAGTGAGGTACCATCTCATGCCGGTCAGGATGGCTGCTATCCAAAAGTCTACAAACAATAAATGCTGGAGAGGGTGTGGAGAAAAGAGAACCCTCTTACACTTGTTGGTAGGAATGCAAACTAGTATAGCCACTATGGACAACAGTGTGGAGATTCCTTAAAAATCTGGAAATAGAACTGCCATATGACCCAGCAATCTCACTGCTGGGAATGCGCACCGAGGAAACCAGAATTGAAAGAGACACATGTACCCCAGTGTTCATTGCAGCATTGTTTATAATACCCAGGACATGGAAGCAACCTAGATGTCCATCAGCAGATGAATGGATAAGAAAGCTGTAGTACATTTACACAAAGGATTATTACTCAGCCATTAAAAATAATACATTTGAGTCAGTTCTAATGAGGTGGATGCAACTGAGGCCTATTATACAGAGTGAAGTAAGTCAGAAAGAAAAACACCAATACAGTATGCTAACGCATATATATGGAATTTAGAAAGATGGTAATGATGACCCTGTATGCGAGGCACAAAAAGAGACACAGATGTAAAGAACAGTCTTTTGGACTCTGTGGGAGAGGGTGAGGGTGGGATGATCTGAGAGAATAGAGTTGAAACATGTATATTATCATATGTGAAATAGATCATCAGTCCAGGTTCCATGCATGAGACAGGGTGCTCAGGGCTGATGCACTGGGATGACCCTGAGGGATGGCATGGGGAGGGATGTGGGAGGGGGTTCAGGATGGGGGACACATGAACACCCATGGCTGATTCCTGTCAATGTATGGCAAAAACCACTACAATATTGTAAAGTAATCAGCCTCCAATAATAAAATAAAAATATAATAAATAAAAATAAAAAAATAAAAAGTATTCTATCGTATAGGCAGACAGATGAAATATGCCAGTTACTATAGTTTAAAATCAAAACCACTGAATTCTTAAGATTAAATGAGAATTTTCTTACACAGACTGGCTAATAATCCACTTTTATTGGAGAAGAGTTATTTTAAAACATATTGAAGGAAAACTCTAATTGAGTGGCAGATTTCTTTTCTTCCCAAAACTTTGCCTAAATACCTGAATTTTCAGGAGGAAAAAAGAAAAAAAGAAAAAAGGAAATGAACTAAGACAGAAGTTTGCATATGGTTTCTCTGCATAGAATTCTTCAAGATTTTCTCCAAAGTTGGTGATATTTCCGATATTTTCACAAACCAATGTGTGTAAAGATTTAGCGTGCCATGCGGGCTATTTTTAGTTGAGTGAGACTTGCTAAAGATTTCCCAGCGCAGCGAAATGTAACTTCCTGTGCGATGTACTTGAGTAAGTTATATTAACATTTCATAGCTCAGTAATACCCTGGGGTATTACTTCTCCTTGGCAACTGCCTTCTTGAATGTTCTCTGAACCTTCCTGCCAGAGTGGCCTTCTCCTCCAACGACTGGTGATCAGTCCATTAAGAGACTAGCATTCACTCTAGATAGCTACCACATTTCTTTCCTTTGAGCCCAGGAGGGGAGGCTTTGAAGTGGCACCGTTTTCTTTTCTTGTCACATTATATATTGATTTCTAAGTCTTACTTGATCCTGTTTGGACTTAGCTCTCTGTGTGTGTGTGTGTGTGTGTGTGTGTGTGTGTGTGTGTGTGTGTGTGTGTGTATGTGTGTGTGCACGCACGTTTCTGTGCAGTGTCCACGTTTGCCTGTATCATTTCTTTCAGAAGTGGAGAATTTTGCCGTGCAGCTTTTAGCTCTGGAAAAGCAGTTTATCTGCCACTATCTCACCACTCACTGAGCCACCTCTTGAATATCATGACTGGCCTTACAGGTAGTCAGATCTCCAAGTGCAGTCAAAACACTGTCCAAGTTAAGAACCAGGTTCATGCTTGAGAATCCCAAGTCCTATGTGGTTATTCCATTTAGCAGAGTCTAAGAATCAGAGTCTCAACTTTCTAAACAGGGCTTCCCTATTTAAACCAAGGTTTATGCAAGGCTTCTGAGGTGGAGGGATATCTGAGCCATCCAAGGACAGCCTCAGAGGGCTATGTTTTCTGGCTTATGCCGAGATTCTCCCCAGTGTTCCGTTAAGTCCTGTTGACATCAGGTTAAGGGCATCTCTCCCTGCTGCCCTTTGCAGCTGTGACCCATCCTCTGCATTTATTTATTCTGTGATGGACAACTTGAGACCCAAAGACCTTTTCCTGCCTATTTTCACACTGTGCAAGCATCTAGCATATTTATTTTGCATTCTATGGAGACACACACACTTTATATAAGCACATTTCCCTCTGACTCTTCCTCCTTTCCTAGATTGAATGAATTTAGAACAATCTCAGATCTCTGCTTTATTTTTTATTTTTTTAAAGGGAAAGATCTATGTGGTGATGAAGGGCATGAAACAAAATGCCATGTCTTTCAATAAAATAGCCAAAGCCGCAGAAAGTCCTGCCTGTTTTTAACATATCAGCACAACAGCTGCTCCTATGTTGATGCTTTCAGATGTCTTTATAGGGTGAAGCCAAAGTTTTCAGCAGCTTTGCTTCTATGGGGAAGCCTAATGAGAATCATATTATTGGTACTAAACAGGAAATCCAATACTGAGGCCAGCACCAGTATGGAGTTCATCTCGGTATAACTGAGCTCTTGGAAGCATGAGCTGAAGGTTCCTAACTCCCAGGGCTTCTCAGGGCCTCCAGGTTAATACTTAGGGGCTTGCAGACAGTTCCCTTAAACTTGTTTTCAGTACCGTGTTTAATTTCCAGATGTTTCTCCCCATTTTATAATTAATAGTGCATTGTGCTGTCTATCATGCGCCCCAGGTGTGTGGTCAGGGACATGGTGAAGCCTGCTGCCTGCAAAGCCCCAAGAAATGTTGAACACCAGCCCCACCAGCCTCCACCGTGAGTATGGCATTGGCTTTATTGACTGAAACTGTCGTCTCTAACACAGATCTCTGGTTCCAGATGTATTAATTCACAGTGCATGTGGGAGTGCAAACTCTGGCTGCTTTGGGGTGTCTGGGGGTAAAAGACTACTACTGAATTAGATAAAATGATCTGGAAACTGAGCTCTGTGTTTCAAGCGTCTTCATTAAGCAGTGTTTTTAATGTCATATGGGACGCATGAAGCTAATTATAGGATAGAGACATGTATTGGGGGACTCTGTGCTATCAGAAACTCTGTACCTTTCGGATTTAGAAAGTACGTGGATTCGAGCCTGAGACCCTTTTCGAGAAAGTAATGAAAACGTGCAGAGCAAGGATGCTTTCCTAACTGGGAAGAAGGGAAGTGCATGGCTTGTTCATAACCACCCTCGCACTGTGTCAGGTAAAGGTCAGGGACAATCTGAAAGAGGGATGGACCGTCAGTTTATTTTTATTATTGTAACCTCAAGTGTGGATATTCATGAAGGATTAAATGGCCTACCAAAGGGAATTAGAGGAGAAACTAAATAAGTGAACTGTGTTGCAAATGTGGATTTCTGTAAGGTGAAATGTAAAGAGCTTTAAAATTCTGTGGAGCAGCAAATCTATTCAATCTTCTGAATAAAATCATGCTCCTGGTAAGAAAAATTAAACATTTCCTTAAAATGTCTCAGCAGTGGTAATACTGTTACCATAACCAATACAGCCAAGTAGTTACTCCCAGGGAAATGCCTCCTTCCAAGTTATTTTTGCAAAACCCATTGAAGAAATGTGTCTTAGGAGTGATTTTTTTTATAGGTTTCCTTAGCTATCTGACAATTTTTTGAAGTAAAACCAAAATAAAGTAATAAGATTGTCAAAAGGCTATGAAAAGAAAAGTAAATTTTTGTAATTCTTTCGCTGTGTCTAGTTTTTATTCCCATTAGCAAAACTGAAATTAAATAAAATGTTTAAATGCTTATATTTTCCATACACACAGTCACAAATACACAATTATTTCTGGTTTAAGATATAAATCTTGGGTAAATAAATTTCAAGAGGCTCCATAAATGGGTTATAGATTTTATCTATGTGTACGTGAATATCATCTTCCACACTTGATCAGTACTTCTCAAGGAACACAAATAATTTTCACCTAACTGTAGTAAAAATGGTTTATAATTGCATTGAAAAAAAGTTTTAAGTTGGAAGAACTACTTTTAATGATGCTGTCATTTTGTTCTATACATGTTCTAGCTATAAATCCATTTTCTTGATGGTGGAACTTTTTTTGAAAAGTCATGGAAAACTTACAATCCCCGCTTTCCATCATATATTCCAGGCATTAGAAAACAAGTAACTTTGGGGAAAGTTCTCTGAGGAATTAACATGAATTTTAAGATGTGTTATATTTCATATATTGAGGTTCCATTTTTATTTGTACCACTTATGCCCAGTGTCCACATAAGATTGGAATTATCAGATAGGTAGCAACAATCGACATCCTTGCCAAAGAGACCTTAATTATTTTTTCTTATTTTGCTTCTGCTTTCCATGGACTCCTTGAAGTGGAAAGCTGTTGTAACTTACCGTGAACCTAGTGGAACCTTCCTGGTAGCCTCTCTGAATAAAGTGACTGAGAGTGGCTTTTGGGTTCTTCTTCTGATAATCCTTTTTCTTCACTCCACACTTAACTAATTACAACAGTGGACCTCTCTTTAGGTGACTTGAAGAATTTAAAGTTTGCAGTCCATTCCTCATTTCTACTGATTCTAGAGAGTGGTATTTGTAAATTGAGCTCTCTATTTCCATATAAGCCCCTTTCTAGGCTGCTATGAAAAGAATGACAGTAATTTGGGGGTGAGGAGGACACCAAGGATGGGCTTTAGCCTGTAGGCCAGTGTTTTTAAATATGTGCATTACAACCTATCAGTGGGGCTGGCTGAAGATCAATAAAAGCTAGTTTTTTAGTGTGGAGGTTATGTTTACATTTGGAATGGAACAAAAAATGTAAGATGGCATCCTGGGTTACAACTGTAGGATGAGGTTAGATTTCTGTATATGATAACTGGATCAAAATAAAATTTAATAAATACTACATTTAGTTTCGAGCATGCACTGATGGATTTTAATACGTCAGATTTTCATTATGTGTGCGTATGTGTGTGTATAAAATATGTATAACTTACTTTGGCAGAAATAAGAATAATGGCATATGAATAGGATGTGGGCAAAACTGGAGACAAGCAGATCAATTAAGGTACTATTGCAACTGTCCAGAGAAGGATGAGGTCTTGACCTGCAGAAGTAGCAGAGGGTGTGGGAAGGAAACATTTTAAGAGCTCAGTAAGAAGAAAAATGGGCAGTGCTTAGTTGTCAATTGAATATGGTTTGTAAGGAAGGAGTTTAGGGGGGCTGTTGTATCAGTTGTTTGGGTGATTGAGGACCAGCAGCTGATGTGGGGAGATAAAGAAGTAAACCAGGCCAGCCAGTAGGGTGGGCAGCGAGGAGTTCAGATCCTGATAGGATGATTTGGGGCGCCTGTGCATTATCCAGGAGTATATGTTCAAGAACGAATTGGGTATATGAACCCAAAGCCCTCAGCTGGGGAAGTAGATGACATCACCAAAGGGTACAGAGTTAGAAAAAGTAACAGAGTGCCTGAGTAAAACCAGTGTTTAAGGAGTGGGTAAAAGAAGAGGCTCCCCTGACTCAACTGAGAAATAATGGTCAAAGAAGTAGGAGGACCAGAAGCCAGGTGGAAGGAGTCACGGAGGGTGTCGCAGAATAGCAAATGCTGCCAACAGATGATAATAATAGTCCAAGAGAGTAAAAAAAATTGACCCCAGGGGCATTTGTTATAACTCTTTTAATATCTAAGTGGGTGGAAATACTTTATTTGTATAAATGTAAGAAAAAAAATAAGAGGAAGAGATGGTGATTTTGCATGGTGAGCAGGCAAAGAGAGAGGCAGTGACGGAGGCACTGTGTTCAGGTCACTCAGTGCTGTCTGTTTTTCAAGTCTAGGTCAATGGCTGCACATGTCAATATAATTTGTATTTTGATAATCATGTATGTAAACGATCTGAAGATTCTTTTTTCAGTTATTATTAAAATGTCACTCAGTCATATTTTAAGCATGCTGCTTAAGTTGTCATCACTTAATCAAAGTTCAGTTCAGTTCAGTCATTCAGTCGTGCCCGACTCTTCATGACCCCATGGACTGCAGCACACCAGCTTCCCTGTCCATCAACAACTCCTGGAGCTTACTCAAACTCATGTCCATCGAGTCGGTGATGCCATCCAGCCATCTCATCCTCTGCCATCCCCTTCTCTTCCTGCCTTCAATATTTCCCAGCATTAGGGTCTTTTCCAATGAGTTCTTCCCATCAGATGGCCAAAGTATTGGAGTTTCAGCTTCAGCATCAGTCCTTCCAATGAATATTCAGGACTGATTTCTTTTAGGATGGACTAGTTGGATCTCCTTGCAGTCCAAGGGACTCTCAAGAGTCTTCTTCAACATCACAGTTCAAAAGCATCAGTTCCTCAGCTTTCAGCTTTCTATATAGTCCAACTTTTACATCCATACATGACTACTGGAAAAACTATAGCTTTAACTAGATGGACCTTTGTTGGCAAAGTAATGCATCTGCTTTTTAATATGCTGTCTAGATTGGCCATAGCTTTTCTTCCAAGGAGCAGGTGTCTTTTAATTTCATCACTGTAGTTACCATCTGCAGTGATTTTGGAGCCCCCCAAAGTAAAGTCTCTCACTGTTTCCATTGTTTCCCCATCTATTTGCTGTAAAGTGATGGGACCAGATGCCATGATCTTAGTTTTCTAAATGTTGATCAAAAACATTAGTGGAGTTGAACAAATTGAATCTGATAGCTACTATTCTTTAGGTATGAGATGCATAGATAAAGCCCTCTCAAGTTGGGAGCAGCAGTTATATAATCCAACTAACTATTGCTACATGATAACTGCAAGATTAGAAGTATGTCTATAAAAGAGAAAATGGCCTATTATCTTTGGGGTTGATGAGGTCAGAGAAGAACTTTCAGAGTCTGAATTTAGAACAAAGTCTCTAGAAGAAGGGAGTAATTAACTAGTGCCCCAAAACATCAGGTTGTGGGTGGTGATTTGAAACATGTACTCATTGCTGGAGCTTGAGAGTGTGCAAGTATGTGTATCTGTGTGCTGTGTATTTGTGTGAGTGAGAGTGCATGTGTGGGAGGGTGGGGTGAATGTGTTTGGGTGTGGTGTAGAGATTTATAAAGGCTTCAGGAGGTGCAGCACCAGTGTCTTTAAGGAAGAGGAAAGTGAAAGTGAAGTCGCTCGGTCGTGTCCGACTGTTTTTGACCCCATGGACTGTAGCCTACCTGGCTCCTCAGTCCATGGAATTTTCCAGGCAAGAGTACTGGAGTGGGTTGCCATTTCCTTCTCCAGGGGATCTTCCCAACCCAGGGATCGAAGCCGGGTCTCCCTCGCTGTAGGCAGATGCTTTACTGTCTGACCCACCAGGGAAACCCCAAGGAAGAGGATGTTGGTGTAACTTGGAAAGGATAGGCTACACACTTGGTCTTGTCTTTGGTTTAGTTTTAATACAGTATTTTGAAAGTTGACCTAACATTATGAGGTTTTTTAGTTTTTCAAAGTGATCATGGATTTTAGAAGACTGACAATCCTTCAGTCTACCAATCAGTTCCAGCTGTGGATGGAAGCAGGTCTAGGCAAGCGAGGCAGTGATAGGGTAGATTTGAGAATGTTTTCCGGGTGGTGTAATCAGAGCACAGTGATTCATTAGCTTTGATAATAGAGTCAAGTGAAGAGGAAATAATTCACTTTATCTCAAGAGAGTAGGTGGATGTGATCATAGCAAGAGTTAATTTAGGCACTAAAACAAGTTTAGATTTAGCTTTAGATGTATGTGAAAATTGAAAGTGAAAGTCCCTCAGTTATGTCCAACTCTTTGTGACCCCATGGACCCCATAGAATTCTCCAGGCCAGAATATTGGAGTGGGTAGCCTTTCCCTTCTCCAGGGCATCTTCCCAACCCAGGTCTCCCAGACTGCAGGCAGATTCTTTACCAGCAGCTAAGCCACAAGGGAAGCCCAAGAATACTGGACTGGGTAACCTATGCCTTCTCCAGCAAATCTTTCTGACCCAGGAATCAAACTCTTGTCTCCTGCATTGAAGGCAGATTCTTTACCAACTGAGCTATCAGGGAAGCCCCCTTAAATGTATGTATTAGTGGCCAAAGAAATCT
Organism: Capra hircus; assembly: GCF_001704415.2. Classification (NCBI taxonomy): domain Eukaryota; kingdom Metazoa; phylum Chordata; class Mammalia; order Artiodactyla; family Bovidae; genus Capra; species Capra hircus. The sequence goes on from NC_030821.1 coordinate 92,864,686, forward strand.
CTGACTGAAACATCCAGAAGGCAGTTGGCTATTCATACCCCAAACTCAGGAGAGACTTACATGAGTTATGCTAATTTGTGAACAATTATTTTATAATAAAATATGAACACAAGTGAAATAGCACTTAGAACTGTACTCGGTATTTTGTAATAACCTGTAAGGGAAAAGAATCTGAACATAGTGATATATATATACACACACACACAATAATGTGTTATTTTCAAGTGTATGCAAGGTGATTCAGATAAATTTAATTTCAAAGTTGTTTTACAGAGAATGATTTCTATAAGATTAATTTTATGTCTCTAAAAAGTGAATTTTAGGAGCAACTTCATTATTAAAATACTTGAGATTTTTTTTTAAAAAAAAAGGAAAAAGCAGGATGGAGAACATGGTAGGAATTAAAGAGAAGAGGAATTAAGTAAATTATAAAAAATCAGGCAAGAACAGACTTTCCTCAGTTTTCCTGGAATTTTCCATGTTTTAGTGCTGAGAGTCTCATGTCTTGGGAACCCCCTCAGCCCTGGGAAAACTGGAATTATTGGTAACATTAGAACTGGTAAATTTAGAATAAGAGAGTAGAAACTTAGAAACAGAATGTATAGCCAAGGAATAACCATGTTTAGACAAACGATTTTTACATGACTGTTGACAGTGACATGATCAAGAATAACTTGGATTCAGGGAGGCACATCCATCATGCTTCAGCTCAGTCTTTTCAGTTTTCCTTTGTTTTGTTGGTGGTTGCCTGCTTGTAAAAATAAATAGATAAATAAATGCCATACTTGCAGTTCACCTTTTCAAAGGGTAAAAGTTAGTGTTCTTTTTCAGCCGCTCAGGCCTGCCTAATTCTTTGAGACTCCATGTACTGCAGCACGCCAGGCTTCCCTGTCCTTCACCATCTTCCAGAGCTTGCTCAGAATCACGTCCATTGAGTCGGAGATGCCATCTAGCCATCTCGTCCTCTGCCGTCCTCTGTTCTCCTTCCGCCTTCAATCTTTCCCAGCATCAGAGTCTTTCCCAGTGAGTCGGCTCTTAGCATTAGGTGGCCAAAGTACTGGAGCTTCAGCTTCAGCGTCAGTCCTTCCAATGAATATTCAGGGTTGATTTCCTTTAGAATGGACTGGTTTGATCTCCTTGCAGTCCAAGGGACTCCCAGGAGTCTTCTCCAGCAACACAGTTTGAAGGCATCAATTCTTTGGTGCTCAACCTTTTTCATTGCCCAGCTCTCACATCCATATATGACTACTACTGGAACAATCATAGCTTTTGCTATATGGACTTTTGTTGGCAAAGAAATGTCTTTGCTTCTCAATATGCTGTCTAGGTTAGTCATTGCTTTTCTTCTAAGGAACAAGTGTCTTTTAATTTAATGGCTGCAGTCACCATCTGCAGTGATTTGGGAGCCCAAGAAAATAAAGTCTCACACTGTTTCCATTGTTCCCATTTCTATTTGCCATGAAGCAATGAGACCAGATGCAATGATCTTCATTTTTTTAACATTGAATTTTAAGCCAGATTTTTCACTCTCCTCTTTCATGTTCAGCAAGAGACTCTTTAGTTTCTCTTCATTTTCTTTCATAAGGGTGATGTCATCTGCATATCTGAGACCACTGATATTTCTCCCTGCAGTCTTGATTCCAGCTTGTCCTTCATCCAGCTCAGCATTTTGCATGATGTACTTTGCATATAAGTTAAATAAGCACAGTGACAGTATACAGCCTTGATGTACTCCTTTCCCGATTCAGAACCAGTCCACTGTTCCATGTCCAGTTCTGTTTGCTTCTTCACCTGCATACAGATTTCTCAGGAGGCAGGTAAGGTGGTCTGGTATTCCCATCTCTTTAAGAATTTTCCACAGCTTGTTGTGGTCTTCAAAGTCAAAAGCTTTAGAGTAGTCAATGAAACAGAAGTCGATGTTTTTCTGGAATTCTCTAGCTTTTTCCATGATCCAGTGGATATTGGCAATTCGGCTTCTGGTGCCTCTGCCCTTTGTAAATCCAGCTTGCATGTCTGGAAGTTCTCGGTTCACATACTGTTGAAGCCCAGCTTGAAGGATTTTGAGCATTACTTTGCTAGCATGTGAAATGAGTGCAAAAAGTTAGCAGTTTTTACAAAATTGTGCAACTGTCTCCACTATGCAATTTTGAAATAATGCTGGATTATTCCAAAAAGAAACATAATATTCATTAGAATCATCCCTATTCCCCTGAAAACTGAGCTTCTAGAAGCCACTAGTCTATTTTCCATCTCTATGGATTCACCTATTCTGGATATTTATTATAAATCAAATCACATAATGTGTGATTAGCATGCTCTCATTTTTATAACTTGGTTTAACAGTATATTTCCAAGATTCATTCATATTATAGCATTTATCAGTATTTCACTTCTCTTATTGCCGTATAGTATTGCATTATACCTCTTGTACAGTGGAACATATACACCACTCTTGTGTCTGTATTTGAATTGTTTCCAATTTTTTTATGCTGTATAAAGTGACCCTTAACGTTTATGTACAGGTTTTTGCATAGACATATGTCCTTACTTCTCTCAAGTATAAACCTAGGACTGAAATTTCTGGGTCATTTGGCAACTATATGTTTACATTTTTTTTTAATTGTCAAGCTGTGTTTGAAAATAGCTGCGGCATTTTACATTTCTACCAACAATATAAGAGGGTTCCAATTTCTCTACATCCTTGTCAATACTTGTTATTGTTGGTCTTTGTAGTTACAGCCATCTTTGCAAGTGTGATGTGTGTGGATGGTTATCTTATTGTGGTTTTGATTTGTGTTTCCCTAATCAGTAATGATGTTTAACATCTTTTTAAATGCCCATTGGCTATTTGTATCCTTTCTTTGATACAGATCAAATCTTTTGTCCATTTTTTATTGGATTATTTTTCTTTATTGTTTATATATATATGAAAGTGAAAGTCAATTAATCATGTCTGGCTCTTTGCTACCCCATGGGCTATACAGTCTATAGAATTCTCCAGGCCAGAATTCTGGAATCGGTAGCTCTTTCCTTTTCCAGGGGATCTTCCCAATCAGGGATTGAACCCAGGTCTCACACATTGCAGGCAGATTCTTTACCAGCCACAAGGGAAGGCCAAGAATACTGGAGTAGGTAGCCTATCCCTTTTCCAGTGGATCTACCCAGCCCAGGAATCAAGCCGGAGTCTTTAGCATTGCAGGCGGATTCTTCACCAACTGAGCTATCAGAGAAGCCCCTGATGTATATATATATACACACATATATTTATATATTTATATGTATATATACACATATATTTATATATTTATATGTATATATACATATATTTATATATTTATATGTATATATATATATAATGGATGCTATATTCTTGGCAGATAAATGATTTACAGATACTTCCCCTCGTTTAGTGACTTGTCTTTTTGTTTTCTTGTAGGGCACAATTTTTAATTTTGATGAAGTTGAATAGTTCTATTTTCCATTGATTATTTGTAATTTTGGTGTTGTATTTAAGAATTTCTTGTCGAATTAAAGGTCATAAAGATATCCACCTAGGTTTTCTTTTAAGAATTTTAAACTTTTGTTTCCTGGATTTATGTCTTTGATCCATTTGGGGTTATTTTTTACATACGGTGTGAGGTAAGGATCCAGTTTCCCATGTGGACATCTAGTTGTCAAAATGCGGTGATCGCAGACATACATGTCTTGCTCCTGATACTAGGAGGGAAACTCTCAGTCTCTATACTGATTAAATATGCTGTTAATTGTGAAGTTTCAGTTCATATTCTTCATCAGGTTTAGCATGTTTCATTCCAAGTTTTGTGTGTTGAGTGCTCATATCTTGAAAGAATTGGATTGTCTCAAATGCTTTTCCCGTATCTATTGAGATAATAATGTGTTTTTTGAACTTTATTCTATTAATATGGTGTAATGCCTTGGTTTATTTTCATGTTTAAACACTTTTACATACCTGTGATAAATCCCACTTATCTATTTTATTTGTTGCCTTATTTGATTTGTTAATATTTCTGATTATTTTTATGCATGTATATATAAGGGATATTGGTCTACTATAATGCCTTTGTATGATTTTAGTATCAGGATAATACTGGCCTCATAGAATGAATTTGGAAGTATTTACTAGTATTCTATCTAGGAAAAGTTTGTAAACTATTACTATAATTTTTTCTTCAAATGTTAGGTAGACTTCACCAGTGAAGCCATCATCTTTTCTTTGTAGTGAGTTTTTTTCTTACTAAGTTCATTTTGTCTGAATATTTGTAAGTTTTATAAGAATATATATGTATGTTTAGGTAAGTGTATCATGTGAAATCCCTGCATCTTTAGAACAACTCACATTCCAAAGTCAGTTCTATTTAACTATTGAACCATTCTTGATTTGTGGTTATTGATGCCTTGGTTTCCAATTCCCATAAAATAAACATAATTCTCTTTCTCTCTCTCTGTGAGACTAACTGAATCATATAAAAATTATCAGTGTAACCTCGGAGTCTGGGATCAATGTAGTTAAAGGTCAATCAGAAAGAAATTTAGTATCAGAAAGAGCTTGAAGGTATAAGTTCTTAAATCTTGTTGAGATTCTTTGGTTTATCTGATTACCACTGGAGAAATTGAGAAAGTGGTTTTGTTATAGCATTTATTTTTACTTATTTTTCTTTTGTTTTGCTAGGTAGACATTTGTACGTCCTGTAATTAATTATCAATTTCATTCATCTAACAAAAATGAATTTAGGTTCTAGATAAAAAATTCAAATTATTTAGTCTCAGGATTTTACTTGGCCGCTCTCTCTCTGTCCTCTTCACTTCCTCCTTCCCAGAAATGGTCTTCCTGTGCCACGGGAACTCACATCCTGAACTGGATCATTGGGTACATCTGTGCTGAGGCTTTTGACATGGGCATGTGTGCCGCACACACTCTGTTCTTTTCCCTTCTCACAGCTTCAGATGAATCAGCCTTGAATTGACAGGGAGCCTGCATCCAAATTTTTCTTTTACTAGACATACTTTTTCAGATATCAGGGGCTTGGATTTTTTCAGCAACAACAGTCTTCCTTCAGATTTGATTGTAACACAGTGGCTTCTGAGGACCAACATGTATGGAACTAGAATGAATTTAATAACCATGGAAATGTGGCATCTTATAGTAAACTTAGTTTTAAAATAGCCTACTTTGAGGACCAAAAATATGATTGAAAAATACCTATTAATATATTTACTTTTCCCATAATACTACAGGAAATCTACATATATGTTTATACTTGAAAATATGTTTTTTCACTAAAATCACATATATAATAGCAAACTTATGCATCATAATGGATATCAGATCAAACAGAAGTGTCTTTGAGGTTGTAAACAGTTGCACAGCAACCTTTGTCATTGTGTGACTGTGCTTTTAAGGTCTGCTCACCACATGTGATCTTTAGGTTGTGAGTACTGATGCCCGGAACTGTATGTCTCGCTGTAGTAACAGATGGCAGAAGGCCATGGATAACACAGAAACCTGGGCAACCCACCGGCACACCATCACCACCTCAGACATACCTCTGTCATGAATCTGAGGATTCTTCTGCATAGCCTAGGAGAGATGCCTTGGGTGCTGAAATCGAGCCTGCTTTCCCCTGATTTCCCCGATCTTGACCCTCAGCTCCTCCTGAGCCTCCTGGTGTTCTGTGCTCCTGATATTATGTAGATTAATACCCAATCTTTTCCAGAGTATCCTGAGTTCTGAACTCAGCCTGGCTGTGGTCTAGTTCTTCAGTGAGAACCTGTCAAATCAGCTTTGGATGAGAAGGTAGCATTGAGCAAGGGGGGTTTGAATGTCTAAAGTTGGTTGGTTGGAAGCAGTGCACTGCTGTCTCTGCAGTGAATCTGGCTAGTCCTTCTCCTTCCGCAAATATTTATTTACTCTGTGCCGTATGCAGAGCCTGGCGCCAGGCACTGGAGGTGATGCTGAACAAAGCAGAGTCTTCATAGAACTTAGTGTATGGAGGAGAAGATCTTAACAACAAAATAAGATACGTGATGAAAACTCTTCCTTCTAATCTAGGGCCTAAACCAAGTGCAGGGATGGAGACCACACGGGGAAGCTGTCCAGGGAGCAGACTCAAGGAATACTTGGGAAGAGATGACATTTAAGGAGAGACTTGATGACCATACAGGGGAAGCTGTCCAGGGAGCAGGCTCAAGGAAGACTTGGGAATAGATGACATTTAAGGACAGACTTGAAAGATGAGAAGTTGGCAAGGAGAAGAGTCAGCGGAACGGAATTCTAGGCACAGAGGATGCTACATGCAGTGGACCTTATAAGGAAATTTGTGTAGTGGGGTTGGAAAAATAAGAGAAAGACAGAGAAAAGTGAGGAGGCGGGCAGTGGAGGAGATAAGCGAGGTTCCACCCCAAAGGCTTTTCAGGTTTTGGGGTTTTATGTAATACTGTGAACAACCCCTTGAGGCCTTTCAAAGAAGGGAGAATCATGATCCAATGTGGTGTGGCCAGTGGGTAGGAAGAAGATGAGGGACTTTGGGAGGCAGTTGGGGTGATATAGACTCTGCTGGTGGCCAGAGATGTGGAGGAAATAGAATTCAGTGAAGTTTAGTGGCATTTAAGAAAGTTTTTAAAGCAATGAAGGAGAAATTTCTGGTGAGAACTGGAGGGAGGGGACTTCATTTCATGTTTGTAATCCTCAATATACTTGATCAGTCCTCTGTTCATTAAATGCATAATGTGTGGGAACATTTTTTCATAAAGTCTTAAGCACCCTGTTATATATCTCCAATTTATCTTCAATGGCTTATATAAGTGACAAATTTAGGAATCTCACTTTATCACTTTAGGTAAATTTGCATAGAACTTCAAGTATTGAAGGTTAAAAATAGTGAAAAGTAAAACTGAGTATAATTGAAACATGATTAGACTTTACCATTTTAAATACATTTTTTGGCATGATTTTTTTTCACTCTAATATTCTGTTGGGATAGATTTAATAATTTTGTAGGGTTTGCATACACTAAAGGAAATGAATATTTTAAAAATATATACTCATAAAAATAATAATCCTTTTTTGAAAGGTGTCTCATTTTTCTGAGTAAAATTCAGCCAAGAAGAAACAGAATGTGTTTTCATTTGCTAAGAATCTTTTAGCTATATATTTTATTATGAATGAATGTATTATCCAGAGGCAAGCAGCTGTTTCTGGACTTAGCTACATGTTTACATCAGAATGTGATGAGTTTTATTATTTTCCTGGGTTCATTTCTTTTCTTATACTATAAAAGATGTTCAGTGTCCTAGTCTATACTTCTATTACCAAACGTAGTAGGAATCGTATTGAGCAAGTGATAATAGAAAAAAGTTTCAAATAAAAAACATGTTTTTGTCTTTTAGAATAAAGTCAGAACAGCCAGTAACTTGAAAATAGAGAGTACTGAGAACACTGACATTTCCAATTCATGGTTATAATTAGGAAGCGACAGAATTTTTCTTTTTAATTGTGTGGCTTTTATAGACTTCATTCTCTTTGTATGATTTGCTAGTTTCTGCAAGTCATTTTCTGCCAGTTTACAAAGTCTTACAAAGCTCCTCTTTCTGATGTAGCTATTTTAATTTTGTGTTTATCTCTGTCTGAGTTCTCAGAGGAGAAGATGCCTCCTTCAACTTCCTAGTTTTTAAAGAGTGTAATTCTTTAATTCTTTAGGAATAGAGCTGTAGTAGTTTTATATGTAACAGTTATATTTGGTATAACTTTACTAGGCATTAATTGCTCTCACCAATTATTTCTTGTTGACTGAACTAGGTCCTGTTTTAATGATGCTCTGAGCAGTACCTTAAGCTGAGGACCAGCCGCGAGCAGCTAGCTCAGTGGATTTTCCTACTTTCCACTTTCTTTAACTAAGTGATATATGTCAATAAGAACAAATAATTATGTTTAAAAGATGTCTACGTCCAGAGGAAACTAAGATTGTACAAACCCCAGCAAACCTTTGATTGAGTTCACTTAATGTCAGCTTTACCTTGAGCCACATGTGGGCAACAAACAAGCTTGGAGGATATGTGGATTTGGTCTGCTTATGGTGGACACGACATAGACCTGGGAAGTGCCTCTCAGCAGGAGGGGGCAGATCTAGGTCCAGAATTCATGTTTTCTGGATTCATAGTAGAAGATGGATCCAAATTATGGAGATAATCCACATTAGTAGCAAGAAGAAGAATTTTGCTGTTCTTCAGTTCAGTTCAGCCGCTCACTCGTGTCCAACTCTTTGCGACCCCATGAACTGCAGCACACCAGGCCTCCCTGTCCATCACCAACTCCCAGAGTCCACCCAAACCCATGTCCATTGAGTCAGTGATGCCATCCAACCATCTCATCCTCGGTTGTCCCCTTCTCCTCCTGCCCCTCATCCCTCCTCGGCATTAGGGTCTTTTCCAATGAGTCAGCTCTTCGCATCAAGTGGCCAAAGTATTGGAGTTTCAGCTTCAACATCAGTCCTTCCAATGAACACCCAGGACTGATCTCCTTTAGGATGGACTGGTTGGATCTCCTTGCAGTCCAAGGGACTCTCAAGAATCTTCTCCAAGACCACAGTTCAAAAGCGTCAATTCTTCAGTACTCAGCTTTCTTTATAGTCCAACTTTCACATCCATACATGACCACTGGAAAAACCATAGCCTTGACTAGACAGACCTTTGTTATCTAGGTTGGTCATAACTTTCCTTCTGAGGAATAAACGTCTTTTAATTTCATGGCTGCAATCACCATCTGCAGTGATTTTGGAGCCCAAGAAAATAAAGTCTGACACTGTTTTCACTGTTTCCCCATCTATTTGCCATGCATTGATGGGACCAGATGCCATGATCTTAGTTTTCTAAATGTTGAGCTTTACGCCAGCTTCTTCACTCTCTTCCTTCACTTAAATCAAGAGGCTCTTTAGTTCTTCACTTTCTGCCATAAGGGTGGTGTCATCTGCGTATCTGAGGTTATTGATATTTCTCCCAGCAATCTTGATTCCAGCTTGTGCTTCCTCCAGCCCAGCGTTTCTCATGCTGTTCTTCAGGGAATAATAAATAAATTCTAGCTTTAAGGCTTCAAGCTATGTATTTTTTTATCTTTGCTCTGATGTCCATTTGCGGGATGATGGTGGCCCAGTTATTTTAACTTCCTAAATACTTAGTTTTCTCATCTGGAAAATAGGAAGAAAATAGTTTCTAGTTATCTCATTGGGAGCTTTTGAGGGTGAAATGAGATAAAGTACAAGAGTTGTATATAAAGTACCACAAAAATATTATTCTATGAAAGTATAGATCAATAATCTTTACATTTTGATTACTCCATCCATTTAACAAATATTTGCCAATATTTGTGCTATACTGACACATTTTGAATATATATATATATTTGCTAATTCAGTCAAAACATAGACTATCTTTTCTTACCTATCACTGTTTCTTTTTGAGAGGAGTGGTGTAAAAAGCATACATCCACCTCATGCTACCTCATCAGGTGTATCAAATGTTCCTTCCTATGCATGGGTGGGGAGACCAGGAAAAGTGTATTTGGATCATTTGCCCAAGTTATCCTGATCTAGTCTCTTGATTTAAAACCACTGGTATGTACCACTGAGAGGCTCAGTGAAAGTGAACATTAGCTGAGATGAGTGATCACTCATAATTCTAAATTAATATGAATATCACTAAAGTGCACTTCTCTAAAATTCAGGTAGGGGGGAAAGAAATACTGGCAGCATTATTATTAGAAAGTCACTGTGCCTTGGGGCTAGCCTCATTTCTCTGTGGATCACTGCTATTTCCTGTACTCTTCTATGGAGTCTTTTGTCCGGGACAAGAACGCTCTGCCTGTGCCAAGAAAATAGATGGTCGTTGTGCAAAAACAGGGATCTTATAGCCAAAGGAGAATATGTACCAGTGGCTACTTCTGCTAGTATTAGAAGGACGATATTAAATAAAAGGAAGAGATTATTTCCAGTTCCTTGGCAATCTATGCAGCAAAAGAATGTTTATTTAGTGAGAAATGATTTAGGTAGATAAATGAGTGCACTCATCTATTATGCATGTAACAAATATGAAACCTTGTGGATGTGTCTAGCTCTTTAATGACTTCAAATAGTGTCACTAGTGATCTGTAATTAAGGTCATTGGTAGACAAATTCAGAACATGGCAGGCTGAAGCAGACCTCTAAGTCTTATTTAACTCTAGGTAATGTTACATAAGATTTCCATCAGTTCAGATGACCCAAATATGTAGCATCTATTGTGACATTTATTCATTACTTTTTACTCATTCATTCAACAAATACTAGAGACTTATAAAGCTAGTAAAAAGATGTAACAGTTAAGCTGACAGACAGGTAAACAAATATTTATAATAAAGTACAAGATGAGGCTAGGAAAAGGCTTACAGTTTCCTTTGAGAGCAGAGAGGAATCTAGCTCAAAATGGAAGGTGAGGAAAAATTGTTAGAGCCAGTCAGATTTTATCATGATTACATTAATATTTAATTATATGCTATCTGATATGTGTCTGGGATGATACCCCACATCCAAGGACAGAGAAGCCTCAGTAAGATGGTAGGCAGTGGAACAGTGGCTGTGCGGTGCTGAAGTGACTTTGAGGAGATATCTCACATCCAGGGGCAAAGGAGAAGCCCCAGCAAGATGGTAGGAGGGGTAAAATCACATTTAAAATCAAACCCCATACCAACTAGAGATGCTCAGAGGGCTCAAACATACCTTGTGTGCACCAGGACCCGGAGACCCCACAGAGACAGAGATCTGTGCTTGAGTGTCTCCTGAGGAGGCCCAGGTCAGCAGTGGCCTGCTGCAGGGGCAGGGGCCCTGGGTGCAGCAGACCTGGGTATGGTATAAGCCCTCGTAGAGGAGGTCGCCATTAACCTACCACAGAGCTACCAGAGCTTACACAGGACTGGGGAAACAGATACTTGGAGGGCACAAACAGAACTTTGTGCACACCAGGACCCAGGAGAAAGGAGCAGTGACCCCACGAGAGACCGGCCCCTACTTGTCCATGAGTGTCCAGGAGCCTCTGGTGGATGCGGCTCTGCGGTGGCCTGCTGCAGGGTTGGGGGCACTGAGTGGAACATGCACGCGTGGGACTTTTGAAAGAGGTCATCGTCTTCCTTACCTCCACCATAGTTTGCCTTAGGTCGGATAATAGGCAGGGGACAAAGCCTATACTAGCACACGTATATGGAATTTAGAAAGATGGTAATGATAACCCTGTATGTGAGACAGCATAAGAGACACAGATGTAAAGGACAGACTTTTGGACTCTGAGGGAGAGGGAGAGGGTGGGATGATTTGGGAGAATGGCATTGAAACATGTATACTATCATGTAAGAAACGAATCGCCAGTCTAGGTTTGATACAGGATACAGGATGCTTGGGGCTGGTGCACTGGGATGACCCAGAGAGATGATATGGGAAGGGAGATGGGAGGCGGTTTCAGGGTTGGGAACTCATGTACACCTCTGGTGGATTCATGTCAATGTATGGCAAAACCAATACAGTATTGTAAAGTAAAAAAAAAAATAATAATAATTTACTGAGCATGGCCCCCGGAGAAGGTAATGGCACCCTACTCCAGTACTCTTGCCTGGAAATTCCCATGGACGGAGGAGCCTGGTGTGCTGCCATCCATGGGGTGGTGAAGAGTTGGACACAACTGAGCGACTTCACTTTCACTTTTCACTTTCATGCATTGGAGAAGGAAATGGCAACCCGCTCCAGTGTTTTTGCCTGGAGAACCCCAGGGACGGGGGAGCCTGGTGGGCTGCTGTCTATGGGGTCGCACAGAGTCAGACACAACTAAAGCGACTTAGCAGCAGCAGCAGAGCATGGCCCCACCCAACAGAACAAGACCCAGTTTCCCCCTCAGCCTCTCCCATCAGGAAGCTTCCATAAGCCTCTTATCCTCCATCAGAGGGCAGACAAAACTACAATCACAGAAAACTAACCAATCTGATCACATGGACCACAGCCTATCTAACTCAATGAAATTAAGCCATGCTGTGTAGGGCCACCCAAGACAAATGGGTCATGGTGGAGAGTTCTGACAAAACATAGTCCACTAGAGAAGGAAATGGCAAACCACTTCAATATTCTTGCCTTGAGAAACCCAAGAACAGTATGAAAAGGCAAAAAGATAGGACACTGAAAGATGAACTCCCCAGGTCATTGGGTGCTCAATATGTTACTGGAGATCAGTGGAGAAATAACTCCAGAAAGAATGTGGAGGCAGAGCCAAAGGAAAAATAACACCCAGCTATGGATGCGGCTGGTCACAGAAGCAAGGTCCGATGCCTTAAGAGCAATATTGCATAGGAACCTGGAATGTTAGGTCCAAGAATTATGGTAAATTGGAAGTGGTCAAACAGGAGGTGACAAGAGTGACCAAGTTGTGGATGCTACTGGTGACAGAAGCAAGGTCTGATGCTGTAAGAGCAATATTGCATAGGAACCTGGAATGCTAGGTCCAAGAATCAAGGTAAATTGGAAGTGGTCAAACAGGAGATGGCAAGAGTGAACATTGACATTTTAGGAATCAGTGAACTAAAATGGACTGGAGTGGGTGAACTTAACTCAGGTGACCATTATATATCTGCTACTGTGGGCAGGAATCACTTAGAAGAAATGGAGTAGCCATCATAGTCAACAAAACAGTCTAAAATGCAGTACTTGGATGCAATCTCAAAAATGACAGAATGATCTCTGTTTGTTCCCAAGGCAAACCATTCAATATCACAGTAATCCAAGTCTATGTGCCGCAACCAGTAATGCTGAAGAAGCTGAAGTTGAATGGTTATATAAAGACCTACAAGGCCTTCTAGAACTAATACCCAAAAAAGATGTCCTTTTCATTATAGGGGACTGAAATGCAAAAGTAGGAAATCAAGAAATACCTGGAGTAATAGGCACATTTAGCCTTGGAATACAGAATGAAGCAGGGCAAAGGCTAACAGAGTTTTGCCACAAAAATGCACTGGTCACAGCAAACACCCTCTTCCAACAACACAAGAGAAGACCCTATACATGGACATCATCAGATGGCCAACACCAAAATCAGATTGACTATATTCTTTGCAGCCAAAGATGGAGAAGCTCTATACAATCAAAACACACACACACACACACACACACACACACACACACACACACACAAGACCAGGAATTGACTGTGGCTCAGATCATGAACTCCTTAGTGCCAAATTCAAACTTAAATTGAAGAAAATGAGGAAAACCACTAGACAATTCAGGTATGACCTCAATCAAACCCCTTATGATTATACAGTGGAAGTGAGAAATAGATTCAAGGGATTAGACCTGATAGAGTGCCTGAAGAACTATGGACAGAGGTTTTTGACATTGTACAAGAGGCAGTGATCAAGACCATTCCCAAGAAAAAGAAATGCAAAAAGGCAACATGGTTGTCTGAGGAGGCCTTACAAATAGCAATGAAAAGAAGAACAGTGAAAGACAAAGGAGAAAAGGAAACATATACTCATTTGAATGCAGAGTTCCACAAGAATAGCAAGGAGAGATAAGAAAGACTTCCTCAGTTATCAATGCAAAGAAATAGAGGAAAACAATAAAATGGGAAATACTAGAGATCTGTTCAAGAAAATTTGAAATACCAAGGGAAATTTTCATGCAAAGATGAACATAATAAAGGACAGTAATGGTATGGACTTAACAGAAGCAGAAGATATTAAGAGAAGGTGGCAAGAATACACAGAAGAATTATACAAAAAAGATGACCAGATAATCACGATGGTGTGAGCATTCATCTAGAGCCAGACATCCTGGAATGTGAAGTCAGTGGGCCTTAGGAAGCATCACTATGAACAAAGCTAGTGGAGGTGATGGAATTCCCGTTGAGCTATTTCAAATCCTAAAAGATGATGCTGTAAAAGTGCTGCACGCAATATGCCAGCAATTTTGGAAAACTCAGTAGTGGCCACAGGACTAGAAAAGATCAGGTTTCATTCCAATCCCAAAGAAAAGCAATGCCAAAGAATGCTCAAACTACTGCACAATTGCACTCATCTCACGTGCTAGTAAAGTAATGCTCAAAATTCTCCAAGCCAGGCTTCAGCAGTGTGTGAACCATGGTCTTCCAGATGCTCATGCTGGGTTTAGAAAAAGCAGAAGAGCCAGAGATCAAATTGCTGACATCTGTTGGATCATCAAAAAAGCACGCGAGTTCCAGAAAAACATCTACTTCTGCCTTATTGGCTATGCCAAAGCCTTTGATTGTGTGGATCATAACAAACTGTAAAAAATTCTTCAAGAGACAGGAATACCAGACTACCTTACCCACCTCCTGATAAATCTGTATGCAGGTCAAGAAGCAGCAGTTAGAACTGAGCGTGGAACAACAGACTGGTTCCAAATTGGGAAAGGAGTATGTCAAGGTTGTATATTGTTACCCTGCTTATTCAACTTATATGCAGAGTACATCATGAGAAATGCTGGACTGAATGCAGCACAAGCTGAAATCAAGATTTCTGGGAGAAATATCAATAACCTCAGATATGCAGGTGATACTATTCTTATGGCAGAAAGCAAAGAAGAACTAAAGAGCCTCTTGATAAAATTGAAAGAGGAGAGTGAAAAAGCTGGCTTAAAACTCAACATTCAGGAAACTAAGATCATGGCATCTGGTCTCATCACTTCATGGCAAATAGATGGGGAAACAAAGGAAACAGTGACAGACTTTATTTTCTTGGGCTCCAAAATCAGTGCAGATGGTGACTGCAGCCATGAAATTAAAAGACACTTGCTCCTAGGAAGAAAAGTTATGACCAACCTAGACAGCATATTAAAAAGCAGAGACATTACTTTTCCAACAAGTTTCCATCTAGTCAAAGCTATGGTTTTTCCAGTAGTCATGTATGGATGTGAGATTTGGATTGTAAAGAAAGCTTCAGTTCAGTTCCATCACTCAGTCGTGTTCGACTCTTTGCGACCCCATGAATCGTAGCACGCCAGGCCTCCCTGTCCATCACCAACGAGGCAGAATTGATGCTTTTGAACTGTGGTGTTGGAGAAGACTCTTGAGAGCCCCTTGGACAACAGAGAGATCCATCCAATCCATCCTAAAGGAAAAATCAGTCCTGAATATCCGCTGGAAAGACTGATGCTTAAGCTGAAACCCCAGTACTTTGGCTGCCTAATGCGAAGAACTGACTCATTTGAAAAGACCCTGATCCTGGGAATGTTTGAGGGAAGGAGAAGGGGACGACAGAGCATGAAATGGCTGGATGGCATCCCTGAGTTGATGGACATGAATTTGAGTGAACCCCAGGAGTAGGTGATGGACAGGGAGGCCTCGCGTACTGTAGCCCATGTGGTCACAAAGAGTCAGACATGACTGAACTACCGAACTGATCTAATATTTTCCTATAATTATTTTTAAAGTGTTTATTAAGCCCAAGCTAGCTTCTAAATATAGTATATATTAGAAGGTGAGAGAAGTTAGCTTTCCAAGTTAATGTTAAGCAATAGGATTTGCCCTCAAGTAATTTATAATTTAACTGTTGAAGATGAAGTATGGATGCATGGATGAATGTATGGATGGATGGATGGATGGATGGATGGGAAGATGAACAGTAGATGGATACGTTGGTGGCTATATAGGTCTACAAGATACCCTACAAAAATCAGGTGAATTCCTTAAAGGTTTATATGGAGGTTTTTTTTTTTTTTTTTCACAGAGGGGGAAAAAGTACATAGGTAATATGGTATGGAGTTAGGAAGAGCTATGGGGAAAAGAAGCACTTTAATTTTCCATCAAGAATGAGTATTAATTGTGGAGAAAGGAGAGTTTAGGGCATCCCAAACTATGAAAACAACTTGGGAAACTGTTCAGAGTGAGAATGAGCTAGTCAGGCAGAGAGGGCCTTGAATATAGACTCTGGTTTGAGAAGCATGTTTCACAAAGAATTTGGGTAATATCAACCTATGGAGCAAGACTGGATCTAGTTTATAAGTATCCTTAACCTTCAGGATCAATAAGCAGGATCAATTACTCTGAAGGAAGATGTGAAAATAGCTGACTGTGGAGCTACCCAACTGAAAGGTACATTTAAGAATGATGGATTTCTCAGAAGTACCCATGATGGATGATAATAGGGCTTTCCTGGAAAGAAAGAGATCAATTAGGCGATGATTAAAATTGACCAGACATGGGTAATAATAGTAAGGACAACATAGTGGTTAAGAAGAAATGAATGAGAGAGAAAAGCATCTGGAAGAAATAAGCAGCGACTTTGGTGACAAGTGAATGAACCAGAGAGAGGGAGAGAGAGAGAGGAAAGAGTCTGAAAACGTCTAAGAATTTGAGCCTGGGAGTTTTGTAGGAAAGTTAATGAAAAAATAAGGAAACTGAAAAGGTATGTAGCTCTTGGGAATTACATTCCCTAAGATATGCACTTTTTTCTAGTGACTTAGGAAGAGCCTTAGGAAAGAAGTCTCTGGGGCACAGGGGAGAGAGGTATTTTATGTGGTAGCATCTCAAAGGAAAGGAGTGCACATCTAATTTTCAGAATCTAAGGGAGGCATCAGGTTGGGGCAGGAGACAGTCTAGTTTTAGCTCTCAGCTCTTTTTTTATCCACAGTAGTAACAATAACTGCAAAATGTTAACAATTGCAGTTGAGGTGGTTGGGGGATTAATTGTATTTTTCTCTTTAGTTTTCTATGTACTTTTCTCATAATGAAGGTAAACCCCATGAAAATCATATGTTCTTCTGTCTTAGGCACTTCATGTGTGTTCAACCCTCACAAAAGTTTGTAAACTACCACCATTATCTTCATTTTATTAATGAGAAAATAGATGCAGAGATTGCTCCTGTGCCCACACGCACTGATAGTGAAGCAGGATTTGAAATGAGGCAGTCAGCTTCCAGAGCTTCCTCAGAGGCTTGCTCAGAAGCAGGCACTGTTAGTAATTCATTTCAGAATCCACGTGAGGACCTCACTTATGGCTCCCTTCCTGCCCAGTCCTGGGCTGTGCTCTATGAGATTCAATTCAGTTCAGTCGCTCAGTAGTGTCCGACTCTTTGAGACCCCATGAAACGCAGCACGCGAGGCCTCCCTGTCCATCACCAACTCCCTGAGTTCACTCAGACTCAGTCCATCGAGTCAATGATGCCAACCATCCATCTCATCCTCTGTCATCCCCTTCTCCTCCTGCCCCCAATTCCCCCCAGCATCAGAGTCTTTTCCAATGAGTCAGCTCTTCGCATGAGGTGGCCAAAGTACTGGAGCTTCAGCTTTAGCATCATTCCTTCCAAAGAAATCCCAGGGTTGATCTCCTTCAGAATGGACTGGTTGGATCTCCTTGCAGTCCAAGGGACTCTCAAGAGTCTTCTCCAACACCACAGTTCAAAAGCATCAGTTCTTCAGCACTCAGCCTTCTTCACAGTCCAACTCTCACATCCATACATCACCACAGGAAAAACCATAGCCTTGACTAGACGGACCTTAGTCGGCAAAGTAATGTCTCTGCTTTGGAATATACTATCTAGGTTGCTCATAACCTTTCTTCCGAGGAGTAAGCGTCTTTTAATTTCATGGCTGCACTCACCATCTGCAGTGATTTTGGAGCCCCAAAAAATAAAGTCTGACACTGTTTCTGCTGTAGGAGACAAGAATGTCATCGTGTTTTTGGTTTTATTTTTTTCTTCCTGAAGTATGGTTGACTGACAATATTGTGTTATTTGCAGGTGTAGAGCATTGTAATTCAGTTCTTCTATATAATCTTCAGATCATATTCCATTACATATTATTATAAGATATTGGATATGATTCCCTATGCCGTACAGTAGATTGCTGTTGCTTTTCTATTTTGTGTATAGCAGTGTAAATTTGTTAATCCCAAACTCCTAATTTATCGCTCTCCCTCTCAGTTCCCCTTTGGTATCTATAAATACGTTTTCTAAGTCTGTGAGTTTGTTTCTGCTTGCATACAGATTCATTTGCATTGCTTTCTGGATTACACATAGAAGTGATATCATATAGTATGTCTTTCTCTTTCTGACTTATTTCACTAAGTGTAACATTCTCCAGGTCCACCCGTGTTGCTACGAATGGCATTGCTTTATTCTTTTTATGACTGAGTCATATTCCATGATATATATCTCATATTCTTTATTAATTCATCTGTCAATGGACATTTATCTTATTTCCATCGTAATAGTGGCTATTGTATTGCAGGTAGTGTTGCTATTGTAAACAGTGTTCCTATGAACCTTGCGATGCATGTAACTTTTGAAATATGGTTTTCTCTGGATAGATGCCCAGGAGTGGGATTGCAGGACTATATGGTAACTCCAGTTTTAGTTTTTTAAAGGAATATCCTTACTGTTCTCCATAGTGCTGCACTAGTTTACATTCCCACCAACAGTGTAGGCAAGAGGAGATTGAAGACAAAGGGAGAAGGGAGTGGCAGAGGATAAGATAGATAGCATCACTGACTCAAGGGACATGAATTTGAACAAACTCAGGGAGACAGTGGGGGACAGAGGAGCCTGATGTGGTGCAGTCCATGTGGTCAGAATCAAACACCACTTAGCAACTGGACATCAACAGTTTAAGAGGGTTGCCTTTTCTCTACATTTATTAGTTGCAGATTTTTTGATGATGACCGTTCTAACCGGTATGAGTTGAAACCTCATACCGGTTAGAATCAAAGCTTTGATTTGCATTTCTCTACTATTTAGTGATGCTTGAACATCTTTTCATGTGCTGGTGGGTCATCTGTATGCCTTCTTTGGAAAAATATCTATTCAGTTCTTCTGCTCAGTTTTGTGGGTTTTTTTTTTTTGTTTGTTTGTTTATTTGGGGTATTGAGTTGCATGAGATTTCTGTATAGTTTTTGACATTAATCCCTTGTCAGTCACATCATTTGGAAATATTTTATCCCATTCTGTGGGTTGTCTTTTCCATCAGTTGATACTTTTTCTTTACTGTGATGTCAGTGTCCTTGATTTAGAGAATTCACGCTAGTTGGGAGTTTGGGGCATAATATACATAGTCAATAAGTCTCATTGTCCATGGAGTTGACCACAAGTTGGAACAAATTCATGGAGAATGTAAAACTGGATTGATCTGGAAGAATGTAAAGAATTGCTCTCATGACTTTTGCACTTAAATTCTTTCAAATAGGAAGTAAGTAAAAGTAGATTCTTATTGTTTTGCTTGCAGAAAGGAGAGGTTGATATTTAAATTAAAGATGCACTTCTGCAGTATTTTGAAAGCATACCAGTTATTTGTTGATAAATTGCGTGTTGCTTTGGGATATGTTTTCTTTGGTTGTCTTGGTTGATTAAAAAAAAAAAACTATTAATTTTTCAAATGTTTTTATCTTCCCAACTGCAGTGTTAACTTCTTGAGGGTGGAGGTTGTATTTTATGAAAGTCCTTGGTCTTCCATAATGCACAATACTGTGCTACATCATTGCAACTTGGTATAAATACCTTTCTTTTGATTTGAATTATGATTTGGTTTGATTTGAATAACAAAGTCCAATTGCAAATGATTTCAAAATGGATCCCTTTATCCCATTATTGGGAATGGTAAACTGGTCTGATAAACATGAAAAATTAGAGAATATGGAGAATTGGGGAGGAGAATGAAAACCTGTTTCATTCATCCCTTAGATTTTTCTAGCTCTGCCTTTCCATGCAAAGCAACAGAGCTGTTTCTCCATCTGTTATCCTTTGAAATATTAGTTGAAATACCTAGGCTGATCCTTTGTGGAGTCATTTACTCTGAGAGTTCAGGTGATAGTTTTGGGTCATATTTATGAGAAAAGTTCGGACTTGGAAAAAGTATGACTTTGAGTTATATTTAATTGTTTCTGTGTATATCTCTGTGTGTAGATTAAATTTATCATTCTTTGCAGTTATGATTAGTGGGATCTCATGTATCACCATACTCTGCTGCAGCCAGCGTAGAGCCTTATACATAAGCATACTTAAGTACCATGTTATTTGGTCCAAGTAAAACAGAACTAAGCATGTTATCTTCTTCCAGTTGTGCGCCCCCCCAAACAGCATCTTTTTCCACCTTCCCTCCTCTCTTCATGCTATTTCCATCCTCTGAGTCATCTGGACAGGAACCCCTGGTCACTTTTCACTCTTGCTTCCTTGGGTCCCTGGTGTCAGTCACTGAGCCCCATCAGCTCCATTTCTGAACTGCCTTTCATACCTGCTCCAACTTTCCATCCTCACTGTCATCCTTCTATTTCCCTTCTTCTCTGTCACCTGGAGCTGGAAACCTAGGTGTCCTTTCTATATCCCATTCATTCTCCAGTCAAAACCATCCCATGCAGCTTTGGATAGAGCAGCTGGCCCCCTGGGAGGCCTTCAGCCTGAAAATAATCTCAGACCTTGCACTGCCCAGTAACTGCCTGTGTAGGCTTTCAAGATGTTCTTTCCTAAATCCTACGTTCATTATATTCCTTTCTGATTCAAAAATGCATTTTGGTTTGCAGTTAAATGTCGAGTTAAGCCCAAAATCCAATGTCTGTATTTCCTGGCTTGTCCTCATCTTCATTTTTGTTATGTTTCTGCATACTTTTAGCAATATACCAAAACTCATAAAACACTCTAATTTTTTTACTTATTGGTTGATCTAAATTGTTGTTACTGAAAATTTTAACAACCGTAATCAGAATGTATTAGAAATAAGGGGACTATAATCTGATTTCTGCAATGAGTTTATATCTGAGATTGAGGAGAAGGCAAAAGGCTTGAGAAACATCTCTCTACTCTGAAACTCTTAAGTAATTATTAGGTGGTATAGAGGGACACCTAGACAGGAAAATGAGAGGTGAAAGTTTCCAACATACCCGTCATAAGGACTCCAAGCTAATGTTAAGAGGCTGATCTTTAAGAAAACAGGATGGGGAAAAGAAAGGAAGCTTTACTGCTGCGGCCACACTGTGAGAAATAAGGGAGTGGCTCCACAGAAGCAGCAAATGTACATTCTCTTGGAAGGATACAGGGATCCACAGTCATACAAATTTGGACTATCTTCTCACAATTTTTGGTTTAAAAACCATTGCCACATTAAAGCTCAGCTCATTTTCTTGCCTTGGAGGAAGTGTTGTTCTTCCTTTTCTCTTTTGAGAAAACTGATGCTCAAACTGGCTAAATCATTACTAAATGATGGGGTAATAGTCAGACCTCTGACTCTGATTCTCCTTTATTTCATTGCACAGGGATGGATAGGACCTTCAGTAACTTGTCTTAAAAGTCAAGGCTGTAAACCTGCAGTATTCTGTCTGTCTGTCTGTCATCATCATTTTTCTATATCTATCACCTATCATCTCCCCATGTACAGGCTGATGGACGTTGTATAAAAGGCATGACTGACCACAGACCCTTCCCGCATCCCCCTGCCCTGTTCATCCATGCTCCCACCTTCTCCTCCTTCACATACACAGACACCTTATACTCCAGCAGAATAGACTTCCCTGCTGCTCACAACACAGAGAATGATTCATAATGGGAATTTTTCCTTTTAGGATAATATATGTATAGTTAAGTTCCTTGTTGGCTCCTGGAGAAGGAAATGGCAACCCACTCCAACATTCTTGCCTGAGAAATTCCATGGATTGAGGGGCCTGGTGGGCTACAGTCCATGGGGTCGCAAGGAGTCAGGCATGACTGAGCGACTTCACTTTCTTTCTGGTGGCTCAGACAGCAAAGAATCTGCCTGAAATGCAGGAGACCAGGGTTCGATCCCTAGGGTGGGAAGATCCCCTGGAGAAGGCAATGGCAACCTACGCCAATATTCCTTCCCAGAGAAATTCATGGACAGAGGAGCCTGGCAGGATAGAGTCTATAGGGTCACAGATAGTCAGACACGACTGAGTGGCCAACACTCACATGTACAGTTACCTTACTCTTTACCTTATCTAATGTGTATCCCTACATGTTTCTGTTGGATAAAGTCAGGAAATATTTCTGTGACATTTGAAATGACATAGTAAGACTTGTGTCTTATGAAGGTAAGCTTTAGACTTTAAGTGAGAAGTGGTTTAGAAGTGGGGATGGTGGAATTAGGGCAACTAGACTGGAGGCGAAGACAAGAGGCAAAATGAGTGATGATGTGTATACTGGGGCCCAGAGAGTGCCTGGAAATGGGGAACAGTTGGAGAGAGAACAGCCAGACAGGATCACTGGTTATAGATGCTAAATAAAGAGAAAGTAGAAACAACTCTGAAATTTCTTGCTTTGGTTTTGGAGTGCTTGGGGATGCTTTTAGCGGGAGGTAAATGTCTGACATGCAGCAGGTTGGAATGAATGAGGGTAACTGTGGAGGTCTGTGTGAGACATGGTAAGTTTGATATTCTGTGGCCAAGTGTACATTAAAAATATTTAGCCGCCAGTACAGTGTGGACACTGACAATGAAAATGAGATACAAACCAATGGAAATGGATAACAGCCATCAGCCAGCAGGCATTGGAACTGTGTGACAGTGCTTTCACGTCAGCAACAATATCCAACCCACAGCTTTGGGTCTGGGACACAGGAGAGAATTTGGGTCTGAAGATGTTCCGAGTCCTTGACTCAGATGATATGGATACTCTAGGAGTAAGTGAGATCATCTGTGGAGTATTTGAAGCAGAGAGTGAATGGTGCAGCCATAAAGTATATTAATATTTACAAGATGAGAAGGAGAAGTAAAAGTAGGAAAGAAGAGAAAGATGGCATGGTTAGATTTTGTGTATTGTGGAGATGATGGATTTTCTTGCTTCCACTTCAACCACCACATTTTTTCTGATGGACCAGTGCTTTTGAACTATGGTGTTGGAGAAGACTCTTGAGAGTCCCTTGGACTGCAAGGAGATCCAACCAGTCCATCCTAAAGGAGATCAGTCCTGAATATTCACTGGAAGGACTGATGCTGAAGCTGAAACTCCAATAGTTTGGAGTTTCACCTGATGTTAAGAACTGACTCATTTGAAAAGACCCTGATGCTGGGAAAGATTGAAGGCAGGAGGAGAAGGGGACGCCAGACGATGAGATGGTTGGATGGCATCATCGACTCAATGGACATGAGTTTGAGTAAGCTCAGGGAGTTGGTGATGGACAGGGAGGCCTGTCGTGCTGTAGTCCATGGGGTCAGAGTCGAACACCACTGAGTGACTGAATTGAACTGACTGAATTGTTCTGTTAGAAGTGAGGTTATATAGGGGCTTCTATAAAGTAAATCACCACAGAGATTGGAGGCTTGAACTTTTGTGGAATGGGAAGACTACCCTTTGTTGGACTGATGGGTTGACTAGATATATCGTTATCACTCCAGGAGCACCTGCTGGGAATGAAAACAAAGATAATCAGACAAGGAAGGCAGAGGGGATTATTAGGGCTCAAAGGTGACTTCCCGGCAGCCTCTCTGACTTCAGCCAGTGATGGAGAAGAAAGGACTGGGAATAGAAAGTGGTCTGTGTGTGTCATTGACTGTGTCCTTAGCACACTTCTGCTGTTGTGATATTTCCCAAACTTGATAATAGGAGCAATTATGAGATGATGAGAAAGCATTTGCATTTGAACAGTGAGTTGTTCTGGTTCTGTTTCCGAAGGAGTTCCTGAGGAAACCAAGGCTACCGCAGTCCATATGGTCTGGAAAGGAACACCACACTCAGGCTCAAGTATGTGTGGGTCAGCAAACTGCTGTTTTGTTTTTTTTTTTTTTTTTCCTTAGGATTCTGAAAGGTTACTTAATCATTTGTCTTGTTATTGCAAATGTTACCGTAATAATTATAAATGTCCTTTGCTTTCTAGGGCAGCAAATCTAAATTTTTCCAGTTGACATCAAGATCCAGGCTACCCTACCTGCAGTAACATCCCCTCCCACACCTAGGTGCCCTCAGATTATACCACCAGCTTTACTTTCAAGGCTCCGTGATTGTCACACGGGCACATCAGGTTGACTCCCACTGCCATATCTTTGTCTTACTGCATTCCTCAAAATACCTTCCAATTTCTACTTTCCTATCCAAGGTGTTTTGAGTCCATGAGACCTAAATTCACATGTCTAAGATTATTATATCAGGAAAAACTTTCAAAGCAACTGTGTATACCCTGGTCTTGAACTGATAATCCTACTTATGGGAATAGGTCTGAGAGAAATACAGTGCCAGTACATAGAGATGTATCTGCAACGATGTTTATTTCAACAAATTGGATAAACTTGAATACTCAGTGATAGGAAAATGGCTAAATAACTTATGGTACTGCATGTACAGTCCAGTTGTTGCTACAGCCACAACATCACATGTATGTACCTAAGTCTGATTATTGTGCAAATTATTAAGCAACTTGCAAAGCACAGGTACATGCCTAGCAAAAGAGATCTTGGCTCTGAGCAGCTGCATGGTTTACCAGTTTGTAAACAGCACAGCATCAGCCCGGTAGCTCAAGATGTGCATGGGCAGTGGAAGATGTGTGCAAGGTTACATCAATAAGGTTAGACTTATTGATAGTGGCTCCTTAGGCAGTTGGGGCTGGAGTAGGGCAGGACTGTTCTATGTGAAAACTGTCTTGTGCAAATTATCCTAATAAGGAAGTATTACTTTCATCACTAAAATGACTGAAGTGTAAAATATTGCTTCTCTAGTATAGACATCAGCGCATAAAACATAGCTCAATATTTGGTAACTATTGTGCTCATTATGACTGTTTCAAGTTCAGGAAGCTCTAGAAACAGCATCTATCCTCTCCAAATCTGGACCGTAGAAAGAGTTGTGTGCACAGTTTGTTTATAATACATGAAATTGCATGGACAGGTCTTCATTTCCTGTGGCTTTACCTGCAAGGAAGTTTTGTTTTGTTTCAAAAACATAGCATTTTTAAGGTGGAGTCACATTTTACGCTTCAGTTCAGTTCAGTCGCTCAGTCGTGTCCGACTCTTTGCGACCCCATGAATCGCAGCACGCCAGGCCTCGCTGTCCATCACCATCTCCAGGAGTTCACTCAGACTCGCGTCCATCGAGTTGGTGATGCCATCCAGCCATCTCATCCTTGGTCATCCCTTTCTCCTCCTGCCCCCGATCCCTCCCAGCATCAGAGTCTTTTCCAATGAGTCAACTCTTTGTATGAGGTGGCCAAAGTACTGGAACTTCAGCTTTAGCATCATTCCTTCCAAAGAAATCCCAGGGTTGATCTCCTTCAGAATGGACTGGTTGGATCTCCTTGCAGTCCAAGGGACTCTCAAGAGTCTTCTCCAACACCACAGTTCAAAAGCATCAATTCTTCGGCGCTCAGCCTTCTTCACAGTCCAACTCTCACATCCATACATGACCACAGGAAAAACCATAGCCTTGACTAGATGGACCTTAGTCGGCAAAGTAATGTCTCTGCTTTTGAATATACTATCTAGGTTGGTCATAACTTTTCTTCCAAGGAGTAAGCATCTTTTAATTTCATGGCTGCAGTCGCCATCTGCAGTGATTTTGGATCCCTAAAAAATAAAGTCTGACACGGTTTCTACTGTTTCCCCATCTATTTCCCATGAAGTGATGGGACCGGATGCCATGATCTTCGTTGTCTGAATGTTGAGCTTTAAGCCAACTTTCTCACTCTCCTCTTTCACTTTCATCAAGAGGCTTTTTAGTTCCTCTTCACTTTCTGCCATAAGGATGGTGTCATCTGCATATCTGAGGTGATTGATATTTCTCCTGGCAATCTTGATGCCAGCTTGTGTTTCTTCCAGTCCAGCGTTTCTCATGATGTACTCTGCATAGAAGTTAAATAAGCAGGGTGACAATATACAGCCTTGACGTACTCCTTTTCCTATTTGGGACCAGTCTGTTGTTCCATGTCCAGTTCTAACTGTTGCTTCCTGACCTGCACACAGATTTTTCAAGAGGCAGGTTAGGCGGTCTGGTGGTCTGGTCTATTTTACGCTTAGCTTACTTTATTGAGTAGTATCAGAAAATGTAATTGCAAGCAAAATGTTGACAGATAATTGTATTTGTGTCTTTTAATGAAAAGTCATTTATTTCTGAGCCACAAGCTCCTGATTATGCTTGGTGGTGACCATTGATTGATTCCTTTGTTGAGCAGGTATATGTGAACATCTGCTGTATACCACCAGTCACCTCTGTGAGGTCCAGGAACACACCAGTGAAGAGGACAGACCAGGCCTGTCCTGGAGTGGAATTTGTTTTCTGGTGGGGGAGACACTCCAATACATTTATATAGATTTAGATTTGCCAATATGTATAGATAAATTGATCAAATAATTAGAGATTGTAGTAGGCACTAGGAATTTTATAAGTAGGTGTGATGGTAGAAAATAATGGAAGAAAATACTTAGCCCAAATGTCAGAGATGGACTCTGTAGACACCTGGACTCCGCAAATGAGAAGCTGGGATGAGGGTTCCCCGGCAGGAGGCACACAAGCTCCCAGTGGGAACGACCGTGCTCTGCAACCCAGGATGGATGGAGCAGCCTGAGCAGGGTTGGAGGAGCTGACCTTAGCTGGGGCACAGTAAGGACTGGGCTTATTCCAAGTTTGATGGTGAGATTCCAAAATAATAGCATCTACAAATAATATCAGGTCATAGCCTTAGAAGTCTTCATGAAATATATTTTAAGCAGTTGAGATAATTATGGAGAGTTTTCATATTTAAGAAAGTATATCTCAGAATACTTTAAGATATACTTCTGGGTCAAGTGCTACTTGTTGTTCATAAATAATATTTAAAGAATTAAAATGAATACAGAAAAACCAGTGAATCTTTTCCAAGGTGAAAATGACCAGCCTCATCTCAATTCTGTTCCTTTAGTCTAGAATTCGCCCCTCTAAGCTACACTGAAAGGAATATAGTAACTGCTTTATTTTTACAAATGACTTCCTTTAAATTGCAGGTTTTATTTTTGAAATTGCCTCAATACTCTGTGAGTCACTTGTCTTTTTATATTAAAAAAAAAACTCTCAAAATTTTGACAGCATTTTATGTCATTTACTCAGACCATCTGAATGTGTTTTTTAAAATGTCTAACATAGTACTATTTGCTTGACCATGTCCTTTTTTTCCGTAGCACATCCTAAAACCCAGATTTCTTTGCATTTTTTTAGGTTATATAAATGCCTGTGTCTTTAGCAAATATTCCCCAAATTGAGCATGGTTTATTCAGCATTTATTAACTCATCATACATAAGCAGGTGCTCCATGCAAATCAAACCTGTTCCTATCTTCAAGGATATTCAACTTAGTAACAGTTTCAGTCTAATACTCAAATACAAAGTAGAGCGTATTATATGTTACCTATACAGAAGGGGGCAAGGAAATACTGTAGGAATTTAGGGAAGGCGTAGATGGAATGGCAGCTACAAATCCATTGTAACAGGAATCAAACTGACATTACAGGAAGAGCCTTAGACTCTACAATATACTAAGATAATGTTCAAAATATTATTTTCCTCTGTAACAATTTAAAGTATTAAGTTTTCACTGTGCTTTGTATTATGTACCTCTCTAGTCAAAGCGGTATTATAAACAATCAGTGACAATGAATCAGTGTTAATTATAAATCCTTGGTCCTCTGCAATGTGCTTGAAAACACACATAAAACATTTAGGGGAGGGAGGTGGGAGGGGGGTTCAGGATAGGGAACACATGCGCACCCTTGGCAGATTCATGTTGGTGTATAGTAAAACCAATACAATATTGTAAAGTAATTAGCCTCCAATTAAAAGAAATAAATTTATATTTAAAAAAATAAAAATAAACTATCAACAAAGGGAAAAAATCTTTAACATCTGTTGGAAAGAATTTCTCATGCGCATTCAGATTTTTTTTTAAATTTTCCCCCTTTATGCATTGTACTGGTTGTTGACCACCAGATACCACACTGCAAATATCTTTTCTTATATTCCCACATAACTAAATAATGATATTTGTAAGAGAAGAAATTTATTCTTTATAGATTAGAAAAACAGAAAGAAGAAATCATTTCTAGCCACCACAACATATACGAAGGTGTGCTTATCTGTCCATTCTCCTTTACTCTTAAAAATATATCAAATAGAAAAATAAAAAGTTAGAGCTGAAGGAGGTTTACAGGACCATCCAATCTATATCCCTGCTTGAACAGAGACATTGAGGTGCAGAGGTCAAATGACCACACTGCCCAGTGTTGCTTGGGAAGAGAGTGGTAAAGCTAGTGATTCCAGGCCTGGGCTGCTTGCTTTCCCCGAACATGGACACAGGTGTTGGTTTTCCAGCGAAGGTGCTATGACAGTCAAGGTTTATCCAAAAAATGCTTATTTTTTTTTTAATTTTAAAATAATCACATTTTATTTTCAGTTGACTTCTAATTGGAGTTTAAATGAGCAAGTGCATTTTAATCAGAATCTTCTTATCTAAATATATAGCAGACAGTTAAGGGAGAAACTGGATTTCACAAAACCAGTTGAGGTGTTGATTGGTCATGAGTGAAGCTTCTTCCTCATGTGCAGATGGTCACAAGGCAGGCATGCTCTATAAAGAGAGGTTTCTGGGTCTTAGATCCCAACATTTTAAAGAAGGAAGACTGTTTTGCCTGTGGTCCTCAGACATTACCTTGTCACAAGGCCTGTCAAGGCCGCTGTGTTCTGTGACTTTAAATGGTTGTTGTTGCTTCCAAAGCTATGAGGAAAGGGGAAGAAAGCTCCAGGTGGAACCTGCTGACGCCTGTCTGTTTTTCAGCTGACATCTGTCTGTCTGTCTGTTTTAAAAGTCCATGGCAGCAAAATAGAAACGTAAGCAGGAGTGATGCTATTTTGGTGTGATTGGCATCTTGACTGATTGCCGAATACTTTTTTAAATGGGAAGACTGCCTGGGTAGAAGTCAATCCTAGTGCAGAAGGCCTCTTCTTCTCCTTCTTGTCTTTGGTGTAGACAGAGGAAACAATCACAAACTAGTCTAGCCAACCTGGTCAACTTAGAAATTCTAGAGTGACAGCTTTGTATAAGCTGCAGGTTGGCCCCAGATAAACAGTTACTCTTCTCCAGATTTATCATTATTTTCAAATGATAAACTTTACACTGTTTGATTCGTGAGGGATTCTGTCTAAGCTTTCACACACTGGTAGGCTGGAGGTTATTTTCTTAGAATTTTCAAAGTTGGATTTCTTTTGAAAATTATGGCTAATGTATGTACATTATATATTATTTTAGTCACAAGCAGACTTCTTTTACATTGTCATGGGTTGAATGAATGCTGTTCAAGAACTTTTGAAACATTTTTATGTCATTTTTGGGAAGTGCTTTATTTCCTAAAAATGGTCCTCAGATGACTACGATTGAAGGACATTAAATCCTAAGTCAGTGAGAGTGGAGAATTATTTGTTACTTTGTTTTATCAAAACCGTTTATGGAATATAGGAACTAGAATTCCCCAGCACCTTTTCTTTATTTTCACCTCCCTTGTCATTTTATTTTTTTTTTTATGTTTTATTTTTTATTTTTATTTTTTTTTAATTTTAAAATCTTTAATTCTTACATGCGTTCCGAAACATGTAGAGGGTTTATGTGGGATATTCAGTATTATACTTTAAACTTGATCTTCAAAAAATAAAGCCAAACCATTTGGGGTTTGGTGAAACATTTTGTTAGAGAAAATGTTTCCATCAAATACATGTAGTAGAAACCCTCTTTGCTCTTCTCCCGGCCATCTGTGAATACATGGAGTAAATCAACAGTTCGAGTAATGTCTGGAAGGATAAATGTGCTGAGAGTAAGTGACTGCTTGCAAGAAACATCAAAAACGAGATGGACCATGGATGAAACATTCTAATAGACCCTGCTCAAGTCAGTGGACAATGTCACAGATATATATATGTATGCTCATTGTCTCAATACAGGTTTTTAATTGCTCAGGAATGGGCTTGATGGATATCTTCTCTCTCCCCCCCCCCGCCCCCGCTCCGGAATTTCTCTCTATTCCTGAGCTTTATCTGTAAGGTGTCTTTTGTACTCATATTTTGGACTGTGCTATCCCAGTGGTGTCTTTCGGACTCAGCTAATGCTCCACCCAAACCAACTATTCTTTGGAAGGGGAAAATAAAATGAAGAAGAGGAAGCACTGTCAGTATTGTCAGCGGAATGGATGGAGACTGCATTTTAAGCATATTTAAATGATGTATGCTGATTTTCTCCTGAAATTATCTAGCAGGCTGTGTCTCCAAGTTGGGCTGCAATACTTAGTGCTCAAGGAAGAAGAGGTGTATACACTGCCTAGTAAGAAAATGTCATCATTCTGTTTCTGCGTCTCAGTGCTGATTCTTAATACTGTTTTCAGCAAAGAAAATATTCGGAAATGCAAGCTTTGTTAGGAAGAAATTGATTTTCGGAATTGTGTTAGATCCATTAGCATCTCAGGAACTCTGCTAAGGTGATAGAATTTTCTTACAGTGAAGGACTGATGCTCCTTCTGCCGTGCAGGCTGAGCCATGGTTCCCTTGCTCCTCTGGGATGAAAGGGCCCATGGTGTCGGGGAAGCACCTGGAGCCATTCCCCAGGTGTTGTTTCTAATAAGGAGAGAGGAGATGAGACAGAACTCTGCAAGCCTGAGCTGCCTAAAAGGCTCTGTTGGAAATCAAAAGAAAATAACTTAGAAATGAGTGATTCTAATTTGAATTTCCAAGTTTAAATGAGTTCCTTAGCCATTTTTGACCCAGACTACATTTTCCCTATGCTTCTAGGGATGAAGATATTCCAAGTTTTGACTTCATTTATATCAATGTGGACTTAGACGAACTGCTCTATTTCTGGTTTACAGTGTTTTGGTTTGTCATATGATGTGTGTGTAAAAGTGTGTACAGACTGTGTACTACATGATCCCTTGTGCACAAACACGCCTCAGAGGTATTATGGGTTCAGTTCCAGACCATCACAGTAAAGTGAATATTGCAATAGAGTGAATATACAATAAAGCAACTTACATGAACTTTTTGGTTCATACAGAAGTTATGCTTACGCTATACTTTAGTCTATTAAGTGTACAATCAGTTCAGTTCAGTTCAGTCGCTCAGTTGTGTCTGACTCTTTGCAACCCCATGCACTGCAGCATGCCAGGCTTCCGTGTCCATCACCAACTCCTGGAGCTTACTCAAACTCATGTCCCTTGAGTTGGTGATGTCATCCTCTGTCGTCCCCTTCTTCTCCTGCCTTCAATCTTTCCCAGCATCAAGGTCTTTTCAACTGAGTCAGCTCTTCGCATCAGGTGTCCAAAGTATTGGAGTTTCAGCTTCAACATCAATCCTTCCAATGAATATTCAAGACTGATTTCCTTTAAGATGGACTGGTTGGATCTCCTTGCAGTCCAAGGGACTCTCAAGAGTCTTCTCCAACACCACAATTCAAAAGCATCAATTCTTCAGTACTCAGCTTTCTTTATAGTCCAGCTCTCACATCCATACATCACCACTAGAAAAACCATAGCGTTGACTAGACGGACCTGTTGGCAAAGTAATATCTCTGCTTTTTAATATGCTAGCTAGATTGGTCATAGCTTTTCTTCCAAGGAACAAGCATCTTTTAATTTCATGGCTGCAATCACCACCTGCGGTGATTTTGGAGCCCTCCAAAATGAAATCTGCCACTGTTTCCACTGTTTTTCCATCTATCTCCCATGAAGTAATGGGATCGGATGCCATGATCTTTGTTTTCTGAATGTTGAGCGTTAAGCCAACTTTTTCACTCTCCTCTTTCACTTTCATCAAGAAGCTCTTTAGTTCTTCACTTTCTGCCATAAGGGTGGTGTCATCTGTATATCTGAGGTTATTGATAGTTCTCCTAGCAATCTTGATTCCAGCTTGTGCTTCATCCAGCCAAAGTGTACAATACCTTATGTCTAAAAAAGGGAACAGTGTCACAGTGGTAAAGAGTCTGCCTGCCAATGTAGGAGACTCAAGAGACACTGGTTCAGTCCCCATGTCAAGAAGATCCCCTGGAGTGGGAAATAGCAACTTGCACCAGTATCCTTAACTGGAAAATTCCATGGACAGAGGAGCCTGGTAGGCTACAGTCGATGGGGTCACAAAGAGTCAGACATGACTGAGCTACTTATCACTGAGCACATTGCTAAAAAAGGCCAAAGTATTTATAATACTAACATCAAATATCACTGATTGCAGATCACCATAACAAATATAATAACAATGAAAATGCTTGAAATATTGTGAGAATCATCAGAATATGACATAGAGACACAAAGTGAACAAGTGCAATTGCAAATATGGTAATGATAAATGTTTGGCACAGGGTTACCAGAAAATTTCAATTTGTCAAAATAAAAAAAGCAGTGTCTGCAAAGTATAATAAGGCAAAAAGCAGTAAAATGAGATCTATATTACTTTGTTTGCACTGATAGAACAAAATACCATAGACTGGGTGAACAAAACAGGAATTTGTTTTCTAGCAGTTTTGGAACGGAGAGTCCTGGATTAAGGTTTTCCAGCATCCTTGGATTCAGGCAAGGGTTCTTCTCCTGACTAGCAGAGTCTGTGTTCCCTCCATGTCCTCACACGGCCTTCCCTTGGTTCTTACACATGGAGAGTGAGGACAAGCTCTCTGATGTCTTTCCATGTAAGAACACTAATCCTATGCAATCAGAGCCCCAGTACTTAACCTAAATCCTTGGAAGCCCTGCCTCCAAATACAGCCACACTCTGGCTTAGGGCTTTAACATATGTATTTGGGGGGAATATATTAAGTTCATACCACCTCCAAACCTAAAATTTTGTTTTCAGTTTATACTCTTAGGTTAAATCAACCCCATATTCACTTGTTGAAAGTGTTAGTCGCTCAGTCATGTCCAACTCTTTGTGACCCCATAAAATGTAGCCCACCAGGCTCCTCGGTCCATGGAATTCTCCAGGCAAGAGTACTGGAGTGGGTAGCCATTCCCTTCTCCAGGGGATCTTCCCAACCCAGGGATCGAACCTGGGTCTCCTGCATTGTAGGCAGATTCTTCACTGTCTGAACCACCAGGGAAGCCCTCGTTTAATGAGGTTGGCTCTAAATATCATCAGTCTAAATTCTAAACTTTATGAAAAATGTTAAAACCTTGCTTCCTAACTAATGCTCCATGCTTATGTTTTATATCTTTAGGTTTTATATACTTTCATTATTACATTTTTCAAATTCACCATTAGCAGAATCAGAATGGCTTAAGAAAATTATACTGGTTTGGGGGTTTGGTAACAGCTCAGAGCATTCCCTCAGCACCCCAGGCTCTTTTATAATCTGTGCTTAACTCTCTTCTCTTTCAATAGTTGTGTTTTCTCTACTACTGAGAATAAAGATAGCAGAAAATGGCAGACTCATCTATGAGTTTGTGGTACACCCCAGCCGTGGTGCCACTGATCAGCTGGCTTGGACAAGGCCCCTGTGAAGATACTTTACAAGGGCCCCACTTGGCACAAACCTCTGTGCACACAGAGATAAAATAGTACTAACTGACCTCCATACTGGTGGAGGGAGGTTGTCTTGAAAAAAAAAAAAAGGAATGTCCCTACAAAGCTGCTTCCTAATCTGGCTAATAAAATTGCACTAGGTTTGATAATTATACACATTTCTAATGAATAAAACAATTAATGTGTCAACCTAATAATTGTTGGGCAATAACCAATCAGGGGTACCAACTGTTCTGTCACCCAAAGTTTTCATGTGGAGTGAGAGATTATTAGCTTCAATGTAGTTTATTGTAATTTTACATTGGTTTTGATAAATGACTTTTTCCTTAGTGCAATACCAACATTTTGTCTGAAATATTTCCCAGAGACTATTCAGCACAGAAAATACAATATTGAAGTAAATTAATTACTTTTGGAGGGAGGCAGAATTCACTTTCATATAATTTTACAGAAGAGATGAAATAAACTTTTTGTATTAATGAAGAGTTTCATTACCTGTCCCTAAAATGATTAAACCTTGACATGACTTTTAGAATTAAAGGAAATAGAAAAAAGAATAAAATACTTATAAGCCAGGTGATACTTACAGGTAACAAGGATTCTTTGCAGAAAGATTCAAACTTCTTGGTTATAAAAAGCAAGCCAGCTAAAATTCAAAGGGATTGCAAAAGCCATAAAATAAAGTAGCCATTTAAAATATTTAATGAAGTGTGAGCAAAGCTCTTGTGCTTTAAATGCCTGCCCCTTTCATTAATTTCTTCTCTAAAACCTGAGCAATTAGGCTGGAATGTTAAAGTCATTACAAAACTTAAATAGCACTCCTGGGAATAAGGTGTTTTGAAGGAAGTGTTATTGCATAAGAACTGCAAATATGAAAATATCAAAAGAAATCAAGCTGTGTTTTCCATGTGGGATGGGTGAAAAGAAGGAAATTTTGTCGTAATTATGAGCAGCAGCACCCTCACAGTATGCAGGAAAGAAACTAGTTAATACAGGCCACTGTTCTAGGAATTTCAGCATCTCTTTCTAATACTGTATCAAAGCCGATAGGGGATCAAAATGAGTAAATCATTTAAACATTGCTTTAAAAGATCTTCATTTTGTGGTTAGTACTGTACTACTCTACTTCAGAAAACAAGTAAAATCACTGGCTCTTCTCAGAAGCTTCTAATGATGAAATAATATGAAAATGTTTAGGGATCGAAAGAAGATGGCATTTGCTCTTGTTCAGAATTATGGGTGGAAATAGCACACCCACAGTAGAGAGCGACTCCTGAGAAAACTGGGAGGCAGCTGGCTCTCAACGTGCAGTGTCTTGGTGCCCTGGCCCCCCTTTTCAGCTTGGTTTTAATACTTTGAATATTCTTCTGCTATGCCTTTAAAAGATGTTCACCTATTACTACAGTGTTTGGAGTTTTAGTGTTTGCCTTTCTTGAACTCAGGACATTTGCTGTGATCTGGGCTCCAGGGACCCCACCCCTTGTTTGCTGTGCCCTGGGTGCAGACCCTCCCTGCAGCTATCTGCTCTGTTCACCAGTTTAGCAAGCCTGTCTTATGCTTGTCTCCACCCCATCCCTCCTCCCTGTGCGGCTTTATTCTTCTTTAGGGCACATGCCGCAGCCCGACCTTCGCTGCGTGCTGTGTCCACTCGTGGCGTGGTTGCGTCTGTCTCTGCCCTTAGGGTGGCCACTCCAGAAGAGCAGGGCTCTTGGAGATGGGGGACGCTGCCTCCTGCATAGCATCATCACATTGTACCTGGGGAAGAATCATCACTCAAAGGAAGCTGAATGAAATAATCTGTGTCTCCCCACTGATTTGACAGTCCACGTGTACCTCATGTCTAAGTGTATATTGATAAATTTTAGAGTCTCTTTCCACTTGGGATCTAGTTTCTGCTTTTACCATCTCTTTTAAATTATTGTAACTTTGAAATATACTTTCTTACTTAAAAAAGCAAACAGTCCCTCACTCCTATACTGTTTCAAATATATTCTGACTATTGTATATGTATTTTTCCAGGCTGAGCTTTAGAATAATCCTATCAGGTTTCCAGTGAACCTACCATTAGATTAATACTAAATTTGTAAAGGAATTTGCCTCTTTCGACATTGACTCTCTTCATTCCAGATCAAGGATAGAATACCACTCAATTCTTATTTATTTACTATATATCAAATTAGTACTAGAGTTTTTTTTAATATATCCTCCACAATTCAAGTTATTTTGTGCTCTTTTTCTCCATTAAAAAAAGATTCATTTTATAGTATTTTTTCCTGCCTATAAAATTATTTTAATTTTTTATATATTATAACTGAGCACCTAATCAAAATCTAATTTCTATAAGTAACAACTAATTTGGTATTCTTTCAAAGTAGACAGTCATAGCAAACATCAGTAACTTTATTTCTTCTTCTCTAAATTTTAGATTTCTTATTTCCTTATTGAAATCCATTGTAAATTACTCCACTGCTATTGTTACAAAAGGGGTAGCCCTGGCTATTAGTGCTGAGATGACAGAGATATCGAGACTCAGATAGAAATATGGTTACAATATGTATATCCTTTGTTATGCAAATTGTTTATAAGTTTTGTGCTACCTTTGTTAAGTCTTCCTAGTAAGATTATTTTCTTCTGTAAAATAAAGTAGCAAGAATCCCAACCTCCTTGGATAGTTTTAATCATGTGGAAACATTTTGACAGCTTTAAACAATCAAGTCTGGTATTTTGAGGCAAAGAAGTGGAGTTCTTTGGTAATTTAAAATCTATCCATTTTATTAATATGTCTCAGAGTTACACCTCTTCTAAATTAATGCTTTTAAACCATTGATACTTCCTAGCATGGCGTCAAGCTGGTAGGGTTGTCAGAATTTTCTGCCAGCCTTACCTTTGTTGGCTTCCCTGCTGGCTCAGACGGTAAAGCGTCTGCCTGCAATGCGGGAGACCTGGGTTTGATCCCTGGGTTGGGAAGATCTTCCTGGAGAAGGATACAGCAACCCACTGCAGTACTCTTGCCTGGAAAATTTCATGGAAGGGGGAGCCTGGTAGGCTGCAGCCCATGGGGTCACTAAGAGTCAGGCACGACTGAGCAACCTCACTGGTTACCTTTGTTGTTTGTCAGTGGTGGAACTAGGATGATTTTGGAGAAGTGTTTCTGTCTTTTACAGTTACTTGGAGTTTCCAGTCTTCCTCTTTCATAATGGGTGTTGTGATTTAAAAAAATAATAATTTCTTCCACTACCTATGACTTGTTACCACTGTAAAGGGTAACTGAATGTCAACTTTCAGCATCTCATTACAGTTTGGATTGAAACTCTATACTCTATCTGGCAGACACTTCTCAAATTTGAGATGGCCATTACTTTTAGCAGTGATAAAGTTTTTAACCTAATTTGTCCTTTTTATTTATGTCAATCACTTTTTGAGGACTGGGGCAGGAGGTGAAAGGGAAGTAGTGTAACTTCACACTTTACCCTGTCTTCATCAAGGATGCCATTATATCATACAACTTCTTTTAAGTCAAGAACAAATATGTCTTGTATTGTAAATAAAGCCATAAAAAGAACCCCAGATTCTTCAGACAGAATTTGAAATAACAATCCAAGCTTTTTTCTATAAGTCATTTATTTTTCATTGTTTAAGTTCAAGATATAGAAAACTTCAAGTTATAAAACTGTATTGTATTAATAACACTTTGTAAACATAGTTTAGAAAACATGCTTAGTAAGTTCATTGCTTACAAGATTTAGTATAGTTTCTACTACATTATTTATTTTTGGTTTCTCATCTTCACAGGTCTTCTTTCCTTCATCCTATAGTCACACTTAAAGTCGGCCTAACCAAATAATCCCTTTTGCAAGCAAATAAGCAAACAAATTTTCCCCTAATCCACTGCACTTACATTGAGGTCCGTTTTCACCTTCTGCTTGACTTCCAAACCTCATCAAAGGAAGGGGCTTCTTCTCAGCTGTGGGAGGTTGGCTGTTGCACTTGCCAGTACTTGGAACTTGCCCGCTTTGGTCACAGATAATTTCAGACTGCCAGATTTATTTGTTTTGCTTTCATTTTCAAACTGCTTGCTCACATTTGGGCTCTCCTCTGTGAAATTCTCCCCACTTTGCTTACACAGGTACTAATCTATCCAGACTCCCTCCCCCCACCCAGTAATTTGTCCTTCAGTGACTTCCTTCATCAACTCCCCTTTAACATTTTTTCAGTGATTTTCAACCACCACTGTGAGGCACACAGATTTAAACACACATGAGAGGCAGATTATGTTGTGTATCCTATCGACTGAATAATGCTATCTGTATATTGCCAAGTCATCGCAAGTGTAAAACACCCAAACAAAACACAAGTACTGTCGTTATGGTCAGTGCATTTTTCAATGTGCATTAGAATCATTAATCCCACTCTTTCCCTAAAGTCACAAATCTCAGCCTGAAGAAGGAACCTCAGCCTCCTTAGCTGATCATGAAACCTGTGATAGGCTGACCACATGCTCCATTTCCAGGCCGTCTGCCACCCAGCCTCTCCACACTCCCCTTTGTGCTCTTTTAAGCTAAACAGCATGCTTTCTTGCATGTCTATACATATCACTTCACTCTTCCCTTGTCCTAAAATACATTTTCAATTCTCTGTAAAAGTATTACCCCAACATCAGCACATAGTTCAAATATAATCTCAGTCCCTTAATAAGCACTTCTTGCTCTATGATCGCAGTATTTGGTTCATGTGCTATTTTAGAACCAAGTGTATTAGTAGTTACTGTAATTTATGCCTGTTATCCTCTCCTTGGCCTTCCCTGGTAGCTCAGCTGGTAAAGAAATACCTGCAATGCAGGAGACAGCAGTTCAAATCCTGAGTCAGGAAGATCCCCTGGAAAGGGACCTGGTTACCCACTCCAGTGTTCTGGCCTGGAGAATTCAGTGGACTGTGTAGTCCATGGGGTTGCAAAGAGTCAGACAGGACTGAGCGACTTTCACTTTCCCTTTCATCCTCTCCCTAACCCCACCCCCATATTCACTAGAATGTGTTCTTGAAGGCAGAAATCGTACCTTATGTTATTATACTGCATAAACAACTAAGCTTTACTAAATTATAAGAGTTCAATAATGGGAGGAAAAAAACAAGCATTCATTCCCTTAGGTAGATACAGTCTAAAACTATGACTAACCTATTATCTTTCTGTTGTATATTTGGGTACAAACTCTAGACATTATGGTTGTCTACACATATATAAATAGTGTTCTAAGGCTCCATTTTAATAAATATGTGTTTCTTGAGGTCAGTTTTCATTCCAACCCCAAAGAAAGGTAATACCAAAGAATGCTCAAACTACCACACAATTGCACTCACCTCACACGCTAGCAAAGTAATGCTCAAAATTCTCCAAGCCAGGCTTCAACAGTATGTGAATTGTGAACTTCCAGATGTTCAAGCAGAATTTAGAAAAGGCAGAGGAACCAGAGATCAAATCGCCAACATCTGTTGGATCATTGAAAAAGTGAGAGTATACCAGAAATCATCTACTTCTGTTTTATTGACTATGCCAAAGCCTTTGACTGTGTGGATCACAATAAACTGTGAAAAATTCTTAAAGAGTTGGAAATACAAGAGCACCTGATCTGCCTCCTGAGAAATCTGTATGCAGGTCAAGAAGCAACCGTTAGAACTGACCATGGAACAACATACTGGTTCCAAATTGGGAAAGGAGTGTGTCAAGGCTGTATATTGTCATCCTGCTTATTTAACTTATATGTAGAACACGTCATGAGAAATGCTAGACTAGATGAAGCACAAGCTGGAATCAAGATTGCTAAGAGAAATATCAATAAGCTCAGATGTGTAGATGACATCACACTTATGGCAGAAATTGAAGAAGAACTAAAGAGCCTCTTGATGAAAGTGAAAGAGACAGTGAAAAAGTTGGCTTAAAACTCAACATTCAGAAACATAAGATCATGGCATCCGGTCCCATCACTTCATGGCAAATAGATGGGGAAACAATGGAAACAGTGGCAGACTTTATTTTCTTTGGATCCAAAATCACTGCAGATAATAACTGCAGCCATGAAATTAAAGACACTTGCTCCTAGGAAGCAAAGTTATGACCAACCTAGACAGCATATCAAAAAGCAGAGACCTTACCTTACCGACAAAGGTCCATCTTGTCAAAGCTGTGGTTTTTCCAGTAGTCATGTATGGATGTAAGAGTTGGGCTATAAAGACAGCTGAGTGCCAAAGAATTGTTGCTTTTGAACTGTGATATTGGAGGAGACTCTTGAGAGTCCTTGGACTGCAAGGAGATCCAACCAGTCCATCCTAAAGGAAATCAATCCTGAATATTCATTGGAAGGACTGATGCTGAAGCTGAAACTCCAATACTTTAGCTACTTGATATGAAGAACTGACTCTTTGAAACAGACCCTGATGCTGGGAAAAACTGAAGGCAGGAGGAGAAGGGGACAACAGAGGATGAGATGGTTGGATGACATTACCGACTTGACGGACATGAGTTTGAGTAAGCTCCAGGGATTGGTGATGGACAGGGAGGCCTGGCGTGCTTCAGTCCATTAGGTCACAAAGAGTCGGACACAACTGAGTGACTGAACTGAACTAACCTGATTTGTTGAGAGATCATGGCCGTAGGTTATAAGAGTCACGTTGCTTGTATTTGGTCAGTAAGAAGATCTTCTTCTGTCCAAAATGTGGTGCAGAAAATTATACAAAATAGAGGAATGAATGATGAGGACATGGAAGTTCTCAAAAGAGCTCAAAATGCTCATTTTATTTTCTTCATGTCCCTATGGTATAAACAAGCAGATGATTTTTAAAAATAAAAGCTAAAACTAAAGACACAACAGCGGAGATTTCATTAAAATTTGCCAGTGTGCCAGTGAGAGAGCCCAATAGTAAATAGAATGCTATTTTTTGCTCCTCATGGTCCATCTTGTTGCTACATATATTTTCACTTATAACTTGTAAAGTAGGTTAAGAACACAAAGGAAAACATCTTCATTCTCAGGACTTTTTCAAAAGCTGCCCAAACGCCCTACTGAGAGAAGCTGCTGCTGAATCTCCAACTGGAGAAGAATGATGTTAACAGCAAAAAGATGCTTTAAAATGTATAGTCTATAAAGGGTGATATACCACCTCTGGCATCATTAAAGTCAGGCCCGGCACTAGTACCCTCAATACCTAGGAAGATAGCTTTAAAAAAGAAAAATAGGCTGAAAATGGCATCCTAAAGACAAAATGCATTAAAATACCTCAGTGGGACTGGTGAGAACAAAGGACCGAAGGTATACAGGGTGAGAGTGCGCAGAAGGAGCTAGCAGCCGCAGAAGCACAGCTTTGCAGGCAGGATACCTGCTTGGAGGCCTGAGGAGGAGGCAGGGACGGAACCAGGTTTCACTGAGCAAAAGCGAAATGCTTGTGTATCCAGAAACAAGATCACCACGGATGCCCGTGGACCCCAGTGTGAATAGGTAACCCAGGGCAGATGAGCGGAATGCAGCAAAAATAGGATTGAGCAGGACAAGAGTGGTTAGCAGACGACGAAACTGGAGGTCAGGAAAACAGGCAAAAATGGAAGTCACCTAGGGTGCCGTTTACCCTTTTATCCCGGAAAGAAGGCAGCTAAACCCATGTCAGAAATCCCATCAAGGAAAATGACCCGTGGAGTCACTGTCCTTGCTCTCACCGCAGGGACCGCAAGCCTCAGGATGTGGGTCTGTGCGCCTCCATCCTCGGGGTCACAGGTATGCTTTCTAGCCCCTTTTATGGTGTCTCCACAGCAGTCAGCCTGCAGGGTGGGCAGATCATACGCGACTTCTCACGACTCAGTGACAAGGGCAGAGATGAGGGAGGACTCAAAAATAGCTGGGACGGTGCTGACGGTGGTGACGGTGTGGTGGGCTGGGTGTGGAGGAAGCATCCGTCGTCACCACTCGATGTGCACAGAAGATCTTTTCACGGTCAGGCCTTGCAGCCCTGTGGGTGTCTGAGCCTCCTGAGTGTTTCTGCAGCACTCCTCCCCCTTACCTGAATATCTCCTGTCCTATCTCCTCTGGCAGCAGAGTGCAAGTGGTCACCGTTCTCTCACAGCACTTTCTAGAAGCCTGCCTGCCTGCATTAGTGGATGCATACGTGGATAATGAATGAAGCTGTTTAGCTCCCTCCTGACGGTCCCCTTCTATTTCCATTGACTCTGGCTTTTAAAATGATTAGTTATGTAATAATCACTTACTAAAATGATGAGATATGCCATTTTGCTGGTGGGCATAAACGTGTGTGTACTTGTCATCAAAATTCATCTGGATTCTCCACCTAAGCTATCAATGCTCTTCCCACATGGATGCCTCTAAAAATGGGGTCAAATATCAATTAGATATATCAGATGACCCTGGAGAGCCTTGTGCTTGAAAAAACTGTCTACTATAGAGGTTCTCTTTCTTCAATTAGATTTTAAAAATTTTTTGAAGAATAAGGCCACGGCTCCTCCATTTCCTACCCCCGTGGAACTAACACTGAGCTCAGCAGTGGCTTTTGCTGATGAATCAGTTGCTTGGAGGCAGTTTATTGCTTCCAGCTTTTCAAAAAATAATTTATCATTTGAGAAAATTAGCTTTCTTTTCCTTAAACCCAAGTAAGTAAAATGACTTAGAAAAAGCATCTGGCACAGAAAAGGCTGTGAGTGATGCCCCATGATGACTGGTTTCTGTTACAAGTGCCTCTGGAATTCAAGACCTGCTGTGATCATGAGCAAAGCTCTTTTGATCAACAATTGTTTACTTATTATTCATCTAAAATCATTTATTGGCTGTCTACTCTGAGATTCATAGTGGGAATACAAGAGTGAGTTGGATAGATGAATTTGGTCTCTGCTGACATGCAATATAGATTAATAGGAGGCAAAAAATATGAAATAAGTAAATGAAAAATTCCAAAAACTGAAGTTCTATTAAGTTAAAGAATGCAGGATGTAGTAGATGGGAAGGAGCGAGGGTAGTCTAATCACACTTACTTGAGAAGGAAACATTTAGGTTGAGACTTGAAGGATGAATAACTAGCTGTTTAAAAAATAAAAAAAGTGGAGCCTGTTGAAAAGAAAGAAATGTAGCTGCACATTCCAGGGGGTGGAAGAACCAGGACCTGAGAGGCAGTTTGTCTATTTGATGTTCAGACACAGCTTGGGGACATTTCAGGTTCCATTTTCATATCACCACAATAAAGTGAACATTACAATAAACCATCACATAATTTTTTGGTTTACCAGTGCATAAATAAAGTCAT
This sequence comes from Capra hircus, assembly GCF_001704415.2. Taxonomy (NCBI): domain Eukaryota; kingdom Metazoa; phylum Chordata; class Mammalia; order Artiodactyla; family Bovidae; genus Capra; species Capra hircus. The sequence continues at coordinate 92,907,459 of NC_030821.1, forward strand.
CTTTACTGTAATATTTTTTTAAGTGTGCAATAGCATTATGTCTAAAAATAGAGTCTACATGTTTTAATTTAAACATGTTATTGCAAAAAAAAAAAGTGCTAACTACCATCACCTTCAGCTAGTTGTAATCTTTTTGCAGGTAAAGGGTCTTCCTTTCAAGTTTACTGACCAGGATGGTGGTTGCTGGAAGCTGGTGTGTCTGTAGAAATTTTTAAAATAAGATGACAGTGAAGTTTCCCACATTGAGACTCTTTCTATAAGGAACAGTTTCTCTGTAGCATGCAAAATTGTTTGATAGCAAATTGTTTTCTAAAATGTTTGCACCATTTTTTAATCCCACAGGCAATGAAAGAGGTTTCTGATTGTTACATGTTTGTCTTATTATTGACCATCTTTTAAAATTTTAGGCATCCTAGTGGATAATGGCACCCCACTCCAGTACCCTTGCCTGGAAAATGCCATGGATGGAGGAGCCTGGTAGGCTGCAGTCCATGGGGTCACTAAGAGTCGGACACGACTGAGTGACTTCACTTTCACTTTTCACTTTCATACATTGGAGAAGGAAATGGCAACCCACTCCAGTGTTCTTGCCTAGAGAATTCCAGGGATGGGGGAGCCTGGTGGGCTGCCATCTATGGGGTCGCACAGAGTTGGACACGACTGAAGCGACTTAGCAGCAGCAGCAGCAGCAGCAGTGGATATGAACTGTTATGTAGTTGTGGTTTTGATGGGCAAATCTCTAATGAATAGTTAATTGAGCTTCATGTATTTATTGGCCATTGTGTATCTTCTTTGGAAAACTGTGTAATCAAATAATCTGCCCATTTTTATACTGGGTTATGTCTTTTGTCATTGTTGAACTGCATTTTCCACTGCCAGAGTACAGAAGTACAGTTGGCCTTTGTATATTGATTTTGTATCTTGCACCTTTCCTGAGCTCACTTATTCTAATTAGTTTTTTATGGCTTCTTCAGAATCATCTGTATAGAAGATCATGTCATCTACAAATAGAAATAGTTTTTCATATTCCTTTCATGCTTTCTGAGCGTTTTCGTTTATTTTTCTTGTCTCGTTCCCCAGACCAGATCCTCGAGTACAATTTTGAACATATATGATAAGAGCAGACACACTGGTATTGTCCACCTCTTGAGTGAGGAGCTCAGTCTTCCTCATTTAAGTGCAGTGTGAGCTGTGAGTGTTTCATAGATGGGATTTATCAGATTGAGAAAGTTTTGTTCTACTTCTAATTTAATGAAGTTTTTATGATGAAAGTTTTTTAATTTTGTTAGATACTATATTTGCGCCTTTCTGGGTGATCATATGGTTTTTTTCCATTACTATATTGCTATAGTATTTTAGAGTAATTGACTTTCAGATGTTAAATCAACCTTGTATTCCTATGATATTATACATGGTTATGGTCTGTAATCTTTTCTAAATCTCACATAGATTCAGTTCATTAGTGATTTTTCAGTGACTTTTATATAAATATTCGTAAGGAATGGGTCATATCTCCTTTTAGCTGTCACGGTAGTATTGTCTTTCTACTCTATATTTCATTTATTTCTGTTGTTATTTTCATCATTTCCTTCCTTCCTTTTGCTTTCGGTTTTCTTTGCTTTTCTTTTTTTTAGTTAAGAAACTAACTCCTAGGCTCCTGTTTTTCATGGATACTTTGGTTCTGGGGCAGATGGTTTTGACAGCTACTGAGACGCTAAGAGGGGAGAAGTGGGAAGAGAACAAGAGAAAATGCCATAAAGCACACTTCTCTTACCAGATTCAGCCATCTTTCTTGAATGAGTGGGTTGTCGCAAGTTACGGTAATTTCCAGAGTTCTAAAAAAAAATGATTTTGACAAGTTTTGTCAGTGTCCTCATTTTATGGAGGACAGGATTTTGGGAGGGCCAAACCCTCCCGTTCTAGAAGTGATTCTCTCCGCTGTATTATTTTAACCACATTTGAAAGAAGAATGATCCACAAAATTTTGGAGAGGCATTAGCTGTTCCTTTATGTGAACACAAAGTAGTTGATGAAACAATGTGGATAATAATTAAAATGCTTCTCAAATGCCTATCATGGGGAAAATAAAGCATGCTTGACTGTCACTTGGTGAGTACGTGCCAATGACATGGGACCCTGATAGTTGCAATTGTTATAGAGTGGGAGTCCTGATTATTTTTGTTCTAGTGAGTAAAGGCTAATGTGCCCGTGGGCTTAAGAAAAATGTTTGCCTTTATTAACTGAGTTGAGTCCATTAAATCTTAAAAAGCCACCTTTTGAAAAAAGTGCCCATGTTACTACACCTTTAGGGTGTGTATAGCGCGTGGCCCATATTCTAGACCTGGACAGTGACACAGTGTGTTCCCTGTGGCTGTGGTGAGAGGAAAGACTGCCATCTCCTTCTGTTAGCGTCTACCAGCCACTCTTAGCTCTTCTCAGTGTTAACATTCAAACATTGTAATTAGATTATCAACACCTAATTTCATTCTCATGCACTCACATTAAAGCTGAGATCTCATGCACTCCATTAAAGCTGAGATATGTTTCTGGCCAAAACAGTAGTGATGCTGAACATTTGGTTTTTGGTGACTGAGTGACGCACAGGTGCCATTATGGTGGTCTGCAAACACTGGGCTTTGCATCTCGAGATGATGCACAGAGCCTCTTTGGATGCAGCTCTTTCCGTCTTTCCAGTCATGTGTGGAAAAGCCAGAAGGGGCTTGACCTGAGGCATGGTTTAACCAGATCACTCTGGCTGCTGTGCTAAGCATGGTCATAGGGGTGAAGGGTCGGGTACAGGAGCTATTACTGCAGGCTGCTGAAGTACCATTCCTGAGAAGTGATGACCTTGGTAATCGTAGCAGCAGTCTAGATTTTAAAAATATGTTGGGTTCTGAATAGTTTTTCACAATTAGAGCTGAAAGGATGGCCTTACAGATATAATATAGAGCACGAGAAACAGAAGGGAGTCAAGTGTGGCTGAGGTTTTTCTGTCTGGCCTGAACAAATATAAAAATTGAGTTTTCATTTAATGATATAGGGAGAACTTTTAAAGGGACGGATTTTGTACATTGTAGTGGGAAGCTGGAATATCAAGAGCTCATTGTTGGACCTGTAGAATCTGGGGTGCCTTTTAAACATCCTAGATGGAGATGGTGGAGAAGGCAATGGCACCCCACTCCAGTACTCTTGCCTGGAAAATCCCATGGGCAGAGGAGCCTGGTGGTCTGCAGTCCATGGGGTCGCTAAGAGTCAAACACGACTGAGTGACTTCACTTTCACTTTTCACTTTCATGCATTGGAGAAGGAAATGACAACCCACTCCAGTGTTCTTGCCTGGAGAATCCCAGGGACAGGGGAGCCTGGTGGGCTGCCGTCTGTGGGGTCGCACAGAGTCGGACACGACTGAAGCCACACGGCAGCAGCAGCAGCAGCAGATGGAGATGGAGATGAGGCAGTCTTTTACACAGAGCTAGAGTCTAGGGAGACATGTGAGCTGGAGGTCTATTGTGAGAGATGTGAGTTTCCAGATGTCATTTAATGAATGAGGACCCTGACTGAAAAGAGCAAGATCCCAAATGTGAGCCTTGGAGTACTCCACATTCTAGAGGCTAGTAAGGAGGAGGAAGCAGAGAGTATGGTATCCTAGAACCCAGGTGAAGAATGTCTCAACAAAGAGAAGCAAAGGATGTCTCAAGTGAGCAGATAAGAACTGAAAACTGACCATTTGGTTTAGCAATATAAATACCATTGTTCAGTTGGGAAGATTATCCCCCAAATAATGAGTTTATCATTGCAACAGGAATTCGGCTCTGAATTTCAGAACGTTGTTAAATGATTTCATGGGTGGTAGAAAGTATTACAGTCACAGTCGTTGGGTATTCAGTCCTCTACTGCCTCCTTAGGTGACCCTCCTGATGGGATGAGACAGTAACTAGAAGGGGCAGCATGAGGCATACCCTGTGTGGATGCACTGTGATATTCTGGGGTGAGATGTAAAAACTTATGGCTTTTATTATAATCTGTTGCCAAAATTTCTGTTTGTTGGATAAATTCCTGTGTGAGTTATGAGAATTCTTTGACCTCATAGGATGAAAATATTTATATAAAGTTGGAATGAATCAGATTTGTCTTTGTGCAGTATAAATGTGCTTTCAGAAAAATATTATTGATCTTTAATTTAGAATTTGATTCACCTATTACACTATTATTATATGGGAGATTTCTTTACAGATTGCAATCAACACAAATCTTGGTCAACAAATTAAGTCACTAATATTTTCTTTTTTACTTGACATTTGTTTAAAAAGTGGGGACCTGATGAAAAGATCAGCAGGGAAAACAAGTGAAATTACTTTGTCTTACATAAATACCTGTGCATATGATGGATTATTACAGTAAGACATTTTAATTTTTTTTAATTACAGGGAATCTATGATATAGGTAATACAAAACAGGGAATAATCAAGATGTTACTTTTTGATTTTGTAATGTAGTTTGAATGGATATAGACCTAATATCCTGGAAAATTATTTCCCCTTGATAATCTGACCAAAGAAGCCACTTAAATCTCCCTTCCCTTTCTTGTTCTCCCTGATTTCTGTGTTCTTGGCTCTCTGGCAAAGTGTGGGTTATAGATCTTTGTAAGGAGATGAGACTGTTGGAATTTTATCAGTTTATCTTTGCAGTCTCATTTGTTGCAGTTTTTTCCCATATAGATGTGTGAATTTGCATGGCCTGCTCAAAACATTGGCCCTGATGTGATGTCCCCCACTGTCATGTAAGGTTGTTGGAGGTAGCTCAGTTAGTTCTTTCATGTACTCTTTGTGCTAAGCTGTACCAAGTTTACTGTAAATTTGAGTTTGACACAAACTTTTAAAGAGCTTAGGCTTTAGAGACCAAAAATTAGGTTTGAATCCTGACTCCATCACTTTCATGACAAGTCTCTCCACCTCTCAGAGCCTGTGTTCTTACATGAAAATGACAATAATTAAATTTATTCAAAACAATGTTTCAGAGTAAGTTCTGAATAGAACTATTACTCATTAATATAATATGCCAATCAGTTAATAATTACTACTACTAATATAGAGATATTCTGTGATTCTAGTTGTACCTTCCTCGGACCGCTTCTCCTCTTTTCTTTGGAGGCCCTGGAAATAGTGAAATATCTTCATGGCAAAGTCCTTCTCAAATAGTCCGCACAACAGCCAGAGCAAACTTTTAAAATCACAGAACTAAGTTTTCTTTGCTTCAAACCTATCAGTGGTTTCTTTGGGGAAAAACCCTTCAGTAAGATATGACCAAGGACTGCTATCCCCTTTAGTGGGCTAGTTCTGTGTGCCCTCAAAGAAAGTTGGAGAACATGAAGTAGATGGATAAAGTTTTTGGAAGTAAGACCCCAGATTCCAGAAGGGGTTCTGACTCAGTTTACCATCCCTGCATAAGAAATGAGAGTCTCAGAGATGCTGACCTCTTAACTTCTCATCGTACATGAAAGGTCTCTCACTACAGTTTATTCACTGGCCTAATGTGAGGTCAGATTAAGACAACAACAAAGCAACAACAAGCCCACCTAAATGTTCCAGCAGAGTTGCCAAAAGATAGTCAGTGCCGAAAGGGATGGGATTCTTTGTACAGTATCATTCAGTAACGTACAGTAAGACTGTTGGCTTCAAATTTTCTATCTTATAATCTCATAAAGAGGATGGGTACCCAGGCAGACATTTTCCTCTCCCTCCCACCGTGCTAATGGATATCTTCCCTTGCCCCTTGCTTTCCCAAAGCACTGGAATCTGTCCTTTATTCACCATGCCTTGCTGTATAGATCTTCCCGGCTCTCAGGGAAGCAGCTGTCAACACTGATTGTGGAGGTCTGAAAGAGGATAAATCCCCTTGGAGGTTCCTACTCTTCTTTCTATTAAACAAAGTGAACCAACACCCAAATTCTGAGCTCATCCTGCCAACTAGCAAGCGGTGGGTCCTGAAGTACTCCACTTCTCTCTCAGTCTTCCTCTTCTCTTTAGGGTACCAGAAGTGACAGAGGTGCTCTTCCTTCTCACCAGGGAACTAGGCTGATTTCTCTGCCCAGGAACTCCCAGGAGAAATAACTCATCAACTGTGACTGTGTCAGTTGGGTTCCTGGAGAAGCAGATGCTGAGAAGGATTCTATTAGGGGAAATGCACAGAGTGAGAGAAGGCAGAGTCAGGAAAGACCGGAAGACTCATTGAGTATAAGTCTGACACCACGAGAAGGGTGGAAGAAGAGGAAAGGGCAGGTTGGGCGGAAACACCCTAGATTGCTGTGCAGTCTAAGGAAGGTTCCCCAAAGTGGTCAGAGAGCCTTTAAGCCAATGTTGGTGATGAGGTGAGTGAGTGCCTTTTCCCTTGGGAACAAATTGACCTTTGCATCCCTGCCTGGCTCAGGTGGCCTAGAAGCAGCTCATACTGGTCTGGTCTCCACGCAGTATGGGTCTACAGAGGCACCTGTGTCAGTTTGCATCTCCTAATCCAGCAATTCCCATGACAGCCAACATGGCAGTGATTAGGACTGGAACTGTGGACTCCTGCTTTGTATCAATTTCAGTCTCAGCTCTACCGCTCATTGGCTGTGATATTGTACAAGTGACTGACATTTACCAGCTCTCCATGTCCTCATCTGTAGAGGGAGGAGACTAACCCTTTCTAGGCAGTGGTGGTGTCATGATGTTTAACTCTTAGAAGACTCCCTAGCACACAGTGAGTGCTCAAAAGCACATTAGTAAAAGGATGACCTAGTACAAATGTACTTAACCTCAGACCCCATTATCCTCCTCCTATGATGACACTGTAACTCCCGGTGAAATGAGATGAGATGGTTTTATGTAAAACTCCTGGGATGATGCTAGACATAGGATAAGCACTGAATAGATAGTATAGGTAACACTGATCATTATCAGCCACAGAAGTAATGATAATAGCATCCTCACGTAGCTTGTTTTGTTATGCGATCATTCTTTTCTAAAAGTCAAGCCTATTAGATTAATAATCATTCTTTCAGTGTGCTATTGCTGAGAACCCTCTCTGTGTTTGACTCTTCTGGGGACAGAAGCTGTTTTCCCTTCATTCCAAGCTATTCCAGATCCATGTTCTAATTAAAGTCGTAGCGAATGTGACAGAGTAGATGATTTAGTCCTCTCTAATTTGGCTTTGCTTGTAAAAACATGTCCACAGATACATAGAGGTTAATGATCTTGCCCTGTTTCACATTTTAAAGAGCTCGCTCATGTTGGATTGGAATTGTCTTTTAATTCTTCGCCCAGGAAGGCTCTAAATGTGAGACCATCTTTTAAGATAATATTAATAAATGTGTTTCCTTATTCTGAAATTAAAGCCCTGAAATATGTGTATCTAAAAAAAGAGTCTTACTTAATAAAAATTTGTTGTTGTTACAGGGTCTCTTAGTGTTGAAACTGACAAGTTTTGATGAACTGGACTTGCCAGTAATGCACTCAATATAGTGTATTAGGAGGGTTTTAAATATTTATTAAGTCTGTATTATTTTCCAGGTCCTTAGGGGATAAAAAAATGACACAGTGTCTGTCTTAGAGGCACTTATCCAGGAAAATAGATTCTCACAATAGCCTGGCGATAAGCTCCATGCTAAGCTTAAGCCAAGATGTCTGGTGCACAAATAAAGGAGAGGGTGTCATTTGGAATTAGAATCACCTGAGAGTAATACCCCAAACAACAAGAGGAAAGTTGACTTCTCTCACAAGTCCAGAAAAGGTACGGTGATCAATGCAGGAGGTGAACAGGGCCTCACAAGGCCAGGAGGTGGGTCCCTATCCTGTCACTACTCTGTGAGCAGTATCCTTCCCTGCGTCACTCGTGGTCCATGTTGGTTGCTGATATTCAGTTGCATCTGCATTGAGCCATCAGGGAGGAAGGAGAAGAGAACGCAGGGCTCACCAGAACCTTTGACAAGTAAATCCTAAAAGTTCCGTACAGAACATCTGCATGCATCCCCTTGAAGGTGGAGGGTGTACAAAGGGAGTCTGTAAATATAATCTTTATTCCAAGCCATCATGTACCCAGGTAAAATGACAAATTATTTTTTTCATACAATGTAAGGTGGAAAGAATGGGTATTTGACAACAGCAATTCTGCCATAAAACCCAACCCAGATAGAAGTGGGAGTAGAGGAAGCTGTCAAGTGTTATTATTAAAATAATAATATTATTAGTGTGTGGCATTTTAACTGATAAGCTATATTGAATTTCAAAAGCATTTACAGAAAAATTCACAATCTAATTGAAAACCTAATATAACCAATTTGCATCCACTGACAGCGAAATGTTTATGTTGCTTACAGGTGAAGACAGAAGGGTGTGGAGTGTGCTGTAGGTGGAGGTTAGCTTTCTCCCCTAGAACAGAGTCTGTGCTTACCTTCTTCAAACTTGGTGGGCCATATCATGATTGTCTTCTTTAGATTATTATATGAAACTGGAAAAGCTTGGCAGGGAAGTAGGTAATCTGTCTTTCTAACATATTCTGATATTTTATGTACATTGACATTCCAGTATATATTTGTAACAATATAGTGCTGATGGCGGTTAAGTCTCAAAGTCAAGTCCAACTCCTGGGACCCCATGGACAGTAGCCTGCCAGCCTCCTGTATCCATGGGATTTCCCAGGCAAGAATTGTGGAGTGGGTTGCCATTTGCTTCTCCAATTGCAGTAAAGAAGATGACTTAATACTCAGTGCTTTATTGTATTACTGCTAACTTCAAGCAAAATACCTAATGAGTTCATTAAGCATTAAAAAAGTAGGTAGTTAGTGTCCTAAATGCTTTGCATTATGCAAGCATCCTTGGTGGCTTTCTTATGTTTAAGAGGGTTTTACTCCTATTTGGTGAAGCTGATTAGGTTTTTTGGAGCGATAGGAAGAATTTATTACCTCTCCCATTTAAAATACTGGAAGACAGGCTCATGCTATCAGAAAATTCACAATCCAGCACATCTTCAGGGACATATTAGGTGCAGACAAGAGGAGTATCTCTAATTATCCTTAGAATAGGGGCCCAGAGTGGGAAGGAGATAACTAGCAGGGCAGAGACACTTTTGGCAATAATCTGTTCTAAATGTAACAGAAACCACTGGGGGACAAACATATGCACACTAAGACACATGTAAGTATGTGCTGGCTTCTTTATCTGCTTACATCTAGCTTTCTATCCATTGTCAGTTCTGCCTCTGTGGCAACAGCTGGGAGTCACATGTTGTTGCTAAGCACATCTCTAAGTTTTGAGTAATTTTGAATTAGTATTTAGGTTTTTGCAAAGAAAGTTACCAATAAAATTTTTTTTTAATTCAATCTTTTTTAGAGTTTTCAGTGTTATTTCAGTTACCTAAATCATTTTAAAAGACTCTTTTACATCCTAAAAGAGCAAAAAAAATGTTCTTAAATGTTTGGTGTTGATTGTAGATATGTAAATTAGATATGTAATATAGACCAACATCATGTTTATGTGTGATATATAAATAGCATGGTATGTTTCTAATATAAGTTTTTAAAGTATTTTATAATTTTATATAATCATGTAATTTTAATAATTCTCATTATAATCTTTTATAGTTGTAGGCAGGGGTTGTTATTATTTTAATGTGACTAGAATTAGTTCTTTTTTTTTTTTTAGATTGAAAACGAATTTTTAATTTGGGTTATAATTTTTTTTTAATTTAAAAATCTTTAATTCTTACATGCGTTCCCAAACATGAACCCCCCTCCCACCTCCCTCCCCACAACATCTCTCTGGGTCATCCCCATGCACCAGCCCCAAGCATGCTGCACCCTACGTCAGACATGGACTGGCGATTAAACTAGATTTAGAAAATGTTTAGGAAAATATCTGATTTGATGAAATATCTTTTCCTAGTCATTCTTTTAAGAAAAAAAAAAAAAAAGAAAAACTTCTACTGATTATTATATTATTTAAAATATATTATTTGAAATATGCAGATATAGATAAAACTTTGCAATTTTTTTAAATTATAAGGATTTTTCATTTCCTTGCTATTCATGTCTTAGTGAGCCTAGAATTTCATTGATTTGTTTCAGACAGAATTGTTATGTGGTATACTTTGTAAGTATCTTGTTTGTGTGAAGTTCTGAAAGCCAAAATTGTTAAATTGTTTCATATATATATACACACACTTATATGTGTAAACTTACCTCATGGATATATTTAAATAAATACACCTTAAATTGTATTTAATAAAATCGAGTTTTAAACACATGTTATATCTCAGGCACTATTATGACAATTTTAGGTGCGCTAACTTGTTATAATTGGACCCCTTTCACTATAGTCTCCAATTATTGATGAGAAAACTGTCTTAGTGAGGCTAAGCTTTTCATTCAGCGACACAACTTAGGGGTTTCACTAAGTCATTTTCTCCAAAATCAGGTTATAAAGCATAATTTTTGTGTTTTAACGAGCTTTAAAGGACATGCCTTGGTGAGTTTGTGGAGGGGATTTCCTTAATTTGATTTTCAGTGGTGTCTCTTGTTATGTCTATCTCCCTGCACATTTCTGATTAAAAATTTGTTTTATTGAAGTAGAGTTAATTTACAATGTTGTGTTAGTTTCAAGTGCACAGCAAAGTGATTCAGATATATATTCTGTTCCATATTCTTTTCCATTATGTTATTATAAGATATTGAATATAGTCCCCTTCACTATACAGTAAGACTTTGGTGTTTATTTTATATATGGTGGTTTGTGTCTGCCAATTCCAAGCTCATGATTTATGCCCCCTACCCTTCTTTCCCCTTTAGTAACCATAAGTTCTCCATGTCTGTGGGTCTCTTTCTGCTTTATAAGTAAGTTTATTTGTGTCATTTTTCTAGATTCTACATTATCGTGACATTTGTCCGTCTCTGTCTGACACTTCAGTTAGTGTGATAATCTCTAGGTCCATCCATCATTTCTGATTTTTTATCTTCCTTCTTGATGCCTTTGTTCCTCATTTAGATGTGGGTCCACCTTCTTCTGTTTCTTGTGAATTCTTTACAACATGTTTTTACCTCTACTCGAGCAGTTTTCTCTGGTAAGATGCTCTCCCAATTCTGAGTTCAATGAACTTGGGTTTTATCACAGTTTGCACATATTGTTCAGTCTTGATTTCTTAGTGTGTGAAACAGATGCTGATCTTAACCTCATAGAGTTATTGTGAAAGGAAGGACATCAGTTCAAACACATGAAATGTTGAATGTAAAATACTCATGTTAAATTCAAATGGCGTTTGTTATTTGTATTAATGTTTTAATTCCTATGACTTCAGCTGTCTTGTCAATATATCTAATCAGATATGAGTCCCTCAAACCTACTCAGTTTCAGATTTCCTGATCACCTCTCCCTGATAGTAGGTGCCTCCACCAGCTGCTTCCAGCTTCAGAGAAGTAACATGACTTGGATCAAATAACAGGCTCTCAAAGACTGCTCTGAGCCTAGCAGTGTGCTGGGCACGATTCACTACACTATCCTATTTAGGACTCACAATCATTACCCATCTTTCTGAAGAGAGAAACAATAAACTGAAATTCCAAAACAGCGAATCACCCAATGTCAGGTCAATATAGCTAGTAGCAGAGCTGAGATTTGAACCTAGGTTTCTCAAATTGCCCATTCACTTCACTGTGTATTTTTACATTTGTTTTACACTTTTATGCAGACTTGCTGCTTTAAATTTGGCTCCATCCAGGGACCCAGTGTGATGGAAGCAGGGTAACTGCTTTTCTCCCCCTGCCCACTCCCCTTCATGTGCAGAAGTGACAAGACTTACCTGTATAGATGGCAGAGATTAAATTCAACAGTGGCTTAACCAGCTTTCATGTCCTGTGTCTGCTGCTTCTCTAAAGTGAAGCCAATATTTTCTGATTTATTTTTCCATATCTTCAGATGATAGTCTAACTAAAATGTGATACAATTAATCAGTGCCACATCAAAACTCTACCTATACTAGAATACCTGTCAATAGAGCACGTAGAAACTTCTGTTCTGTTCTGTTCTGTTCAGTTGCTCGGTCATGTCCGACTCTTTGTGACCCCATGAACTGCAGCACTCCAGGCCTCCCTGTCCCACACCAACTCCTGGAGTCCACCCAAACCCATGTCCATTGAGTCTGTGATGCCATCCCACCATCTCATCCTCTGTCGTCCCTTTCTCCTGCCCTCAATCTTTCCTAGCATCAGGGTCTACATAGTTGCTCTCATTTTCTTAAATAATGTTTTGTCTGGTAGAACCCATGGTTGAGCAGACAGTTAGGACCTCTTTAAGTCACTTGTATATTTCTTGACTCATATGAATTACCCCCAAATTTAGTGGCCTGAAATGGCTGTAAGTTTTTTGTTTTTAATGTGTAACTGGGGAGTGGCAGTGTGAGAGTGGTTCATGCTTGGATTCTCCAGGCTGCAATGGGATGTCACCAGCTATGCGACATGCAACTGCAGCTTGACCAGGGACTTGAGAACCACTTGTAAAGCAACTCACTCCCATGCTGGCAAGTTGGTACTGGGAGTAGGTTTCTCTGCAGATAGTCTGTGCACAGGGCTTCTTGAGTGTCCTCCCAGAGAGGCAGCCGGCCTCCACCACAGCAGGCAATCTGAGTAGGCAGGGTGGAAACTACAGTGTCGCTAAGACCCAGCATTGCAAATCACACACTGTCATGCTCTCCATATTCTGCTAGAACATACAGATCCAATTGCAAAGGGACTATGGAGGACCTGAAATGCACAGGTATGGACTTGGGGTGGTCATCTTTGAGGCCAGCTACCAAGTTTTTCAGGAGAAACAGCAGTATTTTCTCCTTATCCAGAACAGAGAGGCAGTGGATTGTGTGTGAAAGCGCACAAGTATGATCAAGGAAAACTGCTTTTACAAAACTGTGATGGCCCTTCATTGCCACCTGAACAGAGTGCAAACCTTTGGTCTTTGCGTGAAAGAGTCACCAAAATTCTGTCCCTAACTTCATGGGAAATAGATGGGGAAACAGTGGAAACAGTGTCAGACTTTATTTTTTTGGGTTCCAAAATCACTGCAAATGGTGACTGCAGCCATGAAATTAAAAGACACTTACTCCTTGGAAGAAAAGTTATGACCAACCTAGATAGGATATTCAAAACCAGAAACATTACTTTGCCGACTAAGGGCCGTCTAGTCAAGGCTATGGTTTTTCCTGTGGTCATGTATGGATGTGAGAGTTGGACTGTGAAGAAAGCTGAGCGCCAAAGAATTGATGCTTTTGAATTGTGGTGTTGGAGAAGACTCTTGAGAGTCCCTTGGACTGCAAAGAGATCCAATCAGTCCATTCTGAAGGAGATCCGTCCTGGGATTTCTTTGGAAGGAATGATGCTAAAGCTGAAACTCCAGTACTTTGGCCACCTCATGTGAAGAGTTGACTCATTAGAAAAGACTCTGATGCTGGGAGGGATTGGGGGCAGGAGGAGAAGGAGACGACAGAGGATGAGGTGGCTGGATGGCATCACTGACTCGATGGATGTGAGTCTGAGTGAACTCCGGGAGATGGTGATGGACAGGGAGGCCTGGCATGCTGCAATTCATGGGGTCGCAAAGAGTCGAACACGACTGAGCGCCTGAACTGAACTGACTGAACCTTCTTTACTCCCTTTATTTTCCACTATTATTTTTAACTGAGGAATAATGTACCCATTTTGGGCATAGTATAGGTATCAGGAAGTCCTCAAAACTCAGGAATTATATTAAATAGTATTGTTGTTGGTATTCAGTCATTAAGTCAGGTCCCACTCTTTGCAACCCCATGGACTTCAGCATGACAGGTTTCCCTGTCCTTCAGTATATCCAGGAGTTTGCTCAAACTCATGTTCATTGAGTCGATGATGCCATCCAACCATCTCATCCTCTGTCACCTCCTTCTCCTTCTGCCCTCAATCTTTCCCAGCATCAGGATCATTTCCAATAGGTCGAATCTTCATATCAAGCAGCCGAAGTATTGGAGCTTCAGCATCAGTCCTTCCAATGAATATTCAGGACTGATTTCCTTTAGGATGGACTGATTTGATCTTCTTGCAATCCAAGGGACTCTCAAGAGTCTTCTCCAAAACCACAATTCAAAAGCATCAATTTTTCAGCACTCGGCTTGCTTTATGTGTCTAACTCTCACATTCATACATGACTACAGGCAAAACCATAGCTTTTAACAATATGGACCTTTGTCATCAAAGTGACATCTCTGCTTTTTAATACTGTCTAGGTCTAGCTTTCCTTCCAAGAAAGCTTTCCTTCCAAGGAGCAAGTGCCTTTTAATTTCATGGCTGCAGTCTCCATCCACAGTGATTTTGGAACCCAAGAAAATAAAATCTGTCACTTGCCGGGGTCCTGCCCCAGTGGATCCAGGTTGATTTGAAGGAGAGACAGATAGGCGAGGAAAAACTTATTTATTTATTTAATTAGAAATATAAGATTAGATTAGGAAGAAATAGTGTAGTAGGAAAATTAAGTGGAGAAAAGAGGCTGAATAACTTGGTTTACGTGGAGAACTAATAAAACTTTAGGACAAGAAGTTTGCACCATCTACGTTAGGCCACCAGCATCCTCTTGAATATCAGAGGGTGCCCCACCTTGGACTCCCTCTCGTGCGGAACTTAAAAGCAGGGGCAAGTAAGTAGACATGGCGAGCCTCCATGCCCCAGATGGGAATTCAGCCAGAAAATAGAGTAAAGAAGAGACACGGGGGAAACCAGTCCTTCCAATGACTGGCCCAGCCTCTATTGTCTAGAAAGGCCTTTTATACCTTTTTGATTGTACATAGAGATCAATGGGTAATACAAAATTATGCAGCGTTAGCAGCCCAGACTCTTATCAAAACCAGGCTTTTCTCTCTGCATACCCAGTTGTATACACAAGTCTTAGGTGATTTACATCATCTTCCGGCCCAAAGGGCCAATTAACATTTTACAGCTTTTTTTCTGATAAGGGTTTGTCAACCAGAAGACTTATTTGTGTTGATCTTCCCAAAGTCTGGTGCCACTCTCAGAAAGCACTAAATAAAGTTACATTCTTACATAGCAAAGATGCAGCAATTTATAACAAGTAAAAGGAGTACAGTGATTTATAACAAAAGAAAAGTAATTAACTCAAAAGTCTAGTGTTGCTAACATCAAAACTACTATATACCTTTTTCTATATCCCGATTACATTGGTTAACATCCTCCCAGGTGCCTAAAAGATAAAGAATATGGAGGCCTGGCAGCATTCATTGAGTTAACAGTGAAATCCATCACCAATATGATTTTTAGCTCTTTAGAAAAGGCTCTGTATCTTTAAGATGTTTTAAGCTTTGTGGCTCTTGTGGTTGGGGGGCTGTAAACAATTCACAAGCTATAACGGTGGGGCGGGGGGGACCTGTTAGGCAAGTTAGAGAGTTATCAGAGGGGGTTTGAACTGAAACATTCCTTTCAAATGCAGAAGACTAAAGCCCTGAGTTAACTTTTCCCAGAGAGTGTCAGAAGAGTGGAAAAGCACAGTACAGTGAGGCAGGCAGATTCTGGTTTTTTGGGGGGTAGATGCTCAGGGAAACTCAGGGGGAACCCCTGAGGCCTGGCTCGCCTTGCCCATCAGGCCTCTCCACATGACCTTGTCATGGGTGGGATCTCCTGTGCTGGCTCCCGGCAGTCACTGTTTCCACTTTTCCTCCATCTGTTAGCCATGAAGTGATGGCACCAGATGCCATGATCTTCATTTTTTGAATGTTGAGTTTTAAGCCTGCTTTTTCACTCTCCTCTTTCACCTTCATCAGAGGCTCTTTAGTTTCTCTTCACTTTCTGCCATTAGAGTGGTATCATCTGCGTATGTGAGGCTGTTGATATTTCTCCCAGCAATCTTGATTCCAGCTTGTGCTTCATCCAGCCCAGCATTTCAAATGATGTACTCTGCATATAAGTTAAGTAAGCAGAGTGACAATATACAACCTTGACATACTCTTTTTCCAATGTTGAAGCAGTCTGTTGTTCCATGTCTGGTTCAGACTATTGCTTCTTGACCCACATATGGGTTTCTCAGGAAACAGGTAAGTTTGTCCGGTATCCCATCTTTTTAAGAATTTTCCGCAGTTTGCTGCGATTCACACGGTCAAAGGTGCTAGCATAGTCAATGAAGCAGAAGTAGATGCTTTTTCTGAAATTCCCTTGCTTTTTCTATGATACGAGGAATGTTTTTAATTTGATCTTTATTTCTCTAACTTTTCTAAATTCAGCTTATACACTTGGAAGTTCTCAGTTCATATACTGCTGAAACCTAGCTTGAAGAATTTTGAACATTACTTTACTAGCATGTGAAATGAGTGCAATTGTACAGTAGTTTGAACATTCTTTAGCATTGCCCTTCTTTGGAATTGGAATGAAAACTGACGTTTTGCAGTCCTGTGGCCACTGCTGGGTTTTCCAAATTTATTGACATATAGAATACATCACTTTGATATCCTCCTCTTGTAGAATTTTAATAGTGTACATAGTAATATATGTACACCTCTTTTTTTGACACTGAAATGTGCCCAGATTTTCTACTGTTGCTTCCTTCCAGGGATAGATTAAAGGAAAAATTCTATATAAAATGTTATCTAAACTGCTGAAAGATCATTCCCACCCTCACTCTACCCTACTCCTCAATAAACCTTACAGTATTTGGTGGATTTTTTCAATGTTTCTTTCTTTTTAAATTTATTTTGTTATTGAAATGTAGTTGATTTATAATGTTGTGTTAGTTTCAGGTGTACAAGTGATTCATATATACATTTTTTTTTCAAAATTTTCTCCATTATAAATGATTACAGAATATTGAATAGTGTTTCCTGTGCAATACGGTAGTTTCTTGTTGGTTTTCTCTTTTACCTATATTGGTGTATATATGTTATATAATGGTAGTTTTGGCATGCTACCTTCTGTCAACATTTTGAGTTAATATCTCGCCTCTTCAAAAAAAGCTCTAAAGGCTTTGATAGCAGAAGTCATTTCTAAATTATTTTTGATTTTCCAAACTTACATTTTTCTAAAACAAGTAAAATATGTTCATTTTAGAAAACTTGGAGTATATGGAAAATTAAGTAAGGAAATACTTCTCACTCTAAATTCAATGAATGAACTACATGAATGCATTTTGAATCATTCATGGAAACAAGGATGAATGATTTAAAATGTTTTCATGTGTTCATTTGGGCCAACTAATTTTGACAGAATTGTTTTTGTGTAAAAAGTGGTTTCCTAATTTTCTGTGCTTTCTAAGACCAAACTCAGATTCTCCTGACTTACTGGCTATCACACAACATCTACTTTACATCAGACATGGATGAGCCCAAAATTGTGCCCAGGAGGACTGTGGTTCGTTAGCCTGGAAGACTTAAGTTGTCAAATAGGTCATGTGGTCCTGTGGCTGGAGTGAGGAATATCCACCCCTCTGAAGGGGCGATCACATGGGTAAGCTACAGAAAATAATCAGTTTAACCAGTTCTCTACCACCCAAATTCTTAAGACTAATACAGCACATATAACAGGAAGTACTTGAGGATGCCCTGAGAACATGGAACATAATGTAAAGCAAAGCTGTTTTATTATTTCCTGACAATAGGTTAAAGAAATATCTTCTTTTGTTCATGCATTATGAAATTCTTAGACCATCAAATCCTTAGAAATGAACTGAAAAGATCAATTGAAAATGTATCCTTGCCAACTTCTTCATTAAAAAAAGCTGTATGAAATTTCCTTGGTCACAGCCTCTTTTGTTGATGGCTCGTTACTGTCCTTATGTTACCAATAGGATTGTGTGCTGTGCCCTAATTAATCCAATGACAACTACTTTAATTTTTGTGGACTTTTTCATAGCAGTAGAGAAGATATAGGAAACTCAGGGATTATGTGATTTGCAGCTTTGCACAATTTAGATTTTGAAACACCTATTTCATGGATGCTCACTGTAGTATCAATACCAGTGGTCTCAAGTTTTATCTCTTGCTGTGCTCTTGAGGCAGTAAGTGGACCAGAGAGGCATGTTTGCATTTTCATGTGTATTTGTCTTTGCTCAGTGAGAACAATATGCAAAATTACTTATTTTTAGAATTCATATTAGAGAAGAGATTAAATAATCAAACAGATACATATCAGGTTGTATAGGCTATCAAACTATTACAAAACGAAGGAAAACATATTCTGGATTCTACCTGGGTATGTTAAGTACAGTGATTATTTAATGTAGTGAAACTGTCACCAATAAATGACCTTATTTAGTTATGTAATATCAATGTATTAAACAAACTCACAGCCTAGTGCAATTCCTTAATCTCTTGGCCATGATGTTTCTATTGTAATATTTCTAAAAAGACATTTAATAAAAAGTAAACATTTAGATACATTTGTCAAACTATTAAATAATTGACCTAAAACATTTATGTTCGTGTGCGTGTGTGTGTCTCTGTGTGTGTGTGTCTGTGTGTGTGTGTGTGGAAGATTTCTTGGAAATGTTTTATTTTCATATTGTACCTACATAGAATGTTGAAAATATAATTTGTGATTTGGAACTTCATATACAGTTGGGAAATCTACATAGTCTTCCAGATAGGCCAACAATGGAAGCTGAAAAACGTTTCACGGGCTTGTCCTCCTAAATCAATACTATTTCCAACATGATGGAAAATGGAATGCTTCCTTTCTTAGCTTCTTCATTATCATATTGGTGATGAATCAATACAACTTTTTGCCAACTCCCCTCCTGACAAGCCAAATGAAAGCATGAATATTTTTCATTTATTTTAGTTGAGTTTGCATGTATTAAAATAGGATATTCCTCAAAATATTTCAAGGATTAAAAGGATCAGAATACATATTTCTTTCACCAAACATATAGACTCTTCGGAGTTCCCTGGATTCTGAATGAAGAGCCTAAGTAAAAGTGGAGATTCAATAAATATCCATGCATTGTCCACCTTCTATGTATCTGCCCCTCTGTGAGAATTAGCAGAAACCCACTGTGAACTGGCTTAAACTATGGCCAGAAATGCCCCATGTCCTTAACTGACAATGCAGTGTTTACATTACTAATATGTTTCTTGATCCCAAAAGACTTTTCCCTCCGTTAGTGACTATAGAGACTTCGGCTGCAATTTCCACAGACTATACTTGTGACTTTTCATTTTTACTTAGACTGCTGTGTTGTTAGTACCATAGTGTATGTTTGAAACTAACCTATGAAAGTATAAGTTAGAAAGGAAGAAGTATAAGTTATGCATGTTCTATAAATATTTACAATTGCAATGACGTTTTTCCATAAAATTTTTGCTATAATCTGCAGATAATTTGACCACTTCTATAGTTGAAAAATACTATAAATTTTAAAAGACAGTTATATTTGAGTTATTTCAATAAATGTGTGATTCAACTTTTAAATGAGATATTTAGTATGGTTTAATATCTTCAGTGAAGTAAAAAAGACTTTGACTCCAAGATATATATGATCTGTTTAAACACAACTACACTGTATAGCTAGAAGAACTAAATTAAGGAGATGCTGCTTTCAATTGCTTACTCCTGTTTTATTTTCATCAAAGTGTAGATCACAATCAAAGTAAAGAGCTTTAATTCAAACTCTCCTTGTCTAACTCTTGTTGAGACAGAAAAATAGTTTAAATGTATTTCTGTGGATTTATAACTTTGGTTCCATTCTTTATCTACTATTCTTGTCTACAAATCTTATGTGAAGCCTTTGAGATCTTATTGGAATAAAAGCAAACAAGTAAAATAAATACAAGACATGGCACGATTATTTTAGCAGCTTTGTATCTTGTGGTCATGAAACTCTCTCTTGCAAAACTTTAGATTACCTCTGATCACTCCATGTAACCAAAGATTATACAGACAGCCATAAATAGAAAAAGAAAAAACTGCAAGATGACAGCTTGAGGTTCCATTAAAAGAAGTACTGAAATGAGAGGTCGTCCCTTACATTTTCTGTCTGGTGGAGATGTCCGCCACTTCCGCTATATATTTAGCAGTATATAAAGGATTAAATGATACTTCTGTCAGAGCCCACAGCCAACTCTATTCCCCAACTCATCCTCCCAACAAAACGTTTTCATTTATAGCCTAGAATAACAGTCTATCTATATGCGGGTATAATTTTCCAGTGATTCCAAATAAGGAAGTTGTTATTCTTGAAACTGGGATTAAAAATATAGAGAACTTTCTCCAATATGGAAAAGTAATTATAGAATTCAGAGTCTCTTGAACTGGTGTAAACTAAATTCTGGGGGAAATAATTAAACAGGCACAACCATCCTATGCACAAACAGTCAGGAAGCAATAAACACAAATATTAACAGCTTGATGGTCCAGCCAGGCAGAGGTGAGACCTGCTTTGAAGGTCTAGATGATGCATTTGGGTAAAATTCTGAAATCCTTAAACTTTAACATCTACGTATTCCACTACCATCGTTTATTACTCAAATGCTTGTCACTTGAACACTTACTAGGTACACAGCCATATACTTTGTTATCAGAGAAGACAAAAAAGAAGGATAGAAGAGAAAGAGTTCACCTTTGAAGTTATAATAATAGAGATGGAAAGAAGAACAAGCACATATACAATGATGAGAATCAATGAGCCAGTGTTTGATGGTACAGTGTAAAGTATTGGTTTTAAGAGGAAACCATGAGGGATGTGTTTGAGTGAGTCTTCTGTAAAGGGTCCCATTTGGAGACCAAGGAGGCTTGTATTGGAGGAGAGGAGGTGGGGAGAAACCAAGGTGTCACGTGTAAGTGGTGATAGAGCGATGTCAAGGGGAGCCAGACGGGGGAGGGAGGGAGGGAGGGAGAGGAAGGGGCAAGGAGGGGCAAGGGGAGGGATGGAGTGTGCAGGAATGGGTTTTGGAGGCATCTTGGAAATATGGGTGTGCATTAGGGCATTTCTGTGTGGTATTAAAAATACAACAAACCATCCTGAATTAAGCAGAAAGAACAGACTACATGGGAGACGAAGAGGAAAGCACAGAGCTGGCTGCCAGCCAGAGCACACTGTGGCCGATTCAGGTTCTTCCTTTGTTGTTTCACGATGCACACCCAAACCTCGCAGGGGACCCCAGCTTCCAGAACTCTCTCTAAAGACCATTTTGTTCCTGCAGGGGTGGGTTTGGAGTCTGCTTACCCTAGGGTACTGGGCTTTTTTCATTTTAGCTGGAAATGGTATCTGGAAAGAGGAGACAGGATACTCTTACAACATTGTGGATTTGCATTTATTCATGAGGGCTTGTTTCAGAGGAGTTCTGTTGGTATAACTCTTCTGTGAGTAGAAATGCTTTATTGCACTTCAGTCAGATTTCACCCCAACTCCTTAAGAATAAAATTAGAATTTTTAAAAATAAAATGTGTAAAACAAATTCCTAATGTGAAGTGGAGGAGCAGAGGAGAGGTGAATCTGAATAAAACATCTTTGATTATTTCTCTCATCTGTCATGTGAGCATTTCCATTTTTGTGCATTCCTTCAGAATGGTCTCAGGATACTCTGGAGGGGCACAGCCCCTGATGTCACATCAAACCATTCTTGCCTTTTAGGGAAGCAGACATGCAGATTCCCAGCTCCATCTGATAATATAGTAATAGCTCTGTGGGTGCATCAAGGGGGAACAGGTCTATGGAGTCCTAACAAAGAGTCAGCTGAGTAGGCCTGTGCAGGTGCCCAGTTTAATTTAAATTTCAGATAAATGATGAATAACTTGTTAGTATGTCCCTAGATTTTAGTACATCCCTAAACATTTTAGGGTAGCACATACTTATAAGAAAATGCACATCCCTCAGTGTGGTAGTTGGAGAAGGCGATGGCACCCCATGGACAGAGGAGCCTGGTAGGCTGCAGTCCATGGGGTCGCGAAGAGTCGGACAGGACTGAGCGACTTCCCTTTCACTTTTCACCTTCATGCATCGGAGAAGGAAATGGCAATCCACTCCAGTGTTCTTGCCTGGAGAATCCCAGGGTCGGGGGAGCCTGGTAGGCTGCCGTCTATGGGGTCACACAGAGTCGGACACGACTGAAGTGACTTAGCAGCAGCAGCAGCAGCAGTGTGGTAGTGGTGGTTTATTCACTAAGTCATGTCTGACTCTTGCGACCCCATGGACTGTAGCCAGCCAGGTTCTTCTCTCCATGGGATTCTCCAGGCAAGGATACAGGGTGTGCTAAGAAGTTATTCACTGTTTATTTAAATTTCAATTTAAATGGATGGGTATGTACCATATTTATTTGCTAAATCTGGCGACTCTGTTTATTAGTGATAGAGATTAAATTTCTCTTTATCAGAGATGATTCACATTTTCATTGTATAAAATGAGATTTTTGAATCAGTGTTTCTCAGACTGGGCAATTGTGGAAATATTTTGGTCAGTTCTCAAAGGTTACTCTTTTCTTGAACAATATCAGTTCCATATTTAGGTTTTTAAATGCTCCTTTAAAACTAGGAAACTCTCTGTAAAATTATTTTTCATTATCAGATAGAACACATATCTACAGTTTATAGAATTCTAGGATTTTGGAGCTCAAGGGATATGAATATCCTTAAATAATCTTTGTTACAGTTAAGGAATAGGACCACAGCTTTTAATGTTAAGTAACTATTGATAAGTTAAAAAGTTAGCAGGTAAATAAGCTGAAACTGATCTCACATCTTCCAGCTCTTGGTCCTGTGCTAAGAGGAACGTGAATATGAGGGTATATTCTTTCTCTTCTACATAGGTATCAACATGCATAGCTGTGAAGTAATTAAGAAGAAGGAATTAATTAATTGACTTCAATATCTTGTTTAGATGCACTGGCCTAGGTGTTATCGACCATCACTAACAACTTCCAGTATCACTCATTACTTACTGTATTCAACCAGTTCAGTTCAGTTTGGTTCAGTCACTCAGTCATGTCTGACTCTTCGCAACCCCATTAACCACAGCACGCCAGGCCTCCCTGCCCGTCACCAACTCCCGGAGTTTACCCAAACTCATGTCATTGAGTCGGTGAGGCCATCCAACCATCTCATCCTCTGTTGTCCCCTTCTCCTTCCACCTTGAATCTTTCCCAGAATCAGAGTCTTTTCAAATGAGTCATTTCTTCCCATAAGGTGGCCAAAGTATTGGAGTTTCAGCTTCAAGTATCAGTCCTTCCAATGAACAGCCAGGACTGATCTCCTTTAGGATGGACTGGTTGGATCTCCTTGCAGTCCAAGGGACTCTCAAGAGTCTTCTCCAACACCACAGTTCAAAAGCATCAATTCTTCGGTGCTCAGCTTTGTTATAGTCCAACTCTCACATCCACACATGACCACTGGAAAAACCATAGCCTTGACTAGATGAAACTTTGTTAGCAAAGTATTGTTTCTGCTTTTTAACATTCTGTCTAGGTTGGTCATAACTTTTCTTCCAAGGAATAAGCGTCTTTTAATTTCATGGCTGCAATCACCATCTGCAGTGATTTTGGAGTCCCAAAAAATAAAGTCAGCCACTGTTTCCCCATCTATTTGCCATGAAGTGATGGGACCAGATACCATGATCTTAGTTTTCTGAATGTTGAGCTTTAAGCCAACTTTTATACTCTCCTCTTTCACTTTCATCAAGGGGCTCTTTAATTCTTCTTCACTTTCTACCATAAGAGTGTGTCATCTGCATATCTGAGGTTATTGATATTTCTCCCAGCAATCTTGATTCCAGCTTGTGTGTGCTTCACCCAGCCCAGCATTTCTCATGATGTACTCTGCGTATAAGTTAAATAAGCCGGGTGACAATATACAGCCTTAATGTACTCCTTTTCCTATTTGGAACCATTCCATGTCCAGTTCTAACTGTTGCTTCCTGACCTGCATAGAGATTTCTCAAGAGGCAGGTCAGGTGGTCTGGTATTCCCATCTCTTCCAGAATTTTCCATAGTTTATTGTGATCCACACAGTCAAAGTCTTTGACATAGTAAATAAAGCAGAAATAGATAGTTTTCTGGAACTTCCTTGCTTTTTCAATAATGCACCGGATGTTGGCAGTTTGATCTCTTGTTCCTCTGCCTCTTCTAAATCCAGCTTGAACATCTGGAAGTACCTGGTTCACGTATTGTTGAAGTTCAATCAGTTAGCCATCATCAGCCAACAGCCATTCTTCTTGCCTCACAATAAACTGGCTGTTTTACTTTCACCAAGTAACCTCTCTGTGCTTCATGTCTTCATCTGTAGAAAGGGGTCATGGTGATGAGAGTGCCATAAAAAACTGGTGTAGGAATTACATGGGAATAGGGGAACCCACTCCAGTACTCTTGACTGGAGAATCCCATGGACAGAGGAGCCTGGCAAGCTACAGTCCATAAGGTCCCATAGAGTCAGACCCAACTGAAGCAACTTAGCATAGCACACCTACACAGGAGCCTAGAGGGCTACAGTCCATAATATCACAAAAGAGTTGGACATGACTTACTGACTAAACAAAAAAAAAAAACAGATCTGTAAGGAACATCTAACAGTGCCTGATGCCAATCAGGATCTAATAAGGGTGACTTCTTGTTGACTTGTTATTGGCCTTGATATTTTTAGCTCCTCAGATACCCACAAATAGTTAGATTGATGTTCCAACCCCAGTCTGATTAGATGTGATTAAGAATGGGATTAAAAGCTTCAATTTAGATATAGATTTTATGATTTTAGAAACTATTTGATGCTCAGCATTGTATAAATTGCTGTTTTTATTTTTTTAAAAGTAATGGTCCCCCATCCTGCAACTTCACCAATCAAAGGGGACAACCCAAATTCCTCTCCTATTGCTTTCAGTGATACCATATTGGAGATTTAGCCTTGAATTTCTTTTCATTTTTTCAGGATTAATTATAAAAATATGCCCCTTCCAGTAGGAAATGCCTCTCCCAATAGGAAAGCCTTTGACTGTGTGGGTCACAACAAACTGTGGAAAACTCATCAAGAGATAGGAATACCAGACCACCTTCCCTGCATCCTGAGAAACCTGTATCCATGTCAAAAAGCAACACTTAGAACTGGACATGAACAACAAACTGGTTCCAAATTGCGAAAGGAGTACATCAAGATTGTATATTGTCGCCCTACTTATTTAAGTTCTACGCAGAGTTCACCATATGAAATGTCAGGCTGAATGAAGCATAAGCTGGAATCAAGAAAGCTAGAAGAAATATCAGTAACCTCAGTTATACATATGGCACCACCTTTATGGCAGAAAGTAAAGAGAAACTAAAGAGCCTCTTAATTAGGGTGAAAGAGGAGAGTGAAAAAGCTGGCTTAAAACTCTACATTCAAAAAACTAAGATCATGGCATCCGGTTTCATCACTTCCTGGCCAATAGATGGGGAAACGATGGAAACAATGACAGAATTTATTTTCTTGGGCTCCAAAATCACTGCGGATTGTGATTGCAGACGTGAAATTAAAAGACAGTTGCTCCTTGGGAGAAAATCTATGACAAACCTAGACAGCATATTTAAAAGCAGAGACATTACTTTGCTGACAGAGGTCTGTATTAAGCTATGATTTTTCTAGTGGTCGTGTATGGAGGTGAGATTTGGACCATAAAGAACGCTGACTGCTGAAGAACTGATGCTTTTGAACTGTGGTGTTGGAGAACACTTTTGAGAGTCCCTTGGACAGCAAGAAGATCAAACCAGTCCATCTTAAAGGAAACCAATCCTGCATATTCATTGGAAGGATTAATGCTGA
The DNA here is from genome assembly GCF_001704415.2 of Capra hircus. Lineage (NCBI taxonomy): Eukaryota > Metazoa > Chordata > Mammalia > Artiodactyla > Bovidae > Capra > Capra hircus. Next base: position 92,933,218 of record NC_030821.1, read on the forward strand.
AGCTGAAGCTCCAACATTTTGGCTACTTGATGAGAAAGGCTGACTTATTAGAAAAGACCTTGATGCTGGGAAAGATTGAAAGCAGGAGGAAAAGGGGACAACAGAGGACTACATGGTTGGATGGCATCACTGACTCAATGGACATGAGTTTGAGTAAACTCTGGGAGCTGGTGATGGACAGGGAGGCCTGACGTGCTGCAGTCCACGGGGTTGCAAAGAGTCAGATATGACTGAGAGACTGAACTGACTGAGTAGGAAATTAGTATTTGAATTTATAAAGTTATACCATCCTTTTAGAGATTTAAAAAAAAAAAAACACACACAGGAAGAAAACATTGTAAGCATTCGGGTTCTTCAGTGATGTCCCAAGAGGCTCAAATAGTCCCTTGTGGGAAAGAGAAAAAGAATATCTTCACACTGTAATTCTGATCATTCCAATTAGAGGTTTATATCAGAACATTTGGGAATAAGTTTCCAAAATTAGTGGCCGCAGTGTGTTAAATTCCAGAAGAGTCACAAAGGAGACTGACTATATTTAGCTCAGTAACACTTTGGGATAGAAAAGACCAAGTCATACTTCAGGGTAGAAAGTTATCTTTTTTTTTTTTTTAAACAAAGCAAGGCTCCACTTCCTTGAAAATTAGCTAAACAAGTTATTGTTGTTTAGTTTTTCAATCATGTCTGACTCTTCTGTGACCTCAGGAACTGTAGCCCACCAGGCTCCTCTCTCTGTAGGATTTCCCAGGCAAGAATATTAGAGTGGGTTGCCATTTCCTTCTTCAGGGAATCTTCCCAACTGAGGGATCAAACCCATGTCTCTTGCATTGGCAGGTGGGTTCTTTACCACTGAGCCACCAGGGAAGCCAAGCTAAACAAGTAGATAGCTGTTATTCTGTAGATTCAAACTCAATATAATCCACCGAATGGAAAAAAAAGCTTGCATTTGTGTTCCTGAAGTACTCAAATTCACAACATTCTGCTAGCAATTTAAGTAACACATTCTAAAAAAATTTCTTCTGTGTTGGTCTCCTAGCATATCTGTGAGACCTGTGGTCTCTGCCAAAGAGCTACAAGTAATTTCAGATGTGAAGCCCCAAGTTCATAACTCAGAAGGCCTATTGATTACTTGTTGTCAATGTAAGAGCTTGAATTTAGACTACAATTCTCTTTATTTTTCAAAAGTTGTTGATAAAGAGGAGTTGATTGGAGCAACAGAGGAAGGAACAGCTTCCTGATATGCAGTGATGCAAAGTGTGTCTGCTGTGGGAAACCCTTCCCATCCCTATGCCCACAGATGTGTATGTGTGTGGTGAGTATGCATAAGTGAGCTTGCCTGAACTGAGATCCATGTATTTTGATAGATGCCTACAAGGACAAATAAGCATAGTTTCTGGCCTCGAAGCTTTGTCTGTAGCTCACATGAGAAGCCTCCAAACAATCAGGTGTCCCTCCAGTCTCAGTTCTGTGAGTCATTTAGATAAATCCAATAAAACCATGGACAATGCCTGATGCCTGATAACTGGGCATCAGAGCAAATTATAATATCCGTATCAGCAGCGACCATATGTTTAACACAGTGTGGGCTGTATAGTAGGTGAATAGTCCTTTAAAGAGGAAGTAAAATCTAGATATATTCTACCAAAATCATCCGTCTTGTAGATACAAACAGGCTGAAACAATCTGAAGCTGTCACTCACATAAAAAGCTTTTCTTAGGCTAAAAATGGAAGTGGCCAGCATGGGAATTTCTAATGGGCTAGGGGAATGTTGTATCTTCCAAGTCTGCTTTTAGATCAATAAATGCATCTTAGCCTTGAACTTTCTCCTAGCAACTGATGTCTCTGAGTAAGTATCTCATGGGGAACCTGAGACAACAGCTGGGATTGTTAGGAAATGGCTCATTAGGACAATGAAGTATTTCCCAGCTTTCTTGTCAACAACCCTTGGCCATCATCATCCCCTTGGTGGTCTGAGTTCCATGTGTTTACTTCCTTATTCTGAAGGCAATTTGGAGGTGAGGAAGTAGGGATGCAGGCAGCCTTCTAGGTTGGCATGTGGATGAGGTGACAGGAGAATTTTAGCAGCCCGTGGGTGGGTGTGCGGGGAGCAGGTGGCATGGAGAAGGGAGTGACTGTCAGGATTTGGTGGCATTTGGGGGCGGGTATAGGCAGGCACAAAAAAAGAGTCAGGGATTCTAAAAACACTTTGGTGTTCGGTATTCTCGTCACGAGAAATGTAATCCAGGGTTTCTGACATTCTAAAGCACAGTGTTTAATTTGTCACTCTGAGCAGAGTTAGAGGAAAAGAGCCCCAAGAGTTAAAAATAATAGGAGAAAGTAACCTATTTACATAGTGTATAAGTAAAACCTGCATGATGGTTTGAATTTTGAAGCAATGCTTTGGCAGGTCAACAGTGGACTTTTTATGTTCTTATCTTCTTGGGGAAGAAACAGTTTTCACCCCAGCATTGCTGTTGTGGGGTTGTTTGTGAGACCTTGGCTGCCTCAGTTAAAGTGGTTTCAGTGTTGATTGAAGCCACATCACCAACCTTTAGCCCTTGGCCTCATGTGGCATCTGTGTTCTGAACCAGTCCAGAGGTGTTCATCTCTTAACAAATTCGGGCTGTCTCCCATGGTAGAAGATCTTCTGTTGCTGATGGGACAACGTGGTTCCACTCTCTTCTGGGACATGGAAAGAATCCATGTTGATTCAGTTCTCAGTTGAACAAACAAAATATTAACTTCTCCACTCCCACTTTCCAAAAAGACACTCTGGAATTCAGGAAAGAAGCTTAAACAAGAGAGAAATGGAAAACCTCGATACATAGACAACAATGTCATGACAAAGACAGTGCTGAAAATGAATAATCAGTCTCTTTTTCAGATAGGCTTTCAATAAACTGTGGTCACGTGTAAGCCCTGTCACATCAGAACCATAAAAAGGACATATTCAAACCTTTGGGCAACCGGTTTTTCAGAATTTATGATAATGTTTAAAGATAGGAATATCCTTCAAATGTTCCCGTCACTTTAAAGACATAACAGAACTTACATACTTTACAAGTTCAGGTTGAAATATTGTACATTTGTAAGCTTGCATTGAAATAGGAAAAGGGAAAGTCGCTCAGTTGTGTCTGACACCATGCGACCCCCATGAACTATACAATCCGTGGAATTCTCCAGGCCAGAAATACTGGAGAGGGTGTGGATTCTTTACCAGCTGAGCCAAAAGGGAAGCCTGAAATAGGAAAAGTGAGGATTTAAAATAGGTGTTTAGGGACTTCCTGAAAGTCCAATAATTAAGATTTTTGCCTCCCAATGTAGGGGGTGCAGGTTTAATCCTTTGTCAGGGAGCTAAGACCCCACATGACAAAAAACCAAAGCATAAAACCAAAGCAATATTATAACACATCTGATAAAGATGTGTTATTGGATTTTTTTTTTTTAAGATGTGTTATTTTAAAAATAGAAGATAAAGTAAAATGAGTGTTGGCTTGCATGTTTCTGAGTCAGGGCTCTGGAAGGGGAGAGAGTAGAGGGCGGGAGTGGGCAGGTCAACAGTCATGGTGCAGCCATGCTGGCAGGTGCCAAGCCGCATGTCTTGCTCCTCAAAGGAACAGCTTTCAGGCTGCAAGCGCTTTGGAAAGACGAGGGCACCTCTCACTGCTCTGGGTTTTTCAGGATCCTCCTGGGAGTGAGGTGCACATAGGGCTCTGACATCATTTGTGTTGGGGTTTCTTCAAGTTCCCATAGTGCGGTGTTTCCCTGTTGCCTGGAGCTGGCTGGGCTGTAACAGAATTCTTATGCAATGACTGTTTAAAGCAGTAGCTGTCTCTTGGGTGTTTCCTAGTGTATTTACATTTTATTTTATTTTTAGTTTTTTTTTTTTTTTTACTTTATTTTACTTTACAATACTGTATCGGTTTTGCCATACATCAACATGAATCCACCACAGGTATACACGTGTTCCCCATCCTGAACCCCCCTTCCCCCTCCCTCCCCATACCATCTCTCTGGGTCATCCCAGTGCACCAGCCCCAAGCATCCTGTATCCTGCATCGAACCAACAGTTTCTTTTAATTTAAGTGGAATTCTAAAAATAAATGGAAATAGCATTTCACCAAGGCTTCAACATACAAATCAACTTGCTTTGACTTTTCCTAACAGTTTAAATGTGGTTTAGCAAAGCTCTTTTGTTTGCCATAATTTCTGTCTCAGAGATCACTGTTCAGGACATGCTTTCCAACAGGAAGAAACACCAATACATTTTAGAAGTAACAGTGTGCCTTAGCCACATGCATACTTTGAATAATATCTATTGTGAAACATGACACTCGTAGCAGTATATGTCATTTAGAAATCAATTTAATTATTCTTACACATTTTTCATCAATGAAGAGCAAAAACTAATATAAGGCACAATTCTCTTAATCTTGCAAATTCAGAGAGAAAATGTGAATTTTTTCCCTTAAAGTAGATCTTCCTTTTTACTTGATGTTCATTTTGACAGTATGAAAAAACTGCAGGTTATTTGGTCAAATGTTAACATATTGATGTTTCCACACTATTCAGATGATCTCTGGTATTCAGCAGAGATGATGGCTTCATCTGCAAGTCAGCCGCAGTGCTGAAATATGGAAACACTGCTCTCCCACTCAGATAAAGACCCCCTTTACTAAGTGCCCCCATAGGGCTCTTTCCTCCCAAGCACTGGGACCATCTGTGAAGCAGCCTCTCAAGGAGTTTAGGATGACTTATCTTTGAATCAGGCACTCTAAATGGTTCTGTGATTTCAGCAGAGTTAATAGTTTACATTTTTAATATATATTTAAAATCTTAATGGATTATGATTAACCTCAATAGCCCAAATGAGATTTTAACCCAGTGTGTTTTTTGGTCAAATGATTTGTCTAATATAAGTACAATGGTTCAAAGCATTCACAGCACTTTCAAACACTGGTATAACTAGGATGACTTTCTTTGGGAGGCAGACCTGATGGACCCACTAATAAGCAAAGAAAAAGAAATAGTGGCCTCATACAATTACCATCATATTTCCTCTTAATGTTTCTGTCATTCATTTTTGCATTACAAAAGAATATATGCCAGGATTGGTCACTTTATATTCACAGAGATTGCAAATGTGTGTTGCTCACGGCACATCACTTTGAATGCAGCATGGGAAGTGTTTCAAAGTAGTACTTTGGTCTTTCTGCTCAAAGGTTCTGTGAAAGGGGATAGAAGGCACTTAATATCCATGCAGTTTAGCTTTTCATCTGCAAGATGAAGAGGGGAACTAGGTTATCTCTGCAGCCCTGTGAGCTGTGTTCCCTTCCCATGTTTCCCCTTGCACGTGGTTGTTCCACTGGAACACGAGTGATGAACGGTGCTGGCGTCTGCTTCCAACCATCTGTTATTTAGAGCAAAGTGAGAGAAGTAAAGGACTTAATGAATAATAGACTTTTCCGGGCAACATGACAATAGCACCGTGTTAGGATATGCTTGTCTAGATTTTAAATCCTTGCATCCAGGCCAATGCCCATGTCATACAGATACAATGTACTCAGCCCTGAGAAGTATGTCTGGAGGCAAGTTAGAACATTTCTTGAACTGAAATGTAGAGCTCTCAGCTAGTATATCTGGGGAAAATAAAATAAGGAAAAATTTTAAAATAAGGTTTGTACTTTTTCATTTATTATTATTATTATTCTCTGAAGTGAAATGGGCTTCCCAGATGGCACTAATTGTGAAGAACCTGGCCGCCAGTGCAGGAGACGAAAGCAACACGGGTTCAATCCCTGGGTCAGGAAGAGCCTCTGGAGAAGGGAATGGCAATCCACTCCAATATTCTTACCTGGAGAATCCCAGGGACAGAGAGGCCTGGTGGGCATCAGTCCATGGGATTGCAAAGACCTGGACACAAGTGAAGTGTTTAATTCATATTCAATTCACATGTTGGGACTTAGCAGCAGATATGAAGTGAAATAGCGAAAGTTAATTTTGTAACCTTTCATTATACCCAAATGTTGCCTTTCATTATATTTTGTCTTTCTATAGTTACGGTATTTCTGGGTATCATAAAAACACCCTTTCTAAATGAGCCTATTTTAAGACAATGAAGTGAAGTCGCTCAGTCGTGTCCGACTCTTTGCGACCTACAAGGCTCCTCAGTTCCTGGAATTTTCCATGCGAGAGTACTAGAGTGGGTTGCCATTTCCTTCTCCAGGGGATCTTCCCAACCTGGGGATCGAACCCGGGTCTCCCGGACTGCAGGCAAACGCTTTACCGTCTGAGCCACCAGGGAAGCCCATTTTAAGGCAATAGCATATACAATGACTTCCCAGGTGGCGCTAGGGGTAAAGACTGCCTGGTAGTGCAGGAGACATAAACGACGAGGGTTCAATCCCCGGGTCAGGAAGAGCCCCTGGAGAACATGGCAACCCACTCCAGTATTCTTGCCTGGAGAATCCCATGGACAGAGGGGCCTAGAGGGCTACAGTCCAGGGGTCACACAGAGTCAGACACGACTGAAGTGACTTGGCACACATGCACGCAACACATACAATATTCTTATTAGTTGCATTAAAATTTTACTACACTCTCATCCTAGTAATCCAGATCAGACACTGTATAAAGTTAAACAGTCGTAACACAGCAGAAAGCTGTCAACCTTGACTAATCTCTGCTACACTTGCCCAGTAGTTTAGACAAGAAACCTTGCTAACAGGAGCTGCCCTCTGATGGATAAAGCCTCTGTCATATGTGTTTTTCAAAAGTATCATTTCATTAGTTGTGCCCTAAGATTCTGATGAGCATCTTCCAATGCTATATAAAATTTTTTAATCTAAATAAATAAAGGAAAAAATTAAAAATCATTCCTTATTTTACCACCCATATGTAAGTCAAGACTATACAAAGTTTTATTTTTTTATGTCAATAAGTATTCTTTTGCCACATTATAGTTAATACTTGGAGGGTATGCTACCATACAGGTGTGTTATAATTTACTTCAATAATCTTTTATCTACAGGCACTTAAGTTGTCTCCTTTTTACCCAATTATTAACAGTGCTCTGTAAAGCACTCTGGTGCATCTTCTGTAAGCTGCATTTTTCCTTCCTTAATTGAGGTGAGCATGCTATGCTAAGAAATTGCAGACAAGTAGCAATCGACTCTAGTGTATACCTCAAAGAATATTTCTAATGCAGTTGCCTTTCTCTTTCATGTTACTAAGCTTCTTTACATATAAAACATAGTAAACTACTTAAAAATGGGTTCACGTGACTTCTCCAAGTGGCATTTGATGGCCAAGTGGATACAGTGGAAGGGCTAAAGAAGCAAAGCAGAAAAGTTGATATTAGTTTTCATATTCAATTCACATGTTGTCTGAAGCTTTTTCTTAGGTGATTCCTGGTTATTAAAACCACACTATTCTTGAGTATTTTGAACATTAAAAGAATATTGTTTTTTCAACTCATTAATCTCATAGATTACCCTTTGAACCAAGTATTTTGGGACATCATTTTATATCTTACTCTAACACACTTTGCGAAGTCATGTCAACCCATTTTTATCTTGCTATCATCTGCACGTTGAGAACCATTATTATAATGTGAAAAGGAAAGGCATCTCTATTAGAAGTATCTGTGAGATATACTAGATTGGGCTGTTATTCATCTGTAATTTCTAAACGCAACATGCGAACCTCTATTGAGAAATAAGGAAGGAAAAAATGCAGCATACAGAGTGTTTTATGAAGCACTGTTAATCATTTGAAAAATTTGGAGACAACTTGAGTGTTCCAGCTATCAGAAATCACCCGAAAGCAAGCTTTAGACAGGACTCGAATTGAATGCGAAAACGAATTTCAACTTTCCTTCTTAGCTTTTTTAGCTCTTACACTACTCCCACTTGGTACTAATTATATTTTTTGCCATGTTTCAGTTTTTCTTAGAGTCGTGCTATATAATGCCATAGTCATGGAACATACTCACACTCACACACAGTCACAGACTTGCAAGATTATTTGCATCACTGATATTATGAATGTAAAATAAGAAGTTCCTGAAAAGGCAAGTTCTGCTCTGCCAAAACTATTATTAAAAAAAAAAATAATAAGGAAAAGGGTAAAGAAATAGAACTGTTCATAGTTGTCATTTTTATCTTTCTACCTTAAAATCTAGGGGGAAAATCTTTAAAAACAATCAATTACTATCCACTGATGTTTTTCATTCACTCAGGTTCTGGCAGAAAGTCCTTGATCATCAGTGAGTATGTAGAAAGTTCAGCATTCAAATTGGGTGGGATCACACAATATAATTGTATGCCTAAATCATTTATTAATTGTTATTCTTTTTTATTTTTAAGAATATAGTCTGCCACAAACTTTCAGTTTAACTCTAAAATTCTGTCTACTCCTCTGAGATTATTCAATCTAACAAAGAAACTGTCAAATATAATCTGATATTGTTTTAGAAAATTGTAAGGTAATTTTAACCAGATTTTCCACTTTTCTGCTGATGTACAAAAATTCATTTATTTATGTGATTATTTCTTCCAATTGTAGCATTAAATAGAGTTATAACTCAGGAATCTGTTTCAGAAGTTTAATGAATAAAATTCCAAATTTTTATCATAATTTATATGTACATTTATGAAGGAAAATGCAATTAAATATAAAAAGAAAAGCAAAAATATCCACTATATAATCAAAACTCAATAACCTTGGTGCATATATTTTGGTATGTTATGCTCCAGATTTGTATATACATTTTGTTTTTAAGATTTTTTTCACATAAAAATGTGTCATTTTAATACATTATTAATTAACCTGTTATAAAATAAAACACTAGAATCTGCAGCTCTCTGACATAATAATACACAAAAATAATTATGTCTTATAGAGTAGGTCCTTGTTTTATAAAACATGATTTTTTTAGGATTAAGAATAGACATATGTATACATATAACTGAATCAATTTGTTGTACACCTGAAACTGACGCAGCATTATTAACCACCTATGCTTTTGCTCTGTTCTGTCCAACTCTTTGTGATTCCATGGACTGCAGCACGCCAAGCTTCCCTGTCCTTCACTATCTCCTGGAACTTGCTCAAACTTACGTCCATTAATCAGTGATGCCATCCAACCATCTCATCCTCTGTCACCCCCTTCTCCCCCTGCCCTCAATCTTTCCCAGCATCAAGATCTTTTCCAATGAGTTGGCTCTTCACATCAGGAGGCTAAAGTATGGGAGTTTCAGCTTCAGCATCAGTCCTTCCAAAGAGTATTCAGGGTTGATCTTCTTTAGGACTGACTGGTTAGATGGCCTTGCTATCCAAGAGACTCTCAAGAGTCTTCTCCAGCACCACAATTTGAAAGCATTAATTATTTGGTGCTCAGCCTTCATTATGGTCCAAATTTCACATCCATACATGACTACTAGAAAACCCATAGCTTTCACTATAAGGACCTTTGTTGGCAAAGTGATGTATCTGGTTTTTGATTCCCTGTCTACGTTTGTCATAGCTTTTCTCCCAAGAAGGAAGCGTCTTTTAATTTCATGGCTGCAGTCACCATCTGCAGTGATTTTGGAGCCCAAGAAAATAAAGTCTGTCACTGTTTCCCTTTCTTTCCCATCCACTTACCGTGAAGTGATGGGACCAGATGCCATGATCTTCGTTTCTTTGAAAGTTCCGTTTTAAGACAGCTTTTTCACTCTCCTCTTTCACCTTCATCAAGATGTGCTTTAGTTCCTCTTTCCTTTCTGTCATTAGGGTGGTGTCATCTGCATATCTGAGATTGTTGGTATTTCTCCTGGCAATCTTGATTCCAGCTTGTGAGGCATCCAGACTGACATTTCACATGATATACTCTTCATATAAGTTAAATAAGCCAGGTGACAATATACAGCCTTGACATACTCCTTTTCCAATTTTGAACCAGTCTGTTGTTACATATTCAGTTCTAACTGTTTCTTCTTGACCTTCATATAGGTTTCCCAGGAGGCAGGTAAGGTGGTCTGGTATTCCCATCTCTTTAAGAATTTTCCTCAGTTAGTTGTGATCCACATAGTCAAAGGCTTTAGTATAGTCAATGAGGCAGAAGTAGATGTTTTTCTGGAATTCCCTTGCTTTATCTATGGTACAGTCAGTTCAGTTCAGTTCAGTTTCTCAGTCGTGTCCAACTCTTTGTGATCTCATGGACTGCAGCACGCCAGGCCTCCCTGTCCATCACCAACTCATGGTACAATGGATGTTAGCAATTTGATCTCTGTTTCCTCTGCCTTTTCTAAATCCAGCTTATATATATGGAAATTCTTGGTTCACATACTGTTGAAGTCTAGCTTGAAGGATTTTGAGCATTACCTTGCTAGCATATGAAACGAGTGAAATTGTGACATTGCTTGAACATTCTCTGGCACTGCCCTTCTTTGGAATTGGAGTGAAAACTGACTTTTCCAGTCCTGTGGTCACTGCTGAGTTTTCCAAATTTTCTGGCATATAGAGTATAGCACTTTAGCAGCATCATCTCTTGGGGTTGGAAATAGTTCAGCTGCAGTTCCGTCACCTTCACTAGCTTTGTTGTTAGTAATTCTTCCAAAGGCCCGCTTGACTTCACATCGTGAATGTCTGACTCTAGGTGAGTGGCTACACCCTCATGGTTATCCATGTCCTTAAGTCCTTTTTTTGTTCAATTCTTCTGTGTATTCTTGCCACCTCTTATTAATATATCTTCTGCTTCTGTTAGGTCCATGCCATTTCTGTGCCCATTATTGTGCCCAACTTTGCAAGAGATGTTCCCTTGGTATCTCTAATTTTCTTGAAGAGATATCTAGTCTTTCCCATTTCATTGTTTTCCTCTATTTCTTTGCATTGTCCACTTAGGAAATCTTTCTTATCTCTCCTTGCTCTTCTTTGGAACTCTGCATTCAAATGGGTATATCTTTCCTTTTCTCCTTTGCCTTTCCCTTCTCTTCTTTCCTCAGCTGTTTGTAAGACCTCTTCAGACAGCCATTTTGCCTTTTTTCATTTCTTTTTCTTGGGAAAGGCTTTGGTCAGTGTCTTCTGTACAATGTTACAAATTTCTGCCCATAGTTCTTCAGGAACTCTACCCAGTCTAATCCTTTGGATCTATTCGTCACTTCCGCTGCATAATCGTAAGGGATTTGATTTAGGTCATATCTGAATGGCCTAGTGATTTTCCCTGTGTTCTTCAAGTCTGAATTTTATAATAAGGAGCTCATAATCTGAGCTGCAGTACCCAGTCTTGTTTTTGCCGACTGTATAGAGCTTCTCCATATTCAGCTGCAAAGAATAGAATCAATCTGATTTCAGTATTGACCATCTTGTGATGCCCATGTGTAGAGCCGCTTTTGTGTTTTTGGAGGAGGGTATTTGTTATGAGATGTGAATTCTCTTGGCAAAACTTTGTTAGGTTTGCCCTGTTTCATTTTGTACTCCAAGTCCAAGCTTGACTGTGACTCCAGTTGTCTCTTGAGTCAAGAGACAACTTTTGCATCTGAGTCCCCTATCATGAAAAGGACATCTTTTGGGGTGCTTTTTCTAAAAAGTCTTGTAGGTCTTCATAGAACAGTTCAACTTCATCTTCTCTGGCATTAGTGGTTGGGCACAGACTTGGATTACTGTGATGTTGAATGGTTTAAACAAACTGAGATAATTCTGTTGTTTTTGAGATTGCACCCAAGTACTGCATTTCAGACTCTTTTGTGAACTATGAGGGCTACTCCACTTCTGCTAAGGTATTCTTGCCAGCAGGAATAGAAATAATGATCATATGAATTAAATTTGCCCATTCACATCTGTTTTAGTTCACCAATTCCTATATCTATGGCTGATCCATGTTTAAGTTTGACAGAAAACAACAAAATTCTATAAAGAAATTATCCTTCAATAAAAATAAATTAATTTAAAACATCTCAATGTTCAGTCTTTCCATCTCCTGTTTGACCACTTCCAGTTTGCCTTGATTCATGAACCTAACATTACAGGTTTCTATGCAATATCGTTTTTCATAGCACTGGACTTTTCTTTCACCACCAGATATACCCACAACTAGGTATCATTTCCACTTTGGCTCAGCCTCTGTAGTTTTCCTGAAGCTATTTCTCCTCTCTTTTCCAGCAGCATGTTGGATACCTACTGACCTGAGAGGTTCATCTTTCAGTGTCATATCCTTTGCCTTTCCATACTATTCATGTGGTTTGTAAGGCGAGAATGCTGATGGGGTTTGCTGCCCCCTTCTCCAGTGGACCACATTCTGTCAGAACCCTTCACCATTGCCAGTCTGTCTTGGGTCACTCTACGTGGCATGGCTCATAGTTTCATTGAGTTACACAAGTGTGTTATCATTTTGGCTAATTTTCTGTGATTGTGGTTTCCATTCTGTCTGTTCTGTGATGGATGAGGATAAGAGGACTGTGGGAGCTTCCTGATGGGAGGGACTGGATGTGGGGGAAACTGGGTCTTGTTCTGATGGGAGGGGAGGGACCATGCTCAGTAAATCTTTAATCCAGTTTTCTGCTGATGAATGAGGTTGTACTCCCTCAAAGTAGTTTGGCCTGAGGCAGCCTAGTCCTGGGATCTTGTATTCTTTACAGAAGGGCTATAGTGTCTGTGTTAGGCCTAATGGTGACCTCCTCCGAGAGGACTTATGCCAACATGCCTCACCTCCCAGGAATGCTACTTCCCATGCCCCCTGACCCCACAGCGGGCTTCTGTGGAGCCACACCTCCGATAGAGACTCCCAAACACTCACAGACAAGTCTGGCTCAGTCTTTTATGGGGTCTCTGCCCCTTTCTATCAGCTATACCCTGTATCAGCTTTACTTATATAAAGTTTAAAAAATTACTAGTATAAAAATAATTACATGTTTTCTTTAAATTATTCTGGGGAACTTTTCAAAGGTGCCAAGGTAATTCAGTGATAAACAATCAATAGTGCTAAAATAGCTGGAAATAGAAATGAAAAAAAAAAATTAGACCTTTAACTCATACCATATACAAAAATATGTCAAAACAAATCAGACTTAAGTATAAATTATTAGAAGAAAGCATAGGAGATTGTTTTCTTTCTAAGAAAATTACTACTACTTCTATGAAAGCAAAATAAACTTTTTTGGTTCACAGATAAAGTGGTTTGATAATTGGACCAATAGTTAATAGTCAGTGGCCACGTATGTCTTGAAATCTCAGAAAGTTGTTGCATTCCAGGGACCAGCCTGTGGTATAAACCTTAATCTCAAGCTCTGAGTTTACATAACCATCAGGTCTCTTCAGAAAGTGTTCTAGTTGGTGTCCTAATCCACTTTTGTAAGTCTTGAGTCAGAGAGTGGCATGGGGGAGAAATGATGTACAAGTTTTATTGTTGGGGGGATGCTGACATGGAGGAAACTTGGCCATGTTTAGACACTAGAGTCTATAGTTCTGGAAAATTTTGAGGCTACAGAGTAGGAGGACAGCTGGTGAACTAGTGTTTCTGAGGGTGCTGCAGGGTTTCCAAGTCTATTCAGAGAGATCACCCTGGATTAGAAAGAAGTTATCATTACTGAGGTGAGAGGGAAGGATGGAAATAGGAAGAGGAATATTTACAACAAGTCAGAAGGACTCTAAGGGGAAGCCTACCCAATTGTGTTTATTTGTATTTTTATTTGCTACTTTTAAGCAAGATGATTTGCTATAAATTAGAATCTGGAGACACGTGCCAACTGGTTTAGGATGGTTTAGAAAAGTCATACTGAGAACTGAAATTTTAGATTCCATTCTTCCAAACAAGTTCTGAGAGAATTAAACTTTTGTAGAATGTTTTCTTCAAATATTCACTTCAGGCCAATAGATCATATAAAGTAGATACTTTACACCATTTTAACAATTTCTACAGTGATAGTTAACTTCCCTCATCTTTTACTATAAGCTATTATATTCTGTTGTCTTCCATGACTTGAGTCTTTGCATAAAACAGATACTTTTTCAAACATGCTTAGACTTAGGAAATTAATTTTGAAGTCATCTGACTTGGGAAAGTAAATAGTATTTATATCAATTAGTCAAATACCTCTGTCCTTTACAGGAAGATTAAAATATATAGTTTCCCCCCAAAATCTGTGTTTATGGCATGATATGCTTTGTAATTGGAAGTGATCCATGGAAAGAAACAGTAGTTTTTTAATAACAACTTCAAATTTCTCCTTTTAGCTGCTATGAACTTTTTGTGTGACCCTTGAAACTGCAGAAATTGATTTTTTCTTGCACTCCTCACTGCACGAGATTCTTTGAATGAGCTCAACAGACTTTACTTATTAGAGTTTTACCTCTCAGAAGCAGCACTGTGACACTCCACTCAACAATTTCAAATTAAATCTAAATGCAAACCATGGAATTTTCTGTTTCACAATTTCTTTGGTGACCTGGTAAATACTACAGAGGAGGAATTCTGCGGTGAAGTAAATCTAGAAATGATGACCAAGTAAGATGTTGCTGGGCTACCATATTTTAATTCCCAGTGAACAACCTTAGGCAATTTGCTAATCTTCCTGAATTAAATGCTTTGTAATCCCAGATTTAAAGACATAGACATAATTACGAGAGACAAGAGGCTAATGGAACAACAACAAAATGACTTTCAAAAGTTTGCCTGCCACTTCTGTAAGCTACGGAGGTGACTTTACAGCTTATCTGAGGTAGGTAGCAATGCAGAACAAAAGGAGAAACAAACTCGATCCAAATCCTCCTCCCATAAAATTCACATTCAGCGTCTAAAAGAAACATGGTATATTAATCATATGGTTGTATTGGGTGGCTTTCAACAGTATCTTCCTAATCAAGAAATCTTGGTTAAATCTGTGTTCTGTTATGTGGGTTATACTTTAAAAGTCAGCTGCATACTGATTGGAACTATTATTCAAAACTTTCAGTTTATTGGGCAGTTATTTTTGAATTATTTCCCATTTCCATCATCCTGTGTTGTCAGCAAATCGTGGTAGATTCAAACCAAATACTTCTGCTAGTGAAACAAGTTATCCCTTCAACAACTATGAGAGGTTGCCACTCTTCAAGGTTTTGGGAATACAGACTGAATAAAACAAGCAAGATACCTCCCTCATGGAGTTTATATTACAGTGGGAAGAGACAGAAAATAAAATAAACAAGCAAATTTTATATTATATTAGAAGATGATAAATGACTAAGAAGAGTAAAGGGATCAGGAGTCTCATGGGAGGGTGCATTTGCATATTCAGATTGCATGGGTATTCTCCTTTATCACTTCACAGTGGGCCTCCCACGGGGCCATTGAACCACAGGGCTGCCTCAGGGATAAAATGACATTCCAGCAAGGACTTAGAAAGGACACCAGACTGAGGTAAGCAGAGAAGTAGGGGAAGATTTGAAGCACTGGTAGCAGCGGGGAAAAAGCGCTTAGACCAGGGTTTTCCCAGAGAATTCTCAGAGCAGTAAGGAGCCAACCTGGCTGGACAGGAGGACGTAAGGAGGAAAGTGGAAAGGGTGAGGCCAGAACAATGACAGGTTTTGTGGCTGCCCCTCCAACAGTGGACACCAACAATGCAGGCTCCACAAGTGGTTGCTGACTCCTGCATAAACACATTCCATGTAATTAGTAAAATTAGTGGGTTTTTTTCCTTTATGGAAAGGATGGCCTACTTTTCAGCAGTAAAGACAGAATGTTGAAAGTAAAAGCATATATGTTAGAAAACAAGAGAGGCATTACCCTATAAAAGCATGAAATCACTCAGAAAATACAATCTGAATTTTTGCCATTTATACTTAATACAGTGGCTTTACCTTAACCATAGACTCATTATCATCAGTACGAGTTCTTCTTATCCTTTTCCAATGCCTCAGAGCCAAATCTGATTCTTGAAGCCAGATTAAAGTTACGTTCTAGTGGAAGTTGGCCAGTAAGTACAAGGTGTCAATTGTCTATAAAGGAGGGTGAGTCTGATGGGTGCCCTTTGATTGCAGTTCCCAAGAGCACCCAGCTGATTCATTGCATCACTTCTGCCTGAAAGAGAGCCACCAGGATGACTTCAGGTCTCATTTATGACTTGACAGTGGGCTTTCCGTTCGGTCATGGTTGATAGTCACCAGGAAGACTCCCCAGTCATTACTCAGAGCCTGGCATGTCAGTTGCCTCTTCCTCCCTCAGTTGCCTCTTCCTCCCTCAGCTGCCAGTCATCTCAGCCTCTGCTAGTCTGAAAGGTCTACAGAGATCATGATGAAGCCACCTCAGATCTCAAAATAGAAACTGCATTAAATTTTCTGTTTCAGAATATTTTCTTTCCAATATTAGCTTTAAGTGTGAGTTTTGAAGCCCTAGAACTTTAGGAGTAAAACGTAAAAAAAATATTCAAGGGGGTAAAGGATATATATTATTGTGCTCATGGTACAAATTCTAGTAGAAACCAGGAGAGTAAGAAGGAGAAATGAGGTCTTTCAGAGATGAGTGGTATTAATCGAGCTTAATTTTTTTTTTTTTTTCAAAAAATTAAGGTTGCCTTACTCCCCAAATCTTTTAATATTCCTTACAATAGGATATAATTCAGAGTTAGACTTATATTCTTAGCTTGAAGGGAAAAGTGTTATGTAAAATCTATATTTCCAAAATATCACTGTTACAATACTTAAATGAAACTACTTCGGCGGGGGTATGGGGGTGGGTATTGTATGAATCAAAGGGGTTCTGAAGAATGAAGGGAATTATCACTCTTTATGTTGGTATTGAATATAAACTGAATTGTTCCCTCTGGTCTTGCCTTCTGATCCTTGTGAGGGAAGATTAGCCATTAAACTTCTGTCTGCCACCCTTTGGTTAAAATAGCATGTTTGTTGAGACACCTAAAATCTGTGATGACCTATCTACAGTGGTGAAAATATATGCATAGCATTAGGTATGGCAGTGATTTTATGTAGGAATGGTAGACAAAGGAGCACAAAATGAATACTAAAAATCTCTTCACTTGCCATATTACAACAAGTTACTTTAGGTCAGGGTGTAAAAACCCAGGCCTGTACCAGGGAGTGGTTGAGAGGCTTTTGCATCCACAGTGAGAGGACTTCCCAGTGAGACATGGGGCTCAGCCAGTGTAGCCTCAGTGTTTCTGCTCAGCCCTTCTCCAAGCCCTGCTGTCCTTTAAAGATGCAGGAAAGATTTTCCTTTCATCGGGGACTGGCAGCACAACGTGACCTCAGTGTTGCTTTCTTAAGAGGTGCATAATGCATTTTGTTTGACTATGTCTACAGGATATAGAAACAAAATAAAAGAGAACATTAAAAGTTTGGGAAGGAACACACTATATTTATAGCAGTGGGTAATAGTATCATATTGTAAGAACTGGGCCTGGTGGGTAAAGTGTTGCATCAACAGCCTGCTGAAAAAGAGGACTAAATATAAAAATGTTAATGAAAAATGTTATTATCCCATCAAAAGTTATTTCCTTACCTTTAAACTTTAATCATGAGAAACAGATTGAGAATAGGGAATATATGCATGACTTTTGCCTGAGATTAAGCTTCTTGGTTCCAGTGCAAGTAAAACACTGGCAGGAGGAGTGTTAGCAGTCTGTATAAACCCAACATAAATGACCTTCGAGCCCGTGACCTGCTGTTGGTGTCGTACCCTGGCCATGGGCCTGAGCCAGGATGCTGGCAGGCGAGCAGGGGAGGATGATAGACCTGTACGCAAAGATGGGGCAAAGATGAACACAGGACCCAGGGGAACTGATGAAGAGATGCTGCCAGAGGGGACCGAGGGCATGGCCAATACTAGGGCTGCCCTGCCATGCCCTGTGAGTGAGTTCAGGGTAGACCAGAAGGGCCAGGCACCAGAGAGCAAGACATAGGAATATCAAAGGCCAAATACAGGGGACTTGGAATGGGGTCAAGCCATTGAGGAAGCATGAGCATTTGAACTCTGGCAGCCAAGAAAGGACACAAGAAGCTGAAAACTGCTGGCTTCCTCTTGGGGGGATTTTTTGTGGTTGTTTTCCCTTGACTGTTCACTGACCAGGTAGGAACCAGCCTCAAGAGTGTGCAACTTAGAATTTGGGAACTCATCACTTCTAACAATTTGGCAGTGAAAGCAGATGATGGAGAATCTTTTTTTTTTTTTTTTTGTAGAAGAATCCACACACTGAAGCATCTATTTGGACTTTATAGAGTCTGGTTCATCTGATTGTAGTTGCAAAGCCAAGTTCCATAGCTGCAGGACAGTGGGCATTCCGATAGCATTTATTGCAGATCTGGATGGTAGGAAGTGGGCTGGTTAGGTGTCGTTGTGTAACTTAACCAGTAAGGAATGAACAACCCCCAGATGGTTTTGTCCCTGTAAACCCTGTAAACTGAAGGGCAGGAGCAGGTCACCAGGCAGCATGAAACATGCTGTGGCCTCTCCCACATTCCCCCAAAAGACTCCAGTATACGTCTTCTTTATAAACATATAGCCATTGTTTGTGGAGCGGCAGTAGAGATAATATAGAGAAAAGAGTAAGTGTAACGTTTCTTCACACTTCCATTATTGATCTCTGCTACCTGTTCTTAGCAGATTATTTTTATTAATTTATTTTGGACTATAGTATTTGTTTCTGCTGGTGGGTTATACTAATACTTTCATAAATTTCTTTTCCAAGAGAAAGCATGTACTTTTTATTATAGATATAGACTTAAATGTAATTACATACTTTATGTATATAATCGATGTATATAAAGTGTGTGTGTGTGTGTGTGTGTTACTTATGTGACAATCACCTTCGTTATTGGACCCAAAGTACATTTTTTTTCAGTGTAAAATTGAAGAATGCATGTTGAAGGCCTGGTCAAAGAAATCAAAGAGACGCCCATGTCTCTACTTCCCCAAACTTGGAGAATCCAAATCAAGGAAAAGCTATTTCTAAGAGGCTGACATGCTCACTAGAGGCCAGGCGTCTGCACACTCCCTGTGACTCTGCCGAGGGCCAGTCCCTGAGTTGAGCTGAGTGACTTGACTGTTGGAAATGGTAACAGCTGGCTTTTTTTAAATGCATATATATTTTGATTGAGAAGTCTCAACTTACGAAGAGTGCTAAGTCACTTCAGTCGTGTCCGACTCTGTGTGACCCCATAGACGGCAGCCCACCAGGCTCCACTGTCCCTGGGATTCTCCAGGCAAGAACACTGGAGTGGGTTGCCATTTCCTTCTCCAATGCAGGAAAGTGACAAGTGAAAGGGAAGTTGCTCAGTCATGTCCGACCCTCAGCGATCCCATGGACTGCAGCCTTCCAGGCTCCTCTGTCCATGAGATTTTCCAGGCAAGAATACTGGAGTGGGGTGCCATTGCCTTCTCCATTTATGAAGAGTAGGCAACAAAAAATCCTTGTTTTTCAGTAAAAGCCACCTCCTTAGGTCTCCACAAGGCTCTCTTTCTGCTGAAATCAGTCTCTCTGAAAGCCATCTCAGTGCAGCTCCGTCATGTCCAGGCACGCTCACTTAATGAGAGTGCACTGGTGTCCAGAGAGAGAGTGTTCAGCCTCTTGAATATGTCAGCCTCCCCTTTGATGTACAGTGGCCCCCTTCCTTCCCTTCCCTTCCGTCTCTCCTGGGGCTCGATCGCTTGGGGCAGAGCCCTACAATGGGCGGCCTGGGCTTTAGGGTTTGAGTGTGGTCTGTGCTCACACGCCTGTGCCCTCCTCCGCGTGCTCGGCCTTGGCAGTGGGCGAGGGCAGAGGCCGTCCTCAGAGGCACAAACCAGGCCAGCTCCTCCGATTATGACTGCCCAGCCCTGGCGCCCCGCTGGAGGTGGATGTCCAAGTGCCTGCGCTCTTCTGGGCTTCTGTGTTGGGCAGGTCCTCAGAGGTGTGTATAACGCTGCAGTAAAGTCGTCAGGAGGGGCTTGTTCACCCCGTGTCTCCCCCCCGCCTCTCTCTGCCAGGCATGGGCAGGCAGCTCCAGCGCCAGTGGCATCTGATCCATCTTGAGGACCAGAGGAGATTGCCATCCCCAGCTTGCTGGATGGAGGCATCGGGCTCACTGGTCCTGTAGGAATGGGCTGTGACTCGCAGAGGAGGGTAGAGAGGAAGCCACCGTCCTCAGCTCAATGGCTCCTCCAGGAGACCCTCTTTCTCCCTCTGGCCCCCTTCACTGTCTCATTCTGACAGAAGCTGGTGGAGCTTCTTTGGCCTTGGGTATGAACAACAGGGCCTGCTTTGAACTTGACTCCAGAGATGTTAGTTTCTTTTCTTAACAAGACACCATCTTAACAATAATCTTGTCTGTGTTTTAAGGAGTGGGGAGAGAAGGAAGGACTTCATGGCATTCTCATAATAATGTTTAATTGCTTACTGTGTGTTTGGGGCACTGTTGTGACTCATTGGAAGCTGAGGCCCGGAAAAGTTCAGTTACTTGTCCAAGATCAGAGTCAGAATTTAAATCTGAGCAGTCTTAACACAGAGGCCATGCTCTAATCATTGTGTCTCAACAAGGCTTGTAGGATGTGGTGCCTGGCCATCATTCATGGGTTTTTGGAGGCAAGATCCTGAGAAAAGTGGCTTTTGATGTAGGGGACAAGGCTGGGAACCCTCCTCTTATGGTGAAAACTCCAAGTCATAGCACTGTGGAGTTTAGTGCCAGATCTGAGACAGTAGTAGCCATTGACCCCAAGATCCCAGCTAATTTAAATTTACTTTAGTCTGAATAAGAAGTATTGAAGTATTGAAACAAATTGTAATTATCAGGCCTAACTATAAAAGGCCACTCTCCTTTTATAGTTGAATTAACAATTTATTTTGCAAGTATTAGAAAATTTAGTGGCCTTTTTAAAAAATCTAATGTACACTAAGCTGATCTACAATAGATTTATTAGACAACCAAAGAAATTTAAAAACATGATGCTGAAAGCAGATTAGTGGTCATAGGGGGAAATAAATGCATCATTCTGTGCATTCATCATGATATACTAGGCTTTGCTGAAATTTTAGTCTTTCGTAAATCTCCCAGAATTCTATAGCTATTATCTATAGGACAGTGATGTACATAGTTAAGTTTCTAGTGGTTAAAACTGTTGGGTTGCCCTCCAGCACCGCTGTGCTTTCTCAAGTGCAATGGTGGTCTGTGTGGCTCATGGTGAGAT
This sequence comes from Capra hircus, assembly GCF_001704415.2. NCBI lineage: Eukaryota > Metazoa > Chordata > Mammalia > Artiodactyla > Bovidae > Capra > Capra hircus. The sequence continues at coordinate 92,954,349 of NC_030821.1, forward strand.
GTGGTCCTTGCAGCCTTCGAGGGCCCCCAGCAGCTGCTACAGTAGCACATGTAGGAACCAGCCTGATTCCTTTTGAGAATCAGAGAACTCCGTCTAGTTTGCTTAAGAGATATTGGAGTTTCCTGCAGAATCCAAAGAAGAAGGATAAAGAAGGACCAGATAAACTGTTAGAAATAGGGCGTGAGGTCCCCGAGGGAACCATGGACATTTTGCTTCTAATCTTCATCTCTATAGACCTGCCTCCATTGCTGGCCATTCAGTGATCTCTGCTCATACTTCCTTGGCATCTATTCAAATGACAAAAAATCCATCATTTAGATTTCATTGCAGCATGACTATGGAAAACCATCAAGATCATCAATTTTGAGACCCACCTGACCTGGATTTTGTATTTCAATCTTGTCCCCTGATGTCTCTGCAATTTGGGGGGGTCTCATTTAATCTCAGTTTCCTCATGTGTGAAAGCGATATGCAAGCTACTAGGTGGCAATGACAACCAAATAAATGTGATATGGAAAGCATCTGTATTGTTTGAACAAGTGTTATTCTCTTCCTTGTGGATTACGTGGCCACTTGACCAATAATGTAACAGAAATATAGCTGTTCGTGACTGTTATTCACTCAGATGCTTGTAAATGCTCACTCTTTGGGTGAGAAGGGAAACCACAAGGCTGTACCCACAAATAGGTGAGGAAATGGCTTCTGCAGGGAAGGCACTGTGGTTACCCCAGATCCGCTGGGCTGGACAGGTGACACGTGTGATGAGCTCGCTTGGGAGGGTGTGCTGCAGAGGCAAGGTGAGCTCAGGCTCTTCTGCAGAGATCACCTCCTGCTTCTGAAGCACAAGCCCCAGTTTTAGTTAGGACCCGGAACCAGGGCTCACCTTCCCGAGCAGCCCTGCCTCTGGGCCCTCACAGGGGCAGAGGCCCTTTGCTCTCCCCGCCATGGCTCACACACCTATTTGTCACTCCACTGCATGTAGAAATCTTTGCTCCATCATCTCCTTTCACTTCATAAGCTAGGTATGCTATCTATTGCCTTTTATTTTATGTTTGTAAAATTTCAAAGCAGGGGGAGGGAAAGAGAATGGGTAAACTCTTCTTGGCTTTTATGGTTTAATATCTGTTAGCTTCACTCTTTGGAGAAGGCAATGGCACCCCACTCCAGTACTCTTGCCTGGAAAATCCCATGGATGGAGGAGCCTGGTGGGCTGCAGTCCATGAGGTCTCTAAGAGTCGGACACGACTGAAGCGACGCAGCAGCAGCAGCAGCAGCAGCAGCAGCAGCAGCTTCGCTCTTTATGAGTCCTGTGGTACTTTGTCACCATGGGAGCACAGATTTGTGTTGCTTAAATAGTGACAGGACCGGCATAGGGGTAAAGATAAAACAGTGAGGGATCTCAGTGAGGTAGATCTTGCCATCTACCCTGAGTCTTCTTAGCATCTCACTGAAAATTCAGGAATTTCGGTCACAGAGACATATTTAATCACGCTAGCCAAGGGAGGTGCATTTCATTCCTTTGTGAAGAACAGTCCTGGGAATCAAGCAAACTTTAATGGCTGCTGTTAGAAGTAAAAGAACAAGAAGAGGTATAAAAATAATAGTTCTGAACCAGGACATAAATTCAGGTTTGCAAAACCTTATGGTTGGACACCCCATCTCCCGGTGGTTAATATATGTGACATGAATAAGTTTATTATGTTCTCCTAAGGCAATGAAGCAATGTGACTCATTAAAGTGTTTCAGTGAGTATTGAAGTCAATCTTCAAGTGTTACTTTCTACATGATGTGATAGAGGGAACTTTGAGAAATGGGAAATTCACAGAAAGCTTGGAATGCAGTTTTTGTGATTGTTAAGGAGCTGCTTTTCTTTCTTTTAAAATAAGAATAATTGCCATTTAATGAGCATCTGTTCCAGGCAGGCATACTCCTGGGTTCTCCTTACATATAATTATATTTTATTCTCACAAAGTGTACATGAAGCAAATGCTAACCATATTTTAAAGATGGAGAATTTCAGAGTCAGGGAGGTAAATTTTCTTATCCAATGGCATACAGTCTGTCCTTCCATGTGTAGCCTAACTCATTTTCAAAAGAACTATAAAGGGACTCCTGTGCATTATTATGTAAAATTGAGAGAGTCTCTGTGATGTTTTTCTGCTCCAAACCAGCAAGACAAGTCACATTTTCCCTTTCATATTTTGACTTCAGAAAATGAATGACTCTTTTGCCTACCAAGTTCTAACCACTTTCTCTCTGCACAAAGATTATAATGACTTCTAGGATGAAAGGAAGATTTAGAATATTTATTTGAAATTTTAATTTTTATATTTATTTAGTATTTTCAAGTTTACAGAAAGAGTTGAAGTGGCTTGTCAGTTAAACATAACAGAAAGTAATAAAGGTTAAACAAGATCTGATAAAATTTATAGATAGTAAAGTATACTTAAGAAAAGCTAATTTAGATACCTAGTTTCTAAAATTATTTAAATAAAGAAACGTACAATTTATAGTCTACATTATCTTTCCTAATAACAAAACATGTAGAATAGTCCTTTGATAGTTTTCAGAAGCTATGCTGAAGAACAAATTTTCATATACACAGATTTGGGGGTGGCCCCGTGAACTGATGGATTTTAGGTGATGCTGAGGTGACATGGTTTAAATCACCGCTTTCTGTTCCTCTGGCTATAGAACAAATAGATAAACCAAACATAGGAGAAGATAAAGTACCCTGTGCACAAGGTTGTTGAAAATGTTGTTCAACTGGAATAGAGTCTTTAGCAGTGCTTTATTCCAGTAAAGTCAGACTCAGGTCCTTTGACATATGGTTGCTATGCAGAAAATACCTAAGCTATTAAAAGTGCTATGTTTATACAATTTATGGTCCAAACTGGGGTACTTGAGAGGGAAAAAGGGGAACTGATCATATTATACCAAGTGAAGAGCTTTCATGAGAGACCATGCCAGGCGCATGGGGACTGTGGTGGCCCTAGGGAACAGCTCCCTTACCTGAGGTCACAGCACCCCTGGAGCAGCCCCAGAGGCACTGCGGTGTGCTGTGCTAAGTTGCGTCAGTCGTGTCTGCCTCTTTACGACCCTATGGACTGTAGTCCACCAGCCTCCTCTGTCCATGGGATTCTCCAGGCAAGAATATTGGAGTGGATGCCATGCCCTCCTCCAGGAGGTCTTCCCAACCCAGCGATCAAACCCATGTCTCCCGTGTCTTCTGCATTGGCAGGTGGGTTATTTACCACTAGCGCCACCTGGGACACATTTTAATCCTCATCTGTGCAGATGCCAACCTCCTAAGGATGGTTTCCGTTGCATAGGTGCCTAGGAAATAGATCAAGATTCCTTTACAAAATGTTTTCAACAGCCTCATGAACTTTTAAAGGACTTCTTTGAGTCTCCTGACGTCTGTATACCAAGGTGTTGGAGAAATCCATTGGTTCTCTGTTATTTATTTATTATTATTTTTTAAGAAATCAAACCCTGGACTTGGCCCTTACTTCCAAATGTCCCCTCCTAGTGGGGTATTCTAACTCATCCCCACTAAAACCCTCAGACTGGCCTCAGAGAAGCTCTGTGAAGGTCAACTTTCCCCATGAGTCCTCGTTTCAGAGTTAATCCTCATCTTTATCATATAAACAACATTCTGTAAAAGGCTCAGAGATGGTAGATGAGTAATACATGCACAGTGACAAGTGTCTCGGCGACCTGATTTACACAGTGGGACTGACTCACCATTTTGGAAGGCCTTCTGAGCTTGGGGTGACTGCCAGGTGCTCAGCACACCTCCACCTGCCTAGCCCATCTTGTTCTAGCTGTGCATTGGAAGAGGGTCGCTTTCAGGAGTATGTGCTCTCCAGACACCCAGGAAGAATGTCAGTCTCCTCCTCCAGGCTCTGGTTTCTCCCTCAACCTTCTTTCCTGGGTTATTAAGAGCAGGACTGTGGACACTCTGAAGCTCCTTTATCTTACTCTTTCCAGAAGCATCCCTAATTTTCTGTGTATCACTTATTAAGCACAATTTGAGCACAGGAGACACAAGAGAGGTGTAGAAAGATGAATTGGCTGCATACGATGCATGGGAGTCATGCTCTTGGTCTGAAAATATTATTAAAATACTACCAACTGAACTCTTTTTTCTATACAGCAAGTGTTGAAAATACTTGCATTATTATAACTAGGTGTGAGAGAAGAGCAGCCTTCTAATTGGCTGTTTAAGGGATTAAAATAAAACTCTTAATTATTTTAATATGTTATTATTAGTAGTAAATGAATCTTCATTTTGGACAACACTGCTACTGCCCATATTTGCTACTCAACTTTCTGTTTCTAATTTTAACTTCATGATTATTTTTAAGGCATGTGTGCACGCTAAGGCGCTTCAGTCATGTCTGACTCTTTGCAACCCTATGGACTGTAGCCCGCCAGGCTTCTCTATCCAAGGGTTCACCAGGCAAGAATACTGGAGTGGTTTGCCATGCCCTCCTCCAGGAGATCTTCCTGACCCAGTAATTGAACCTGCATCCCTTTATATCTGCTGCACTGGACAGTCAGGCTCTTTACCACTAGCACTACCTGGGAAGCCCTATGATTATCACTGGGGACATATATATGACCTTTTAAGAGGTTTAATCTAATTATGATATAATTCCATTAGATTACCATTCAAACTGGGTTTTTTTTTCTGTCTTAATTATTTTTGTTTGACTTAAGTGACAAATAAATATAAGAGAAAGGTTGGGAAACCACTGGCAATGTAGTAAACTTTAAAGAATTTATATATTTCTCAGAATAAGAATGAAAAAGTGAAAAAAAGAAAGTGAAGTCACACAGTCGTGTCCAACTCTTGTGACCCCATGAACTATAGCCTACAAGGCTCTTCCATCCATGGGATTTTCCAGGCAAGAATACTGCAGTGGGTGGCTATTTCCTTCTTCAGGAGATCTTCCCCACTCAGGGACTGAACCCAGGTCTCCCACATTGTAGGCAGATGCTTTACCATCTGAGCTGCCAGGGAAGTTCCCAGAATAAGAATACATATATATAAAATTCAACAATAAATGCTTAATTCTTTAACTTTACAATTACCTTATTTGCAGAAACTTAGGAATCATTCCAATTCAATGGGGGAAAAGTACAAAAAAAGTTTTTATAATTCAAAATATATTTAAAATAATATTTTAAAAACAGCCAAAACCTTTAACCAAAAATTGCATGTAACTGTGACCTGCTTCTACCAGGTAGTTTTAAATTCCTTCTAAATCATGTTGTCTTAAGGTTGTTGATTACTATGTGTTAAAAGATAACATCAATCGATTAAATGTAAGAAAAAATGATTATACATGTGATAATGCTGTCACTGTCCCATTTGAGGCCTTATCAATTCATGCCAAGATCACGCTAGCATCCTAGTTACTTATGGACCCATTGAAAGCTGTCAGCACAGAGATCGAATTCCACTTTCATCCATCAGTCAATCAATCCATCCATCAGTCCGTAGAAACTTCCTTTGGAATTATGTGACATCCGGGAATTAGAAAGGCTCACATCAAACTCTGGGTTTCTAGTTGTTCTGAAGGAACCAGGTATCTGGCGGAACCAGACCTGCTGAGTTTCCTACCGGCTAGAACAACATGGTCCCCCGAGACTGCTGGAACAAGGCCCCCCAGGCCTGATATGCACCTGAGTTTGCAAGCCCTGATCTAGACACCCACATTCCAGTGCAGCCTACACTCTGCCTCCAGATTAGACCTCTGATGCCTCACGGTAAATAGGCACCACCCCACTAGGACCTCTCCTTGGCTCCATCTATGGACTGTGGTATAATATTCTGATACTCGGCACTCAGTACCATTGTTTTGGTCAAGTGGGACTGGTTGATACCAGATCCCACCTTTTATTTTATCCACCTTCACTTTTCAGATGCTTTTCTTCTGCCTTACATTTCTCCTCATCTGTATTCGTGTATGAATACCGGACCAATTGTTTAGATCCAGTTAAAAGTTTGTTTCAGATTGTTCTTCCCTGATCAGCTGAGATGGGTCTACACTCATACCACAGATCTGTCCAACTCTCAAATTCCTGAACATTATGTTGAAATTACATTCAATCAAGTCTTATCTTGACTGTTAAGTAGGGTCTAAACCTTGTTCAGTTTGAATTCCATGGATATTTGGCACAATTCCTTATACTTATTTGAGACTCAGTAGTTATTTGTTGAATGAGAAAATTGTTTTCTTTGTTCCAATATCCTCTGTGTAACTAACATCCTGTGAGACACAGATGTTGATATTTATGCTTGTGTTCTCATTAGGTAGATGACAGATGTGTGTAATTAAAATACTAATTTTTGTGACATATGTGAATCATTTAAACTCTAGAGCTTTTGTGTAATCAAGTATTTGACCTTCTTGTTTAATCTTTTCTTTCCAGTTATTTCCATGATGTATTTTGGTTCTTTATAGCTCTCCCCTATGAAAATAATTCAGAACTAATTATGAAATACCAGTGGTATATCTTTCTTGACAGTATAATAGTATCATGTCCAAACTATAAGAAAAACTGTTACTACTACTAAACTATAACATGGTGCTAAATTTTAGATTAGTGGGATTCAATGTTATGTTTGAAGTTTGGCTGGGAATTTGTAGCTCATGGAAGTCCTTTAAAACGAAATAATATTCCTTTCAGTTACACAGTTTATTAGGGTAGTCATTGCTCCTTGTTACTAACTTGGAAAGGTGTGCTTATATTTACATATGTGTTACATATGTAACATATCTGACATGTGCTATATATGTAACATATATAACACGTGTGTTACATATGTAACATATATAACACATGCATTACATATGTAACACACATAATACATCTGTTACATGTGAGTGTGGGTTGACAGCTTCTTTTGCTCCCATTAATAGACTCATTCCATTGTTATAACTCACTTAGCAGCCAGTTTTTCCAGCTCCCTGCCTTCCAATCTTCTTACTTGCTTATCTTCTTCCCAAAGCTGAGACCTGGGCCTTGCCCCCTACTGCCCTCCTTGTGCTGAGGAGAGTGCAGTGGCAGATAGCAGGGGGTATGGAGACCAGCCTTGACCACCAGGATCCCCCAAGCCCGGCTCAGCATCTCAGAGCAAAGTGAAGAGATGCCCTGCCAGGCATGTACCTTCATAAACTTCAAGTAGAAGCATTTTCCTTTTAACATTTTAAATCTGTTACAAATCATTCTAGAAAAGATTTGCAACATAATAACATTTTTATTTTTCCCTAGAGGGAAATTTTCACTGCTTTCAAAGACAGAAACAATTGCATTTTCATAAATATAGCTGTCACAGTGTGCATAAATATAATTATTCAGCATATCCCTATCAGCAGAGCTAGAGGGGAGACTTGTGCTTGACCTTGAATCAGAGTGAAAAAGCAAATAGTTTCTGGTGGCCCTATAAACCTCTCAGTGGACCACTGCAGTGGAGGAGTTGCTTAGGATGAATGGCATTGAAGTTTATGCAACATCTAAGGCTCCAAAAATGCCCAGTTATTTTTTATCAAGGGCTTAGTTTTTTGTTTTTCCCTTCATTTTATTAAAGGGAAATAAGTATTGTGATGACAAAGTATGACAATCTTGTCCTTGTAAAGTGACTATGATCCAGCCTTTTCCAAATAGTAGCTCCAGTTATTTATTTCTCCATTTATCTGTTTACATGCACCAAACCACTTCTGTCCTAAGAGCTCTTTTACTTTATCGCTTCCTCCCTCCTTCCCCCTTTCCTTCTCTCCTACTTTCTTCTCTTCTGCTCTTTCTTTCTGTTCTTTATATTGATCTTCTTATTTTGCCTATGCCTCCACTCCTTGCCTGTGGCAAATGCCAATCTGATAATCTGATTTCTGTATCTATGGGTTTGTTCTTTAAGATTCCACAGTTAAGTGTGATCATACAGTATTTGTTGTTCTCTGACTTATTACACTTAACATAATGTCCTCAAAACTCATCCATGTTGTTTTATATATATATTATATATATATGTGTTTATATATATATGTGTGTATGTGCATATATATATACATATATATATACACACACATATATATATATATATATATACATATATATATATATCACTTCACTTTGCTGACAAAGTTCCCTTTAGTCAAAGTTATGGTTTCAAAGTCATGTATGGATGTGAGAGTTGGGCCATAAATAAGACTGAGGATCGAATTATTGATGCTTTCAAAGTGTGGTGCTGGAGAAGACGAGAGTCCTTTGGACTACAAGACAATCAAGTCAGTCATTCTAAAGGAAATTAACACTCAGTATTCACTGGAAGGACTGATGCTGAAGCTGAAGCTCTAATATTTTGGCCATGTGATGTGAAGAACCGATTCATTGGAAAAGACCCTGATGGTGGGGAAGATTGAAGGCCGGAGGAGAAGGGGATAACAGAGGACAAGATGGCATCATCGACTCAGTGGTCATTAGTTTGAGAAAACTCCTGTAGAGAATGAAGACTGGCGTGCTGCAGTCCATGGGGTAGCAAAGAGTCAGACACCACTTAGTGACTGATTATATATATATATATATATATATATATATATATATATATATATATATATATATAAACACTTTTTTTAATTAAAAAAAAGTGAAATTTTCCCTCTGGGGAAAAATAAAACCGTTATTGTGTTGCAAACCTTTTCTAGAATGATTTGTAACAGATTTAAAATGTTAAAAGGAAAATGCTTCTACTCCATTTATCTGTAGACACTTAAGTTGTTTCATCCTTTTCAAACCTTTATTAAACTTTGACACTATGGAGAGTATTTTGCTAGTAATCAGAAGAGTTAGAATTAGAATGTTCAGTATTTTTTCTAAAGTATCTGACAATCTAATCAGGGAAGTTAAGCAGACTCTAAGATAAAAATTCAAGTACAAACACTTGCCTAGGGGTAGGGAGGAGTCAGTGGGTGGGAGGCGTGGATGTGGGAACAGAGGTGTGCTTCTTTCCCAGGGCAGCCTTCACACAGCACTGACGAGCAGGTGGCTTAGAGCAGCAGAAATGCGTTATCTGATGGCTCTGAGGGCCGCCGGCAGGCCTGGCTCCCTTTGGTGGTGCTGGGAGAGAACCCTTACCATCTCTTTCTCTGCCTCCAGTCGCCTCGCTGTCCTTGCGAGTGTTTTCCCTACCCTCCGTCTTCCGTCCCTATAGGTCCGTCTCCCTGGCCATATCCCCTCTTTGCATGTGTCCTATTGGATGGGGGCCCAAGATAACAAGCTCATTCTTAACTGGGTTACTCCATAAAGGCCTTATTTCCAAATCAGGCCCTCTTCCTGAGGGACTGGGGTCAGAACTCTACACGTCTTCTTGGGGGACACACCTCAGCTCATAAGAAGGAGGAGAAGAAAGTCAAAGGGCAACGTTAATTCTAGTAAAGAAGCAACAGCTTCTGTCAACAGCTGTGAGAACAGAGGCCTCGGGTTCCTCCCTAAATGGAAGAAGGGAGCAGGGGCCATGAATACAAGGCCCCATGGGTCAGCGCTTCTCTCTTGGGCAGAGAAAGCCCATAGGCAAAGGATGAGGTGCTCAGAGCTGGGAACTGTGGCTGCACTGAAGCAGTGTGTGTGTGGGGGTGGAGGGTGGTATGGGAGGGGCACCCTCAGTCCATGGGACCGTATGAAACGTCCTGTCCCAAAGTCACAGGAAGCAGGTAAAAACCAGGAGTCAACATTACCCAGAGCAGGTAACACAAGCAGTGCTGTCCACTGGTGAGAAACTGACCAGGAAACAGCCAAGCCCATCACACCGGTCACGGCGGTGGCCTGCGTGCAGCAGACGGGAGGAGGGGCCTTGTACCACCGTGGTACCTGCTCCAGGCGGAGACTCGCCTGTGCTGCAGGGGGAGTCCACACTGCATCCTGGGCTTTGGATGATTTAGCCTCTGCCTGGTTCTCAAAGCTCCTCCAGCTGTTAGTTGGTATCTGCTTTATCTATAAAAGATAAGATCGGTTTCAGTTTTCTAGGTCCCACAGGTGGAGTGGCTTAAATAACAGAATGCATCTTCTCAGTTACGGAACCTGGATCCCAGTCATGGATCAAAGAGCTGGCAGACTTGGTTCCTTCCAAGGACTGAGCAAAGACTGTATCTCAGCCCTCCTCCCGGGCTCGGTCCTCTTCCCTCTTCCCTCGTACTTGTCTGAGTCCACATCTGCTCTTTCTGCAGGGACAACAGTCACACTCGGTCAGGGCTCCCCCTCATGGCTGTGTTTTAACTTAATTGTCCCTATAAAGACTCAATCACCCATAGGGTCACATTCAGAGGTACCACGACCTAGGACTTCAGTACATGAATTTCTGAACAGACACAGTTCAGCCCATAACACTCTGCCCCCACGAGTCATGTCCTTCTCACAAGCAGAAAGCATTTACCCTCTCCCAACTGACCTGAATTCTTAATTCATCCAATGTCAATTCTAAAGATAAAATCTAATTTTTTTGTTTGCTTTTGTTTTGTGTTGTTATTCATCTACTAAGCAAACGTCCACCTGGCATTTCCTTCCAAATGATCCCACTCCACTTCCTTTAGGGTCCCTTTTGCTTGCTTGTTCTCTCAAGGTCCTGCATTTCCCTGTGATGGCAAGTGTCACAGTCAAGTTCAGGGTTAAATGCTCTCATCACTCTCTAAGACAGTATCCTATAAAAAAAGAAAGCCTCCCAAACAGAAAGAAAGGAAGAAAGGGGAGAAGAAAAAAAGGAAGAGGTTTATGTACATGGAGGGAAGATGGGCTCAGAGCCTACTTGATAGGAAGCTTTGAATGCAACCTGAGACATAAGAGCTAGGCATGTCACCTTGTTCAACTGATTTAACCTCACTGGGCTTTATCTGACAAGTAAAAAAAGCCAGACTTCAGTTTTCTTATATCCTTTAAAATGACACTTGTGTGTGTGCTAAGTCACTGCAGTCGTGTCCAACTCTTTGTGACCCTATGGACTGTAGCCCGCCAGGGTCCTCTGCCATGGGAGTCTCCAGGCAAGAATACTAGAGAGTGGGTTGCCATTTCTTCCTTCAGGGGATCTTCCCAACCCAGGGATTGAACCCAGGTCTCTTATGCCTCCTGCATTGGCAGGCGGGTTCTTTATCACTAGCACCACCATGGTGATGCTTTAAAAACTTTATTTTCAGCAGCTGTGAGTGGATTTAAGCTATTTGGTATGGGCTGGACTCTGAAAGACCACCTAGGAATCACTTATATAAATACAGGTGTGAGGTTCTGTTTGGAAGAAAGCTAAAATGATGGATTTGAGTTGGGAATAGGGTTTGGACGATCACCACCTGCATTATGGTGCTGTTTGTATAGGTTGTCTGCCTTTGGATATGTGTGTTTGCTGTAACATGGGCTTGGTGTGTATCATCCTATAGCAAAGTCACCTCTTTACAAGCATTATCAGTGTTATTGATGCTCAGTGTATGATGGATGGTGTGAAGGTATTGATTTGAAGTCTGGTTAAAGTGTCTGTATTGTTCAAATGAATGATGCTGCTGTAATTGATTATTCAAGCCTGATGTGCTAGAGTCCGTGCAGTTGCAAAGAGTCTGACATCACTTGGTGATAGGACAATAACAATCAGTTATTCATCTGCTGTGATTAGAGATACAATTTAGTGAAAAGGTCCAGGAAACTCTTCTGTGAATTAAAATGAAGGAGAAAGAGAACCCTTTGAGGCTGAACAGATCTTACCCCAAACCCAAGCCTGACTGTGGCACCTAATGGGTACCACACTCTTGCCAAGGCTCACCTCTTCTCTATACCTAGGATTACTGAAAACCGGCCAAAGGTATGATGTTATATTGGACCATAATACTGGCTTGAGCTCTCTAATAGGCATATATGAAAGCATAAGTACCTAATTTTACTAATGGAAATTGCAAAAGATTTCTACAAAATAAACTCTTTTAAATGTTAAAGCTTGAAAGAGTGACTGCTGTTGGTAATTTTTCTGTTTTGAAGAATTTATCTTTTGTTAATGGTTTCTTCCTCTCCTGGAGAGAAAAGTAGATAAGGGGCACATGAAATTCAAGGGACCTGTAAGAATAATATAGTACCAATTAAAACAACAGCAGTAATGGCAAACCTGGATTGATTCCTTACTCTATGCCAGATGCCTATGGTATCTCATTTAATCTTCAGAATAACCCTCTGATGAGGCTCAATTATTGTCTCTATTAGACCGGTGCGAGTGTCTGCGAGGCACAGAAAGGTAATAGGACTTGCCCTTGAGCACATACTTGGTTAGTGGTTGAACCAAGATTCAAATCCAGGCTATCTGGAAACCATGCTCTTAACCAAACATGCTATAGTTAGTGTAGTTGCTAAATAATCACTCACTGAAAGTGAATCTGAAACAATGTCCAGAGAGAAGCAACAGAATTAGAAGCTAAGGAAAAGGAATGCTGGATCCCAGCAATGCAGCTGGATATATATTGTGCTGGGAATTCATCAGCTTTATGCATAGGAAGAAGTGAATTTTCTCTTTGATTCAACTCATTCTCAGAGGTGCTTCTTTAAAGGCACATAAAGACCATGGAGGAATTCTAATCACGCTGAGGGCTTGGACAACTCCTTTCTTGAGATATTTAGTGCAGTTTAGAGACATGCAAGTGTAATAAATGATTCATCATTATCTTCTTACATATTTATAGATTTCAATGTTCTCTTTTTAAATCTACAGTGAGCCAAGAGAAAAATATTTGGCTTTTCTAGTTTTGTTCATTGCTTTCCAGGTATATCCTTGGCTGACTGGGCCTATTCTGTATCTGTGACTTAATGGAATATGTCCTTGCATTTCACTGATTATAACTGGAGCCTTCTTTTTGAGGTCATTCAGTATTATAATTAATGCTGAACTTGAATCTCAGCCAGTAACCAAGTTTGTATTGTATATCTATCTTGTCAGATTTTTTTTTCTATTAACTGTTCTTAGATTTATCCCCTCAACCAACCCAGATGTGAGCCCAGCTACTTGTAAACTGTTTAGATCCTTCTTCTCTTTTGTTTTAAATTGTAATCTTTCTCTGTGTTCAGAAGCAAATCGGGTTGTTTATCCAAGTGTGTTTTCTCTTCTATAAAAATGAGGTAATAATAGTTCTCATGTCTTAGAACCATGTGAGCATTAAACAAGACTGTATATTTGTATCTCTAGCCTAAACATTTTCCTGAGCAATATGTAATTACTTAGGCAGCATCTTTGCTCAGATACCTAGTAGACATGCCAAGCTTAATATGACTCAGGCAGGAAAGTCTCTCCCTCAAATAAGCTCCTTCCCTGACTTTCCAGTCTCTGTAATTGACCCAATTCCTCAGGTCATTTAGGACTCACCCTTGAATTGTCTTTTCCAATCATTCCTTGAAGAGCTCTATCTTCAAAATCAGCCCAAATCTGGCCATTTTCAGTAACGGCCTTGCTCATATCCTTTGGCTAATCACAAGTCATCATCCTGTCCCCAAAAGCAGCCAGAGAGATTCTGTACATCTCTTAAATAGAACATGTCTCCTCTCTGCTTAAAATATTCTGGTCTGTTTCCATCCCACCTGAAATAAAACCTGTGCAATTTATCAGGGATGATGGGACCCCAGGGGTTGTGAAACACATCCATCTCCACCCTCCTTGCTCATGCTGGCGCTGCCCCACTGGCCTTCTTGCTGATTCTTAGGTACATCAAGCTCACTCCTGCCCTGGTGCCTCTGGACTTGGCGTTCCCTCCATCTAGAATATTCTCCCACAGATATTTGCATCATTTGCTTCCTCACTTTATTTAATCTCTGTTCAAATCCATTTTTTCATGAAGAGGCTGGGTCAAGCATTTTTAGCATAATTTATCTAAAATATCCCTCCTACATTCCTGGTCACTCCCTAACCTCTTCCTCAACAATCACATCACTTGTTACATTTTTCTCCATTCTGCTGGATATTTTTCTCCATTTATGTGTTCTCCTCACTCAGGATGTAAGCCCCTTGAGTGCACCAACTTGCCTTATTCAATGCGGTAGTTCCAGTGTCCACAGCAGACCTGGTATATGGTAGGTATATGGTAGGTTATATATACAGATTTGTCAAAAAATAATTAATAGAAAGCATACATAGTCTGAAGCATACTGAATCCTCCTGAATGTTAGTTCTTAACTCTCTTTCTGCTAAGACATATCACAAAGTCAGAACATGTTCTATTTGCCATTGAAGTGTGTGATGCACTTTTAAATGAATTTACTTATATTTTCCTCATGGAATCTGTTAGGTCAGTGTTTTTATTTCATGTATGGAGTAACTGAGGGTTATGTGCTTAACTGGCCCAGAATGACACAATCATTAGACGTTCAGAGTTGGTCCAAACTCATAACTCTGTGTCCAGGGATCATGCACTAAAAGGTGGTTTAAATGAAGGGCTACCACTCTGTTGATAACTAAGCTGATTTGATTAATGTCACTGTTGGGCCAGTGCCTCCTCTTTGTTTACTGCAGACTGCTCATGCCTGGGAGAAGATAACCCATTCCAGAAGGCCAGGAACATGTTTGATCCATGGTACCAAATGAATAGTCAGAGCTATGGTCTTTCCAGTAGTCAGGTACAGATATGAGAGTTGGACCATAAAGAAGGTTGAGTGCCAAAGAATTGATGCTTTCAAACTGGTGGTGCTGGAGAAGACTCTTAAGAGTCCCTTGGACTGCAAGGAGATCAAACCAGTCAATCCTAAAGGAAATCAACATGAATATCCATCAGAAGGACTGATGAGGAAGCTGAAACTCCAATACTTTGGCCACCTGATGTGAAGAACTGATTCATTGGAAAAGACCCTGATGCTGGGAAAGATTGGAGGCAGAGGCGGGACAAAAGAGGATGAGATTGTTGGATGGCATCACTGAGTCAATGGACATGAGTTTGAGCAAGCTCCACGAGTCGGTGAAGGACAGGAAGGCCTGGTGTGCTGCAGTCCATGGGGTCGCAAAGAATCAGATACAACTTAGTGACTGAACAGTAACAACAACTAAACTTTCTAGAATTAGACATGTTCTAACATCCAACGTTATTGTATGATGCTGTGTCTGCCTCCCAGATGACTGCCAAGAAACCAGCATCAGCTCTTTTTCTTTTGACCATTGTGTGTAGGCTTTAAATTTTTTTTTTAAACTAATTTTCACTCTATACACTAAACGTAGTTGTTGCATGAGCCAATTAGGAACAGTTTTTTCTCGCAAAAATCCACCATGCTTTACACTAGATCAAACCATTCCTGTACTGTCAGGCACTGGTTGTGGGCCTGCCAAACTGTCCTCAGAGGCAGGAGACGGGTGTGGGAGAGAATGCAGATGGCAGAGGAGCTGGCAGAGGGGACAGTGGGAAGGGATGGAAACACGGAAGGGAGGTGATGGCTGGGCCGCAGCCTCATCAATGAGGAAGCGGCAGAGGCAAACCAGTGACGATCTTGCAAAGTTCCAGGCGTTGAGGGCTGTGCGGAGGCGAACAGAACAGAAGCAAGCAGAGGAAGAGCGCAGGCAAGAGCTGAAGACAGAGTGTGGTCCAGGCGACACGATGGAGATGTGTCTGGGGAGATGCAGTGGTTTACCCATCACGGAGGTTAACAGGGGTTGTGACGCTCAAGATGAAACTGGCCTGTGTCTGCGAACCCCGGGATTCAGACTGTGCCAAGCTGAGGGAGAAATAGCTCTCCCTGCTGCTGATCTGACCAGTGGGAGACGCAGGGTACCCAGAAATGCTGCACTTAGGGCTGCTGTTGGGGGGGATATCTGAGCCAGCAGCCGCTTCCTCTGCCTGAAGACAGTGTAGATAGGGGAGGCGACCCCCAACCCAGAGCTCACTGGCCCAGTTCTCTGATGGAAGTCTCTGGTAATTTGTTGAGCTCAGAGGACAAACTAAAAAGTGCTTCTGAAAAAAAGAAAAATCAGATTAGAATTGAGGAAACAATTTCTGCATGTTGTGTGTGTGTGTGCTCAGTCGTGTGTGAGTCTTTGCAACACCATGGACTGTAGCCCACGAGGCTCCTCTGCCCATGCGATTTCAAGGGCAAGAAAACTGGAGTGGGCTTTCTGCATGTTAGTGTTGTGGCAAAGGTGAAATGAACACTAGACTAGTTCGGGGGTTTTTCGAAAGGAGGCAACTGTTTCTGTTTCTTTTGCATATGCAAAGCAGTCCTCATCTCCCAAGCCCCTGCCTCCTGACTGCACCCTGTGTTTGCTGCCCTAAACCTTCATTCTTCCTGATGCTCCAAGGAGAAACAGCTTCCTCCTTCTCACAGTGTCTCTGAGCAGAAGGCCAGTGACATGCTTTCCTTTTTTCACCACCAAACTGAGGCAAAGGATTGAGTAGTTTGTCTTAGACTAGGAGTGCAGCCATCCAAGTGGTCTTGCTTTTGTTTTTTGACCCCTGGTTGGTTTGATTGGGTTTCATTTGTGTGTGTTGGGGCATCATGTGGGAGTCGGGGAGTACCCAGACGTGGAGCTGGGAGTAACTGCATGGATTGTCGGCCCTTTGGAAAATGTGTGCTGCTCCTTGATTCTATTTCCTAGTTTCAGTACAAGTTTTAATTTGACATATTCCTTCTGTTTATCATAACTTTCCATTTTCTCCCTTGGCATGTTTATTTACACTTATTCAGTTCACATATTTGAATACCCACTATGTGTCAGGCAAGGTTCTAGGTGAAGTGAAGTCGCTCATTAGTGTCCGACTCTTTGCGGCCCCATGGGGTATAGCCTACCAGGCTCCATCCATGAGATTTTCCAGGCAAGAATACGGGAGTGGGTTGCCATTTCCTCCTCCAGAGGATCTTTCCGACCCAGGGATCGAAGCTGGGTCTCCCACATTTCAGGCAGACGCTTTACCGTCTGAGCCACCTCTAGGTACTAAGGATATAATGGTGAATAACATAGTGTGGAAAGATTCATTAACACAGCTGTTTTATAAGATATGTTGAAATCTACCACTTAACAGAAGTAAAATGGAAAAGCATATAAATAATTTTAAATACAACTTTATTCATGAGCAACTATTGATCTCTGATTATGAATGGTACAGTGGTATAAGTCATAAAGAGCCTTTAGTCAACTGGGGGAAAAGCACTGAAGTAAGTGATTTCTACACGTGTACCTCTATAATGAAGTCTGTCAAAGGAGACTCTGGGGGGACATGATAGATAACACTCTTCAAATATTCAGATGAATGTCTTGTGGGAAAAGGATTAGGTTTATTCTATGTGAGCCAAGGGTATAAAGTCAGTGATGGAGGAGCAGAGAGGAGGCTCAGTATAAATAAATACTCATTTGAATTACTGTTCAAATATGGGATTTTTATGCCTCAGAAGGTAATTCCTTTTCCTCTCTGGAAGGTGTGGACAGAGAACTCTGAGTCATGACGTTGTTAATGGGATCAGAAGATCAGAAGGAAATCTAGATTAAATGACATGTAAGATCTCTCTTGAAAGTGAGTGTCCCAGAGAGTAATTGCCATGAATGCATTTTGATATTCCTTGTGCACTGACTGTTTGCAAAGTTTATAATTGAGAATGAGATGCAGGGAATCCATGATGTGGATTCAAAGGGGGACAAAAGAAAGACCTTTGCAAATAAGAGATAAATGCATTAAACATCAGGATGAGTGATGTGTAGACTGAAATTCCATGATCATTCAAAGAGCATGGGGTCAGTGAACATTTCAGGAAGGGGATGAGCTCGGAACGAGCTTTGAAGATTGGTTTTAATTTGGGCGGGTGGTAATAAGAGGCTCTAGGTGATAAGAGCGGTATGAGCAAATATCAGTCAAGGAAAGGTAGGGTAGGAGATGTGGATGGTGGGGGAGAAAAAAGTCTTCTTGGAGCAATGATTCATTCCACACTGAAGGGGCACCCGTTACAGGAAACCACAATGCAATACAAGAGGTTACCAAGATGAGTACAGTAAAGATTCTTGTCCTCTGGAAACTTCTAGCCCAGGAAGAGGAAAATCAATGCTGATGACTCTCTACAATAGCTTCATTCCTAGGTGATTCAGCCACTGGATGAGTTACTGGAAATTTCTTGAACAAGCTTCCTCCAGCTTAAAAAACCCGCCAACATGCATTGAACAAACCCGTATTGAACCCCAGCATTGTACTGGCTCTTGGAGATGGGTCCGTGGACAAAGCAGGAAGAACCCTCATGACCAGGGTGTAATCTAAACTTAATTTTTGTTTTTCCCTGGCCCCTCAAGTAACATAAGACACTATTTATTGTTTTGCAAACACCGAGAGGACAAAATCAATGTGACAAATATCTTCTGGGGGCTTTCAGAAGACTATTTAGAGCTCCATCTGTAAAATGCTTAGAGTGTTACTTAAAATCTATGCTCCTTCCTTGAGCAGCATTTGCATTTTTGTCGTCCATTCCATTGTGATTTTGGTTGTGTTTTTTAGCACCTGCAAGATTCAAACTGGAAGTTTCATCCTTTGTGTCTCAGCTCTTGTCACTGTACACGTCTCTTGTTGGGTGGAAGCAGTACTGGCTCTTCGTACAAATAAAATGCAAATCATATGCTTGTCAGAGCTAAACACTTATCTCAGTGAAATCAGAACAAATATTTGAAGGTTAAAACTGAGATGCATTGAGAGAAAAAGAGAAAAACACTGAATGCAACTTGAATTTTCCACTGTGATGAATTCAGAAGACAAGCCAAAAATTCAGTAGAGATAAAAATACTTCTCATACCAAATGATGGATTTTGATATCTAGAACCAAATAGTACACTTTATTTCATTTTTTTCACATGGAATTTAATGTTGAGCATCAGATTTCTTCTCATTGTTGAAAAGGCCATATTAGATTTCACAAAAGGAAGTGAGTTAACTCTGAGGTCCAGGTCAAATGGCTTTCCAAAGGGAATAGCTTCCCTGGTTTCCCTGCAGAACCAAAGGTCTACCCGCTGCCGGACTGGGGAGGTTCTGCCTTTCTCTCTGTAAATCACTTTTCCCCTGGCTCCTGCCCTCCTCGTCTGTTAACTCTTGAGTCTGTGAATGTCGCCTTCTAGGCAGTGGCTTTGAGGCATAAAATAAGCATCAGCATATTATATTTTATTGTGTATTTTTAAAAAGTGTTCTCCTTTCATGTGTCCAAGACATTAACATGATCATACATATTACTACATTTTAAATGTGTTCTTTTAATACCTGGATAACTTTTTCAACATAATTGGTTTCCTTGATCAGTCTACCTATTTTATGATCTATGCTTCGAAGCATCGGTGTGGGGAAGGATCTGTAGATTGGCAACGAAGTCTCTAACCCCGAAATGGTTCAGAACCCCAGATCCTTTTACTTGGCTGTGAAAGAGCGGGTGCTTCCTCTGACCCACTCTCCCATGCCCTTAGGTTGCCTTGAAAGAGAGAGGCAAGACCTCAGCCAGGTTTGCTAAAACGATTCAAGGGGGTGAATCTCCTACAAAGCCACATTCATTCACATAAATGGATTGCATAATATAGCTGGTGTGTCGTGCTAAGTCACCTTAGTCATGACTGAGTCTTTGCGACCCTGTGGACTGTGACCCACCAGGTTTCTCTGTCCATGCGATTCCCCAGGCAAGGATATTGGAGTGGGTTGCCATGCCCTCCTCCAAAGTATCTTCTTAACCCAGGGATCAAATCTGCATCCCTTGTGTCTTCGCATTGGCAGGTGGGTTCTTTACCACTAACACCAGTGCATTACACAGCTGGTATTCATAGTTACTTTTATTTCCTTAATATATCTTTTGTTTGAATACGAGGCAGAAACAAAGCCAAAATGATTGTTAAAAATCATTGTCGGAGTGAAACGTGGTGTCTGCTAGCAGGCCAGCATTTCCAAGATGAGTGAGTTGGGGTAATGATAGTATGTATATAGTTTCTGCAGTTTCCACAGCTACTGGATGTCACCAGCCAGCACTTCTCAAGAGAATAAGCTGACTTCTGGACCTAAGTAACATAAGCAGCTACCAGTCACTGACACTGCAGACACCAGGTTTGATGCTTACTGGGTCTGCGCAGTTGGAATCAACCCCTCTCTGTGTTCTTAAAAAGGAAGAGTCTGTATGTATAGGAGAGGGGATCCTTTCAAACAGTGAAGTCCACCAGTTCAGAAATAATTCTGAGAGGAAACTCAGACTATCCTTTGGAACATGGGATGCTTCCTTATGCCATGTTCTGGTGAAGGTGAATTTCATTTTTCAGGCCCATATGGACTGTAATGGTTAAGGAATTTCATCCTGGCACCTCTTGTTTACTGAGGTTAAAAGTTCTTATTCTGCTTAACTAATAATAGAAGAATAAAACAAAAAAGCATGTTCACAAGCTCTAGATCTATAAACGCTCTAGAAATTCTCTCCTCAGGTGTCTAAATAGCACAGGTTTGAAGAAATTTCAAGTCTATACCTGTACAATAACACTGAATAAGTTTTTTTTTTTTTAATTAATAAGAATTTTTTTCAGGATTATAGGTTAAGGGCTATTTTTACACTAGTCTTTTAAAATATCCACATGAATAAGGAAAAAATTAAAGCTTTTTTAATGAGAAAAAAACAATGATTGGAAATGTTAAAGTTAATTTTGCTCATGCTCAAAGTTGTAACTGCAAATAAATTTTTGCAATGAGTTTCTTGTGAATCTGTGACCTGTTTTTTCAGGTGTGATTATATGTGACCTACATTTCTTATCATGTTAAATATTCTCCAGCAAACTAAGAATTTTCACAGCATTTGTTCCTAGGAATTGATCCTTATATTACTGATAATGACTTGAGGAAATTTTAAATTGCATTAATAGTTGGTGATGCGGACTAAGCAAGCTAACATGGGCCAGACCTTGACTTTGCTCAGCTTCCCCCCTTCAGGCCCCACAACAGCCCCATGGAGTGGACCAGGCTGTTATCCCACTGAGAGGCGAGGGCATTCACTGTCTTGGTCAGCCCAGGCTGCATAGCAAAATGCTGTAGACTGGGTTACGTGACAAGAGGTCAGGCCTCCCAGTTCTGGAGGCTGGGTGTCTGAGATAATGGTGCTGGTGGAACTAGTTCCCCTAAGGGTCTTTCTCTGGGCTGCAGACAGTTGCCTTATCACTGTGTCTTCATGTGGTAGAAGGTCCCCAGCCCTAGCCTCTTCTCCTTCTTGTGGGGACACTAATCTCATCAAAAGCCCCAACCTCATGACTTCACCCTCACCTCACCAGCTCCCGAAGGCCCCACTCCAAACACCATCTCGTAGGAGGTAAGGCTTCACCTTATGCATTGCAGGGGGAGGGCACACACATCATGTCCCTAGCACTGAACGTGGAGGAGGTTAAGGAATTTGCTTTTTGTTACAGAGCAAGTGGGTATCCCTGGTGGCTCAGGGGTAAAGAATCCACCTGCAATGCAGGAGCTGCAGCAGGTGAGGGTTTGACCCCTGGGTCAGGAAGTTCCCCTGGAGGAGGGCATGGAAACCCCCTTCAGTATTCTTTCCTGTAGAATTCCATGGACAGAGGAACCTGGCGGGGTACAGTCCATGGAGTCCCTAGGAGTCAGACATGACTGAAGTGGCTTAACGCACATGCATGCACATACCAGGCAAGTAAAACCTTAAAGATGGAGCAAGCCCCTGGAACTTGCTAAGATACATGCTTACGCTGGAGTGATGGCTTTAAAAGACACTCAGTGTAACTTTACCATCCTCCTGAAAAGCACCCCATCAAAAGACCACGCAGCTTGCTGCTCTGCTGAATGCCCTGCGGCAGGCACGTTCTCCATACAATAAACGAGGAACCCTTGCAGTCCTCAGCTTCATGATATCAACTTGTCACTCAGCCCTTCAGTGGCCTTTGACCCTGTTCAGGAGCAAACAGAAAGCTCTCGATGACTCCAGAAGTGCTCTGGCCTCTTCCGATGGTGACCTTGTCTCCAGTCCCTGCCAGACTCTGCCCCGCCTCCCAGAGCCCACCACCCCTTCTCTGGGACCCTGACCACCCCATCTGTGGGACCATGCCCCATCCCACCTGAGACTGTGTTCTTTACCCTCTTGTATTCATCATCAGAGCCCACACTGCTGCTTGACAGAACCCTACCCTAGGTCCTTTTCTTACTGTGTTTTCACTCCCACCTCCCTTAGTTAAATGCAGGTTTCCCCTGAATAGAGAGGCAGTTATGTTTGTGTTGAGTTCGCCAGTATCTCTTACAGCATCCAGCATATAGGAGATATGCATTATTTGCTGAATCTACAGAATAATGAAGGGTAACTCTAAGTGGTCTGAGTTTATCCCTTCTATGGAGGTAAAGAAGCCTGGGTCAGAGGTGCCAAGGGCTATATCTGAAATTCCTCTGGATGCGGAGGCAAAACCAGGCCTGAAACCCACGTCTTCTTTCTCTACTGGCCCTTCCATCCCTACTGCTGCCCTCCCCTGCAGTAGCACAGAGTCAGGAGCAGGAATCCTGCTGAGAAAGGGGGGAGTGTAGACAGAGCTGCCGGCCCCCTGAGGGTCAGGTCAGGACCCCAGACACACATGGCCATTCCTCTACAGGCCTGAGGGGTAACAGTGGCTATTCTCACTTGACAGACAGATTCTGCCACTTGTTGACATCACTCAACAAGCCCCTGGCAGAGCCTCTGCTCAAACCCTGGCTCTGACCTGGCAGTTCTGCCCTTACCAGGAGGTGCTGCCCAGGGCCCTTGGATGAATCAGCTTCCCAGCTTCATTCACTCAGGAGTTTAAGGGAAGAGGATGGCTTGGCCTTAGCCAGGTTTTCTAGAATGAGGAAGATTCCTTCCTCAAACTCTTGTTCTTGTGTTTACTGTGAGGGTGATTCAAAACTCAAACAAAAGCCTGAACCCTCTGGGTTCTGAAAGCAATCTGTTAAATCTACATATAAATCATGTGTTGTTAGAGCCAAGAGTATTTACACACCAGGCCTGCAATCTGACCCCTTCAGACATCTGGGATGGTGTGGCTGAGGCAGGCTTTGCAGTATCATTTTACACAGATTCCAGGCAAAGGTGAGCTGCAGGTGCACACAGAGACAAGTGGATGGGGCTCCCAGCCAGCCCATTTACATTATTTTTAGGCAGGAGACACACTGTACTCACCAGGCTTTAGATGCAAGTAATTAATTTGAAAAACGCCCTCCCTGTTTGCCTGTAGTCACACTGAGGAGGGTTTTTCTCTCTCTCTCTTCCCAGGCCCATTGCCTGAATTCTCATGTATTGTCCATCTTGCAGATTTCCCTGTTACTGAGAAAAATGTTTTTTTCTACTGACAAGAACATGTGTTCTCTAAACCGGGTTCTGGCAGCAGTATCCCTGCCCAGAGCCCATGGTGCAGAGGCCCGAGACCTTGACTCCCCTTCTGTGATGGACCAGAGGCATTCACTAGTGTCCGATCAGGGGTTGGGAGGCGTTTATTTAGTTCACCACCTGTCTACTGAGACCCTCCATTAGTTAGAAGCTTTCTCCTAGACTTCGGAGAAGCAAAAGCAAAAACAGAACAAAACAAAATAAAACCCAAACCAACAAAAGAAACAAGCAAAAACCAAAGCAAAACAGAAGCTGATAGAAGGGATTATTTGAAGAAGCATGTCCTTGGCATCTGAGCCAATTTCCCATCCCCTCCTCTATCTGTGCTTTTAGCATCGCACGGGTTTTGGGTGGTGGTGTTCGCCAAGTCATATGCATACATATCATACAAAGGGGGGGTCACTGAAATGAAACCCCCGAGGCTGGTGCTATCCTAGATCACAAGATAAGGGTGCCCACACACACACACACACACACACACGCACACACGCACTGCATGCCTACGTGCTAAGTCACCTAAATTGTGTCTGACTCTGAGACCCTGTGGACTGTAGTCCATCAGCTCCTCTGTCCATGGGGTTCTCCAGACAAGAATACTGGAGTGGATTACCATGCCCTCGTCCAGGGGATCGTCCCAACCCAAGGATCGAATCTGCATCTCATGTCTCCTACATTGGCAGGCGGGTTCTAACATGACATTTCCAGACGTGAGATTACATGTAGTCACATTGCCTGCACAGTATTCATAAAACATACAAAATATATGATATTATACATGTTTCAATGCCATTCTCCCTAATTAACCTCCAATTAAAATAAATAAATTTATATTTAAAAAAACATACAAAATCAATGAAAGTTCTGGTGATTTTAAAGTGGCTCAGTATATCAGCTCAGGTCTGCCTTGATGCCTCAGTAATTGCCAGCGTTTACCGTGGGGTGTGTGCTGGGCCATACTGCAGCCCTGATGCCAACAGGGCATCTCATCAGTTTGGGTGTGCCTAAGCACGAGACAATATATCATCGTACTTCTGCATCCCCTTCTGGTGAGGCAGGGATTCCTTCACAGGCAACTTCCCTGGGTGTCCCTCGGACTCAGATAGCTGAATGCTCCTCAGTTGTGATTTGGCAATAATTGCCATTGATGCTGAGGAACGCTGTACAGCGTGAGGTAGAGACTGAAACCTGATAACCAGCTTTGAAAGAAAAAGAAACTATATTATGGTCATGAAAATAAAAATCTACATTTGTATTATTTTTTAAGATTTTACATATAAGTGATATCACATCATACATCATGCAAAGATTAATCTCAGCATATATATATATATCAAATATATATTTGACTTACTTCACTTCATATAATCATCTCTAGGGCCATCCATGTTGCAGAATGTGTAGTATATTGATGGCTGAGTAGCATTCCATTGATTATATGAACTACATCTTTTTTATCTATTCATCTGTTGGTGAAAATTTAGGTTATTTCCATATCTTATCTATTGTGAATAGGGCTTCTATGAAGATAGGGATGCATATATCTTTGTGAATTATAGCTTTGTCAGGGTGTATGCCCTGGAATGGGATGAAAGGGAGAAGCAGATTCTGAGCCCAGCATCACCTGCTCCCCTGAGCTGGTGTCCAGACCTCCATGTCAGATCCTCATAAGGCCTCATTATGGACAGAGGGACCGCCTGGATATTGTAAAACCCTAATTCCAATTGTATGGTGCCTCCAGGGGCTTCCCATCACCCAGAGTAAATGCCAGCTGTTGACAGTGACTTAAAACTCAACATTCAGAAAACTAAGATCATGATATCTGGTCCCATCACTTCATGGCAAATAGATGGGGAAACAGTGACAAGCTTTATTTTGGGGGGCTCCAAAATCACTGCAGATGGTGACTTCAGCCACAAAATTTAAAGATGCTTGCTCCTTGAGGGAAAAGTTATGACCAACCAAGACAGCATATTAAAAAGCAGAGACATTACTTTGCCAACAAAGGTCTGTCTAGTCAAGGCTATGGTTTTTTCCAGTAGTCACATACGGATGTGAGAGTTGGCCTATAAAGAAATCTGAGCACAGAAGAATCAGTGCTTTTGAACTGTGGTGTTGGAGAAGACTCTTGAGAGTCCCTTGGATAGCAAGGAGATCCAGCCAGTCCATCCTAAAGGAAATCAGTCCTGAATATTCATTGGAAGGACTGATGTTGAAGCTGAAACTCCAATACTTTGGCCACCTGATGTGAAGAGCTGATTTATTGGAACAGATCCTGATGCTAGGAAAGATTGAAGGCAGGAGGAGAAGGGGACTATGGAGGATGAGCTGGTTGGATGGCATCACTGACTAAATGGACATGAGTTTGGGTAAACTCCAGGAGCTGGTGATATACAGGGAGGCCTGGCGTGCTGTAGTCCATGGGGTCACAGGGAGTCAGACACGACTGAGTGGCTGAACTGAACTGAACAGTGACCCAGGAGATGGACAGAACCTGCCCCTGCCCGACACTGCTCTGCTGCCCAAGCCTCTCCAGCCGCATCAGCCACACCCACTCCCTGGCTCCCCCTCCCTTCCCACCCTCTGCCTGCTGACCCTCCTTGACGCCCTCGCTTTGGGACGTGTCCACTTACCTCCTGCAGGTCCTCACTCAGTTTAAACCCCTCCCAGTCAAGCCTTTCCCAGATTTCCCATCTCTCCTTTCAGAAGCAGGAAATCAACAGAAACAAACATTACTTAGCATGCAGAGACCCCAGATGATGGCAAAATATGAGTTTCAATCTACAGGGCTACAGTATTTTCTGTTATATTCCTGGCTTTGCCCCCAAGAGGAGCTCCGAGTAATACAATTTAAAGAGAAGGAAAGGAGTGGATTCCTCTGTGTGATGACAAGGTGACTTTCTGGACCATTCCACTGTATGGATTCCAGGTAGATAAACTCTAAATATTTATCTAAACTCTATTTAGATAAACTCTAAATAATTTACTGATCTCCAGTTCTATAGGACTCTGTGCAGAGGTTACTGAGTGGATCAGAGAGCAAGGGACCCAGGCTTTAAGTTTTCGATGCTCATCAGAGGAAGTTAAAATACTCAAGAGAAATCACCCCAAAAGGTATAAGATTAGATGTTACCCATCAATGAAGTAGAGCAAAGCATTCTCTGCAGTATTGATCACATAGTTGAGCTGAAATTAGGTGATGCTTAATCTGATGGATAGGGCTTCCTTGGTGGCTCAGACTGTGAAGAATCGGCCTGCAATGCAAGAGACCCAGGTTTTATCCCTGGGTTAGGAAGATCCACTGGAGAAGAGAAGGCAACACACTCCACTATTATTGCCTGAAAATTCCACAGACAAAGGAGCCTGGCGGGCTATGGTTACAGGTCGCAAAGAGTTAGACATGACTGAGCAACTTTTGCTCACTCACACTCTGATGGATGGTTACAGGAACAAAGGTTGCAAGATTTCCTGTCCATATTCTATTGAACTAAATGCAGTTCAAATTTAAAGTACCTTGATGTTATGTGAAGTTTTTCATAGATAATGCAATATTATGAAGGGTAAAATAGACTGTTTTTAGCTTTGTGTGCACTGTGATTAATGAAAGCTGATTATGACACATTTTTGGCCTCTAAATATAACATAAGATGATAAGTTTTAAAAATAGACTTGATTATTCCTAGGCAGTGGCTGGTGAGGGTAGAAGATGTCTGGAGTTGATTAAATAGTGGTTGGGGTTCTGGGTCACGTGGCAGAGATATAGAGTCAATATACATTTGGATAAATTAAAAATTCTTCCAATATCCTCTGGAATTTTAGCTTCTATATTTGCCAAGCCGTGTGAACAATCCCCTTTATGATCTCCCTTTCACGGTATTAAAAGAACTTAAGTTATTTACAACACCTGTTATATTATTTAGACAATCATTAAATCTTAAATGCATATTAACAATGTATTTTAATTAAAGGATGAAAACAGATGTCACCATTAGCAAATATAATGGGGAGGAAATTACATCTTGTCACTTGTCTTGAAATGCACTCCAGAATGGCTTAGAAAATATGGTACCTAATGATGGCTGACTAATTCATCTACATGGCAAAAGTAGAATCCAGGGAGCTTGTATTCCTCTGCTTTTAAGAAATGGCAAAAAGGAAGCCTTTTTGGAATAAACGTCTTAGTCCTCAGATATTCAATTTAGGCTCTAAAAGTAGGATATTTGCTGGTGCTGCTTTTAGAAATCTAAACTCAACCTAAGTACTCTATACTTTATTTTTCTAAATCCTACTTACATACTACGATCCATTAAAAATAACATTAGATGTCACAGAACAAAAACAGATGCTTTATCTGAATAGTGTTCACTGTTTTCTCTGTATGTTATAAAAGGAGCAAATATTTTATGGAGCGCTTGCTATGTCCATACCTACCTAAGCACTCTGCCTGCATTAGCTGTTTTAATCCTCACAACCCTTTAAGTCGTTAGGCATTATCAACCCCATGTTATAAATGAAAAAGTGAGGTCCTAGAGTGTTAAATAACTTGCCAGGCCACAGAGCTGGTATAAAAGAAAGAGCCCAGGAAAGATTTGCACCCAGGAATTTGGCCCCAGAAGCCCTGGGCTCTGCTATTTTCGCAGGTATTGGTACATACCCATGTTTGCCAGATTCAAAACCAGGTTTGCCTGGGTTCCCACTTCCTGGGGCAATGATCCATTTCCTTCTAGAGTCAGAGGATGGTTGACATGACTTCATTACCCCCTCTCTAGGGATGAGACAGAACATATGACCAGACAAGACAGGAGAGTGACTGGTGGCCAGAGCCTGGCAGCTGGGTAGGTAAGCTCAGCCTTGACCATCAGGAGGATTTGTTCATGGAGACACTCCTTAGAAGTCTGCAGATCAGGGCGTGTGCCCATCTGCCTCCTGTGGCTCTTTGGTTTCTGGGAAACAAAGGCCCTTACATGGTTTTATGGGCCAGTGACTTTAAAAGGAATTATTTTGATCAAATACTACAAATATAAGGTAAATATTTGTCCAAATTACATGTAAAGTTTCCCCTTATATTTTATCATTCAAAAGAACACATAGCAAAACTTGATTAATTCACTGATAAGAAGGGTAAATTCAGTGTGCATAAACTGATCCGACATTAAAAGCAAAAGGGTGGGTCTTTCATCCATCCACTATTTCAGAGCATTAGGGACACGTGATTTGGACAAGCTACCTCTCTCAGTTCCACTACCCTTAATGACAATATTCTTTTCTTAAATATAAGATTTTAGAATCTCCCTTCTCTTTTTCTGTTTGTGTGAATTAGCAATGACCATTTTAGAAAGTGCTGACCAATTTTTCGGATGAAATGATGTGCATTTCCCCAGTGGCTGTATCTTCCGGACTTTTCACAAAACAAGTTATACCAGTAGGTTTCCCTTTCCCTCTGACCTTTGTCTTATAAGATGTCCTTTTTGTCCCTTATTCCTGGGTCTATTGATAGATGATCGAGTCACTCACACTGGTCCCTGCTCTTGCTGCTAAGTCGCTTGTCATGTCCGACTCTGTGTGACCCCATAGACGGCAGCCCCCAGGCTCCTCCATCCCTGGGACACTGGTCCCTGCATGCCAGGAAATACTGCAGGGATAGCTGCTTCCCCAGAACTTCAGCGTGAGGTCCGTTCTTCCCTTGTGTATGATCTGTGTCTACAGGTAATAATATGAGCTCAGTAATAATATGAGTAGTAATAAGAGCTCAGTAATAATATGGGCTCAGTTAAGGTTTACTGAGCTCATGCCACCGGCTATGCCAAGCTCAGCACTTTAACTGGAGGAACTCAGCTAACCCTCCCCAGGGTCATGTCAGGTTGCCACTATTACCACCAGTTCATAGGTGAGAAAACTGAGGAATAGAGAGTTTATGTAAGTGGTTTGTTGGGCTTCCCAGGTGGTGCTAGTGGTAAAGAATCCATCTGCCAGTATAGGAGAAGCAAGAGACTCAGCTTTGAACCCTTGGATGGGAAGATCCCCTGGAGTAGGAAATGGCATCCAACTCAAGTAATCTTGCCTGGAAAATTCCACGGACAGAGGAGCCCAGCAGTCTGCAGTCCATAGGGGTGCAAAGAGCTGGGCACGATTGAGCACACACACAGTCATGGCCAGAGGCTAAGAAACAGAACTAGATTTGACCCTGAGCCGGCTACCCTAGATTTTTCATTCAACTTTTATGTTGAATCTGAAGAGCATCTAGTTCTGGACTGAAGTTGGTTTATCTTTTGCTTCTGTACCCTAGTAAAACATAGCCAGTCTGGGGAAGATGGTCAAGAGGCAGCAAAGGCAAGGCTGATGGCATAGTGCCTTCCGGGAGATGCAGGCATGAGGGGGTTGCTCAGCACTGTGACTTTATCATATGTGTGGACACAACCTTCTTCTAAACGGTTCCCACATGTGGTTTGGCCTTTCTGTCTCAGATGGATTAGTATCAAATGACATGATACAGAGAAGTCCACATGGAATTAATTTAATATTGATCAATTATATTTTTATCACATAGATGGCACCAACATTACCTATTAGACCATTTTCTTCAAGAAAACCTAACTTCCTTCCTGGTTAACTTTATGGTACTTTGTGGCTTCTCTTCCTCCTCTCGCTTGACTTTCTTCTCGTGGGCTGTGCTGTGAATGAGTAACCTGTTCCTCAAAGTATTAAAATGATCCCTTCTTGAGCCTACGTTCAGGTTGAGGCCTCTGGTGCATCTCAAGTGTTAGAAGCAGTAATCATATCCGGTCATTTGAAATCAATAGTTCTAGGATCTAAGACACAATTTCTACACAGGCAGGGTCTCAACGTGCAGGAGTCCAGGCAGAGTGTGTCTTGGCAGATGAAGTGGGACAAAAATTGAGAAGTGTGCAAGGGGGCCTCTGTGTCCTGAGATGCTCGCTTAATGCTCACTCAGGAGTGGCGTCCTGTGGTAAAGTGAAAACAGAATTAAAAATAAATGCTTGACTGAAGTAATGGACTATGAAACACTCGCAGCTAATCATCAGCTCTGCTTTACTTCTCCTAAGTGTCATTTCTCGGTGCTTTCAGAGCCCCGTGGGATGCTGATTGGATAAGCTACATCTTCAAGAGTTCTCTGCCAAACCAAACCAAACAAACAACAAACAAAAATGAACGACAGTTCTTAATACATAATTTCTATCAGGGCAGTAGAAAGAGGTCCTCCAAAAAAGAGCAGAAACTGAACCACTTTGTACATTGCTCTTTTACTCTTTTTCAGCTGCCTCTGAAAATGCATATTTTTCTAATAAGTTACACCTCCTGCTGATTGATATGGTTTGATTGAACATATTAGGTGCTTTCAAGAAAAGCAGTTTCAATTACGAAGAATTCTATGTGAAAGTAAGAATCTTTAGCGCCATCTGCTGGACATTGACAATAACTAAAAAGTATGGGGCTTCCCTTGTGGCTCAATTGGTAAAGAATCTGCCTGCAATATGGGAGCCGTGGGTTCGATCCCTAGGGCAGGAAGATCCCCTGGCGAAGGGAAAGGCAATCCAACTCCAGTATTCTTGCCTGGAGAATCCTGCGGACAGAGGAGCCTGGCGGGCTACAGCCCAAGCAGTCGCAAAGAGTTAGACACGACTGCGTGACTGGGCATACATACATGCGTACTCATTTTCAAGACTAAATATGCTCCTAAATGCAAACTGAAAAATAGTCTTTTCACCGTAGTGATTTATTTGAAACTGAGAGTTGCTCAGTCGTGTCCGACTCTTCGCGACCCCATGGAATATATAGGCCATGGAATTCTCCAGGCCAGAATACTGGAATGGGTAGCCTTTCCCTCCTATAGGGAATCTTCCCAACGCAGGGCTCCTACTCAAGTCTCCCGCATTGTAGGCTGATTCTTTATCAGCTGAGCCACAACGGAAGCCCAAGAATAGTGGAGTGGGTAGCCCTGTCCTCCAGCCCATCTTCCCGACACAAAATGGAACAGGGTTCTCCTGCATTGCAGGTGGATTCTTTACCAATGGAGCTATCAGGGAATTATTCAATAATGTCTGAAGTATAATTTTGAATTACTGAAATGTTGAGAATATAAATAGTTATTATATTTATATGAATGTATTATAGACACATTTTCTATATAATAACATTGCTATTGCAATCTTTCTCGGACAGTAAAGTTTTTTTTAAACAGACTTTAATATTTTTTCAAGTTCAGTTCAGTCGCTTAGTTGTGTCAGACTCTTTGCAGCCCCATGGACTGCAGCACGCCAGGCCTCCCTATCCATCAACAACTCCTGGAGTTTAATCAAACTCATGTCCATCGAGTCTGTGATGCCATCCAACCATCTCATCCTCTGTTGTCCCCTTCTCCTCCCACCTTCAATCTTTCCCAGCATCAGGGTATTTTCAAATGAGTCAGTTCTTCACAACAGGTGGCCAAAGTATTGGAGTTTCAGCTTCAAATATCAGTCCTTCCAAAGAACACCCAGGACTGATTTCCTTTAGGATGGACTGGTTGGATTTCCTTGCAGTCCAAGGTACTCTCAAGAGTCTTCTCCAACACCACAGTTCAAGAGCATCAGTTCTTTGGAGCTCAGCTTTCTTTATAGTCCAACTCTTACATCCATACATGACCACTGGAAAAACCGTAGCTTTGACAAGACGGGCCATAGGAGGCAAAGTAATGTATCTGCTTTTTAATAAGCTGCCTAGTTTGGTCGTAGTTTTCTTCCAAGGAACAAGCACCTTTTAATTTTATGGCTGCAGTCATCATCTGCAGTGATTTTGGAGCCCCTGAAAATAAAGTCTCACACTGTTTCCATTGTTTCTCCATCTATTTACCATGAAGTATTGGGACCAGATGCCATGATCTTACTTTTCTGAATGTTGAGCTTTAAGCCAACTTTTTCACTCTCCTCTTTCATTTTCATCAAGAGGCTCTTTAGTTCTTCACTTTCTGCCATAAGGGTGGTGTCATCTGCATATCTGAGGTTACTGATATTTCTCCTGGAAATCTTGATTCCAGCTTGTGCTTCATCCAGCCCAGTGTTTCTCATGATGTACTCTCCATCTAAGTTAAATAAGCAGTGTGGCAATATACAGGCTTGATGTACTCCTTTCCCAATTTGGAACCAGTCTGTTGTTACATGTCCAATTCAAACCATTGCTTTTTGACATGGATACAGATTTCTTAGGAGGCAGGTTAGGTGGTCTGGTATTCCTGACTCTTAAAAAATTTCCCATAGTTTGTTGTGATCCATACAGTTAAAGGCGTTGGCATGGTCAATAAAGCAGGAGTAGATGTTTTTCTCTCACTTTCTCGATGATCCAACAGATGTTGGCAATTTGATCTCTGGTTCCTCTGCCTTTTCTAAATCCAGCTTGAACATCTGGAAGTTCACGGTTCACATATTACTAAAGCCTGGCTTGGAGAATTTTGAGCATTACATTGCTAGCGTGCTAGATGAGTGCAGTTGTGCGGTAGTTTGGGCATTCTTTGGCACTGCCTTTCTTTGAGATTGAAATGAAAGCTGACCTTTTCCAGTCCTGTGGCCACTGCTGAGTTTCCAAATTTGCTGGCATATTGAGTGCAACACTTTCACAGCATCATCTTTCAGGATTTGAAATGACTCAACTGGAATTCCATCACCTCCATTAGCTTTGTTCGCAGTGATGCTTCCTAAGGCCCACTTGACTTCACATTCCAGGATGTCTGGTTCTAGATGAGTGATCACACCATCATGATTATCTGAGTCATGAAGGTCTTTTTTGTATAGTTCTTCTGTATATGCTTGCCACCTCTTCTTAATATCTTCTGCTTCTGTTAGGTCCATACAATTTCTGTCCTTTATTGTGCCCATCTTTGCGTGAAATGTTCCCTTGGTATCTCTAATTTTCTTGAAAAGATCTCTAGTCTTTCCCATTCTGTTGTTTTCCTCTGTTTCTTTGCATTAATCACTGAGGAAGTCTTTCTTATCTCTCCTTGCTATTCTTTGGAACTCTGCATTCAAATGGGTATAGCTTTCCTCTTTTCCTTTGCCTTTCACTTCTCTTCTTTTTATGGCTATTTGTAAGGTCTCCCCAGATAACCATTTGCCTTTTTGCATTTCTGTTTCTTGGGGATGGTCTTGATCACTGCCTCCTGTACAATGTCACGAACCTCCGTCCATAGTTCATCAGGCACTCTATCAAATCTAGTCCCTTAAATCTATTTCTCACTTCCACTGTATAGTCATAAGAGGTTTGATTTGTTTATACCTGAACAAAGCTAGTGGAGGTGATGGAATTCCAGTTGAGCTGTTTCAAATCCTGAAAGATGATGCGGCGAAAGTGCTGCACTCAATATGCCAGCAAGTTTGGAAAACTCAGCAGTGGCCACAGGACTGGAAAAGGTCACTTTTCATTCCAATTCAAAGAAAGGCAATGCCAAAGAATGCTCAAACTACTGCACAATTGCACTCATCTCACATGCTAGTAAAGTAATGCTCAAAATTTTCCAAGCCAGACTTCACCAATACGTGAACTGTGAACTCCCTGATGTTCAAGCTGGTTTTAGAAAAGGCAGAGGAACCAGAGATCAAATTGCCAACATCCGCTGGATCATGGAAAAAGCAAGAGAGTTCCAGAAAAACATCTATTTCTGCTTTATTGACTATGCCAAAGCCTTTGACTGTGTGGATCACAATAAACTGTGGAAAATTCTGAAAGAGATGGGAATACCAGACAACTTAACCTACCTCTTGAGAAATCTGTATGCAGGTCAGGAAGCAACAGTTAGAACTGGACATGGAACAACAGACTGGTTCCAAATAGGAAAAGGAGTACGTCAGGGCTGTATATTGTCACCCTGCTTATTTAACTTATATGCAGAGTACATCATGAGAAACGCTGGACTGGAAGAAGCACATGCTGGAATCAAGATTGCCGGGAGAAATATCAATAACCTCAGATAGGCAGATGACACCACCCTTATGGCAGAAAGTGAAGAGGAGCTAAAAAGCCTCTTGATGAAAGTGAAAGAGGAGAGTGAAAAAGTTGGCTTAAAGCTCAACATTCGGAAAACGAAGATCATGGCATCCGGTCCCATCACTTCATGGGAAATAGATGGGGAAACAGTAGAAACAGTGTCAGACTTAATTTTTGGGGGCTCCAAAATCACTGCAGATGGTGACTGCAGCCATGAAATTAAAAGACGCTTACTCCTTGGAAGAAAAGTTATGACCAACCTAGATAGTATATTCAAAAGCAGAGACATTACTTTGCCAACTAACGTCCGCCTAGACAAGGCTATGGTTTTCCCAGTGGTCATGTATGGATGTGAGAGTTGGACTGTGAAGAAGGCTGAGCACCGAAGAATTGATGCTTGTGAAGTGTGATGTTGGAGAAGCCTCTTGAGAGTCCCTTGGACTGCAAGGAGATCCAACTAGTCCGTTCTGAAGGAGATCAGCCCTGGGATTTCTTTGGAAGGAATGATGCTAAAGCTGAAACTCCAATACTTTGGCCACCTCATGAGAAGAGTTGACTCATTGGAAAAGACTCTGATGCTGGGAGGGATTGGGGGCAGGAGGAGAAGGGGACGATCGAGGATGCGATGGCTGGATGGCATCACTGACTCGATGGACATGAATCTGAGTGAACTCCAGGAGATGGTGATGGACAGGGAGGCCTGGCGTGCTGCGATTCATGGGGTCACAAAGAGTCGGACACGACGACTGAACTAAACTGAACTGAACTGAATGGTCTAGTGGTTTTCCCTAGTTTCCTCAGTTTAAGTCTGAATTTGGCAATAAGGAGTCCATGATCTGAGCCACCGCCAGCTCCTGGTCTTGTTTTTGCTGACTGTATAGAGCTTCTCCATCTTTGGCTGCAAAGAATATAATAAATCTGATTTCCATATTGACCATATGGTGATGTCCATGTGTAGAGTCTTCTCTTGCATTGTTGGAAGGGGGTGTTTGCTATGACCAGTGTGTTCTCTTGGCAAAACTCTGTTAGCCTCTGTTAATATTTTTAGATTTTTTTTAACAGAAATTATAGGTTGACAACAAAACCAGGGGGGAGGTGCAGAGATTTCCCAAGGACCCTCTGCGCCGACACATGTACTGCCACCTACCAGGTGCTTTTGTTACAACTGATGACTTTCCAGCGTCAAATCAGTAACATCCAGAGTCCATAGTTTACCTTAGGATTCACCCTTGATGTGGTACATCCTGTGGTTTGGACAAGTATATGATGACACCTATCCATCTTTATAATATGCAAAGTAATTTGGCTGCCCCAAAAGTCCTCTTTGCTCTGCCTATTCATCCTCCCCTCCCCACAACATCTACTATGATTATTTTTAAAATCTATGAATCCTAATGTGTGCATATCTGTCATTCATAAATCTGTTAAGCTTTAAACAGTGGTGGATATCACATTAACTTAGATAACACAATATTTATATTTTCAGCATAACTTCACACAGGCCATACCCCAAATTTTGTATTTATAATTGAAATTTAATAATGTGATGAAGATTATTTTAACATGTGATATGAAATATATTTGAAAAATGCCTTCATTTTATTATTTAGCTTTAATGTAGGATCTCTACTTATATTAGAGTCCTCAGATAATCAGGATCACCTGGGTTGATTAAAAAGGCAGGTGATGCACCCCACACCTATTGACTCAGAAACACCTGAGGTCCAGGTGCATTTTAATAAGCTCCTTGAATACTTTTGGTGTTATGTTTGAGAACACCTGGGACATCCCTCACAGATTGGTACTTTTCCATTCCTTCAGCCGTATTCAGATAGATGCCAAAGACAGGAAGGTGTAGTGGAAATGCCGGACCTAATTATCACAAACCAGTTTCAGGACCTTGCCTAGATTTTCCCGTTTTATAATGAGAAGCTTATCCCCAGAGAACTTCAAGGTCCCTCCTATGTCTCTATTTTCATAAATATTTACACTGAAAACAAGTTTTGGAATCTTTTCTTTATCTTTTCTCACTCTGAGAATGAGGTTCATATGACTCCAAAGTTGTGAACCCCAAGTCCTAGCAAAGAAACAAGGGTGTTGATTCAGATTTGTACAATTGGATTTCTTAAGTGTCAAGAACTACTGAAGTAAGTAGAAAACAAAGATGAAATGTAGAGTAGTTCAAACTTGTGTCAAAAGAAAGCTAACGTGGTGATATAGAGAAAGAGCATATAGTATTCCTACATACCAGTGAAAAATTAACCTAAGGAAACATGGATTAACAAAACATTGAGAATTAAAGGTTTATAATACTTGGTAAGGGTTCAGGTTGCAAAAGACAGCTCAAGGCTGCAAGGAAAATACACTGCTGCAGAGGTGATCTCACGTGAATTATATGAATTTGCAATCACAATCATTTCCTTCTGAAGAATATTATATATATATATATAAACACCTGCAAATAACTTGTTACACTATATATGTTTTATATAATCTGAAAACATTGCAAAAATACATTTATATATTTTAACTAAGACTAGTTATTCCTCTAAGTAACAAAAACTACTTAATTTAATCAAGAATAATAACAAATCATAAACCTTTCTTAATTTTGTGACTAGAGCCTAGAAATTTACATTTTTAAAATAAATTGTTTTATTCTAATGATCGAATTGCATTACATTTTTTTTTCAGATTTCAGCATGATGTCTTCTTTTAATTGAAGTAGAGTTGATTTATAATATTATGTTTATTTATAGGTAGCTCAGTTGGTAAAGAAACTGCCTGCAATGTAGGAGACCAGGGTTTGATCCCTGGGTCGGGAAGATCCCCTGGAGAAGAAAATTGCAACCCACTCCAGTGTTCTTATCTGGAAAATCTCATGGACAGAGGAGCCTGGTGGGCTACAGTTCATGAGATTGCAAGGGTCAGACATGACTTAGCAACTAAACCCATATTATAACTCAGGGGAACAGCGTAGTGACTCAATATTTTTATAGATTGTACTCCATTTCAAGTTACTACAAAACAGTGGCTGTATTTCTCTCTGCTGCACAATATATCCTTGCAGGGCATTCACTTTACACTTACGTTTGTGCCTC
Organism: Capra hircus; assembly: GCF_001704415.2. Taxonomy (NCBI): domain Eukaryota; kingdom Metazoa; phylum Chordata; class Mammalia; order Artiodactyla; family Bovidae; genus Capra; species Capra hircus. The sequence goes on from NC_030821.1 coordinate 92,991,761, forward strand.
TTCATCCTGGCCCTCCCCTGCCCTCCCCACCTCTCTCTCCCCACTGGTTTGTTCTCTATATCTGTGGACCTACTTCTGGTTTTTTAATATTCATTCAGTGTTTTATGTTTCAGATTCCAAATATCAGTGATATCATACAGTATTTGTCTTCCTCTGACATTTCACTAAGCGTAATACTCTCTAGGTCCATCTACTTTGTTGAAAATGGCAGAATTTAATTCTTTTTCATACCTAATGTTTCACTAGATAAATATGGATAGATTAAAAGTGATATATTACATATCCTTGTTTTTGCCCATTCACCTCCTGATAGACAGTTAGGTTACCTCCATATTTTGGCTATTGTAAATAGTGCTGTTATGAGCACTGGGGTACATGCACCTTTCCAAATTAGTGCTTTTGTATTTTTCCAATATGTATACTGAGGAGTGGGATTGCTAGATCATGCGATAGTTCTATCTCTAATTTTCTGAGAAACCTCCATACTGTTTTGGACACTGCAGGCACCAATTCACCTTTCTACCAACAGTGTACATTAGGCTTTGAAGATTTTTTTTAAAAAAATAGTAATCTCTAATGTAGGGAGGATGATTTCCATGCACAATAGAAAAGACCCATTTTCTGATATTTATCAAAAAGCCTTAAATAAAGTAATAAAATAAAGGAACCTTATACTTTCTGATGTTGTTCTACTTTGTCCTCTTTGTACCCCCAGGGAGGTAAGCAATGCCCATTGTGCAGTTGCAGCTGAGTAAATGTTTGTTGCATTGCTGTTTGTAAGATTCTACTGTGTTTCATAACTAGGGCCTGATGCAAGGGCAGCTATAAGATATATGGAAGAGTTTGTGAGAGACACTGATAGTAAGTAGAAAAGTGGGAAAGAGGCAGAATCACCTTGGATCTCAGGAAGGGGAATGGACTCTCTTAGAAATGATACTTCAGTTGCTAACCAGTGTAATTGGTTCAATTCTTTAAGGGAGGTCACTCAAAGAGTGTGAACCAAAGTGGCCAGAGCCTCTCTAAAACTTGATGAAATAACCCAGGCTAAGAACGGTGAAGGTCCTCATCACAGGCGGTAGGTTTGGGCTGTGCATCTCATCCACAGAAGCAAGGTTGGATGTGTGTTCATCTGATTGTATGTGTCTGGTATCTGAGTCTGAGTTTTGCCTTGACTTGCCAGAGAAGGCGATGGCAGCCCACTCCAGTACTCTTGCCTGGAGAGTCCCATGGACAGAGGAGCCTGGTAGGCTGTAGTCCATGGGGTCACAAAGAGTCGGATACCATTGAGTGACTTCCCTTTCACTTTTCACTTTCATGCATTGGAGAAGGAAATGGCAACCCACTCCAGTGTTCTTGCCTGGAGAATCCCAGGGATGGGGGAGCCTGGTGGGCTGCCGTCTATGGGGTGGCACGACTGAAGTGACTTAGCAGCAGCAGCAGCAGCAGCAGCAGCCATTCTTGCAACTTGTTTGCTAGAGGAAATGTACTGGACAGACAGAGCTGCATGCCTGTGTATGAGAGTTTCTCGGGGGGCTGTGCTCTATGCTTAGTTGCTCGGTTGTGTCTGACTCTTTGTGGCTGGGGGGCTCAGTGTGGCACCTCAGCTGAGGAGTTGGGTCTCCAGCCTGAGCCCCTTGGGCCGTGGCTTTCTGATTCCACAGCTTCCTGGCTGAGGAATTTTGAATTGTTGGTTTTGTGCTTTAGCTCTGGGGATCATCCTTGAAGATCCGGCCAAGAACCGCTTCTTTCCCCCTTTCAACAATTTTGGAGCACCAAATTCTATTACCTAAACTTTTTGCTTAAAAGACTGGCATGTTTGTTATTTTCAATGTTTTCAAATCAACTCTCATACAGGCACCGTTACTTCCAAGCATCATTTAAAAGAAAAAATCAGTCCCCACTGAAATGTAGTGGAAGTTTCCTGCCCCTCTGTTACAGAGTATAATCAAAAAGACAGTTTCATGAAAAAGTGGATAATTGTGCTTTAGGGTCAAGAAACCATTTTTAACTGCACCTGTGTTTTGACTTCATGGACAGTTGTGTATGATGATTGGAACTGTCATTTACTAGAACACACACATCTGCATGCTTGTTTGCTGATACACAAAGAATCTCAAAGGTGATTTGATTTAAACTCCATTTCTGAGACATTTGGGAACACTCATAATTATTTTATTATTATCTTAGCATGCTCTCCTATTTCTTTGTGTAAGTACTCCTATTAACTCCACCATGAGCTAGATTTTTATTATTTCGGAGAATAGTCCAAGTTCTAAATCATCTAAGAAAATATTCTTGACCGGCTAAGCCAAATAAATCTCCCTGATTATTTCACCCAGAATTATTACTCCCTACTGAACAATTTATTTGCATTCTTCATCACTTGGAATATATTGCCATAACTGCTAATTTATGTTTACATATAACTTACTTCCTAGGTATAAGGAACGTTCCTTGGAGTGAAGCACAAGGAATGCTCTTTAGAGTTGAGATTCGTGTGAGTTTGCTGTTAAAAATTTCTAAAGCAAGCCTTCAGCATATCAGGCTAGCAGATGTTTAATTTCAGTCACTACTGGGACTCCCTCCTGGACATCCCCCAGGTCTTCTGGAGGCACTTAACCAATCCAGCATTCTCAGAAGAACTCTCCTGACTGCATCTGCCCTGTCACAATTTGCATAGGTCCTTGCAGGTACCCTGTGGTATGTGTTCTGTGCCAAGGATTGGAAGGAAACAAAGACCATGCTTGCTGTTCTCAGTACCCCACCCCCTTCCTGCCTCATGTATGTTCCAAAATAGTTCTCCATCTCAGAGCTACATGCAAACTGCTCTCACCTTTCTTCAAGACCTGTAACCTTGGTTTTTGAAACTTCAAAGTCGTGGTTTCCATCTCCTCTTACTCCAGGAAAATCTAGCCTAGACTTTGCAAAGCAAAGCCAGGAAGAAATGAGGGACTGTGGTCTTCTAGCTTCTGGTGACTTTGGGGTTGGAGGATGGGACAAAAGAAGTAAATTAGGCACCGTGTTGACTACAAAGGTCCCTCTTCATCCCACCATCACCAGCACTCAGCATCTCCAGTTATCTATAGTAAGGGATCGACATATATGCATTAACTGGTAAAGATGTTATTAATAACTTCCTGTTTAAACAATTTATTTTGCATTATAGGATGATACTTATATTTAAGATGTACAGAGAATAATATTTAGTTTTTTTAGGCGTTTGCCATTATTTCCTTCAAATACGTGTCGTTACTCATCCAAACAGTTTGCTTATAAATGAAATCTTGGAGTTTCTTGAATTGAATGAAGAGATAATAAAATAATGCAATGATTATGAGATAGTGAAACAATGGAAAAATTACATCCAGGGAGAAAGCCAAGGTTTCTATCAGTGCTTTTCTTCTGATAGCATTGTGTATTTTAGAATACTCTCTATTTCCTTCATAGAAAATTTAAGTCAGAGATCTGTGATCATATAGTTTGTCAGTCTTGCTAATCAATAAGAATACTGTGTTAATTTTAAAAGTGAAAAGTACAAATAAATTTCACAAAAGATTCTACATTTGTGTGCCTGCCTTTACTGAAATAGCGTATAATCAAATATGAATTTCCATGTATTATTCATAATAGAATACTGTCACATATTTGATATGGATTAAAGCATTAAAACGTCAGATACAAAAAATAAATATACTGTTTACAGTTTCACTCCCCGTATCCTGATTCCAGCAGCATCTGAGGACAGCGTCTTGATGGTGAGCGGTGTGAGCAACATGAGGGGAAGAGAAGGGCACTGAGGTCGGTTTGTGAGAGAGAGTTTTCTAGAGCATTTCAGAGGGTTATGGAATAAGGAGATTTCAAAGAAGTCGAAATTGTGAAGGCTGCTTCTGCCTGTCCCCTCCTCAGTTCAGTTCAGTCGCTCAGTCATGTTCAACTCTTTGCAGCCTCTCCCCTCCTGCTTTCCTTTTATAATTTCTACTGGCAAAAGCAAGGAGTCCTCTAGGAAATAACTTGGAGAGGATGATGAGGACTTGGGCCAGGCTTTTTCTTTCAGGGCACAATAAGGGAGTCCTATCTGTAAGTAGAGGAAGAAGCCCAGGAAGAAAGAGACGTGAAGTCGTGGCCTGAGTTCTGTGCTGAGAAACAGCGGGATCTTTCTTCTTTGGTTCTGCTCTCTGTGATAGCGTACGAACCAGTTGTAGAAACAGGGCCTATTGCTGAAACCAAGAAGGAATTTTAAATGCACATGAGAAGAGGATTCAGATGCATACTTGCCACCAAGATGTGGCATCCAGAAGGGTGTGAGTCCTGGTAGGGGCTGTAGTGATGGCTGTCGGGGGCACATGGGTACATCCTTCTGGGAGAAGAGTTCTGTTCCCTGCTGGCTCTTGTCCTGAGAAACTACTCTGTGGGCTGAAATTTTCCTCACTTTTGGCAAGACTGGAAGGGCATGCCCCTCTAAGGCATCCCGTGGAGAAAGTACGAACCTGGAGACTTCACCCTTAGACCCCAGTTAAGAAGCCTCATCATGCCAACCCTTTGCTGTGGCCTCTGGGCCTCGTTGGAACACAGTGCTCGTCTCCTAAGGGTTATTGTGACTTAGACTGTGGGGTCTCCCGAAGCCACGGCAGCACTTAGGAGACGAGCACTGAGTTGCCAGGTCTCAAAAATAGCATTTTGAGTTTTACAGAAGGACACAGTCACTGGAAGTCAATTTGGGGAATAAATACCATAAAGGAGCTGAGAGATGAGTGGAAGCATAATTGAGCAGGAGTAGAGACTCTGTAGACACTGAGCTGAGCTTATCAGCATAGCTTTTGCTTTGCCATAGTCAGTTTTGTTCATGTGCTTTCAATTACTAATGGTCGAAAGTGGACATTCACTGCCAGCGAACACTTTGCTGAGACCAGAAATGCTTCCCTTTGCGAGTTGGATTGCATTTATTCTCACGTTTTTGTAAGCTTGATATAAAATCTGAAGTATGCCATCATTCATGCATCTGCCCTTAATTTTTTATAAGTCTACACTCCATCTACAGATATTACAATATAGGCTATATTCCCCACATGGTACAATACACACTTGAAGTCCATCTTACAGCCAGTAGTTTGTACCCCCCACTCCCCTGCCCCATACCACGCCCCTAAACTGGTAAACACTAGCTTTTTCTCTAGATCTGTGAGTCTGATTCTTTTATGTCATATTCACTAGACTGATGTATTTCTTAGATTCTACATATAAGTGATCAGCATACAATATTTGTCTTTATCTGTCTGATTTCTTCTTGGTCCCACCACTTGGCTTGCAAGACCTTAGCTCCCTGACCAGGGATTGAACTGGGGCCCTGGCTATGAGAGCGTCAAGCCTTAACCTCTGGACTGCCAAGAAATCTCCTGAGAGACATATTCACTTAGCATAATATCCTCCAGGTCCATCCATGTTGCTGCAAATGGTGACTTTTCATTCTTTATATGATTGAGTAATATTCCATTATATATATATATATATATATACACACACACACACACACACACACACACACATACACCACAGATGTTGTATAAATGTATATATATATATATATATATATATATTTATATATCTCTAGTCCCCTGATGATGGATATGTAGATTGCTTCTGTGTCTGGCTATTGTAAACAGTGCTGTTATGAACATCAGGGTGCATGTATCTTTTAAAATTAGTATATTTTTTTCAGATGTATGCCCAGAAGTGGGATTGGCAAACAATGGTTAGCTCTATTTTTATTTTATTTTATTTTTTTAGAACTTTCCATACCTTTTTCCACAGTGGCTGCACCAATGTACATTCCCACCAAAAGCGTACAAGGGTTCCCTTTTCTCCATATCCTTGCCAGTGGTTTTCATCTGAGTTCTTTTTGATAGTCGCCATTCTGACAGATATGAGGTGGTATCTCATTGTGGTTTTGATTTACATTTCCCTGATGGTTAGCCATGTTGAGCATCTTTTCAAGTGCCTGTTAGTCACCTGAATGTCTGCTTTGGGAAAATGTCTATTCAGTTTTTCTGCCCATTCTATAATTGGGTTGGTTGTTTGTTTGATGTTGAGTTCTGTGAGCTGTTTATATATATTGAATATTAACCCTTTAACAGTTATATCATTTAGAAATATCTTCTCCCATTCAGTAGGTTGTCTTTTCATTTTATTCAAGGTTTCCTTTGTTGTGCAGAGGCTTTTAATTTTCATTAGATCTCATTTGCTTCGTTTTGCTTTTATTTCCTTTACTTTGGGAGATGGACCAAAAAAAATAAAAAATACTGCTTTGATTTATATCAAAGAGTGTCTACCTAGGTTTTCCTCTGATTTTTATAGTATCTGGTCTTAAATCACTAAACCATTTTGAATTTATTTTTTTATATGTTGTTAGAGGATGTTTTATTTTAATTATTTTACTAAAGCATGCAGATTTAGAAAGATATATTCAGATAGAAAATAAAAGCAAAGTCCCAAACAAAAAATTAGTTTCCTCATCAATAAAACAGGAATAATACTGTATACTTCATAAAAAGTCATTATGTGGTTAAACATATGCATTTCTTCTTAAAATTATATTCCATACTTGGTAAATTCTTTTGTAGATTTTAATGCTCTCAAATACATTCACTTTTTCAATTCTTTAACAGCAGTCATTTGTTAGCCAGTGATACCTAATGAGAAATAAATTTCCTTCTTTTTAACATAAAATATTTCACAACTACAAGCGTATTATGTTACACATAAGTAGAACAAAAAGAAAAAGAACAAAACATACATCATGCATTTGCTATGCTGCTTAAGAAAAACACATTTCCATTTACTTTGGGGGCCCAGATTTGGAAAAATTTTATATCTCCTTGAAAAAATATGTATTTCTTAAATATATTTATTGCACTCAACAAGTTAAAACAAGTTTACTGGACACATGTATAGATATACACAAATGAACTTGTTCAAACCTCCCCGTCACTGTTTATTTTTGATCTGTCAACTACATAGATAGAGGTGTGTAAAAATATTCTACTGTGATGGTAGAATTCTCTGTCCTATTAGTTTTATCAGTTTTTGTTTTATATGTTTTGTGCAGAGAAGTTTAGAATTACCACATACACATGAAATGAACACTATCTTAAGTAATGCTTTTTGTCTTACATATATTTTTCCATATTTTTACTCAAAACATTCTGTGCTTTTATTTTACAGTTTGAGTGTTTCTTATCTAGGACTCATTTAGCTGAATTTTTAAAATCTAATATTATGAACTTTTAATAATGCTGCAGTCTGCAATTACTGTGACTCTTGATAGGCTGAATTGTCTCTACTATCACATGCTGTATTCTGGATGCTGTGTTTGTTTGTTTCAATTATCTTCCTTGTATTGACCTTTTTCTCATTTCCTGTTTTATCCTCTCCTGGTTTGAATATTATACATTCTACTTCAATTATTTTTGGTGGCTACCTAACTAAAATTTTATTTTCAGTCATTGTCATTCAGTCACTAAGTCGTGTTCGACTTTTTGAGACCCCATGGACTGCAGAACAACAGGACTCCCTGTCCCTCGCTATCTCCCAGAGTTTGCCCAATATCATGTCCATTGAATCAGTGATGCTATCAAACCATCTTATTCTTTGCCACCCTCTTCTCCTTTTGCCTTCTATCTTTCCCAGCATCAAGGTCTTTTCCAATGAGCTGGCTTTTCACATCAGGTGGCCAAAATATTGGAGCTTCAGCATCAGCCCTTCCAATGAGTATTCAAGGTTGATTTCCTTTAGGATTGGCTGGTTTGATCTCCTTGCAGTCCAAGGGACACTTAGGAGTCTTATCCAGCACCGCAATTCAAAGCCATCAAGTCATCGGCACTCAACCTTCTTTATGGTCTAACTCTCACTTCTGTACGTGACTACTGGAAAGACCATAGCTTTGACTATATGGACCTTTGTCAGCAAAGTGATGTCTTTGCTTCTTAATAACCCATCTAGGCTATTTCCAGTTACATGTACAAAAGTTAAAACTGAAGTTCTTGGTCACAGAGCCTCTGTCTTTGTTTCTAGGGAAGTCATTGGTTTCAGAGCTATATTGTATCAGAATTACTGCTCCTATTTCCTGTTTCTCATTTAAGGATCTCCATTTATCTGCTAAGCTCAGACATAAATTCAAGCATAAAGTTATCCTTTTAAATATTTTATCCAGCATTTCTAGCATTTTGTGGTAGTATTTGATGGATATTTAGCCTTCAGTATAAACTTCTTTATTAATTGTGAGTTTTACTTTTTTCTCAAAATGACATATATATATATACACATATAAGTATATGTGATATTTCCATTTGTAAGATGTATGCTTTTACTATCTGACTGAACTGTGCATTTATAAACCATTTGCCACTTGGTAGAAGACATGTATCATGTCCAGAAACACTAGTAATATATGGAAGAAATAGTATGAAGTAGTTTTTGAGGGACTGAAGGAAATGCTGTGAAATTGCAGTACAGGAGTTTTCATTTCAGTGGTCAGTGCTCTGCACAAATATATTTTACAAAGCTTCTTTGAAACAGATCTATTTTTGATTGCACCCAATAGGACAGATAAAAGGCTTTTGTGTTTGAATTTTTTTTAATTTACTTATATTTTAAATATTTATTTTATTTTTTAAAATTATGAAAGTATGATAACACATATTTTCATAATTTACAGGAGACTTGGAAAATACAGAACAAGGTTACATATAGTTCCACTATGAATTACAATTATTTTTAAGTAAAGTAAGATTTTCAGCTGGAGTTTCAATATCAAACTTTCAAAGATTAATAGAATGAATATACAAAAATGAAAAGCACCATGAACCAATTCAACATGATTAAATGTATACAATTTTCATACAACAGCAGAATACAGATTTTATTCAAGTCCCCATAGACTATAAAAAAAGAGATACTAGAATATATATGAGGACATAAAACAAGCTGCAAAACATTCATAGTCTAAAGGTATTGAAATCATAGAGTTTATTCTCTTATTGCTATGGAATTATGCTAGAAATCAACATATCAATATAAAAATATATTTGAAGAAAAGCGTGATGTGATATTTACCAACAGAGATCTTTGACTTAGCCATCAGAAGCCTCAATAAAGTTAGAAAATTGAGAAAACATGTATTTGAAAATTAAATGTCCAATATTAAATAATAGGTGTACCTTAGAAGCCATAACAAAGAAAATTAAAAATATATATAACAGAATAAAAATGAAAAAATGTTTCATCGGAATTTGTTATATGCAGCTGAAGCTGCTCAGTGCAGCCAAATAAAACTTGAAATCTTGAGTAAAGTATGATAACAAATAACAGACACTAGGATAAAATTTTGTGAAATCTGAAAAAAAACTATATTTAACAATACTGTATCTCATGTCAATTTTCTGTTTATTTTTATTTTTAATTTATTTTATTTTTTTACAACATAATATATCTTTCTCAGAATTTGATTAGAAGTTTCAAACCTCATTCAAATTATTTTTTAAATCACTGAAATGATAAGCTTTCTAGAGTTTTAGCAGTAATACTAGATGCCAGAATAAATGGAGCTATATCAGTGTTTTGAGTGAGTGTAAATTAGAAATCTAGCTTTCTGTTCATATTTAGTCAACATATAAAACTAATATGTCATGAATTTTTTGGCTAAGCAATAGTTTGTTTTCTAAAGTATATATATTATAAATACTATACCCAGACAAGTTTTCCTACAATGCTTAATATACTTGTACTTCTTGTGAAAGAACAACAACAAAAAGATGGACAAATTGGGGCACATAAACTAAATGAAATGGGAACACAGAATATGAAATAATAAAAGTTAAACTAAATTGAAGTAAGATATCATCATAGAATACAGTTGTTTTTAAAGATGGCTGCTCATTAGAATCACATCTAGAACTTCAGAGAAAAACAAAACAAAATCTGGACATCTGTATTTTTCAAAAAATCCCTAGATATTTCTAATGTGTATCTGTGTTTTAAAAACTGATTACATGTTTTTCTATTAAATGGTAGTTTTAGTTATATTGAATTCTATTATTTTCTATTGACCAATCATGATACAGTGCCAATAAAATGAGTAATAGTTACATAATCACAATAGTAAAAGATGTTTATCAGTTTTCACAGTCAATAGCTAGACCACCCCCCCAAAAGAAGATATTTACAAGTGCAAGCCATGCTGTAAACATGATTAACCTAACAATAGAAAATAATTGCATATAATTTGGGTGCTTAAGTAGAGCGATGTGGCAAATGGAAGTGTATACTTGCACATGCTTTCATCCACCCAGCCAGCCTAAGTCTTTGGTTGGTATATTTAATCCATTTATACTTAAGCTTCCCTGGTGGCTCAGTTGCTAAAGAGTCTGCCTGACCCAGGTTGGATACCTGGGTGGAGAAGATCCCCTGGAGAAGGAAATGGCAACCCATTCCAGTATTCTTGGCTGGAGAATTCTAACCAGGAGCCTGGTTGGGCTACAGTCCATAGGATCAAAAAGAGTTGGACACAACTGAGTGACTAACACTTTCACTTTCTTTCTTCATACTTATGGTTACTGATATATACGATTCTTAACTGTTTTGTGTTTATTAATTGTAGGTCTTTTCTTTCTCTTGTATTTCCTGCCTAGAATAGTTCTTTTACCATTTGTTGTAAAGCTGGTTTGGTGATATTGAATTCTAACCTTTGTTTGTCTGTAAAGTTTTGGATTTCTCCATGAAATCTGAATGAGTCTTGCTGGGTAGGGTACTTTTGGTTGGAAGTTCTTCCTTTTCATCACTTTAAGCATATCACGCCATGACCTTCTGGCTTGCAGAGTTCCTTTTGAGGAAATAACTGATAACCTTATGGAAGTTCCCTTGTATGTTATTTGTCATATTTCCCCTGTTGCTTTTAATATTTATCATTGTCTTTAATTTTTGTCAGTTTCCTTACTGTGTGTCCTTGTGTATTCCTCCTTGGGTTTATCCTGCCTGGGACTCTCTGCACTTCCTGGACTTTGTTGACTATTTCCTTTCCCATGTTAGGGACGTTTTCAGCTATTATCTCTTCAAATATCTTCTCAGGTCCTTTCTTTCTCTCTTCTCCTTCTGGGATCCGTATAATTTGAATGTTGGTGTTTTTAATGTTGTCCCAGAGATCTCTTAGGCTGTCTTCTTCTCTCTCTCTCTCTCTTTTTTTTTTTTTTTTTTTCATTCTTTCTTAGAATCTGTTTTGCAGCAGTGATTTTCCACCATTCTGTCTTACAGGCCACTTCTGTTCTTCTGCCCCAGGTGTCCTGCTATTGATTCCTTCTAGTGTGTTCTTCATCTCTGTTTGTTCTTTAGTTCTTCTAGCTCTTTGGTAAACATTTCTTGCATGGTCTCCATTCATTTTCTGAGATCAGGATCATCTTCATTATCATTATTCTGAATTATTTTTCTAGAATATTTCCTATCTCCACTTCCTTTAGTTATTTATCTGGGGTTTTATCTTGTCCCTTCACCTGGGACATAATCTTCTGCCTTTTCCTTATGATTAACTTTCTGTGATGTGCTTTTAATTCTGGAAGCTGCACGATTGTAGTTCTTCTTGCATCTTCTGTCTGCCCTCTGATGGATGAGGCTAGCAGGCTTGTGTAAGCTTCCTGATGGGATGGACTGACAATGGGAAGAACTGGGTCTTGTTCTGATGGGCAGGGATCAGTAAAACTTTAATCTGATAGTCTTCTGACAGGTGGGGCTGTGCTGTCTTCCTGTTAGTTGTTTGGCCTGAGGCAACCCAGCCCTGGAATATACAGGCTCTATGATGGGTCAGTGGTGGCTTCCAAGAGGTTTCCCACCAAAGGGCTCCTCCCAGCACTGCTGCTGCCAATGCCCTGCCCCTGTGGCAAGCCCCTGTTGACCCACATCTCTGCAGGAGACCATCCAACATTTTGTTTGTGCCCTCCAAGAGTCAAGTCTCTGTTTCCCCCAGTCCCATGAAAGTGAAATCCCTCTGGCCTTCAAAATCAGATTTCTGGGGGATTCCCAGTCCCAGTGCTGGATCTCCATGCTGGGGAGCCTGATGCAGCGCTTAGAACCTTCACAACAGTGAGAGAGCTGTTTATGTTACTATTCTCCAGTCTATCGGTCACCCACCTGGCAGGTATGGGATTGGGTTTTATCGTGTTTGTGCCCTTCCTACCATCTTGTTGCAGCTTCTTCTTTTTCTCTGGATGTGGGGCATCATTTTTGGTGTGTTGCAGCATTCTCCTGCCGACAAGTGTTCAAAGCTAGTTGCAATTTTGGTGCTTTCTCGGGAGGAGATGAGGACACGTCCTCTTAATCCAGCATCTTAACCAATTTTGGGTCTGTGTTTGAAATTTTAAAAGTCAAAAAACCTTTGATTTGCAAACTTTTGTGCTGTAGTATAAATCAGGCACTAAGTCAGAAGTTGACAACCTGGTGCCCTGGCTAAATCTGGGTTACCATGTTTTTTAAAAAAGTTTAATTGAAACACAGCCATGCTCACTATTTACATATTGTGTGTGCCACTCTCCTGCTACAACGGTAGAACTGAGTACTTTCAACAGAAACTTCCTGGCTCACAAAATCTTAAAATATTTACAAACTGGCCTTAGACCATAAAATTTGCCAACACCGAAACTAAATCATATTCTGTACCATACATTCATAGAGAAGCTTTTCCCTAGCCTAGCTTTTTCCTTTGCATTATATATATTTACGATTTGGTGGTTCTCACAGTAAATATTTACGCATTCACTCTTTGTCTGCTTCGCATTTTAGAATGGGTCAGATTGCTCTTCAGTATATTGATCAGATATTCTTATATTCATTAAACCAAATATCATAGTGTCCTTCTCTGAGCTGAAATTTGCTGGCTTCTAAACTCGGAAAGTTTCAGATTCGAAACTACTTTATGTGCTAGTGCAACTGTGTTTAATTATGGAAATTAAGTAGAAAAAAATGTCAACTGGCAAAGCAGGAAAGGGATTTCAGAATTTTTAATCATTAAAGTTTTGCTTAAAAGTTGTTGACGTTAAAAGGAAAATATAATAAAATCCTAGTATTTCAACCAATATAGTGCTGAGACTTAACTTGATTCAGTTTCCAGGGAGTCCCAGACCCCCGACAGTTATTATAGAAGTGTAGCATCACACAAACTGCATTAATCAACAACGGCATGTGTTTTCTCTGATCATGGAGAACTCACGTCCAGAAAGAAGCTTAGATACACAGAAGCATCTGCTTAGACATTTCCCGTGAGTTTCTCTTCTGGTATAAGAGACAATGACTGCTAGGCCTGGGAAACACTCTCAGTTCTCATTTACTGAACAAAGGCACCTTCCTCTGGGGATTTGCAGGATGTCACCCTGCCCTGTTTCTGTTTGTAGTAGTCTGAGAGAGAGGAGTTTGGAATGATGGGAAGCCTATGGAGCCTCAGTCACATTAAGGGTGAACATTCTTCGTCTTGGGGAAATGCTTGGCCTCAACAAATTTAGTTGTCCCACTTTCAGTAGTTATCAATAAAGAGGAAGAGGGATCCTCATACGTAAAAGATGGGAGAGAGCCAGGAAAACTGGGACATGTGAAAATCTGAATATTTTCAAGGTATGGTTCAGAACTTGTAAGGTGATGTAGCAGATCTAAGCAAGCTCAACTATTATATATTAATATATATTAAAGTGAAAGTGAAGTCACTCAGTCGTGTCCGACTCTTTGCGGCCCCATGGGGTATAGCCTACCAGGCTCCATCCATGAGATTCTCCAGGCAAGAATACTGGAGTGGGTTACCATTTCCTTCTCCAGGGGTTCTTCCCAACCCAGGGATAGAACCCGGGTCTCCCACATTGGAGGCAGACGCTTTAACCTCTGAGCCACCAGGGAAGCCCATATATATTAAACATATATATTATATACTAGTAATTATATACTAAATATGTATTCATCTAAAATTTATAGATAGATAGATAGATTGAAGAAGGCAATGGCACCGCACTCCAGTACTCTTGCCTGGAAATTCCCATGGACGGAGGAGCCTGGTAGTCTGCAGTCCATGGGGTCGCTAAGAGTCAGACATGAGTGAGCGACTTCACTTTCACTTTTCACTTTCATACTTTAGAGAAGGAAATGGCAACCCACTCCAGTGTTCTTGCCTGGAGAATCCCAGGGACGGGGGAGCCTGATGGACTGCCGTCTATGAGGTAGCACAGAGTCGGACACGACTGAAGTGACTTAGCAGCAGCAGCAGATAGATAGATAAATGTTATACTCTATGTACTGTGTGAAATGTTTGATGCCAAACAAAAGTCTCCAGGAATGGAAGTGAAGACAGCTTGCTTAGCCATGTAGTTTAAAATAGTCAACTCCCAAGCATGCATTATGCTTCATGAATTCAATTTACTGTGACAAACTTCTTAACAAATAGTTATCAGTATTTGGGACTTCCCAGGTGGCTCACTGGTAAAGAATGCAGAGACACAGGTTTGATTCCTGGGTGGTGAAAATCCCCTAAAGAAGGAAAAGGCAACCCACTACACTATTATTGCCTGGGAAATCTCAAGGACAGAGGAGCTGGTGGGCCAAAGTCCATAGGTTACAAAAGAGTCAGACACAACTTAGCAACTAAACAAGAACAAAACAAATCACTATTAGACTTCAAAGAGAGTAAGACAAAATATCAAAGCAAATTCTGTAGAGCTGGTCTAAGAACATTGTATAAATTTGCCTCAGTTGTACACACACATACTTGTTAAGTGTTGAGTCCCAGTAAAATACTTTGAAAACTGCCTGTCAAAGAAGCAGAGGCAATGAGTGGATACAGGAATTCCACTGCTGGGGAAAATAGTGATTATTTAGAGTCAACTTACATATGGGTTCAATGCTATTAATAGTAGGCAACACTTGAAGGGATAAATACAAGCTAATACTTTTCTTACCTCTGATAGTATGGTTAGAAGGGAAATGGAAAGTAAAAGTTGTTCAGTTGTGTCCAACTCTTTGTAACCCCATGGACTATACAGCCCATGGAATTCTCCAGCCCAGAATACTGGAGTGGGTAGCCTTTCCCTTCTCCAGGGGATCTTCCCAACCCTGGGAGCGAACCCATGTCTCCCGCATTACAGGAGGATTCTTTACCAGCTGAGCCACTGGGGAAGCCTGTTATTGAGGAAAGTGGCTTTATGTTTTGCTTTAGTTCAAGTAACTAAATATCTCCTCTGCTAGGAAAAAGTGTTTTTTTTCTCAGCTCCTTCATCTACTTTGTGCCCATTTTCTCTTTTGTCTAGGAGATTGCATCAACAATTTGAAAGCTATAAAGAACAAGTGAGGAAAATAGGGGAGGAAGCGCGGCGCTACCAGGGAGAGCACAAGGACGATGCTCCAACCTGCGGGATTTGCCACAAGACCAAGTTCGCGGATGGCTGTGGCCACCTGTGCTCCTACTGCCGCACCAAGTTCTGCGCGCGCTGTGGGGGCCGCGTGTCTCTGCGGTCCAACAACGTGAGTACCCGTGGCCGCGAGCATCCAGCATCCCTGAGCGCAGGTGGATGCGCCCCACCCGCGCCTAGCCAGCGCAGGGGATGAGTGATGCAAAAAATTCATAAAAGATGCTCTTTGATTGTATGCACCTCAACGAATGATTGCTACTCAAAACCGACAGGTTACTTATGGGAACAGATTTGTTTTCTGAAGAAGGTCGGAAATTTATATTTAGTGTCAGGAATTATGAAACTCTTGAAAGTTGTTGTGGCCAGTTCTTGCACAAAGCAACAAAACCTAACAACCTACCTTTAGTTTCTGCAACATGTTTCAGATTGAATGTAGATAAAATCAATAGAGTTTGTGTGGCATTAATTTAATCCAATATAATTGTTTATGAAGTGATCATTAGCCTTTGTGAGAATCACTTCATTTACTATCAAGTCTAAGAAATTTAGTACTAAGTTTATCTCATGAAAATTATTTGGATATATAAACAGTGTGTCAAAATACTGTTTGGTTTTTTAAATTTTAATTTCATGGAGTCTTGCACTTATGTCTCCCTAATTTGGAAAAATCACAGTTAGAATTAAAGTGAAGTTACCACTCAATATTGTATTTTAGTAGTATATTTGAGTTGTAAGTAGGGTATTCTAAAATTTCTCTCAGGGGAATTAAGACATTCAGTAAAATAGATGCATTATTATACTTAAGATGAGCCTACTATTATCTTTGTAGCTTTAACTTCTCTGAAAACAACTTCTTTATATTTGAAATGGCATGGTAACAATTACTATATATGGCTGTTATGAGAATTAAAACGGTTCTAATCTATGCACCGGAGAAGGCAGTGGCACCCCACTCCAGTACTCTTTCCTGGAAAATCCCATGGACGGAGGAGCCTCTTGGGCTATGAGTCGGATGACTGAACAACTTCACTTTAACTTTTCACTTTCATGCATTGGAGAAGGAAATGGCAACCCACTCCAGTGTTCTGGCCTGGAGAATCCCAGGGACGAGGGAGCCTGGTGAGCTGCCGTCTATGGGGTCGCACAGAGTCGGACACGACTGAAGCGACTTAGCAGCAGCAGCAGCAGCAATCTATGCACATTTGATTTTTCTTTAGGTTCCATTCTTTTGACCACATAGAATTTTTCCCCTCTTAAAACTTGTGTGTTTTAGTTAATCTTCATATGCTACCTTACAGACTTTCTAGAGCAACCTTGGATTGAGATCTGGTTTGGCACATAAAAAGTGCACAGGGTCTATTTGTTAAGTTTCCCTACTTTAGTTCTTGAAAACACTATTTTGGAATAAAATCTCACAAATAATATTCAAAATATTTAACAATTCATGCAGCACCCTGAAAAGTGTTGGCCCTGAACAGTGCAAAGGGGTTAAGTATTAATTCTGACTGAGTGTGCATAGAATTGGATGCTTTTAAATTCACATTGTAAGTTTGAAGCAAGCCAGTAACAGAGTCAAACTCATGTTTTAAACAGAAGATGTGTTTAAAGGAGATTGCGCTAAGGGGTACTTATGCTTTCAAATGGACACCCAGGCCTAATGAAGTTCATCTATCTTTACTATACCCATTCAATCTTGGGAAAATTTAAAATTAAAAAAAATAAAAGAAAGCACAACTTACAATTTTTAATCTTGGGCAAATGACAAAAATTGTGTACAGTTGCTTTTTCCTATGACATTGTAAATGTTGAAATGGATATTGCAAATAAACCAACCTTGTGAGATAATTTATGGCTAAAATAGTATATTTCTATTTTCTTTTTATTTATTACAAATACTTCCCTTTCTTACATTTTTCTGATTCATAACTATAAATATTTTAAGGACAATTTGATACAATTATTCATTCAAAGTTTATGCATTTTAATATAATCTTTTCAATAATAGGTAAGCCGAATATGGTAGCAATTTTTTTCTTTCTAAAGAATGTTTTAAATGTAGATTTAATAATCCAAGTTCTAAAAAAATTCTGAAATTGTAGTGTCCAACTTTTTTATCTACCATATAGCAAGATGAGCATATGTGCATTTGGAATGAAAGATTGAATAGTGACTATTTTTTGGTAAGAACAAACATATACTTTTCAAAGTACCTGTATTTTTATACTTTAAAGTACCATATGATTGTTTTCTTAAAATCTGATTATTAATATGTGCCTTATTTTTATTTTTCTCTTCTTTTCTCTCTCCCTTCCCTCCGCTTCCTTGGATGCTTTCCCAAAGGAGGACAAAGTGGTTAGAATCCATGATTTCTTTTCTATCACTTGTTATTACAATGTTGTGAATTTCATTAAGAGAATGTTTCACTTTCAAAAAGAAATCAAATGCTAGGAAGAGCTCACTCCCAGTTCTCGTGGAAAAATAAATGAACATCTAGGAGCATTACAGAGTTTTATATTAATAGGCAAAGACTGGGTAATAGTCATGGAAATAGTGATATTTTAATATAATTAAACCATCATGAAACTCATTTGTTCTCTTAGCTCCCTGAGTTCTGAGGATGATCTATTTGCCTTTAGGAACAATAATGCCTAATGAGCTCTACCTTTCTCAACACTCTTTAGATGCATAGACAGATGATTTGAAACTTTCTGGTAGAAGAAATGAAATGCATTAATTTAGGAGAGAGGAAGGATCCAATTAAGATCAAGAGCTCAGAATAAAATGATATTTCTCTAGAACACAAGTAGTAGAGTTGTCATATTGAACCACAGTTTTGCTCTTTTCTTTTCCCTCATTCATTGAAATCACTCCCTCAGGGAGTAAAAGGTCACCTGTAATTTCTATCAACCTTGGAAAGCACAGAGGCTGTACTCAGTAAGACAGGAGATAAGTGAAATCGTCAATCAGCCTGTCGTTTGTATACATACTATACACTTCAATTTGGTGTAAATTACAATTCCCCCAAACTCATTAATTTTCCAGTATGAGACTGAGGCAATGACCATTTCAGGTTCAATATATCAACTCAGCTGACCCTGTTCAACTGTTTTAAATTTTAGATTACATACTATAGTGCATAGGTAGTCAATGTAACTTTAAGTTGAACATTAATTTGTGTTTTTAAGTTTGTTGCTAGTGTATGTTATCAGTTTTTTTTCTATGAAAAAAATTAGGTTGAAAATCATGCAGTTTAATTATTTTCAGTGTATTTGCTTGTAACATGGGTGGTATGTGAGATCATTTTAGGGGTTGTTATTTTAATGCAACACAGGTTTCCCATGCTATCTGAAAGTAGAGTGCTTCTATGAAAACTTTTGCAAGTCCAAATGGCATATAAAAGGAAAAAACAATTACCTCTGGACACATCTTGCTAACAGATGCACAAAATAAATGAGATAAAGCACAGATGCCCAGAGACATAGGTCAGAGTATGGTGGCCAGATGCTGAGATGCTGGCGGGTCTGGGAAAGGAGCCTGGTGGTCCCACTCTCTCTGCTGTGGCTGAGCACTGCCTCTATTACAGCTCACTCTAAAACAAACACAGAATGCTGTTTTCGCATCTCACCTTTTTTTTGTAAAAGTAAAAATCCTTTTTGGATTTCCTTCATTTAGTCAAAACAGGTACAAGTACAGATCTTTCATGAAAGTAAAGTGGAAAGAAGTGAACTTTTGAAAAGTGGAGGACACCAGTAGTGTATCACATTAGAAAAGTGTAATTATATTTTCACACTTTTGGTTTCATGAATGTTATTGCTTTGGACAAGTCTGAATTTGAAGTGTAGATAATTTTTAAATCCTTTAAAAAATAAAAGTTAAGTACATAAATAATGCTGGTGTCATGCAGAACTGGTGATAAAACTTTAGCCACTCCAGTTGAGCTGGCCAGGTTGATTGTCCTGTATGTGCTTATTATGATTACTGACTCTGTAAGAAGACTTCAGGTGGATTTTGTGGTTCTCAGGCTAATAACAAGATTAAAAGACCTATAAAATACAATAGCTTTAAATTATTTTCTTCACTCTGATTAGAATGTATATATCTTAAACCTACCATTTATGTTTAAGTAGTTGGTCATAATTTCATTAAAATCTTTCGTAGCTGATTGAGTTTGTTCAATGAATTGCTTTCTAGTCCAAGGAAACTGAAACCAGATTTTGTCTTTGTGTTGAATAGCTGAGTATTAAGCAAAGTGCTTGCTGTTTTTTTTTTTTCTCTATTCCTCTGGCATCTTTTATTTTTAATGGAGAAATTATAATTTGCAAACGTGTGTGTAGCGGGAGGAGGAGGCTGTTGGTATAAGAGGAAAGCAAAGAGTAATAGGATGAATAAAACCTCTCTAAAGTCAATCTCCATCTTAATCAATGCAATGATAATGAGGTCTACATGGGTTGTTAAATTGATGAGCCATGTGACTAAAATACTACTATATATGACATGAAGACCTAAGGTGAGCTAAGATATAAATACATCTTTATTGAGTCCAGTGAAAAATATTCATGATTCTATTTTTTTTACAGCCTGGCAGTGTTTTATTTTAAAATTTTCCTGTTAGTCTAAATCAGCTCTAGTAACTTGGGAGATTGTATACTTGCTTAAAAAGAAAATGGCTTATCATATATAGTCACTTTGCAATTGACCCATAATAGTTTATAATGAGATTATTTTATATTATTTATATTATTTTTATAATGTTTATTTATATTATTTTAAAGTGCACACTTTCAGAGATAAAATGGTAGTTTTTACTTCATCAAAAGGCCTCTCCAAAGTCTGAATACATAGGGGTTCTGAAGACTTCCCCACAACCTGTTTAAATTGTTTTTGTCTTTGTTTTATCCTCTGTTTGATGGCAGAGTGTTGAATGTAGATAACTCCTTTGGTACATTAACAATTGCCTTTACTAACTCTACTGAACTGAGTCCTCTAAGTTCAATTCCTTTTGGGTTTTCCATAAATTTTCATCAGTATTTCCTTTTTGGTGAGGCTGATTGACCATCAAATAAAGCAACTAAAAATTAACTACCATGCTAGTTTTCTATTTCATCTTTATTTTCATACAAAAGAAGTGTCATGTATTATAAGTTGAGTATTTTGTAATAAATGTAAGCAATATTCAGAAAATAGAACATGACCATTTTCTTTGCTATTTTATTTAAATGTGAAAGCTAAACATATCTACATTTTATATGTGGTGTAAAAACAAATAAAATCTCTTTTCCTATCAAGATAATAATTAATGAGGGGCAGTGTTTACAAAGTCATGCTTTTGTAAACTGGCTCCTCATATATTTTCATTGGTGTTTATTTATATAGTTATGCTAAATGATATGCTGATTAAGTAAGTATGTTTTTATAGAAAACAATTCATAAGATGTAAGGGTTGGGTGGAATGGGATAGCACCAACTGAGTTTGGAATTGGTCTCATCCTAAGGTGTTATCTGTGGAATAATTGACCCTTGACATCATAAAAAACTGCTCTCATACACTCTATTTTAAATGCCAAACTTGTTTTGTATTTGCTCTCACTAGGGTTAGATAAAGAAAAGCAATTCAGTAGAAGTATATCCATTTTTAAAAATTATTGGCATGATTACATTATTTATTCTTATGAAAAGAACCCTCAGAATTATCCATATTTAGTCCATGATATGATGAGTCTAGTCACAATTTTCCACATTCACTCTTGAAAAAAAAAGACTTAAGAGTATTCCTGGACCCACTTTCATGTTCCCTCTTTCTCTCTCTATTCACTTTTTTGTACTACATGCTTTTGTGATGGTTTTCTCTGTAAGAGTGTTCTCTTAGAGATTCTGCCCAGAAAGATAGTATGGGCCTAAGTGGAGAAGTTTATAAATACACGTAAACATATCAGTAAGGAAATGTCAGGGTACATTGAGAGGAGGACATTCACTAAGCAATTCAATTGATTAGATTTGTTAAGGTGCTTGTCCCAGTTGTTGTTGTTTAGTCGCTAAGTTGAGTCTGACTCTTTGTGACCTCATGGACTATAACCTGCCAGGCTCCTCTCTATACATGGAGTTCCCAGGCAAGAACACTGGAGTGGGTTCCCATTTCCTTCTCCAGGGGATCTTCCCAACTCAGGAAACCTTCTGAATTGGCATGTGGATTCTTTACCACTGAGTCGCAAGGGAAACCTGCTTGTCCCAGCGAGAGGGGTAAAACATCAAGTTGTAAAAATTTTATTCGATAATTCAGAAAGTTTTTATTCCAAATCTGTTTTAAGAATTTGCTACACTGTTCTTCAAAATTTTAATCTCTTGAATTTAGCCTTACTATCTTGGAAATGCTTGCTAATATTTAATAATTAGGAAGTTTATAATCCTGGTTTTGCCCCCACTCCACAAACCATTTTTAAAGTGTTTAAACAATCTCTTTCCAGAAATCACAATTTCACAACAAATGTTCAATACAGATGCATCTTAGAATGCAGCGAAAACCCTTTAGTTTCAGGAAAGGGGCTATGGAAGTCAGAACTTGCACAAAGGCGGACTAACCCATGGCAAACTCTCTGGTATTCTGTGAGCCTAAGCTGTCAGATCTGTTTCTCATTTACCTAGGAGTGGAATTACTGGATTTCATGATAGCCCTATGTTTAACAGTTTGAATAACGGATCGTTTTCCCAAGCAGCTGCATAGCTGTGTTTATGGGTTCCAATTCCCCACATTCTCATCAACACTTGTTACTAGCTGGCTTTATTTTCACTCTAGCCATCATGTTGCATGTGAAGTGATGTTATATCCCGTTGCACTTTTCACAAAGCTATTTTTAGACCAAAATTATCAAACTAATTTGATATTTCCAAGAATTCGCTTTGTATCTTACAAAATAAAAATATTTCTAAGTTAGCAATTTCTTGAGAATGAATTTTTTTTTAAGCTTCCATATTCAAAGTATTAGACGTTTGGTTTCTTTCTTTAGTGATTCTTTATGTCTCTTATGTTACAATTACACAACTACTTATTAATCTACATAAACCAATCAGAACAGGAGCTCTGTTGCATTTAGGATAACTTGGAATCTAACATCTGTCTGCTTAGACCATCTATCCCTAGGATGCACACAAAGTTAGAGACTTTATTACCAATTGAAAAGACTGGTTTTTAAACACGCAGTGAGAACTAGCAGCTTCTGTTTTTCCACTCAGCCACAGACTCAAAATTAACACAGATGCTTAAGCCCAGATTTTATTTTATTTATTTATTTATTTTATTCCTGTTGTCAGGGGGAACTTTTATTTTATTTATTTATTTATTTTACTTTACAATACTATATTGAAAAATCATTCTTTTTTTCAGCATGTGCAAGATGCTTTTTTGAGTGATGTGAGCTTGCAGCGGTATGCAAACAGACCCACAGAGACTAACTAACAACCAGACTTTTTGTCATCCACCCCCCAGCTTTCCATACCTCCCTGTGGCCTGCCTCCAGCCAATTTCAGTAGGAGACAGACTCCCTGTCATTGCTGCTGCTAGTGGGGAATATATTTTAAGCTGCAAACAAAGCCTATTTTATCTGGTATTAGTACAGTTACTCCAGCTCGGTTATCTTTGCTGTTTGCATGGTATAGCCACTTGTATTTGTTAAAATTTAATCATACATTTATCTTTGAATCTAAAGTGTGTCTCATACAAACAACATGTACTTAGGTTTGGGGTTTTTTTTTTTAGTTTACTCTAACAATCTCTGCCTTTTGACTAGATTTTAATGCATTCATATTTAACATTATTACTGATATGACCATATTTTCTCTCCGGCTTATATTTTGTGTTTTTTTATGTTTTTTGATTCCTCTGTTTCTCCTTTACTACTTTCTTTTGCATTGAATGGGCATACGCGAGGCATGCTTTAAATATTTCAGTGATTTTTAACTATATTTATGATGTATTTTCTTAGTGACTCTAGATTTTCCAGTTTGCAACTTTTTTTTCTAGCTTTATTGGAATATAATTGGTATGCAATGTGCAAGTCAAAGGTATTAAATGTGATGGCTTGCTGCATATATCTACACATCCATCTTGACAGAATCTACTTTAGCTTTACACTACCTTAATTCAAGTGAAAGATATGCTTTTCAAGATTTTTTTTTAATATGGACCTGTTTTAAAGTATTTATTTAAATTTGTTACAATATTTCTTCTGTTTTATGGTTTTTTATTTTCTAGCCTCCAGGCGTGTGAAATCTTAGTTAACCCACCAGGGATCAAACCCACACCTTTTGCATTGAAAGGCGAGGTCTTAATCACTGGACTGCCCAGGAGATCCCATAAATGTTAATTCTACATAGCTCTATTCACCTTTTTCCCTTTTTTGTGCTATTATTTTTATATATTTTATGTGTATATATTTTACAAATCTAATAATACATTGTTGTAACTAACACTTTATATGGTTTTGCCTTTTAATAAAGCCAAGAGAGGAAATGAGAGCAAGTATATATTTATAGGATCTATTATATAATGTTCTTATTTTCTATTTTTGGTTCTCTTCATTTCTTCCTGGGGATTCAAGATACCATCTGGTGTCATTTCCCAACTCCAATTCATACTTGCTTCCATCCATCTCCTTTGTTCTGTTATTGCCAAATCTATCTGATTTGTTTATGTTATAGGCTTAACAATGTTAGTATATTAATACTGTTTTATACTATTTTTAAATAATTCAAGATAATGAAGAAATATGAAATTATGCTTTTATAATTACCCCTATAATTATCTTTACCAGAGTTCTCTTTTATGTGAATTCATGTTTCTATCTACCCTAAAGACTTTCTTTTAGTATTTCTTAAAAGTGAGTTTCCTGGCAATGAATTTGTCAGGTTTTGTTTACCCAGGAATATATTTCATCTTCATTTTTGGAAAAATAGTTTGCTGAATGTAGAATTCTTGGTTAACAGTTTCTTTTTCCTTCTTTTAGCACTTCAAATATACCATCCCACTGCCTCTGACCGCCACTGTCTCCAATGAGAAGTCAACTGTTAATCTTACTAAAAGCCCGTGTGTGTGTGTGTGTGTGTGTGTGTGTGTGTGTGTGTGTGTGTGTGTAAGATGAGTGTATTTTCTCTTGTTATTTTCAAGAATTTCTCTCTTCCTTTTGTTTTCAGTGTTTATTGTGATGTGTATGTATCTGGATAATGGATCTCTTTGCATTGTTCCTAGCTGGGTTCATTGAGCTTCTTAGATGTACAGATTGATGTTTTCCATTAAATCTGGGGAGGTTCAGCTTTTAATGCTTTGTGTTTGGAAAGGATCTCTTTCTCTCTGTCCTCATTATGGCAGCTCCTATTACACATATATTCATGTGGCTGATAGTCCCACATTTTTTCAAGGTTTTGTTCATTTTTCTTCATTTTCATCCTCGTTTTCACCAGGTTTCATTATCACTATTTATCTTTATATTCATAAATTCTTTATTCTGCCAGTTTAAAACTGAATATTGATTCTCTCTAGTGATTTTTTTTCATTTTGAATCATTTTATTTCTTTAATAAGTTATATATCATTATCTTCTCTATTAGATGACATGCTGTTTTCCTAACTTCTTTTGTTCTTTGAGCATGGTCACTTTAGCTCTTTGAACATATTTGCAACAGTTTTTGTAAATGTCTTTGTCAGGTATGTTCAACATACCTGGGCCTTCTCTGAAGAAGGTTAGTCTTATTTCTGTTTCTTTGGATGCCTCATAATTTATAGTTGAATATTGGCCATTTTAGATAGTATATTGTAGCAGATCTGGATGCTGATCCCTGTCCTCACTCCCAGGGCTTGCTTGCTTGCTTGCTTCTTTATTTGTTTCTTAAGTTGGCTATATTATTTCAGTGAAGCCTATGTCCCCTGCAGTGTGCAGCCTCTGATGTTTCTACTCATGGGCAAAACTTTACCATGTACGCATCAGTCTTGCCTTCCCATCAGAGATGCTGGTGTTTTTAACCAGGCTGTCTTTAACCTTCATTCTCTTTTCTTGGTCTCCAAGTTAAGATTTTAACTATTCTGCTCAAATTGGAGCCAGTCTTTAAAACATGTTCCATTTCTGGGCTCCTTTGTGTCTCCATGGTTCTTTCTGCTCAGCTTCTTGCTTGCCTTTTGTTTCCCTTGTTATCATAGAGCTGCCGGCCTTCTCCTTACAGCTCAGCACCAAAACCTGCATTGCTTTTGACTGTGCTGCTCTGCTTGAATGTTCCCAACCTCTATTCCAGATAAAATCCATTCTCTTAGAGAAAAATACAGAGCTCCTTCTTCCTGTGTATGACCTGCCTCTTCTCCTAGTCAGAACTCCATGTCACTGTTCTGGAGCTAGGGTTAGGGACAGCAGCCTGCTTCTCTCTGGCAGATATTCCTGCTCCTTGAGTGTGGCACTGGATGAGGTCACTAATTCCTGGTAGGCTTGATGTACTTTGCCTCATGTGGAACCTCTGCCCCATGAAGCAGCTGAGATAAGGATGTTTGGGGTCCCACAGTCTTGGCCTGCACAACAGAGGTAGAGTTTTAACCCTACAACTGGGAGATGGATGGGGGAAGGGAGCCTTTGACCAGTAAACAGCCTTTTCCTGGAGGAGAGATTCTGCATCACGGAGCTGGAGGTGGGGATAAGGAGCACTGGTGGCCTTACCTGCTAGGGAAGATGCTGTAATGCTTGACCAGGGCTGGAGGTAGTGCACCCACTCAGGTGGAACTTCCATCTTCCTGAGCTTGGAGGGGAAGGAAGGGAGTGGGTTGTAGCTCAGATGCCACAGACCCTTCCTCATTGTTCTGATGTATTTTAAGTAGAGCTTCTTGAATAAAACTTTCTCCATTTGTTATATGCCCTTCGGACAGTTTCTAGGGATTTTAAATGGTTACTTTTGATTTAAAATGGTTACTTTATGAAATCATAAAGTTCCTCACTTTATGATTCTAGAAATGCCTTCCAAAGTGACTCTTGATGGTTCTATGTTAAAACTCATCTATTCACTTATTAATCCATTTTTCATTTTATCATTCATTAGTTTATGCTTTCTCACATGAGGTTTTTATATATAATTTTGTCCTTTTAGAATTAACTACTAATTGATTCAACAAATACAATTTTGATGGGGATACAGGCCAAGATACATTCTTTTTGTTTAATTCATGTAAAATTATTTCTGTGAGCTTATTATTTCATAAATCCAGATTAAAATTGTGAGTGTGCATGTATTGTTTTGATGCATAAAAATATTAATGGGATACCACATTAAGGAAAATAAGATTCTCAAAATCTTCCTCTTAGTGTACATGATAACAAGTATTGGATAATTCTGTAAACATTCCTACTCAAACTTTTTAGTGCCCCAATATCTGTGCTTATTTGTTTTAAAGCCACAAGTTTAATAAACTAGGACTACTCCCCATATTCTATGTTATTTTCTTTTTTTCATGTTAACATTTTATTTAAACGAGTAAAAGCACCATACTTATCCAAAGTCTGTCCAAAATAAACATGCAATTCACAAAGACACCTTATCAACAAAGAAACAAACACATATAAAGCAAAAATCAAAAGAAATATAAAGAAAAACAAAAAATATATAATTATAGTGAATTGTACCTTTTATCATTAAAATATTAATCTTTGTTTCATTTAAAATAAATAAATTTTTAAAAAAATGAAAAAAAAACCAAATAAACATGCAATATAAACTTTCACATATTATATTTATTAAAGCTGTTTTGGAGAGATCTTTAAAAGTTTATAAAATATGTTCTAAATTTATTAACATTGCATACACTTAAATGTTTTTAATAAGTTCTAAATCTTGTAGTCATAATTAAAGTCATACACCTAAATCTTAAGAAGTCATTGTTTTCATATATTTCTTTACCGCATCATTTAACAAATGTATTTTTGAGTAATTTATTTTGTTGCTATATATATATATATATACATGTACTAGATATGTTTCTTACATCAACTTCAATAGCAAATATTTTGTTTCCAAAATTCCATTTGAATTGTTTCATAATGGAGGAAAAACATGACAAATACTTGTGTTGCCAAAACTTTGATTCTCATAAAACTCAATTATTTTTATTGACTACTAAAATATTGTTGTAGCAAAGAATATGGTAAAATAGAAGGCTCATCTTCCATGAGAAAAATACTACACCACTGAACTCTTCATTTATGTCTAGAGAATTTGAAAATGGTCTGTACTTTTTAACAGAAGCCCAAGCATGCCAGCAGCTGAGTAGAGTGTGCAGTTACGTACATGTACCAGATGTGATCATCTCAGGGAAATGGGGTACTTGGGGGCAGTAAGTCAATACTCAGGTTGGGGGTTGGAATAGAAGATCACAAAAGTTTCTTCTTTATTTGCATTTTTTAATGTTCTCCATGTTTTGCTTGTTGTTGTTTACTTCTAGATGTGGTTAAAGTTGCATTCCCTTCTCTAGGAGATCTTTCCAACCCAGGGATCACACCAGAGTTGCCTACATTGCAGGTAAATTCTTTACCATCTGAGACACCAGAGAAGCCCCAAATTTTTATTTCTGATTACAATTACTTTATAGTATAGTTTGGGCTTCCCAGGTGGCACAATGGCAAACGACTTGCCTACCAATGTAAGAGACGCAAGAGAAGCGGGTTTAATCCTTGGATAGGGAAGATGCCTGGAGAAGGAAATGGCGGCTCTCTATAGTATTCTTGCCTTGTCATGAAGAATGGGGCTTGTGTAACTCAGGAAGCTATGAGCCACGCCATGTTGGGCCACCCAAGATGGATGGGTCATATTGAAGAGTTATGACAAACGTGGTCCTTTGAAGGAGGAAATGGCTAACAACTCCAGTATTCTTGCAAAGAGAACACTATCCACCATATGAAAAGGCAAAAAGGTATGACAACAGATGAGCCCTCAGGTTAGAAAGTGTCCAATATGATACTGGGGAAGAATATGTGTTAGTCTCTCAGTCATGTCCAACTCTTTGTGACCCCATGGACTGTGTGTAGCCCAACTGGCTCCTCTGTCCATGGTACTTTCCAGGCAAGAATACTGGAGTGGGTTGCCAGAGCAGAGGGCACTTACTAATATCTCAAGAAAGAATGAAGAGGCTGGGTCAAAGCAGAAACAATGCTCAGCTGTGGAAGTGTATGGTGCTGAAAGTAAAGTACAATGCTGTAAAGAAAAACGTTGCATAGGAAATTTAGATCCATGAAACAAGGTAAATTGGACGTGACAAAACAGGAGATGGCAAGACTGAACATCAACATCTTAGGAATCAGTGAACTAAAAGGGTTAAGAATGGGAGAATTTAGTTCAGATGACCATTATATCTACTACGTGGGCAAGAATTCATTAGAAGAAATGGAGTACCCTCATCATTAACAAAAGAATCAGAAATGCAGTATTTGGGTGCAACCTCAAAAATGACAGAATGATCTGTTTGTTTCCAAGGAAAACCATTCAACATCACAGTAATCCAAGTCTATACCCCAGCCACAAATGCTGAAGAAGCTGAAGTTGAACAGTTCTATGAAGACCTGCAAGACCTTCTAGAACCAACACACACACACACACGCACACGCACACACACACAAAATGTCCTTTTCATCAGGGGGACTGGAATGGAAAAGTAGAAAGTAATGAGACACTTGGAGTAACAAGCAAGTTTGGATTTGGAGTACAAAATAAAACAGGGAAAAGGCTAATAGAGTTTTGCCAAGAGAATGCACTGGCCATAGCAAACACCCTCTTTAGCAACACAAGAGACAACTGTATACATAAACATCACCAGATGGCCAAAAATGAAATCAGGTTGATTATGTTCTTTGCAGCCAAAGATGGAAAAGCTCTATACAATCAGCAAAAACAAGACCTGGACCTTACTGTGACTCAGATTACGAGCTCCTTATCGCCAAATTGAGGCTAAAATTGAAGAAAGTAGGGAAAACCACTAGGCTATTCAGGTATGAACTAAATCAAATCCCTTATGATTATACGATAGAGATGACAAATAGATTCAAGGGATTAGATCTTGTAGGCAGAGTGCCTGAAGAACTGTGGACCTCACCCTGATGAAAAGGACATTTGTGTGTGTGTGTGTGTGTGTGTGTGTGTGTGTGTGTGTGTGTTAATTCTAAAAGGTCCTGCAGATCTTCATAGAACTGTTCAACTTCAGCTGCTTCAGCATTAGTGGTTGGGGTATAGACTTGGATTACTGTGATGTTGAATGGTTTTCCTTGGAAACAAACTGAGATCATTCTGTACATAACATTGTACAGGAGGCAGTGAAAAAAATCATCCCTAAGAAAAAAGAAAGAAAGAATGCAAAGTGGTTGTCCAAGGAAGCTTTACAAATAGCTGAGGTGAAGAGAAGTGAAAGGCAAGGGAGAAAGGGAAAGATATACCCAACTGAATGCAGAGTTCCAAAGAATAGCAAAGAGATATAAGGAGCCCTTCTTCAAATGAACAATGTAAAAAATAGAGGAAAGCAACAGAATGGGAAAGACTAGAGATCTCTTTAAGGAAACTGGAAATATCAAAAGAACAAGGATGTGCAAGGATGGGCACAATAAAGGACAGAAACTCTAAGGATTTACAAAGCAGAGGAGATTAAGAAAAAGTGGCCAGACTAACACAGAAGAACTGTACCAAAAAAAAAAAAAAAAAAAAAGGTCTTAATGACCTGGATAATCACGATAATATGGTCATTCATCTAGAGCCGAATATCCCTGAATGTGAAGTCAAGTGAGCCTTAGGAAGCAGTACGACAAACAAAGCTAGTGGAGATAATGGAATTTCAGATAGGCTATTTAAAATCCTAAAAATGATGCTGTTAAAGTGCTGCTGTTAATATGTAAGCAAATTTGAAAAACTCAGCAATGGCCACAAGAATGGTATAGGTTACTTTTCACTCCAATTCCAGAGAAGGACAATGCCAAAGAATGTTCCAACTGCTGCACAACTGCACCCATTTCACAGGCTAGAAAGGTAATGCTCAAAATCCTTCAAGCTAGGCTTCAATATTACATGAACAGAACTTTGAGAAGTACAAGCTGGGTTTATAAAAGGCAGAGGAACCAGAGATCAAATAACCAACATTCATTGGATCATGGAAAAATCAAGGGAACTCCAGAGAAACTTCTGATTTCTTAAATAGATTAAAGCCTTTGACTGTGTGGATCACAACTGTGGAAAATTCTTAAGGGGCAGCAATACCAGACTGCCTTACCTGCCTCCTGAGAAACCTGTATGCAGGTCAAGAGGCAACAGTTATGCACAGACATGGAACAACACACTGGTTCAAAATTGGGAAAGGAAAACAACAAGACTGTTATTTAACTTATATGCAGAGTACATCATGCAAAATGCTGGGCTGAATTAAGTACAGCTGAAATAAAGATTGCCACGAGAAATGTTAATAACCTCAGATGTGCAGATGACAGCACCCTAATGGCAGAAACTGAAGAGGAATTAAAGAGCCTCTTGACAAAGGTGAAAGAGGAGAGAGAAAAAGCTGGCTTAAAGATCAACATTCAAAAAACGAAGATCATGGCATCCAGTCCCATCACTTCATGGCAAATAAATGGGGAAACAATGGAAACCATGATAAACTACTTTTTGGGGTTCCAAAATCACTGCAGATGGTGACTGTAGCCATAAAATTAAAAGACTATGGCTTCTTGGAAGAAAAGTTATGACAAACCTAGATTGCCTATTAAAAAGAAGAGACATTATTTGGCCGACCAAGGTCCATCTAGTCAAAGCTATGGTTTTTCCAGTAGTCATGTACACATGTGAGAGTTGGGCAATATCAAAGGCTGAGCACCAAAGAACTGATTCCTTTGAACTGTGATGCTAGAGAAGACTCTTGAGAATCCCTTGGATAGCAAGGAAATCAAGCCAGTCAATCCTAAAGGAAATAAACCCTGAATATTCATTGGAAGAAGGATTGATGCTAAAGCTGAAGCTCCAATACTTCAGCCACCTGATGTGAAGAACAGACTCATCGTTTTGAAAAGACCCTATGCTGGGAAAGACTGAGGGCAGGAGGAGAAGGGAACGACAGGAGACTAGATGGCTGGGTGGCATCACTGACTCAATGGACATAAGTTTGAGCAAACCCTGGGAGACAGTGAAGGCCAGGGAAGCCTGGTGTGCTGCAGTTCATGGGGTTGCAAAGAGTTGGCCATGACTGAGTGACTGAACAACAATAAGACTGTGTATCAGAGACACCAACAAATGGGTTTTCAATAGTCATG
The DNA here is from genome assembly GCF_001704415.2 of Capra hircus. Classification (NCBI taxonomy): domain Eukaryota; kingdom Metazoa; phylum Chordata; class Mammalia; order Artiodactyla; family Bovidae; genus Capra; species Capra hircus. The sequence goes on from NC_030821.1 coordinate 93,023,477, forward strand.
AATGTATGTAAGAACTGGACCATAAAGAAGCCTGAGTGCTGAAAAACTGCTGCTTTCAAATTGTGATGGAGAAGATTCTTGAGAGCCCCTTGAACTGCATGGAGATCAAGCCAGTCAGTTCTAAAGGAATCAACCATGAATATTCATTGGAAGGACTCATACTGAAGCTGAAGCTCCACCTGATGTGAAGAGCTGACTCACTGGAAAAGACCCTAAAGCAGGGGAAGACTGAGGACAGGGGCAGAAGAGGGCAACAGAGGATGATATGGTTACGCAGCACCACCAATTCAATAGACATGAATTAGAGCAAACCCTGGGAGATAGTGGAGGACAGAGGAGTCTGTTGAGATGCAGTCCATGGGTCCACAGAGTCAGACAGAACTAAGCCACTGAACTACAGCACCAACACAATTACTTTATTTGTATGATAAGACTATATCTTCTTACATCTATATATTCTTCTTATATCTATACATTTTAGTTCTTAACATTTAAAATTATTAGAGATGCCTAAATGGTTATTAGATACATAAACCATTTATTTTGGGTTTTGTAGAGAAGATTCACCCATCATGTCACCTATTAATAATAACATTAATTTCTCTGAATGTATCTTGCTCTTTTGTACTGTGATATCTTTGCTTAGGTTCTTTCTGTGCTAAAATAATCTTGCCGTGTAAAGCACTCCCCACAAGGGTCTCAGGCAGTTAGCTTGTTCTGCACTTTTTATACGTCTAAAGTGTAATATACTCCACTTTGATTTATGTTTCTTGTAGGCAAGGAAATATTAAATACTCTTTTGAATGCTCAATGATGTAGACACTGCTTGACACACACTAGGTATCCTATTCATATTTGTTAGAAAAATATGAATTCAATGAGATAAGAAATAATTTCTCTCCAACTCTGACATTTTCTATGTCTTTGAAATATTAGTATCAGTAGGTGCAGCAAATCCTTCCTAGAAACTAATGTTTACCTGGTATGTCTTTTGCCAGCCCTAGATCACAGGCCTAATTCATGTGCAGTTTATATCAGAGAATCCACAGCAGCCTTAGCGTTTGCTGGTGTCAGCCCAGCTCAGTCTTTAATTCACCATCCTTCTGGATCACAGCTTCACCATTATCCCAGAACTATTTCAGGAAACATACCAACATTGTCATGCAATTCAGGCTTTTCTTTATGTTTTCCAGAATAGTATGTTCTCCGTGTTTTTATTTGAGTTCTCTATTCTCTTGAAAATGAAAGAATGAAAGACTATCTCCCTGCCTTTCTTGTAGATTAAGTACAAGGAGGAACTTCTCATTTTACCTGATGTCTGACTCACTTTTTTTCTCAATTTGATTTATTTTCAGTTTTTCATAAAAAAGGTAAAGTTGGGATATTAAGGTGAATTGCAAGACATAGATTAAAGATAATCAGGGATTGTGTAAAATAAATTAAGAAGTTATATAATGAACACAATTGTATTTCTATTTTAAAATTATTCTTTAAAATGGAAAACAATTTTAATGATGTCATAAAACTTGGTTTATAATCAATATAAAAGAAAAAGGTACAAAGACATGGTCGGTTGTCTCTGTCTTATTGATGTTGCCCATTTGCTTGTGTGTGTTTCTGATCGTATTGCATGTGTTTTTCTTCAGCTGCACACACTAACTACTTCCTTGGTCATTGTTCTTCAGCTGACTGAATTGCCCCACTTTCTTTCATGTGTATATTAGATTTCCTGCACCCATCTCTTCATATTGTTTTGCATCATCTTCATTACTTTTCATTGCTAATAGTTCTCAGAATCTCAAAGCTCTTTTTATATAATTATCCCTTCATGTGAATTTTGGATTATCCAAAAGCAAATTTTTTTATATCAGATTGTCTTGTTTCCATGGAACAAATATTTTCTCAAAACTCCTTAATAATATGAATTATGCATTTCCTTTTTAATGTCAGTTTTCCTCCAATTCATCTAGTATATAATGTGATTGTTATTTATGGAAACATTTGCTGTGATTCCTCACAAAATTCCCATTTCTCTCAAATGAAAATTTCACCTTTTGGTTCATCCTTAAAATTTGAGTTTGATCCCTTTTCTAAATTGTAGCTTTAGGTGAAGAAGAAAGTTTTCATTTTCTCATAGCCCTATCTGTCAGTTTGGGGGAGGAGAGGAGCAGGATGCTGTGGGAGGAAGCCTTGATGCAGGGAATTTGGGGCAGATTTCTGGGTTCCCCTCACTGCTATATGCCTCTCAGACTCGAGCATCCAAGCCCCTTTCCTTTGGTAAATCCTCAGCATCGTTCAGGATCCAGATTTCCTTCCCTCCAATACTTTGGCTGTGTGGATCACAATAAACTGTGGAAAATTCTTAAAGAGATGGGAATACCAGACCACTTTACCTGCCTCTTGAGAAATCTGCATGCAGGTTAGGAAGCAACAGTTAACTGGACATGAAACAACAAACTGGTTCCAAATTGGGAAAGGAGTGCATCAAAGCTGTACACTGTCACCCTGCTTATTTAACTTCTATGCAGAGTACATCATGCTAAATGCCAGGCTGGATGAAGCACAAGGTGGAATCAAGATTGCCGGGAAAAACATCAATAACCTCAGATATGCAGATGACACCACCCTTATGGCAGAAAGTGAAGAAGAATTAAAAAGCCTCTTGATGAAAGTGAAAGAGGAGAGTGAAAAAGTTGGCTTAAAACTCAACATTCAGAAAACGAAGATCATGACATTTGGTCCCATCACTTCATGGGAAATAGATGAGGAAACAATGGAAACAGTGACAGACTTTATACTTTGGGGCTCCAAAATCACTGCAGATAATGACTGTAGCCATGGAATTAAAAGACACTTGCTCCTTGGAAGAAAAGTTATAACCGACTTAGACAGTGTATTAAAAAGTAGAGACATTGCTTTGCCAACAAAGGTCTGTCTAATCAAGGCTATGGTTTTTCCAGTAGTCATGTATGGATGTAAGAGTCGAACTATAAAGAAAGCTGAGCACCAAATAATTGATGCTTTTGAACTGTGGTGTTGGAGAAGACTCTTGAGAGTCCCTTGGACTGCAAGGAGATCCATCCAGTCCATCCTAAAGGAAATCAGTCCTGAATATATTCACTGGAAGGACTGATGCTTAAGCTGAAACTCCAATACTTTGGCCACCTGATGTGAAGAACTGACTCATTTGAAAGGATCCTGATGATGGGAAAGATTGAAGGTAGGAGGAGAAGGGGTCGATGGAAGATGAGATGGTTGGATGGCATCACTGACTCAATGGACATGAGTTGGTGTTGGGCAGGGAAGCCTGGCGTGCCGCAGTCCATGAGGTCGCAGAGTCAGACACAACAGAGCGACTGAACTGAACTGAGTGCTTCTGTTCCTCATGCTTGTCTCCTAGCCTTATGGGCACGCCTGAGGTTCTCAGTATTTCTGACAGGTCAAAATTCTAACTGTGCTAGTGAACTGTTTGGGGGGAGGCATGCCAGGGGAGAGGCCTCAGTGTGGCAGTTAGGTGCATCTGCAGATGTTCAATAAGCATCTCTAACTTAACCCAAGTAACATCCGGCTCCCATTTTTATCTCCCACGCTAGCTTAGTCCACAGTCTTCACTGTAGGAAACAACAACTCCATTCCTGAAGAAGCATAAACCAAAGACCTAGGGATCCTCCTGGCTTGTCTTGGCTTTTGTTGTTGTTTGTTTGCTTTTCTCTCATGTCTCACATCCAGCCCATCAGGAAATCTTGTTGGCTTTGTCTTCAAAATATATCAGGAATGTAACCTCTTCTCACCATCTCCTCCATTTCCAGCCTGCCCCGAGACATCATCCAGGCTGAATTATTGCATTCGTTTACTAACTGAACTCTTCTTTCTGCCCCCCAAATGTCACTCCCCAAACCCAGTCTTAGCTGTGATTTTAAGATGTAAAGCAGACCATATGATATCCCTTCTCAAAACCCCATGATGGCTTTTCGTCTCATGATGATAGTAAAAGTAAAAGCAAAGCCCCTCAGAGTGGTACTCAAACCCTCTGTGACCTGATCTATACCTACACACAGAGGTACCCTTTCCAGTCATCTCACACTTGCCCACTGCCTTTGCCAGAGGCCTTCTTCCTGTCCGTGCCATACACTAAGCAGATACCTGTGTGGGTCCAGGCACAGCTGCAGCTTTTTCTGGAAACTCTTCTCATACCTCAGTCCTGAACTCTCTTCTGGTCTTTGCTCAAATATTGTTGTATCACAGATGCCCTCTCTAATCACCCCATATAAAATCTCAGCACCCTCCTCCACCACAATATCCTTTTTTCATGTTTAATTTTTCTCCATACACACACACACACACACACACACACACACACACACACACATATATGGAAAATACTACGGATATATATATGGAAAATATATATATAGAGAGAGATAAGTACTATGGAATATATATATATATATATATGGAGATAAGTACTATGGAATATGTATATATTCTATCCAGGAGATAGTAAAGAACAAGGAAGCCTGGCATGCTGCAGTCCATGAGACGAAAAGAGTTGGACAAGACTGAGCCACTGAACAACATATGTGTGTGTGTGTGTTTGTGTGTGTGTGTGTGTGTATTTGTTCAATATGTGTTCTGTGAAGACTGGGCTTTCTTTTCATTGTATTAGGGTTTTCTAGAGAAACAGATCCTATATATATACATATGCATAAGCCAGTTCCTTATATATATATATATATGTAAGGAATTGGCTTATGCAGCTACAGAGGCTGAGAAGCCCCATGACCCACTGCCTATAGTAGGAAGGCCTAGGCGTGATTACTTTCTGGAAGGCAATGGTTACTTCCAGTCCAGGCCAGAAGGCGTGAGAACCGCAGGAGCCAGTAGTCGAGTCCTGACTTCAGTGCAGGAGGAGAAACTGAAGCCCCAGCTCAAGCAGTCAGGTGGACAGTGAATTCTCCATTTCTCCACTGTTTTGTTCCATTCAGGACCTCAAGGTATTGGATACCACCCACCCGCACTGGGGAGGGCCACCTGCCTTACTTAGTTTACCAATTCAAATGCTCATCTCATCTGGAAACACCCTCACCAATACACCCAGAAATCATATTTAACCCAGTATCTGGGTAGACTGTGGCTGAGTAGAGGTGACCCGTGACATGAACCATCTCAGTGATGAGGGCTAAGAAGTTAGTGTCTGTGGCATGAGCTTCAGGTCAGCAGGACAAAGGACTCGTCTCCACTCAGCACAATCCTCCCGCCTTGACAGTCTCACTGGGCACAGTTCTGCTGTACTTTACATGCTGTATTTGCATGTTACAGTGAGGAGTGAAATTTGCAGCCCAGGTCTGCATGCAGAGCGATGGCACAATTTTGGAAGTCTTTTCTGCCCTCTCTCACTGGACCCTGGACCATCCCTGTCCTGAGACCACATGCTCCTTAGCATCTCTGGGAACTTGGTCCATGCCACGCCTTCCCTTTGTCTCTGTCAGATCACAGGCTAACCATGTCCTACTCAGCTTGATTCTTTTTTTTTTTTTTTTTTTAACTGTGCTGGGTCTTCACTGGTGCCCAGGCTTTCTCTAGTTGCAGAGAGTAGACAGCTAGCCTCCTGCTGTCGAGTGCAGGCTTCTCACTGTGGCGGCTTCTCCTGCTGTGGACCACAGGCCCTAGGGCATGTGGACTTCAGTGGTTGTGGTACATGGGTGCCAAAACTCAGGCCCAGTAGTTGTGCCTCACAGGCTTAGTTGCTCGGCAGCATGTGGGATCTTCCTGGACCAGGGATCAAACTAGTGTCCCTTGCGTTGCAAGGCGGATTCTTAGCCGCTGGGCCAAAAGGGAAGCCCTCAACTTGATTCTTACCTGGACCGTGTCTTCTAAAATTTTCTCTAAGTTTCTGACTACTAATGGTGCCCATCCTTGTTCCACAGAACATATCCAGATGCCATTCTTACCTTTGTATTTCTGTAGCTTTAGGAGGAGTAGGTAATTGCCTTCTTGAAATGAAAATGTATTGAGTAATTTTGATAAGGTTGAGCTTTTAGACAAATGAATGATAAACTTTCCCCTAATTTAGAAATTCTGAGTCTTTATGCTGGCATTGGATCTGCATGATTTTAAAGTGAATTTTGTTGTAGAATAGTCAACACACATGATTTTTAAAATATTCCTTTTGGTGAATATTTTCAAAAATTTAGTACTTTTTTTCTTATATGACCCTGAATAATTATTTTCTTGAATTCCTGTCACCTCCAAGTCTTACTGGGTTGATTGGCCCATTAGTGAAAATCAGTAATGCTAGTTATAGATTATTCAAAACCAATAATCCTAGTTATTGCAATGAGAAAATACAAATCAATGATATTATAATATCAGAGAAATACTTAAGTAATTTTAAACTTGGTGATTAATGCCATACAAATAAATATTTGATGTGAGAGAGACACTTCTTTATCATTTTACTATTTGCCCTAAAACTCACATACAGATATATAATACTGTAATCTGTAGTATTTTTAAATAATCAGAATATTTCATGAAAATTACTATTTCAAATATCAAATGAACAACTGAAGTCGTTGTTCTCTGATGTATCTTGAAATTCTTCAAAAGAAAATATTTGGCTTATGTAAAGTCTTTGTTGAACTGCACACTTTCTCATTGATGAAGTATTGTGAAGGTTAGAGAAAATGAGAGGATTACAATTTGACTTGGCATAATTTAGTGAATGCAAATAAGCCAAAACTATACTTTCATAATTTGTCTTTTAGTTTGCTTAACATTGTTTGAATGTTTTGCAAAGTAATTTCCAACTTGCATTATTTCATAGATTTATGTACACTCTGTACATAGTCACAGTAGTTCTTTTCAGGTTGAGATAAAAAGTATGGCTAAATAAGTTGAGTGATATTTTTCTACATCAAAATGTTGACAGAATGTGGTTGGAAATCCAAGTTATTTGCCTCAGAACTCATGGTTTTTAAAGTAAGGTGACGTGGTTAATTTCTTCCAAGACAAATTCGATAGTTATAAAGCATCTTTGTGTTCATAACAGATTTTAAAGGGAGTATTAAATCTTACATTATATTTGTGAATATGTTTTAACTCCTTCCCTTTGCTCTAACTAACTGCTGGATGACATGGGCCTTTCCCCCCTCCCCCGCACCCCCCCCCCCCCGAGAGATATTTGAATTGAAAAGAATCAAAGGAGGCTCCTCATAAGCTTTTCAACTTACCAAGTCCAAATCCAAGTCAGCCTCAGTAGTGAATGGCACAGGCATGAAGAATGAGCACATATAGATTTTTCTGTTTTAGACTAATTCATTCAATATCTGGAGTGGTAAAGAATTTGCTTGCCAATGCAGGAGACACAGGAGATGCGAGTCCAGTCCCTGTGTCAGTTCCCTGGAGTAGGAAATGACAACCCACTCCAGTGTTCTGGCCTGAGATATTCCATGGACAAAGGAGCCTACAGGCTAGTCTATGGTGTCACAAAGTGGGACATGACTGAGAATGCATGCACACAATCTGGTTTCCATTTCAGTAATCCTTCTTAATCATGCACTTGGTGGGCACTTTATTATTAGGTGGAATGAGTTACTTTGCTTCAAATTGTATCTTTTGTAGGCATATGAATCTGGTTGAAAGTCAAATACTTATTATAGGCATTGATTTTCTTGATATCCATAGAATAAACAACATGTAAATTTTTCTAAGGGATTCTTGCCCACAGTAATAGATATAATGGTCATCTGAGTTAAATTCACCCATTCCAGTCCATTTTAGTTCCTTGATTCCTAAAATGTCTACGTTCACTCTTGCCATCTCCTGTTTGACCACACTTCCAATTTGCTTTGATTCATAGACCTAACATTCCAGGTTCCTATGCAATATTGCTCTTGAAAGCATCAGACCTTGCTGCCATCACCAGTCACATCCACAACTGGGTGTTGTTTTTGCTTTGGCTCCATCTCGTCATTCTTTCTGGAGTTATTTCTCCACTGATCTCCATTAGCATACTGGGCACCTACCAACCTGGGAGTTCATCTTTCAGTGTCCTTTCTTTGCCTTTTATACTGTTCATGGGGTTCTCAAGGCAAGAATACTGAAGTGGTTTGCCATTCCCTTACCAAGTGGACCACATTCTGTCAAAATTCTCTACCATGACCCATCCATCTTGGCTGGCCCTACATGGCATAGCTCATAGTTCCATTGAGTTAGACAAGACTGTGGTCCATGTGATTAGATTGGTTAGTTTTCTATGATTGTGGTTTTCAGTCTGTCTGCCCTCTGATAGAGAAGGATAAGAGGCTTAAGGAGCTTCCTGAAGGGAGAGACTGACTGAGGGGGAATCTGGGTCTTGTTCTGATGGGCAGGGCCATGCTCAGTAATTCTTTAATCCAATTTTCTCATGATGGGTGGAGCTGTGTTCCCTCCATGCAATTTACCTGAAGCCAAACTATGGCAGAGTTAATGAAAATAATGGTGACCTCCTTCAAAAGATCCCATGCATGTATTGCTACACTTAGTGCCCCCGGATAATCACGATGGTGTGATCACTCATCTAGAGGCAGACATCTTGGAATGTGAAGACAAGTGGGCCTTAGAAAGCATCACTACGAACAAAGCTAGTGGAGGTGATGGAATTCCAGTTGACCTATTTCAAATCCTGAAAGATGATGCTGTGAAAGTGCTGCACTCAATATACCAACAAATTTGGAAAACTCAGCAGTGGCCACAGGACTGGAAAAGGTCACTTTTCATTCCAATTCAAAGAAAGGCAATGCCATAGAATGCTGAAACTACTGCACAATTGCACTCATCTCACATGCTAGTAAAGTAATGCTCAAAATTCTCCAAGCCAGGCTTCAGCAATACGTGAACCGTGAACTTCCTGATGTTCAAGCTGGTTTTAGAAAAGGCAGAGGAACCAGAGATCAAATTACCAACATCCGCTGGATCATGGAAAAAGCAAGAGAGTTCCAGAAAAACATCTATTTCTGCTTTATTGACTATGCCAAAGCCTTTGACTGTGTGGATCACAATCAACTGTGGAAAATTCTGAAAGAGATGGGAATACCAGACCACCTGACCTGCCTCTTGAGAAATCTGTATGCAGGTCAGGAAGCAACAGTTAGAACTGGACATGGAACAACTGAATGGTTCCAAATAGGAAAAGGAGTACATCAAGGCTGCATATTGTCACCCTGCTTATTTCACTTATACGCAGAGTACATCATGAGAAATGCTGGACTGGAAAAAAACACAAGCTGGAATCAAGATTGCCAGGAGAAATATCAATAACCTCAGATATGCAGATAACACCACGCTTATGGCAGAAAGTGAAGAGGAGATAAAAGGCCTCTTGATGAAAGTGAAAGAGGAGAGTGAAAATGATGGCTTAAAGTTCAACATTCAGAAAACGAAGATCATGGCATCCGGTCCCATCACTTCATGGGAAATAGATGGAGAAACAGTGGAAATAGTGTCAGACTTTATTTTGGGGGGCTCCAAAATCACTGCAGATGGTGACTGCAGCCATGAAATTAAAAGACGCTTACTCCTTGGAAGAAAAGTTATGACCAACCTAGATAGCATATTCAAAAGCAGAGATACTACTTTGCCGACTAAGGTCCGTCTATGGTTTTTCCTGTGGTCATGTATGGATGTGAGAGTTGAACTGTGAAGAAGGCTGAGCACCGAAGAATTGATGCTTTTGAACTGTGGTGTTGGAGAAGACTCTTGAGAGTGCCTTGGTCTGCAAGGAGATTCAACCAGTCCATTCTGGAGGAGATCAACCCTGGGATTTCTTTGGGAGGAATGATGCTAAAGCTGAAACTCCAGTACTTTGGCCACCTCATGCAAAGAGTTGACTCATTGGAAAAGACTCTGATGCTGGGAGGGATTGGGGGCAGGAGGAGAAGAGGATGACAGAGGATGAGATGGCTGGATGGCATCACTGACTCGATGGATGTGAGTCTGAGTGAACTCCGGGATTTGGTGATGGACAGGGAGGCCTGGCATGCTGTGATTCATGGGGTCGCAAAGAGTCGGACACGACTGAGTAACTGAACTGAACTGAACTGAACTGACCCTACAACAGGCCGCCATTGACCCACAGCTCTTCTGGAGACTCCTGGACACTCATAGGCAAGACTGAGTCAGTCTCTTGTGGGGTCACTGCTCCTTTTTCCTGAGTCCTGGTGCACAAGTCTGTTTGTGTCCTCTAAGACTCTATTCTCCAGTACTGTAAAGTTCTGGCAGCTCTATGGTGGGGTTAATGGTGACCTCCTCCAAGAGGGCTTGTGCCATACCCAAGTCTGGTGCACCCAGAGCCCCTGTCCCTGTGGCAGTCCGCTGCTGACGCGTACCTCCACAGGAGACACTCAAACATAGTTCTGTCTAAGCCTCTGTGGGGTCCCTGGGTCCTGGTGTGCACAAGGTTGAAGCTGGTTTAGAAAAGGCAGAGGAATCAGAGATCAAATTGCCAACATCTGCTGGATCATCAAAAAAGCAAGAGAGTTCCAGAAAAAAAAAATCTACTTCTGCTTTATTGACTATTCCAAAGCCTTTGACTGTGTGGATCACAATAAACTGTGGAAAATTCTGAAAGAGATGGGAATACCAGACCAACTGACCTGCCTATTGAAAGATCTGTATGCAGGTCAGGAAGCAACAGTTGGAACCAGACATGGAACAGCAAACTTGTTCCAAATAGGAAAAGGAGTATGTCAAGTCTGTATATTGTCACCTTGCTTATTTAACTTATATGCAGAGTACATCATCAGAAATGCTGGGCTGGAGTAAGCACAAGCTGGAATCACGATTGCTGGGAGAAATATCAATAACCTCAGATATGCAGATGACATCACCCTTATGGCAGAAAGTGAAGAAGAACTAAAGAGCCTTTTGATGAAAATGAAAGAGGAGAGTAAAAAGTTGGCTTAAAACTCAACATTCAGAAAACTAAGATCATGGCTTCTGGTTCCATCTCTTCATGCCAGATAGATGGGGAAACAGTGGAAACAGTGTCAGACTTTATTTTTTGTGTGTGCTCCAAAATCACTGCAGGTGGTGACTGCAGCCATGAAATTAAAAGGTGCTTACTCCTTGGAAGAAAAGTCATGACCAACCTAGTCAGCATATTAAAACCAGAGACATTACTTTGCCAAAAAAGGTCCATCTAATCAAAGCTATCATTTTTCCAGTAGTCATATATGTATCTGAGATTTGGACTATAAATAAAGCTGAGTGCCAAAGAACTGATGCCTTTGAACTGTGGTGTTGAAGAAGGCTATTGAGAGTCCCTTGGACTGCATGGAGACCCAACCAGTCCATCCTAAAGGAAATCAGTCCTGAATATTCATCAGAAGGACTAATGTTGAAGCTGAAACTCCAATACTTTGGCCACTTGATGCGAAGAGCTGACTTATTTGAAAAGACCCTGATGCTGGGAAAGATTGAAGGTGGAGGGAGAAAGGGATGACAGAGGCTGAGATGGTTGGATGGCATCACCGACTCTATGGGCATGAGTTTTTGTAAACTCTGGGAGTTGGTTTTGGACAGGAATCCTGGCGTGCTGCAATCTGGACACGACTGAGTGACTGAACTGATCTGAATTGGGAAAGTATGGTATTATTAGAAACTGATTTCATCTGTTCTCTAAATTCACTCTTTTATCATAAGGAGCTTATTTTTAGAAGTATGTGACCCAAATACATAATGCAAATAGTATTTTTGTCATCCTCCATAAGCCAATTAAAACATACATTATCAAGTTAGATTTATAAAGTGATTATATTTATTCCAGACATTTGAGATTGTCCTTATTCAGCTTTGTCAGTATTCCTAAAAAAGTGTTTTCCCTACCTAGATTTTTAGTCAGTGAATTAGAGAATATTTAACCAAAAAAAAAAAAAACCCAGAATATTATGCTAATATAATATCCTTCCAAAGTAAGTTGTTACATAATTTTTTGACTTTTAAAGATTTTTTTGTAGGTGCCATTTCTTTTAATTTGATTTAGGAAAGTTAAAACTATGTAACTAATTCTATTACTTAAGTAGTAGGCTATAAAAATATCTAATTTCCTACTTTTATTCAATTGTGAGGTCACTGTCATTTAATTTATATTATGAAATGCAAGTAACTTCCTACAACTGCAGGAAGAAGTTCATATGCTTAATTGCTTGTATTAAGGTGTTTTCTTCTGAACCTGATTTTTCTGTCTGCATTCACAGAAAGAACTAAAGATAATATTATTTTTGCAATATTTAGTTTCAGTGATACAAATGTAAATGTCAGGTATAAACGCAGTGTAGAAGCAGAAAGTATGGCTTACAGGAGTAATTCTTTTATTAATTTATTTTATTGAAGTACAGTTGATTTACAATGTTATGTTGGTTTCTGCTCTACAGCAGAGTGAATCAGTTATACATATATACATTCTTTTAATGTTGTTTCCCGTTATGATTTGTCACAGGATATTGAATAGAGTTCCCCGTGTCACACTTTAGGACCTTATTTTCTATCCGTTCTATGTATAATAGTTTGCATCTGCTAATCACAGACCCCCAATCCATCCTTTCCCCATACCCCTCCCACTTGGCAACATCAAGTCTGTTCTCTACATCTTTGCATCTCTTTTTGTTCATAGATAAGTTCATTTGTGTTGTATTTTAGATTCTGCATGTAAGTGTATCATATATTTTTTGATATATATGACTTAGTTCATTTAGTATGATAACCTCTAGGTCTGTCTCATTCCAATCCCAAAAAGGGGCAATGCCAAAGAATGTTCAAACTACTTCACAATTGTGCTCATCTCACATGCTAGCAAAGTAATGTTCAAAATTCTCCATGCTAGGCTTCAACAGCACATGAACCATGAGCTTCCAGATATTCAAGCTGGATTTAGAAAAGGCAGAAGAACCAGAAAACAAATTGCCAGCATCCATTGGATCATAGAGAAAGAAAAAAGAAATTCCAGAAAAATATCTACTTCTGCTTTATTGATTATGCCAAAGCCTTTGACTGTGTAATCACAACAAACTGTGGAAACTTCTTCAAGAGATGGGAATACCACACCACCTGACCTGCCTCCAGAGAAATCTGTATGAAGGTCAATAAGCAACAATTAGAACTGGACATGGAACAACAGAATAATTCCAAATTGGGAAAGGAGTACATCAAGGCTGTATATTGTCACCCTGATTATTTCACTTATATGCAGAGTACATCATGAGAAATGCTGGGCTAGATGAAGCACAAGTTGGAGTCAAGATTGCCAGGAAAAATATTAATAACCTCAGATACACAGATGACATAACCCTTATGGCAAAAAGTGAAGAGGCACTCAAGAAACTCTTGATGAAAGTGAAAGAGAAGTGAAAAAGCCGATTTAAAACTCAACATTCAAAAACCAAGACCATGGCATCCAGTCCAATCACTTCATGGTAGATAAACAGGGAAACAATGGAAAAGTAAGACTTTATTTTTCTGGGCTCCAAAATCACTGTGGTTGGTGACTGTAGCCATGAAATTAAAAGACGTTTGTTCTTTGGAAGAAAAACTATGACCAATCAAGAGAGCATATTTAAAAGCAGAGACATTACTTTGCTGACAAAGGTCTGTCTAGTCAAAGCTATGGTTTTTCCAGTAGTCATGTATGGATGTGAGAGATGGACTACAAGGAAAGCTGAGTACTGATGAATTGTTGTTTTTGAACTGTAGTGTTGGAGAAGACTCTTGAGAGTCCCTTGGACAGCAAAGAGATCCAACCATTCCATCCTAAAGGAAATCAGTCCTGAATATTCACTGGAAAAACTGATGCTGAAGCTGAAAGTCCAATACTTTGGCCACCTGATGCGAAAAACTGACTCATTTGAAAAGACCCTGATGATGGGAAAGATTGAAGGCTGGAGAAGAAGGGGACAACAGAGGATGAGATGGTTGAATGGCATCACCGACTTAATGGATGTGAGTTTCAGCAAACTCTGGGAGTTGGTGATGGACAGGGAAGCCTGGTGTGCTGCAGTCCATGAGGTCGCAAAGAGTTGGACACAACTGAGCGACAGAACTGATAGACTGAGGTCCATCTCTGTTGCTGCAAAGAAGTGATTCTTAATGGCAGAATGTAAATATTTAATTACTTTATATATTTTTAAGGCATGTATAAATCATTTTCTATTCCTATTTAATATTATTTCTTGTGGCTGTTGAGATGACCACTGAGGAAGTCTCGAGTTGAGTGAGGAATATGAGAATAAAGGCTAAAGAGTCTGAATTTAGGCAGGAACCTAACCCATCTTCTGGAGAGGGGAGCCACAGGAAATACCCCTGACTTCTGGTCTAGTATTGACAAAGGCAGTGGACTGTCCCCAGGGCTCATCTACTCAGTGCTTAGCTTGGACATGGGGCTCTAAGAGGTTGATAACAGGAGTCATCAAGGTGCGTCAGTGTGAATGTTGACAGTGGTGGTATCACATTAGAATCTGTAATTCTAAGTGTATTCTGAGATTCCATAAAAAACAAATGAGTGAGGATTCAATCAAGAAGCCATTGTCAGAACAAAGAAAACTGGAAATAAATTGAAAATAGCCTTATTACGTTCTCCTCAGATTAGGTAACATACAATGCATTCCCAAGGACTCCTAACCACATGATTTACTGCTTCAAAGCTCCATATAATCACACTTTATATATTTTAATTTTCAGAATTTTATTACTATATTTGCGGGCATGCTCAGTCACTTCAGTCATATCTGACTATGTGACCCACCAAGCTCTTCTTGTCCATGGGATCCTCCAGCCCATGGGAGTGGGTTACCATGCCCTCCTCCAGGGAATCTTGTTGACCCATGAATTGAACCACTGTCTTCTATGTCTCCTAAATTGCAGGTGGATTCTTTACCCACTGAGCCACCTGGAGTCAATAAGCTTTCTTTTAAAGGGCTGGATAGTAAATGTTTTAGGCTTTGTGAGCCTTCAGACCTGTCATATCCACTCAGATCTACATAAAGAGTCAATGTGGCTCCATGCAGTCTAACGTGACTGAAACATAATTTTCATGTGTCACAAAATATTCTTCTTCTTTTGATTATTTTCTTGACATTAAAAAGTATAATTATTATCCTTAGATGCTGAGCTATTCAAGTGGGGGTTTCCGGCAGGATTTTGCCTATAGTTTCCAGCTGCTGATCCTGCGTTAGGACCGTCTTTTGATCAATGCTATATATCAGCCGTTAGCGGAACAATAGGAGTAATTAGTCTCATTGTATTATCATTAATTTTATCCACTATTTCTCTCACTTCCAAAAGTGTAATTTTGTGTGTGTGTGTGTATCAAAGAGAGAGAGAATATATTTTTAATTTCCTTATGAATTAAAGTTGATTATAAGTCAAAGATTTAACAAAATATCTGGTGTATAATAAATGTTAACAAACTAATATTATTTATATATATGTTACACATTAATGTATAATAAAGTAGTAACATAATGCCATTAATGTGTAATATATGACTATTTTAATAAAACTCATTATTATTGTTGAGATCCAGTCGCTAAATCCTGTCTGACTCTTTGCAAACCTGTGGACTGCAGCACACCAGTCTTCTCTTTTCACCATTATCATCTAGAGTTTCCTCAAATTCACATCCACTGAGTCAGTGATGTTAATTAACAACTTCATCCTCTACCACCCGCTTCTTCTTTTGCTCTCATTCATTACCAGCATCAGGGTCTTTCCCAGTGAGTTTGCTTTTCACATCAGGTGACCAAAGTATTGGAGTTTCAGCTTCAACATCAGTTCTCCCAGTGAATATTCAGGGTTGAGTTCCTTTAGGGTTGACTGGCTTGATCTCCTTGTTTTCCAAGGGACTCTCAAGAGTCTTCTCCAGCACCACACTTCAAAAGCATCAGTTCTACAGTGCTCAACCTTCTTTATGGTCCAACTCTCACATTCGTACATGACTACTGGAAAAACGATATCTTTGATTATACAGACCTTTGTTGGCAGAGTGATGTCGCTGCTTTTCAGTATGCTGTTTAGGTTTGTTATAGACAAATCTTGCTTCTTCCTTCCAAGGAGCAAGCATCTTTTAATTTTATGGCTACGGTCACCATCCACAGTGATTATGGAGCCCAAGAATATAAAATTTGTCCCTGCTTCCACTTTTTCCACTTCTATTTGCCATGAAGTGATGGGACCAGATGCCATGATCTTAGATTAAGTTGAGTTTCAAGCCACCTTTTTCACTCTACTCTTTCACCCTCATTAAAAGGCTCTTTAGTTCCTCTTCATGTTTTGCCATTAGAGTGATATCATCTGCATATCTGAGGTTGTTGATATTTTGCCTGGACATCTTGATTCCAGTTTTTGATTCATTCAGCCTGACATTTTGCATATTAAATACAAGATAAATAAGCACAGTGACAATATACAGCCTTGTCGTACTCCTTTCCCATTTTTGAACCAGTCAGTTTTTCCATGACCAGATCTGACTGTTGCTTCTTGACCTGCATACAGGTCTATCAGAAGACAGGTAAGATGGTCTGGTATTCCCATCTGTTGAAGAATTTTCCACAGCTTGTTGTGATCCACACAGTCAAAGGCTTTAGCTAAGTCAGTAAAAAGACGTAGATATTTTCCTTGAATTCTCTTTATTTCTCTATGATCCAACGAATGTTGGCAATTTGATTTCTGGCTCTTCTACCTTTTCTAAATCCAGCTTGTGCATCCCGAAGTTCTTGGTTCGCATTCTGCTGAAGCCCAGTTTGGAGGAAATTTGAGCATACCTTTACAAGCATGTGAAATGAGTGCAAATGCACGGTAGTTTGAATCTTTTGGGGGCATTGCCCTTCTTTGGGATTGGAATGAAAAATAACCTTTCACAGTCCTGTGGCCACTGCTGAGTTTTCCAAACTTGCTGATATATTAAATGCAGCACTTTAACAGCATCATCTTTTAGGATTTGAAATAGCTCAGCTACAATTCTATCACCTCCACTAGCTTTGTTTGTAGTGATGCTTCCTAAGGCCCATTTGACTTCACACTCCAGGATGTCTGGCTGTAGGTGAGTGATCACACCATTGTGATCATGCAGGTAACTAAGACTTTTTTTTTTGTACAATTATTCTGTGTATTCTTGCCACTTCTTCTTAATCTCTTCTGCTTCCGTTAAGTCCTTACCATTTCTTTTCCTTATTGTGTCCATCTTTGCATGAAATATTCTTTTAATATGTCCAATTTTATTAAAGAGATCTCTAGTCTTTCCCATTCTGCTGTTGTCCTCTGTTTCTTTGCATTTTTTCGTATAAGACTTTCTTTTCTCCCCTTGATGTTCTCTGTTACTCTGCATTCCATTGGGAATATCTTTCCCTTTTCCCCTTGCCTTTCACTTTTTAAAAAATTTTACTTTATTTTACTTTACAATACTGTATTGGTTTTGCCATACATCAACATGAATCCACCACAGATGTACATGAGTTCCCAATCCTGAACCCCCCTCCCACCTCCCTCCACATACCATCTCTCTGGGTCATCCCAGTGCACCAGCCCCAAGCATCCTGTATCCTGCATCAAACCTGGACTGGTGATCTGTTTCTTACATGATATTATACATGTTTCAATGCCATTCTCCCAAATCATCCCACCCTCTCCCTCTCCTACAGAGTCTAAAAGTCTGTTCTATACATCTGTGTCTCTTTTGCTGTCTTGCATACAGGGTTATTGTTACCATCTTTATAAATTCCATATATATATGTTAGTATACTGTATTGGTGTTTTTCTTTCTGGCTTACTTCACTCTGTATAATAGGCTCCAGTTTCATCCACCTCATTAGAACTGATTCAAATGTATTCTTTTAAATGGCTGAGTAATACTCCATTGTGTATATGTACCATAGCTTTCTTATCCATTCATCTGCTGATGGACATCTAGGTTGCTTTCCTCAGCTATTTGTAAAGCCTCCTCAGACAACCACTTTGCCTTCTTTCATTTCTTTTTCTTTGGGATGGTTTTGGTCACTGCCTCCTATACAATGTTATGAACCATAGTTCTTTATGCACTCTACTAGATCTAATCCCTTGAATCTATATGCCACCCCTACTGTATAACCATAAGGGATTTGATGTGGGTCATACTTGAATGGCCTTATTTCTTCAATTTAAGCTTGAATTTTGCAATAAGGGGTTGATAATCTAAGTCATGGACTTCCATGTTGGCTCAAATGGTAAAGCATCTGCCTACAATGCAGGAGACCCAGGTTCAATCCGTGGGTCGGGGAAAATCTCCTGGAGAAGGAAATGGTAACCCACTCTAATATTCTTGCCTGGAAAATCCCATGGATGAAAGAACCTGATAGGCTACAGTCCATGGGGTCGCAAAGCGTTGGACATGACTGAGTGACTTCACTTCACATCTTCACTTCACTGAGTCACAGTCAACTCCAAGTCTTTTATTTTATTTTATTTTTTGCTGACTGTGTAGAGCTTCTCCTCTTCAGCTGCAGAAAAAAAGCATAATCAATCTTATTTCATTATTGATTACCTGGTGATGTGCATGTATACTGTAATCTCTTGTGTTTTTAGAATTGATTGTTTGCTATGACCACATGTCTTCTTGACAAAACTCTATTAACATTTCCCTGCTTCATTCTGTACTTCAACACCAAACTTGGCTGTTATTCCAGATATCTCTTGACTTCCTGCTTTTGCATTCTAATTGCCTATGATGAAAAAGACATCTATTTTAAATTCTATCAGTTCAGTTTAGGTCAGTCACTCAGTCGTGTCTGACTCTTTGTGACCCCTTGAATCGCAGCACGCCAGGCCTCCCTGTCCATCACCAACTCCCAGAGTACACCCAAACTCATGTCCATTGAGTCGGTGATGCCATCCAGCCATCTCATCCTCTGTTGTCCCCTTCTCCTCCTGCCTCTAATCCCTCCCAGCATCAGAGTCTTTTCCAATGAGTCAACTCTTCTCAAGAGGTGGCCAAAGTACTGGAGTTTCAGCTTTAGCATTATTCCTTCCAAAGAAATCCCAGGGCTCTTTCAATTCTGGTTTCCTTGGTGTGTATGCCCAGAAGTGGGATTGCTGGGTCATAAGGTAGTTCTATTTGCAATTTTTTAAGGAATCTCCACACTGTTCTCCATAGTGGCTGTACTAGTTTGCATTCCCACCAACAGTGTAGGAGGGTTCCCTTTTCTCCACACCCTCTCCAGCATTTATTGCTTGCAGATTTTTGGATCGCAGCCATTCTGACTGGTGTGAAGTGGTACCTCATTGTGGTTTTGATTTGCATTTCTCTAATAATGAGTGATGTTGAGCATCTTTTCATGTGTTTGTTAGCCATCTGTATGTCTTCTTTGGAGAAATGTCTATTTAGTTCTTTGGCCCATTTTTTGATTGGGTCGTTTATTTTTCTGGAATTGAGCTGCAGAAGTTGCTTGTATATTTTTGAGATTAGTTGTTTGTCAGTTGCTTCATTTGCTATTATTTTCTCCCATTCAGAAGGCTGTCTTTTCACCTTGCTTATATTTTCCTTTGTTGTGCAGAAGCTTTTAATTTTAATTAGATCCCATTTGTTTATTTTTGCTTTTATTTCCAGAATTCTGGGAGGTGGATCATAAAGGATCCTGCTGTGATTTATGTCGGAGAGTGTTTTGCCTATGTTCTCCTCTAGGAGTTTTATAGTTTCTGGTCTTACATTTAGATCTTTAATCCATTTTGAGTTTATTTTTGTGTGCGGTGTTAGAAAGTGATCTAGTTTCATTCTTTTACAAGTGGTTGACCAGTTTTCCCAGCACCACTTGTTAAAGAGATTGTCTTTACTCCATTGTATATTCTTGCCTCCTTTGTCAAAGATAAGGTGTCCATGGGTGTGTGGATTTATCTCTGGGCTTTCTATTTTGTTCCATTGATCTATATGTCTGTCTTTGTGCCAGTACCATACTGTCTTAATGACTGTGGCTTTGTAGTAGAGCCTGAAGTCAGGCAGGTTGATTTCTCCAGTTCCATTCTTCTTTCTCAAGATTGCTTTGGCTATTCGAGGTTTTTTGTATTTCCATACAAATCTTGAAATTATTTGTTCTAGTTCTGTGAAAGATGTTGCTGGTAGCTTGATAGGGATTGCATTGAATTTGTAAATTGCTTTGGGTAGTATACTCATTTTCACTATATTGATTCTTCCGATCCATGAACATGGTATATTTCTCCATCTATTAGTGTCCTCTTTGATTTCTTTCATCAGTGTTTTATAGTTCTCTATATATAGGTCTTTAGTTTCTTTAGGTAGATAAATGTTCATCGTAGCACTGTTTATAATAGCTAGGACATGGAAACAACCTAGATGTCCATCAGCAGATGAATGGATAAGAAAGCTGTGGTACATATACACAATGGAGTATTACTCAGCCATAAAAAAGAATTCATTTGAATCAGTTCTGATGAGATGGATGAAACTGGAGCCGATTATACAGAGTGAAGTAAGCCAGAAAGAAAAACACCAATACAGTATACTAACACATATATATGGAATTTAGGAAGATGGCAATGTTGACCCTGTATGCAAGACAGGGAAAGAGACACAGATGTGTATAATGGACTTTTGGACTCAGAGGGAGACGGAGAGGGTGGGATGATTTGGGAGAATGGCATTCTAACATGTATACTATCATGTAAGAATTGAATCGCCAGTCTATGTCTGATGCAGGATACAGCATGCTTGGAGCTGGTGCCTGGGGATGACCCAGAGAGATGTTATGGGGAGGGAGGTGGGAGGGGGGTTCATGTTTGGGAACGCATGTAAGAATTAAAGATTTTAAAATTAAAAAAAATAATAAAATAAAATAAAAATAAAAACAGCTTAAAAAAAAAAAAAGAAATGCAAGACATGTACACTGAAAACTAAAAAGGAGAAATTAATGCTGTAATAGGGAAACTTTTTCATGCAGTCACAGTAGCATCAAAAAATAATAAATAATAAATAAAATGAATGTTTAAATCTCATAAAAAAAAAAAAAAAAGAAATCCCAGGGCTGATCTCCTTCAGAATGGACTGGTTGGATCTCCTTGCAGTCCAAGGGACTCTCAAGAGTCTTCTCCAACACTGCAGATCAAAAGCATCAATTCTTTGGAACTCAGCCTTCTTCATAGTCCAAATCTCACATCCATACATGACCACAGGAAAAACCATAGCCTTGACTAGACGGACTAGTTGGCAAAGTAAATCTTCATAAGCCAATCAACTTCAGCTTGACTGGCATCAGTGGTTTGGGCATAGATTTGAATTATGGTGATGTTGAATGGTTTGCGTTGGAAATGAACCAAGGTCATTCTTTTAAAGATTGCACCCAAGTACTGCATTGCGGACTCTATTATTGACTATGAGGGAGTATTCCATAATGGTCGTCTGAATTAAAATCTGCCATTCTTGTCCGTTTTAGTTCACTGCTTCCTAAGATGTCGATGTTCAATCTTGCCATCTCCTGCTTGACCCCGTCCAAGTTACCTTAATTCATGGACCTAACATTCCACATCCCTATGCAATACTGTTATTTATAACATCAGACTTTACTTTCACCAATAGACACATCCACAATTTAGTGTCATTTTCACTTTGGCTGAGCCTCTTCACTCTTTTTGGAGCTATTCTCTGCTCTTTCCCAGTAGCATATTGGACACCTTCCAACCAGGGAAGCTCATTTCCATTGTCATCCCTTTTGCCTTTTCATACTGTTCAAGGGTTATCCTGGTAAGACTACTGGAGTGGGTTGCCATTTCCTCCTCCAGTGGGCCATATTTTGTCAGAACTCTTCACTACGATGTATCTGTCCTGAGTAGCCTGCCACGGCATGGCATATCTTCATTGAGATATGCAAGCCCCTTTGCAATAACAAGGCTGTGATCCATGAAGGAGAAATGCATTATACAAACTACTAAAAGAACACATATATATATATATGTGTGTGTGTGTGTGTGTGTGTGTATTTTTATTAAATCAGGGATTCCTGAATGTGCAGGCCAACTGAAGCCCCTTTCTATGAATAATAGAAATTATCCTAAACAGTTTGATGTATACATTTTAAAACTAAACATATGATTACTATTTTAAATGTTTTATTGTGATAAGAAAAAGGTATCTATATTTTATCACAAAACAAAACAGAAACCTATTTTCTTGACAATATACTCATTATAATGCATATCCCTGATGAGTGGAGAAATATAAAACCTGTACATACTTAGATTTCCTTATTTTCTTTTTTCTATCAAGTTTCATTCTTATGTAGCATTCTTACTAAAACCATTATTCTGATATTTATTAGAAACATGATTGTGGATTGCTTTTCCAACTTTCAAAATTTTGAAGATGAAAATCCAAAATTCTTCACAAAGCTTGTTTGTTTTAATGTCTTATAACTGCTCTCCTAGCAGAGAGGAGGCACCCCTTTACCAGAAAAATTTTCCAGATATTTTTATACTTAAATATGGTATTATTATTGTTAGTTCTTTATGTGAACAAAAAGCAAAGACATCAGGTCGCTTTTGATTTATGAACTTCAATTTCACTTCTCTAGCTGTGATCTTCATTCTTCTGTGCTGTAGGCTAATACCAGTGCATACTGTGAAGGGTTTTTTTACCCTTAATTTGTGTATATTGTTTTGCCTGCAAACATTCTGCTCAGCTGTGTTCTATTTCCTAAATTTTAGTGTTACTAACAATGTGTAAGGACATGGAGTCTCTTGAATCATCTTTACTCCCCTTAACATGATTATGACTGTTGGATTTCATCCTATGAGACCAATGGGAAATTTAGTCTCAGTTATCATTAAATCCATTCCTCCTAGCCACCCCGACTCCAGATATGCACCTTATTTATACACTACCAGGGCATCTTATGGCTCCTCCAGTACCCAGACCCACATCAGCAACCACAGACACTACTGGAGGCTTGGTGCCATACCTGGAACCTGGCAATCTTCTGAAGCAGAAGCTCTGTGTTTCCTGTCCAGCTTTATGGAAAATCAAATTAAAAACCAAATTGTTTCTAGACCCAGAAAACCTCTCAACAAAGACAGTGGAGAAAGAAAAAGACTCTTAGTATTGAATCAGCATTAAGCCAGGATGTGATGTTCTTCACAGGGAATCTGCTAGGAGACTGTAAGGCAGAGAGACACCCTACCCTTTAATATAGCCTAGTGGGTACAGCTCACTGTATGTGTCCTCAAGATAAACAGAAACTAGTCCTCGAGTAAGGGGGCTTGATAGCACTATTTATCACAGGTAGTTCATCATAACTTCTTCTAGTGTTTGGCCTGCATTAGCTGATTGGCTTTATACAAAGATAAAATGAACTCATCTCTCTAGGACAGGAGGTTGATTTGCAGTTTGTAGAGAGTCAGCTTCTACCGTACTAGAGAGGGTGCTGTCCTTTTTGGTGATGGCATTTCAAAAAGAATGCTGCAGGTCTTGGGAAAGACCTCCTTGAGTCTTAAATCTGACAAGAGGATTTTTTTTAGCATTTTAAAATTTGTATAGACATTTCAAAGGGACAGAGAAGAAATTACATATTTTGCAAAATAAAGTATCTTTAAAAAAAGTAGAGGGAAAGTCTCTTCCCTTACTTTCAACAGCAAGAACTATGCCTTTTATATTTTTCTGAATGGATTTTTGCCCTTAAATCCTCCCTGGATCTGCACACGTCAGTTAAGTTCAGTCACTCAGTCATATCCAACTCTTTGTGACCCCATGGACTCCAGCATGCCAGGCTTCCCTATCCCTCACCAACTCCCAGAGTTTGCTCAAACTCATGTCCATGGAGTCAGTGATGCCATCCAACCAGCTCATCCTCTGTCATCCCCTTCTTCTCCTGCCTTCAATCTTTCCCAGCATCAAGGTCTTTTCAACTGAGTCAGCTCTTTGCATCAGGTGGCCAAAGTATTGGAGTTTCAGCTTCAACATCAGGCCTTCCATTGAATATTCAGGACTGATTTCCTTTAGGATGGACTGGTTGGATCTCCTTGCTGTCCAAGAGACTCTCAAGAGTCTTCTCCAACACCACAGCTCAAAAACATCAATTCTTCCATACTCAGCATACTTTAGGGTCCAACTCTCACATCCATACATAACTACTGGGAAAACTATAGCTTTGACTATATGAACTTCTGTTGGAAAAGTAATGTCTCTGCTTTTTAATACGCTGTCCAGGTTGGTCAGCATTTCTTCCAAGAAGCAAGTGTCTTTTAATTTTATGGCTGAAGTCACCATCTGCAGTGATTTTGGAACCCAAGAAAATAAAGTCTGTCCCTGTTTCCATTGTTTCCCTATCTATTTGCCGTGAAGTGTTGGGACCAGATGCCATGATCTTTGTTTTTTGAATGTTGACCTTTAAGTTAACTTTTTCACTGTCCTCTTTCACTTTCATCAAGAGTCTCTTCAGTTCTCCTTCGCTTTCTACCATAAGGTTGGTATCATCTGCATATCTGAGGTTATTGATATTTCTCCCAGCAATCTTAATTCCAGCTTGTGCTTACTCCAGCCCAGCATTTTGCATGATGTACTCTGTATACAAGTTAAATAAACAAGGTGACAATATACAGTCTTGATGTACTCCTTTCCCGATTTGGAACCAGTCTGTTGTTCCATGTCTACTTCTAACTGTGCTTCCTGACCTATATACAGATTTCTGGGGAGGCAGGTCAGGGGGTCTGGTATTCCCATCTCTCTCAGAATTTTCCACAGTTTGTTGTGATCCACACAGTCGAAGGATTTGGCATAGTCAATAAAGCAGAAATTGATGTTTTTCTGGAACTCTCTTGCTTTTTCTATGATCCAGCAGATATTGGCAATTTGATCTCTGATTCCTCTGCCTTTTCTAAATCCAGCTTGAATATCTGGAAGTTCACAGTTTATGTACTTCACGGTTCATGTTGAAGCTTCACTTGGAGAATTTTGAGCATTACTTTGTTAGTATGTGAGGTGAGTGTAATTGTGTGGTAGTTTGAGCATTCTTTGCAATTGCCTTTCTTAGGGACTGGAATGAAAACTAACCTTTTCCAGTCCTGTGGCCACTGCTGAGTTTTCCAAATTTGCTGGCATGTTGAGTGCAACACTTTCATAGCATCATCTTTTAGGATTTGAAATAGCTCAACTGGAATTCCGTCACCTCCACTAGCTTTGTTTGTAGTGATGTTTCATAAGGCCCACTTGATTTTGCATTTCAGGATGTCTGGCTCTAGGTGACTGATCATACCATCATGGTTATCTGGGTCATTAACATCTTTTTTATATGCAACCCCATGGACTATATCACTCAAGCCTCCTCTGGCCACAGAATTCTCCAGGGAGGAATACTGGAGTGGGTTGTCATGCCCTTTTCCAGAGATCTTCTCAACCCAGGGATCGAACCCAGGTATCCTGCATCACAGGCAGACTCTTTACCATTTGAACTACTCAGGAATCCAGATCCACACTCAGCCATCTATTTAAAGGTTGACCACACACCCAGGGAATCACCAGCCAGCCCTGCCTTAGCTTCTGCTATCCACCCCACAGCTTCCAGCCAGCCTCCAGTCTTCCAGAATCTTGCAGTATTCCTCTCATAAAATCTACAGTGTGCTCCTTTATGTTGGAAAAACTCCTCAAGACAAGGAAACAGAGGTTAGTTAAGCTGATTTGAATATGGCTATGGAACCCAGGGGCCTCCCCTGGTCACTCAACTGATAAAGCACCTGTCAGCAATGCAGGAGACCCCAGTTTGATTCCTGGGTCAGGAAGATTCCATGGATAAAGGTTAAACTACCCACTCCAGTGTTCTTGGGCATCCCTGGTGGCTCAGATGTTAAAGAATCTGCCTGCAGTGTGGGAGACCAGGGTTTGATCCCAGAGTTGGGAAGATCCCTCGGAGGAAGGCATGTCAACCCACTCCAGTATTCTTGCCTGAAGAATCCTCACAGACCAAGGACCATGGAGGGCTACAGCCCATGGGGTTGCAAAGAGTCAGATATAACTGAGAGAATAAACACCTGGAATCCAGAGGCAGAAAATGCAAATTAATATATTAATAACTTTCCATCACACCATTATTATTGCTTTTGCTCCTTATGTTTTGAAGGGTACTGGATCAACCAGATTCCACTGATTACAGGATGCGTCTATGCGTGTGCACATGTGCAAATACCCCTTCCTTCTCTAGCGTTAGCACCATATACATTATCAAGGTCTCAATTTCCTTTATGAGTATAATAATATCCTCTCCTTAGCAGTCCTACATTGCATGTGATCATCTTATGACATTAAATCAAGTCACCAGGCTGAGTCCCATCTCATAACTTTTGATCGCACTTCATTGCTGCCACTGAAAAAATCGGGTGTAAGAAACGGCCGTGTTTGGGGTGGCCTTACTAGTGGTCCCTAGGAACTGAGTCATCTTGGTCTGAGTAGCAGCCCTATGACCTGGAACAAAAAATCAAGTCTTCTCTGTATTAGTTTTCTACCTGTAATATGGAAATAATATTATTACCCATTACCTAATGCTCAGAGCTACTGAATTAAAGTAGTGAGAAAATTCTGAAATTGGAAAACTATACAGGTATAAGCATTTTTTATTATATTTTACATAAGACTTGGGTTGTAAATAGAAGAGAGATGAGTATTTATGATTAGTGCTCATTCGATGCAGGTGGACCTCCAATTGTTTTTCTCTTATGATGGATTAAACTGTATTTCTTTACTGGTTGCAAACTGCTAGAAAATGGGCAGTCTATCTCTTAGCTGTGATGTACATAGTAAAGTGGTAACTGTGTCCGATCATTATGTTATGGTTGCCTATCCACACAGCCTCCAGAAGCATCATGAATCATAATAAACCAAATGTGTCCTGGCCATTCACACTGTAACACTGGACTGTTTGTTACCTATGATTCCTGTTCAGATATTATAAGGTACGACTTTTCCGTGATCCTCCTCCACAAGTTTTCTCTTCTATCCACATTACTTCAGAATTAGATCATTTTGAGTCTTCCTGAATAATTAGAAAGAATTTAAAACTAGTCCAAGTTTTAGTTCCTAATTTTAGTTATTAGGAATTTCCCAGATTTTACTTCAGTTATTCTAAAAACTAAGTGCATTTTAATTTCCTTTTTGTCTTGTCACTGTTTTGAATTTAAAATTATTTTGTTTCTATCTCCTTGTCAGTTATTTCTGTCAGCCCAAACTCTCTAGCTAGGTGATTATTTCAGTAACCTTGTTATTTAATGTGCCTGAATGACATTTCCTTTTATGTGGTATAAGTTATTCCAGCTATTTTTTCTTAATTTATTTTGTACATCAGCCTCATTTTCCAGATAAAAGCATATTTTACTTTATTCATATATTCATTTCTTTGTTGTGAGGTTTGATTATTTTTAGGTCAATATTTTATCAATGCTGCTGTAGCAGTTAAGCATAAATTGTGTATATTCTACATCCATTTTTAAAGTAAATTATCAAGGTAGAGCCTGATTATGGAAGTAGGTCATAATGATGGATAATCTTCTTAGAGACATGTGTTTGGGGGATACTGTGTGGTACAATATACACTGAATTCTCCTACAGCATCATCAACATAATTCTATTATTTATTTTAGTGTTTTTATTATTTTAGCAATCATTTATTATTCCACAGATAACACATTGCTTTTAAACATATTTTGGAACACATGCCTGATACCTCTTATCTTGGAGGGGCAAAATTCTGTTATATAAGCTATTTGGAAAGTTGGAAAAAGGTCAAAGGATTGAAATTTTGATATTCCTTGAGGAAAATACACTAAGGCACTGGAAAAGAATTTCCTTTAATCAATAAAAGAAAGACAAGCAATTCTTTTTAAAACAAGGAAATTGGCAGGATGTATATTTTTTCAATAACCGTGAGGGACTCCCCTAAATTATGAGAAATTCCATATCATTATTTCAAAGAAATCTGAAAGTTTGGAAAACACAGCATTAAAAAGGAGATGTTCTAAGAAAGAAATAGGAATTGATCAGTTTGATTTCCCAGGCATTGATCAGTCACTGACTGTGTTCTCAGTGCATCTTTTTGGCCCTGTTGCTTGCTTTTAGTGGAGATAGACCTGCCCCCTACATCTGCTGGTCACACAAACCATGATTAGTGAGGAAGTGCTTCATCAGCTTGCATTCTCAAACATCTCAGGGATTAGAATCCTTCTGCACTGAGAAGGGTGGAAAGTGGCCTGATTCTCCCTGAAGACAGAAGAGGAACAGGATGCCCCAAATGTGACCAAGTTAGCATTAGTGTCAGCAGTAATGTTACAATGAAAATCGATTTGCAGAAACTATCATTTGAAAATATCACCAATCATGGAAGCAGACATTTGGGGTTAAAGTATGCTGAGCACACAATACTGTGGCAGTCAGGGCTCTGGTGTGCTCTGCAGAGTGTGTGTGTGTGTGTGTGTGTGTGTGTGTGTGTGTGTGATAAATTTTAATATATATTTTATTTGATCAACTAGACAACCTTAGTTCTATTTTCATGGGACAGGTGAGGAAGCTGAGTCATAGCCTGTAGTTCAAGTTCATGCTTGGCTTGGAGAAGGTTATTACTCAAATCTGTGCTCTTTAAAATCTAGATCTATGCAAATGTATCCCTTGAGGAGCAGTTTTTTATTTTTTTTAATTGAAGGATACTTGTTTTACAGAGTTTCATATTTTTTTCTGTCAAACCTCAGCATGAATCAGCCATAGGTATACATACATCCCCTCCCTCTTGAACCTCCCTCCCATCCCCCTCCCCATCCCATCCCTATACATTGATACTGAGCCCCTGTTTGAGTTTCCTGAACCACACAGCAAATTCTCAGTGCCTATTTATTTTACATATGGTATTGTAAGTTTCCATGTTACTCTCTCTCTACATCTCACCCTCTCCTCCCCTCACCCCATATCCATAAGTCTATTCTCTATGTCTGTTTCTCCATTGCTGCCCTGTAAATAAATTCTTCAATATCATTTTTCTAGATTCCGTATATATGCATTAGAATAGGATATTTATCTTTCTCTTTCTGACTCACTTCACTCTGTATAGTAGGTTCTAGGTTCATCCACCTCATGAGAACTGACTCAAATGTGCTCCTTTTTATGGGTGAGTAATATTCCATTGTGTATATGTACCAATACTTCTCTTTTCATTCATCTGGTGATGGATATCTAGGTTGCTTCCATGTTTTAGCTATTGTAAATAGTGCTGCAATGAACAATGAGATACATGTTTGGTTTTATTTTTTCAGTTTTGGTTTCCTCAGGGTGTATGCCTAGGAGTGGGATTGCTGGGTCATATGGTGGTTTTGTTTCTAGTTTTTTAAAGAATCTCCATACTGTCTTCCATAGTGGCTGTATCAATTTACATTCCCACCAACAGTATAAGAGTGTTCCCTTTTCTCTACACCCTCTCCAGCATTTATTGTTTGTAGACTTTTCAATGATGGCCATTCTGACGGGTAATGAGGTGATATCTCATTGTAGTCTTGATTTGCATTTCTCTCATAAAGAGCAATGTTGAGCATCTTTTCATGTGTTTGTTAGCCATCTGTATGTTTTCTTTGAAGAAATGTTTGCTTAAGTCTTTTTCAAACTTTTTGATTGGGTTGTTTGTTTTTCTGGCATTGAGTTGTATGAGCTGCTTGTATATTTTGGAAATTAATCCTTTGTCAGCTGTTTCATTTGCTGTTATTTTCTCCCATTCGGAGGATTGTCTTTTCACCTTCTTTATAATTTCCTTTGCTGTGCAAAAGCTTTTAAGTTTAATCAGGTCCCACTTGTTTACTTTTGTTTCTATTTCCATTACTCTAGGAGGTGGGTCATAAAGGATCATGCTTTGATTTATGTCATCGAGTTTTCTGCCTATGTTTTCCTCTAAGAGTTTTATAGTTGCTGGTCTTGCATTTAGGTTTTTAATTCATTTTGAGTTTATTTTTGTGTATGGTGTTAGAAAGTGTTCTAATTTCCTTCTTTTACATGTAACTGTCCAGTTTTCCAGCACTATTTATTGAAGAGTCTGTCTTTTCCCTATTGTATATTCTTGCCTCCTTTGTCAAAAATAAGGTACCCATAGGTGCATGGGTTTATTTCTGGGCTTTCTATCTTGTTCCATTGGTCTATATTTCTGTTTTTGTGCCAGTACCATACTGTCTTGATGACTGTAGCTTTGTAGTATAATCTGAAGTCAGGAAGCCTGATTCTTCCAGCTCCAGTAGTCTTTCTCTGGACTGCTTTGGCTATTTTGGGTCTTTTGTGTTTCCATATGAATTGTGAAATTTTTTGTTCTAGTCCTATGAAAAATGTCATTGGTAATTTGATAGGGATCTCATTGAATCTGTAGATTGCGTTTGGTAGTATCGTCATTTTTTCAATGTTGATTCTTCCTATCCAGGTATATGGACTATCTCTCCATCTGTTTATGTCAGCTTTGATTTCTTTCATTAGTGTCTTATAACTTTCTCTGTACAGTTCTTTTGTCTCCTTTAGGTAAATGTATTCCTAGATATATAATTCTTTTTTTAATTGTTTGGCATTGAGTTTGTAGATATTTTTTCTTCTCTTGTATTTCTTTACTATATAAGTCCCTTTCACATTTGTTATAAAGATGGGTTGATGGGACTGAATTCTCTTAACTTTTGCTTGTCTAGAAAGCTTTCTATTTCTACATGAATTCTGAATGTGACCCTTGCCGTGTATAGTAATCTTGGTTGTAGATTTTTCCCTTTCAGTACTTTAAATATATTCTGCCATCCCCTTCTGGCCTGCAGAGTTTCTGCTGAATGATCAGCTGTTAAACATATGGGGTTTCCCTTGTATGTTACTTCTTCTTCTCCCTTACTCCCTTACCCAATACTCTTTCTTTGTGTTTAGTCTTTGTTAGTTTGATTAGTATATGTCTTGGAGTGTTTCTCCTTGGCTTTATCCTGTATGGGACTCTTTGTGCCTCTTGGATTTGATTTACTATTTCCTTTTTATTGCAGGGGAAATTTTCAGCTATAATCTCTTCAAAAAGTTTTTCATACTGTTTCTTTTACTCTTCTTCCTCTGCGACCCCTATAATTCAAATGCTGATACATTTGATATGGTCCCAGGGGTCTCTGAGACTGTCCTCAGTTCTTTTCATTCTTTTTACTTTATTCTGGTCTTCAGAAGTTATTTCCAACATTTTATCTTCCAGCTAATTGATTTGTTCTTCTGCTTCAGATATTCTGCTATTGATTCCTTCTGCTGTTGCTGCTGTTAAGTCGCTTCAGTCATGTCCGACTCTGTGTGACCCCAGAGACAGCAGCCCACCAGGCTCCCCCATCCCTGGGATTCTCCAGGCAAGAACACTGGAGTGGGTTGCCACCTCCTCCAATGCATTAAAATGAAAAGTGAAAGTGAAGTCGCTCAGTCGTGTCCGACTCTTCGCGACCCATGGACTGCAGCCTACCAGGCTCCTCTGTCCATGGGATCTTCCAGACAAGAGTACTTGGAGTGGGTTGCCATTGCCTTCTCCATTGATTCCTTCTAGAGTATTTTTAATTTCAGTAATTGTGTTGTTTGCTTCTCTGTGTTTGTTAATACTTCTAGGTCTTTTTTAATTGATTCTTTCATTTTCTTCATTTTTTTTCAAGGTTTTGATCATCTTAACTATCATTATTCTGAATTCTTTTTCAGGTAGTTTATCTATTTCCTCTTCATTTATTTGGACTTCTGTGTTTCTAGTTTTTTCCTTCATTTGTACAGTATTTCTCTGCCTTTTCATTATTATTATTTCTTTAAGTTATTGTATTTGAGGTCTCCTCTTCCCAGGCTTCAAGAAAAGTTGAATAATTTCATACTTTTGGTTTATGCCCTTCTAAGGTTAGTCCAGTGGTTTGTGTGAACTTTGTATAGGGTGAGATTTGTGCTGAGTGTTTGCTTGTTTGTTTGTTTTTCCTCTGATGGGCAAGGCTGAGTGAGGTGGTAATCCTGTCTGCTGATGATTGGCTTTGTGTTTTTGTTTTGTTTATTGTTTAGATGTGGCATCCTATACAGGGTGCTACTGGTGGTTGGGTGATGCCAGGTCTTGTATTCAAGTGGTTTCCTCTGTGTGAGTTCTCACTATTTGATACTCCCTAAGCCTAGTTCTCTGGTAGTCTAGGGTCTTGCAGTCAGCACTCCCCTCCAAAGGCTCAGGGCTTGATCTCTGCCCAGGGTCCAGCACAGAAGCATCAGATCCAGATCCAGAAGGTGTAAGAGAAACTCATTTGCTTTGTGCTTGTCCTAGAGCTTCAGCCTGAGGGGCACGCAGCAGATCTGACACACCCTAGAAGTCCTGCAGGGCACCCTCCTGCACAGAGACATGGGTTCCATCCCAGGAGCAGGTTTATATGGAGACTTCTTCACCTTACTTCCAGATATTGTAATTCAATGGATTTGGGATAGGGCCCAGAAATCTGCATTTGTAAACATCACTCAGGAGAGAAGTATCCATGGATTTTGAGTATCGTTGGACCACGTAACTACTATATTTATGCATTGCTGTGAAGTTTCACATTATATCGTAGTTTAGTAATAAAGTAACATCTCATTCCTGTACACTTCAGCCTATTATCAGCTTCACCTTCTTGATAAAATCAGGTAAGAGACAGAAAGGAAACAAAAAGATACTGTGGAATTTCACAGATGATTTTTCCATGTCCAAAGAATTAAGTGTGTACTGTGAATTCATAAGAGAACATATTGGCTCTTAATTTATTCAGAAGTCTTAAAAGCTGGATTTGATTTTTAGTCTTCAAGTTTGGAAAAATGGATCAGAAGAAGAAGAAGAAAAAAAAGCCTACTCCAGTGTAGCAGGTGCTTGCTGTGAATTATGTGGCCCTTCAGTGGACAGTCAAAGGTAGAAAGATAAGCACAAAAATCCAAATGGACAACACAATCCAACGAACCTGCCCATCACTGTTCAACTATGATTCTCAGTTGTTGTAGCAGGAGCAAGTGCATCTGTCCTTAAACAGTGATGGCTTGAGGGAGAGAAAAAAAGCATAGGATTTAGGATAAAACAGAGTAGTTTCAAATCCTAGCTGCTCCACTTCCTGTATGCTTATGACACTAAATTTTCTGAAACTATATTTTCTCATCTGTGAGATAGTCACAGCAACTGTCTCCTTAGATGGGATTAAAAAGACCAGGTGGGCAGGTTCCCAAGGACAGTGCCTACTGCACAGTAGGGACCCAGGTTCCTGCTCTGCCATCCTCGAGGTTATGAAGGATGGGGAGGGTAGGAGAGGAGCCAGCCAAATCAGGGCCCAGATGCTGGCCACACACCCACCAGCTGGGTGACAGGCAGCCTACTTGAACTCTCAGTGCCTCTGTTTACCCATCTGCAAAATAGAGTCACCTAATGTCTTTTTTCTGGGTTAGTGTAAGAACTATAAATTATAATAGTATTCTGCTTATATTATATCTTCAGTAAATGATAATTGTAAAGACTATATATGTCATTTCCAGTTTCTTTCTTTTAAAACAGTATTGCAAGTATGGTATACACTTTGGAAATATTGTATCCTACATGGCAAACATTAAATTGAAACCAACAACAAAAGAGCAAATATGTTCAAAAGAATGAACCATTGTTAGTTCAACGTAATTTATTCATTAGAATTCTGGTTGTTTTTAGTTTCATTATAGAAAAATAAATACATAGTTAATATCTTGTTTTACTTGTGATAGATATGAATACACACAAATAGACATGTGTCTATGTATAGGTAGACCTAATTTCACTGCAGTTTGAATCACTGCACTTCATAGATGTTGCATTTTTTTATAAAATTCAAGATCTGTGGTGAGCTTTTGCACAGAGCAAGTCTGTTGGTACCATTTTTCCAATGGCATTTGCTCACTACATATCTCTGTCAGTTTTTGGTAATTCTCATATTTCAAGCTTTTTCATTATTGTTATATTTAATATATCATATTTGATGACCTGTGAACACTGATCATTGATATTACCATTTTAATTATTTGGGGGTACCATGTATAGTATCCATGTAAGTTGATGAATTTAATCAGTAAATGTTTTGTATGTTCTGACTGCTCCACAGACCAGCCATCTCTCTCTCTCCTTAGGCCTTCCTGTTCCCTGGGACATAATAATACTTAAGTTAGGATGATTAATATTCCTACAATGGCCCCTAAGTGTTGGAGTGAAAGGAATGGTCAAACATCTCTGATTTTAAATCAAAAGCTAGAAATGAGTGAATTTGGCAAGAAAGTCGTGTAGAAAGCTGAGACAGGCCAAAACCAGGCCTCTTGTACCAGTCAAGTTGTGAATGTAAAGGAAAAGTCCTTGAAAGAAATTAAGTTCTACCCCAGTGAAGATGTAAATCATAAGGAAGGGAAACAGCCTTATTGCTGATGTGAAGAAAGTTTTAGTGTCTGGATAGAAGATCAAACCCACTATAACATTCATTCTGAAGCCTATAGATCAAGAAGTAATGTTAACCTTCAAGTCATTATTTAAGCAATATAGTTCGTAAGGCTACGCTGCCATAGGTAGATATTCCTCTGATGAATCTGTACAAAATCAAATGAAAACCTTCCAGAAAGGATTAACCATGGAAGATATCATTAAGAACATTTGTGATTCATGGGACAAGATCAAAATATCAACATTAGATGGTGTTTGGAAGAAGTTGGTTCCAACCCTCATAGATGACTTGGAGTGTTCAAGATTTCAATGGAGGAAACACCTACAGAAGTGGTGGAAAGAGCAGAACTAAAATCAGAAGTAGAGACTGAAGATATGACTTAACTCCTTCAATCTTATGATAAAACTTGAATGGATGAGAAGATGCTTCTTAGGAATAAACAATCAAAGTTGTTTCCTAGGATGGAATCTATTCCTGATGAAGAGGCTGTGAAGATCATTGGATGACAACAAAGGATTTAGAATATGACATAAACCTAGTTGATAAAGCAGCACAAGGATTTGAGAGGAGTGACTCCAAATTCGTAAAATTTCTACAGTGGGTACAATAATATCAAATAGCAGTGCAGGTTAAATTGTTCATGAAAGGAAGACATCTTTGTGGTAAACTTTACTATTGTCTTGTTTTAAGAAATGCCACAATCACCTAACCTTCAGCAACCATGATGCTGACCAGTCAGTAGCCATCAGTATGGAGGAAAGGCCCTCCAACAGCAAGATTACGACTCCATGAAGGCTTAGAGAGGACTAGTATTTTTATCAGTAAAATACTTTTTAATTAAGGTATTGCATTATATTTTAGGGCTTCCATGGTGGCTCAGACAGTAAAGAATCTGTCTATAATGCGGGAGACCTGGGTTTAATCCCTGTGTCAGGAAGATTCTCTGGAGAATGAAATGACAACCCACTCCAGTATTTTGAGATGAAACTGCAATACCAGTAATGGTATTGCACACTTGAAATATTATAGTGCAGTGTAAATATGACTTTTATATGCACTGGGAAACCAAAATATTCACATGACTTGCTTATTGTGGTATTTTCTTTATTGCAGTGGTCTAGAACCAAATCCACAATATATCCAAGGTATGCCAGTGTGTGTGTGTGTGTGTGTGTGTGTGTGTGTGTGTGTGTGTGTAAGAGGCATGTGGGCTCAGTCATGTCCAACTCTTTTGCAACCCAACGGACTGCAGCCCACCAGGCTCCTCTGTCCATTGTATTTTCCACAAGAATAGTGGAGTGGATTGCCATTTCCATCTCCAGAGCATCTTCCTAACTCAGGTATTGAACCCAAGTCTCTTGCATTGCAGGTCGATTCTTATCCACTAAGCCACTGGGCAACAGTGTGTGTGTGTGAATTAAATGTATATATTTATATATACACACACATGTGAATTCATATATATGTATGATTTTTAATTTAATTTATATCATTAGCTTATATAAAAGGCTTTTTGCTTAGGAATTTGACATCTTCAGTTCAGTTCAGTTGCTCAGTCGTGTCCAACTCTTTGTGACCCCATGAATTGCAGCACACCAGGCCTTCCTATCCATCACCAATTCCTGGAGTTCACCCAAACTCATGTCCATCGAGTTGGTGATGCCGTCCAACCATCTCATCCTCTGTCATCCCCTTCTCTTCCTGCCCCCAATCCCTCCCAGCATCAGAGTCTTTTTCAATGAGTCAACTCTTCCCATGAGGTGGCCAAAGTATTGGAGTTTCAGCTTTAGCATCAGTCCTTCCAAAGAACATCCAGGACTGATCTCCTTCAGAATGGACTGGTTGGCTCTCCTTGCAGTCCAAGGGACTCTCAAGAGTCTTCTCCAACACCACAGTTCAAAAGCATCAATTCTTTGGTGCTCAGCTTTCTTCACTGTCCAACTTTCACATCCATACATGACCACTAGAAAAACAATAGCCTTGACTAGATGGACCTTTGTTGGCAAAGTAATGTCTCTGCTTTTCAATATGCTATCTAGGTTGGTCATAACTTTCCTTCCAAAGAGTAAACATCTTTTAATTTCATGGCTGCAACACTATCTGCAATAATTTTGGAGCCCCAAAATATAAAGTCTGACACTCTTTCCACTGTTCCCCCATTTATTTCCCAAAAAGTGATGGGACCAGATGCCATGATCTTACTTTTCTGAATGTTGAGCTTTAAGCCCACTTTTTTTTGACATCTTAATATGCTTTAATAGTGATAATATTTTCCAGGAAAATATAGAAAAACATAGTTATGAGTCTGAGCTTAAAAGTATAACAGCTTCTCTACTTATGAAATTTGTGACTTAGGATGATCTACTTAACCATACTGAACCTCAGTACCTCATTCCTAAAGTGGGATAATATTCCCTACTTTCTATGTTTTGGGGATTATTACTAGTATTTATAGAGTCTTCCCAGGTAACACTAGTGGTAAAGAATCTGCCTGCCAATGTAGGATAAGCAAGAGAGATAGTTTCAGTCCCTGGATTGAGAAGATCCCCTGGAGTAGGAAATGGCAACCCCCTTCAATATTCTTGCCTAAAAATTTCCTGGATGGGGGAGTCTACAGTCCATGAGGCTGCAGAGTTGGACATGACTGAGCAATTTATCACTAGCATTTATAAGGTGCTTAACATGATTCACATTATAAATTACCAACAAATAGTAGTTTTGTCTCGTTACATGCAAATAGCTGAGGAAATCATTCAGAATGTTAAGGACATTTGAGTTCTCCTCAATCCCCATTCCTACTTCTTTACATATGCACATAACAGAACAAGGCGGCAGCACAGGTGACTCTTAAGCTCCACACTGACTCTCTAACACAGGACTTGACCACACTCCAAGAAAGTTTATTTATTTGTGGAAGGTGCCTAGTAGAAGAGTCAGGGTCTGAAAGGGAATCAGAAGGAGCTTTAAGTTTTAACTTGGTATACAAAGTTGATTTGAAAGATGAGAAGTACAGCATGTACATCTGAGGCAAACTCACAGAGAACAATCAGCTTCCTTTTGATAAATAAAATACTAAGAAATGTTTTTGTGTGTTTGGTGGTGGGTAGGTGTTCATTGCCTTTCTTCACATGTATTCTATGTGCCAGTAATGAAAATCAAGTCAGGCAATCAACACATTCACCTGCTTACACTAAACTCATAGTGAACTCTCGTATTTAGAAATAGGGAAATACCCTGTGATCTGCACAATGGCAAAAAGAAGGCACCCCAAAATAAACAGAGATGATTAAGTGAGATTTAATATAACTCAAAGAGAGATTTGCATACATAAATAAAAACACTTTCTTATTTAAAAGAGGCTACAAGTGGACAAGAATGAGTTAGGAATTAAAATATGCTTGCAAAACTTGGTTTTAAAAGTTGATAGAAGTCTCTGAACCAATGTCACCCATCAAGGAGCAGACACCAGAGCAAAAGAAACTACAGTCCTGTAGCCTGCAGAAAAGAGAGCATAGCACAATAAATTTGACAAAATGAGACAATAAAGAAATACATTGCAGACTAAGGAAAAAGATAAAAGCCTACAAGAACAACTAAATGAAGATGAGATAAGCAATCTATCCAAAAAATATTTCAGAGTAATAATAGTGAAGATGATCCAAGGTCTCAGAAACAGAGTGGAGAAAGAGATGTTTACAATACAAGAAACAAAGACCTAGAAGAAATAAAGAACAAACAAAGATGAACAGGACAGTAGCCAAAATAACAAATACACTAGAAGGAATCAATAGCAAAATAAATGAGCCAGGAGAATGGATAAGTGACCTGGAAGGCAGATGGTGGACATTTCTGCAAGGGATAGAATAAAGACAAAAGAATGAGAGGAAGTGACTACAGTGTCAGAGGCCTCTGGGACAAGATTAAAAGCGTCAGCACTTGGATTACCAGGGTACAAGAAGAGAAAGGGCCAGTTGAAAATTTTCCTGACATGGTAAAGGAAAGAATCACCCAAGTCTAAGAAGTGCAAAGATTCCCATACAGGATAAACTTAAGGAAGAAAATGTAGAGACACATATTAATCAAACTAACAAAAATAAATGCAAAGAAAAAGTATTAAAAGCAGCAATGAAAAGGCAATAAATATATACAAGGGAATCCCCATAAGGTTATCAGCAGATTTTTTTCAGCAGCAACACTGCAGGCTAGAAGAGAGTGGCAAGAAATATCTACAGTGATGAAAGGGGAAAATCTACAACCAAGAATGTTCTACTCAACAAGGCCCTCATTCAGATTTGACAGAGAAATAAAGAGCTTTACAGACAAGCAAAAGCTAAGGTAATTCAGCACCACCAAACAAGTTTATAATTAATGTTGAAAGAAATTTTCTAGGCAGGAAACAAAAAAGAAGAGAAAAAAGAGGAAGAGAAGAAAAAAAGAACTACAAAAACAAACCCAAAATAATCAAGAAAATGGCAGTATGAAGACACATATCAATAGTTACCTTAAATGTAGATACATTAAATGCTCCAATCAAAAGACACAGACTGGCTGAATGAATACAAAAGTAAGAGGCATATATAAACTGTCTAAAAGAGACCCCCTTCACACCTTAGGTCATGGACAGACTGAAAATGAGGGGATGAAAAAAAAAGATATCCCATACAAATGAAAATCAAAAGAAAGCAGGAGTAGCAATACTCATATCAGAAAAAAAAAGACTATAAAAATAAAGCTATTATAAGAGACAAGGAAGGGCACTAAAGTAATGATCAAGGGATCAATCCAAGAAGAAAATGTAATGATTGTAAATATTTATATATCCCAAATAGGAGCACCTCAATACTTAAGGTAAATGCTAAAGCTATGAAAGGGGAAATCAACAGTGAAGCAATAGTGGTGGATATTAACACTTCATTTTCATCAATAGACAGATCGTCAAGCCAGAAAAGTAATAAATAAACACAAGCCTTAAATGACACATTAGTCCAGATGTATTTAACTGATATTCAAAGGACACTCCATCTTAAAAGCAGCAGAATGCATATTCTTCTCAAGTGCACATGGGATGTTCTCCAAGATAAACCACACCTTGGATCAAAAATCAATCCTCAGTAAATTTAAGATAATTGAAATCATATTAAATATCTTTTCTGACCCCAAGGCTGTGAGATTAGAAGTCAATTACAGGAAAAACACTATAAAAAACACAAACGCATGGAAGTTAAACAATATGTTACTAAATTAGCAAGGAATCACTGAAGAAATCAAATGACAAATTTTTTTAAAAACCTAGGAAAAAAATGACAAGAAAAACATGGTGACCAAAAGTCTATGGAAGCAGGAAAAGCAGTTCTAAGATGGAAGATTATAGCAATACAATCCCACCTCAAGAAACAAGGAAAATTTCAAATAAGCAACCTAGTCTTACACCTAAAGCAACTAGAGAAAGAAGAACAAACAGAACCCCAAGTTAGTAGAAGGAAAGAAATCATAAAAATCAGAAATAAATGAATTAGAAACTAAAACAATAGAGAAATTCAATATAACTAAGAGCGGGTTCTTTAAAAATATAAACAAAATTGGTAAATGTTTAGCCAAACTCATCGAGAAAAAAAGGAGAGGACTCAAATCAAGAAAATTATAAATAAAAAGGAAAAGTTACAACTGACACCACAGTAATACAAACAATCATAAGAGATGAATATAAGCAACAATAGCCAATAAAATGGACACCTGGAAGAAGTGAATAAATTCTTAGAAAGACACAACCTTCCAAGATTGAACCATGAAAAAATAAAAAATAAGAGCAGACCAATTACAAGTAATGAAATTGAAGCTATGATTTAAAACCTTCCAACAAACAGAACGCCAGGATAAGTGTCTTCACAGGTGAATTCTATCAAACATTTAGAGAAAATATAACAACTATCTGTCTCCAGCTCTTTCAAAACTTACAGAGAGAGCAATGCCCCCAAGCTCACTCTATTAAGTCACTTTAACCCTGGTAACGAAATCAAACAAAGATATCACACACAGAAAAGAAAAGTTAAATCACAGGTCAATATCTCTGATCAACACAGATACAAATATCCTCAACAAAATACTCACAAACACAATCAAAACGTGTAGCTGGAAGAATGGAAGGCAATAGCAACCCACGCCAGTACTCTTGCCTGGCAAACCCCATGGACGGAGGAGCCTGGTGGGCTGCAGTCCATGGGGTCACTAGGAGTCAGACATGACTGAGCGACTTCCCTTTCACTT
Organism: Capra hircus; assembly: GCF_001704415.2. Taxonomy (NCBI): domain Eukaryota; kingdom Metazoa; phylum Chordata; class Mammalia; order Artiodactyla; family Bovidae; genus Capra; species Capra hircus. The sequence goes on from NC_030821.1 coordinate 93,064,178, forward strand.
TTTACTTTCATGCATTGGAGAAGGAAATGGTAACCCACTCCAGTGTTCTTGCCTGGAGAATCCCAGGGACGGGGGAGCCTGGTGGGCTGCCGTGTATAGGGTTACACAGAGTCGACTTAGCAGGAGCAGCAGAAGCGACTTAGCAGGAGCAGCAGCAGCTGCTGGAGGAATCAGCCTCCCTGATTTTAGGCTATACTCTTGAGCTAGAGCCATCAAGATAGTGTGGTACTGGCATAAGAACAGAAATATAGATCAATGAAAGAGAGTAGAAAACCCAGAGATAAACCCACACACCTATGTACACCTAATTTATGAAAAAGTAGGCAAGAATATACAATGAAGAAGTCAATATCTTCCAGAAGTGGTGCTTGAGAAACTGAACACCTACATGTAAAAGAATTAAAGCACTCTCTAACACCATGCACACACACACACACACACCTTAAAAAGGATTAAAGTACTAAATACAAACATATATAGAAAACTATACAAATGTATATATATATATATATAACTATACATATATATATACACACACACAACTTATTCACTGATTCACTTTACTGTACTAACATAACTGTAAAGCAACTAAATTCCAATAAATATTAGAAAAAAATAAAAACAAAGAAACCAACTAACAAATCAACAAGCAAAGAAATCTAATAACAATTAACAGGAGCTCCAGAAGATAAGAGAAAGAAAATGGAAACATAAATACAAAAATTGAGAAAACTATTCCCAAGTTGTTGGAAGACTTGAATCTTGAGATTAAAAAGATATATACCAAGTATTAAGTGAAATTATTGAAAAAAGCTGTACACAGAGATGTCACATAGTGAAATTTTGTTACTCTAAATATGCAGATGAAAGTCCTAAAAGGATTTAGGAAAAAATGAAAAATGTTTATATACAAGCAAATGAAAAGCAGACTATCATGTGATTCATCATTGACAGACCCAGAGGGATGGTATGGGGAGGGAGGTGGGAGGGGGTTTCAGGATGGGGAACACGTGTACACCCGTGGCAGATTCATGTTGATGTATGGCAAAACCATTACAATATTGCAAAGTAATTACCCTCCAATTAAAATAAATAAATTTATATTTTAAAAAATAAAAAAAAAACAACTAAAAAAGAATGTTACGAGTTAATTGAACAATGTCTTCAATGTTTTGAAGCAAAAGTGTCCTGAATCTGGAAATCTATATATAACCAAGTGTGAGTACAAATTTAGCACATTTGGGACCTAAAAATATTCAGAAACTTTACCTTTTACAGACCCATTCTGAAATAGTCAGTCTAAGGTTTAATGTAACAAAATGATCAGGCAACAGCCACTATAAGTTTGATAAAGTAAATCTAACAACTTAATTCAGTGTATCAAACATGTAAAGAAGAAAGTCGTATAATCATATCAATAGATTTTTCAAAAGCAATTGATAAAATTGACAGCCATTTCTAATTAAACCCTAAGAAAGCTAGCAGCATAATAAAGCATCCTAAATATGAATAGAAATATTTACCAGAAACTAACAGCAACTATTTTTCTTACAGATGAAAAACTAAAAGCATCTCAATAAATGACAGACTCAGCTTGATTATTAATTTTATTTTAGTCTTAGACTTTTTGGTGAAAGTAATAAGACAAGAAAATAAAATAACTAACAAGTGAGAAAATAGAAAAAGTAAGGAGGTATCTTTTGGTGTATACCAAACTGAAAATGAAAAATTCAGTATGATACCTAAATATGAAACAAACATGCAAAACTATATATATATATCATAATTTATTCTACATTCTTATTGTTTCAAGGTGGTTGTTTTTTCACTGAAAATAATACTATAATGAATGTCCTTGTCAATATATTCTTACTTTTTAGTGTTTTACAATTTAGGTATGAATTTTTAAAAATAGGTTTTCTGAACTGCTTTCCAAAAGAATTTTAATGATTAAGAAATGTTTGGGAGTTCATTTCTCCCACAGATCCATCAGTAATAGCTGGTGAAATTCTTTTTGATTCCTGTCAACATAATGCACATAAGTTAGCATTTAATTATTAATTTGTTCTACTTAGATATTTGTTAAGTAATGCTTTATTTCACATACTTTGGGCCACTTGGGTTTGGTTTTCTTAGAATTTTTCATTCATAACTTTTGCTTACTTTTCTTTTTTTTTTCTTATCAGTTAGTAAACACTGTGTATTAAATGTATTGGCATAGTATCTGTTAAATACAGTGTGTGTGTATATATATATATATATATATACTTTTTTTTTCTGAATTGGTGTCCTGTTTGTTTACTGATTTTGTTTTGCTCTCACAGCTTTGCTGTTTTGCTCTTCTGTGCTAAAAGTAGGTTAAAAATATGTGTGCAAAAATTAAAGTGTGTATGATCTATGTAATGCAAAAATCATATGTGAGTGTGTGTATGTGTATTTGTGTATAAACAGTACAGAAAAGGTAGATTTTGAGACTCTCTGTACTAATTTGTGGGAATATCCATGGTATATTGTTATTTGAAAAAAGCTGCTAAGTAATGTGTGTATTTCTTTTATTAACGTAACTTGAAATATACATATAAAATTAATCTCATTCAAACTTACATTTCAGTGAGTCTTAGTACCTTTACCAAGTGGTAATACCATCATCATAAATCAATTTTAAACATTTTCACCCCCCTAACATTTTCATTCCCATTTGCAATTAACCCACGTGTCCAACCCCAGCCCTAGGCAGTCACTGTCTACTTTTTGTCTCCATAAACTGTCTTTTCTTGTGTTTTCAAATAAAAACCAAACAGTCATATATGTTTGAAAATAGGCTTGCATATGTTTGTATGAACTAGGAGATAGCTGAGAAACACATTGGTTTTTTGCACTGGTTAAAAATCAGAGGTTTGTTGTAAGAGCAAGGGAGGCAGAACAAAGACAATCATATAAGCACTCTCTAACACAAAAGAAGTATAACCTAACAAAAATAGAATTTCCTCACAGGAAATTCATATAAAGCATATTACAAATAACGTAGAAGTACATTAAGTATAGCGCTAATGTGCAATGAATTATTGTTTTCACTACCAGATTGATAAAACTTTCCTAGACCAGGGATCCCCAAACCCCAGGCCACTGACTCATAACAGGTGATTGTGTTAGGAATCTTGCAACACAGTAGGAGGTGAGTGGCAGGCAAGCAAGTGAAGCTTCATTTCTATTTACAACTTTTCTCCATCTCTTGTATTATTGTCTGGGCTCCACCAGATCAGAGGCAGCATTAGATTCACATAGTAGCCTGAAACTTACTGTGAACTGAGAGATCTGGGTTTCTTGCCTTTTATGAGTATCTAATGCCTGATGATCTGAGGTGGAGCTGAGGAGGTGATGCTAGCGCTGGGGAGTGACTGAAGATACAGATATCATCATCAGAGAGGTTTGACCACACAGAGACTATAATAAATCAATTTCCTGCAGACTCATATCAAACCCTCATCAGTGAAGAGCAAGTGAAAATTAAGCTGCATCCAGTGAAGGGCTTTAAGTCAGAATCCAACACTGCATATGGCTCGCCCTTTATTTTATTTAGTACTTTCTTCCATGCCTCTTTCCCACACTGTGCACTTTCTCAGTCACAGTTTTGGTAAGCCCACAAGCTAACCCTAGCCAAATGAGTAAAAAAAAAAATCTCTGGAGAGCTCCTTTGAAAAGGCGGAAAGACCCAATGATGAGACAGCAGAAGACTCTAAGAATGCCAAGAAGAAAGTTACATTTGAAAGAAAATACCAAGTCCTACTTAAATCACAACAGGTGATTTACATTCTCCAAGCACAGTTTGTATAATATGTTGATCATCTATACAAAGTAAAAAACAACAACAAAAAAAAAGGTGCTTTGCCACATGGAGACCAAGCACCCTGCATAAAAGATAAGCCTTTGGAATTTTTCAAAAGAAGACGTAAACATGAAGAACAGAAACAGTTATTGAAGTCCACCACTTAATCAAATGTGTCTGCACAGAAAGCATCATTCTTAGTGGCTAACCACTAAGCTAAGAATTGCTAAACCTAAGAACCCCTTTATTACTGGTGAAAAGTAGATCCTGTCTTCTACTAAGGATATTTGTCATGAACCTTTAGAAGAGAATGCAGTTCAAAAGATCGCATACATTCCTCTCTAATCTAGCACTATAACTAGACAAATTGATGAAACGGTAACAGAATATTGAGGCACAACTGTTGGAATTAATGAGTCACACATGGTATGCAATCCAGGTTGGCAAGTCTACCAGTGCTGACAACAAGGCAACCATGTTTGTTTTCATCAGATATATTTTTCAGAATGATGTGCTTGAAGATATGTTATGTGCATTTGTTGCCAACCAACACTACAGTTACAGAACTATTCAACTCTGTGAATGATATGTAGTCATTCATATGGAAAATGGAATTGGTCATTTTGTGTTGGTATATGCATGGATGGAATGGATGTGATAATTGGACAGCTTTCTGGTTTCACTACTTGGGTCAAAGAGGTCACTTCCAAATGTGAGACTACACACTGTGTCATCCATACAGAAATGCTGGCTAGCCAAAAAAAGTGTCATGTTTTGTATGATGTGATTAAAATTATCAACCACGTTAAAGTATATGGTCTTAAATCACATCTGTTTGCATCTCTGTGAGGAGGGGGATGCAGAGCACACATTTCTTAAACACAGAAGTAAGATGGATTTCTAAAGGTGTATCATTGCCCAGTGTTTTTGAGTTATGAGATCTGCTCCAGGAATTTCTTTTAGAAATTCACCACTGGCAGCACACTTCAGTGACACAGTTTAGTTCAGTTGCTCAGTCCTGGCTGACTCTTTGCAACCTCATGGACTGCATCATGCCAGGCTTCCTTGTCCTTCACCAACTCCAGGAGCTTGATCAAACTAATGTCCATCGATTTGGTGATGCCATCCATCACCATCTCATCCTCTGTCATCCGCTTCTCCTCCTGCCTTCAATCTTTCCCAGCATCAGGGTTTTTTCCAATGAGTCAGTTCTTTGCATCAGGTGGCCAAAGTATTGGAGTTTCCTCTTTAGCATCAGAACATCCAATGAGTATTCAGGGCTGATTTCCTTTAGGATTGACTGGTTTGATATCCTTGCGGTCCAAGGGACTCTCAAGAGTTTTCTCCAACAGCACAGTTCAAAAGCACCATTTTTTTTTCCTTTGGTGCTAAGCTTTCTTTATGGTCCAACTCTCACATCCATACATGTCTACTGGAAAAACCATTGCTTTAACTAGATAGACTTTAATGGCAAAGTAATGTCTCTGCTTTTTAATATGCTATCTAGATTGATCATAGCGTTTCTTCCAAGAAGCATCTTTTAATTTCATGGCTGAAGCCACCATCTGCAGTGATTTTGGAGCCCCCCAAAAAATAAAGTCTGTCACAGAATGGATCACAAAACTTGCTTACTTGTGTGACACATTCAACTCACTCAGCAAACAATCTATCACTTCAGGGGAGAATGACACCTGTGTTCAAGTCTACAGATAAAGTGGCTGCATTCAAAACCAAACTGGAATTATGGGGGTGATGAGTGAACACTGGGATTAGTAGATATTTTGAAACATTAGCAGAGATTTTGAAAGAGACTGAGCAAGGGCCTTTTTTCTCCCTGCTGGCCCATGATCACCTGTCACATCTTTCAAAAGAGTTTGTGCATTACTTCCCAACCATGAAAGACTCCCAAACTGGGAAGGAATGGATCCTAGACCCATTTCTGAGTAAGTTTCTGTGAAATGACTTTGTCTATACTAGAAGAGGATCAGCTGCTTGATACCTCAAATGACAGTGACCTTAAAAGTACGTTTGAGAAAACTTTAAATATCCGTACAATCTGGGTTAAAGTCAAGGTGGTATATCCTGAGATTGAAATAAAAGCACTAAAAGCCTGCTTCCATTTCCAAAATCCTACCTTTGAGCAGCCAGGTTTTCTGCAGGGACTCAACCAAAACAAGATTACAAAGTAGACTGGTCATAAGCAATATACTACAGGTGTCACTGTCTCCCATCACCCCCAGATGGGACCATCTAGTTGGGAAAACAAGCTCAGGGATCCCACTGATTTTGAATTATGGTGATTGTATAATTATGTCATTATACATCACAATGTAATAATAATAGAAATAAAGTGCACAATAAAAGTAATGCATTTGAAGAATCCCCAAATCATCCACTCCCCAGTTCCATGGAAAAATTCTTTCATAAAATCAGTCCCTAGTGCCAAAAAGATTAGGGACCACTGCCTTAGACAGATGAAACCTGATATTTTTGCAGATTTTGAGAAATAGCTGTTCTCATACTTTGCTGGTTAAAAAGTAAATTAGTACAGCCTATTCTGAAGGGTAATTTATTAACATTTGCCAACATTTAGCATAACTTTACCATGACTTACTTTTATATGTTTTAACTTATTTATTAAAATATAGTAGATTTACAATGTTGAGTTAGTTTCTGGTATACAGCAAATGACTCAGATATATATATATATATATATATATATATATATATATATATATATATATGACAAGGGCATGGAAACCCACTCCAATATTATTGACTGGAGAATCCCATGGACAGAGGAGCCTGGTGGGCTACAGTCAATGGTGTCACAAAGAGTATATATAAACTTCCAATCCAAGCCTTCCCCAACACCCTCTCCCTTGAATCCTAGGGAAATTGCATGTGAGCAAAATTGTATTTTGTAATAGCTAAATAAAAACATCTATACACAGCAACACATATATGTGTAAACACACATATGTGTGTATATACCCATACATATTCGATCTATCTGTCTATCTCTCTATCCACCCATCCATCCATTTACATCTCAGTTCAGTTCAGTCACTCCATCATGCCCGAATCTTTGTGACCCCATGGACTGCAGCACTCCAGGCTTCCCTTCCTTCATCAGCTCCTGGGTCTTTTTTTTATTTTATTTTATTTTATTTTATTTTATTTTATTTTTTTTAATTTTAAAATCTTTAATTCTTACATGCGTTCCCAAACATGAACCCCCCTCCCACCTCCCTCCCCACAACATCTCTCTGGGTCATCCCCATGCACCTGCCCCAAGCAAGCTGCACCCTACGTCAGACATGGACTGGAGATTCAATTCTTACATGACAGTATACATGTTAGAATTCCCATTCTCCCAAATCATCCCACCCTCTCCCTCTCCCTCTGAGTCCAAAAGTCCATTATACACATCTGTGTCTTTTTTCCTGTCTTGCATACAGGGTCGTCATTGCCATCTTCCTAAATTCCATATATATGTGTTAGTATACTGTATTGGTGTTTTTCTTTCTGGCTTACTTCACTCTGTATAATTGGCTCCAGTTTCATCCATCTCATCAGAACTGATTCAAATGAATTCTTTTTAATGGCTGAGTAATACTCCATTGTGTATATGTACCACAGCTTTCTTATCCATTCATCTGCTGATGGACATCTAGGTTGTTTCCATGTCCTGAGACACAAGAGCTCCTGGGTCTTGATCAAACTAAAGTCCATCAAGTCGGTGATGCCATCCAACAATCTCATCCTCTGTCATCTCCTTTTCTTCCTGCCTTCCATCTTTCCCAGCATCAGGGTATTTTCCTAATGAGTCAGTTCTTCACATCTGGTGGCCAAAGTGTTGGAGATTCAGATTCAGCATCAATTCTTCCAATGAATATTCAGGGCTGATCTCCTTTAGGATGGACTGGTTGGATCTCCTTGAAGTCCAAGGGACTCTCAAGAGTCTTCTCCTACACCACAGTTCAAAAGCATCAATTCTTCAGTGCTCAGTGTATTCCGTGGTCCAACTCTCACATCCATACATGACTACTGGAAAAACCATAGCTTTGACTAGATGGATCTTTGTTGGCAAAATAATGTCTCTGCTTTTTAATATGCTATCTAGGTTGGTCATAACTTTCCTTCCAAGGAGCAAATGTTTTTTAATTTCATGGCTGCAGTCACCATCTGGAGTGATTTTTGGATCCCAAGAAAACAAAGTCTGTCACTGTTTTCCCATCTATTTGCCGTGACGTGATGGGACCAAATGCCATGAACTTCATTTTTTGAATGTAGAGTTTTAAGCTAGCTTTTTCACTCCTCTTTCACTTTCATCAAGAAATTGTTTAGTTCTTCTTTGCTTTCTGCCATAGTGAAGTCGCTCAGTTGTGTCCGACTCTTCACGAACTCATAGACTGTAGCCTAACAGGCTCCTCTGTCCATGGGATTTTCCAGGCAAGAATACTGGAGTGGGTTGCCATTTCCTTCTCCAGGAGATCTTCCCAACCCAGGGATTGAACCCGGGTCTCCCGCATTGTAGGCAGACGTTTTACTGTCTGAGCCACCAGGGAAGTCTCTTCTGCCATAAGGGCGGTGTTATCTGCATATCTGAGGTTATTGATATGTCTCCTGGCAATCTTGATTCCAGCTTGTGCTTCATCCCACCAGGCATTTAGCATGATTTACTCTGCATAGAAGTTAAATAAGCAGGATGACAATATACAGTCTTGATGTACTCCTTTCCCTATTTGCAACCAGTCTGTTGTTTCTTGACCTGCATACAAATTTCTCAGGAGGCAGGTAAGGTGGTTTGGCCCTTCCGCTCTTGAAGAATTTTCCACAGTTGGTTGTGATCCACACAGTCAAAGTCTTTAGCAAAGTCAATAAAGCAGAAGTAGATGTTTTTCTAAATTCTTTTGCTTTTTCTAAGATCTAACGGATGTTGGCAATTTGATCTCTGGTTCCTCTGCCTTTTCTAAATCCAACTTGAATATCTGGAAGTTCTCAGTTCACAAACTGTTGAAGCCTAGCTTGGAGAATTTTGAGTATTACTTTGCTAGTGTGTGAAATGATTGCAACTGTGCGGTACTTTGAACATTCTTTGGCCTTGCCTTTCTTTGGGATTGGCATGAAAACTAACTTTTTTAAAAAATATAAATTTATTTATTTTAATTGGAGGTTAATTACTACAATATTGTATTGGTTTTGCCATACATCAACATGAATCCACCACAGGTATACACGTGTCCCCATCCTGAACCCCCCTCCCGCCTCCCTCCCCGTACTATCCCTCTAGGTCATCTCAGTGCACCAGCCCCAAGCATCCAGTATCATGCATTGAACCTGGACTAGTGACTTGTTTTATATATGATATTATACATGTTTCAATGCCATTCTCCCAAATCATCCCACTCTTGCCCTCTCCCATAGAGTCCAAAAGACTGTTCTAGACATCTGTGTCTCTTTTGCTGTCTCGCATACAGGGTTATCGTTACCATCTTTCTAAATTCCATATATATGTGTTAGTATACTGTATTGGTGTTTTTCTTTCTGGCTTACTTCACTCTGTATAATTGGCTCCAGTTTCATCCACCTCATTAGAACTGATTCAAATGTATTCTTTTTAATGGCTGAGTAATACTCCATTGTGTATATATGTACCACAGCTTTCCTATCCATTCATCTGCTGATGGACATCTAGGTTGCTTCCATGTCCTAGCTATTATAAACAGTAATGCGATGAACTTTGGGGTACACGTGTCTCTTTCAATTCTGGTTTCCTCGGTGTGTATGCCCAGCAGTGGGATTGCTGGGTCATAAGGCAGTTCTATTTCCAGTTTTTTAAGGACTCTCCACACTGTTCTTCATAGTGGCTGTATTAGTTTGCATTCCCACCAACAGTGTAAGAAGGTTCCCTTTTCTCCACACCCTCTCCAGCATTTATTGCTTGTAGACTTTTGGATCGCAGCCATTCTGACTGGCATGAAATGGTACCTCATTGTGGTTTTGATTTGCATTTCTCTGATAATGAGTGATGTCGAGCATATTTTCATGTGTTTGTTAGCCATCTGTATGTCTTCTTTGGAGAAATGTTTATTTAGTCCTTTGGCCCATTTTTTGATTGGGTCATTTTTCTGGAATTGAGCTGCCTGAGTTGCTTGTATATTTTTGAGATTAGTTGTTTGTCAGTTGCTTCATTTGCTATTATTTTCTCCCATTCTAAAGGCTGTTTTCACCTTGCTTATAGTTCCCTTTGTTGTGCAGAAGCTTTTAAGTTTAATTAGATCCCATTTGTTTATTTTTGCCTTTATTTCAGTATTCTGGGAGGTGGGTCTTAGAGGATCCTGCTGTGATTTGTGTCAGTGTTTTGCCTATGTTCTCCTCTAGGAGTTTTATAGTTCCTGGTCTTATATTTAGATCTTTAATCCATTTTGAGTTTATTTTTGTGTATGGTGTTAGAAAGTGTTCTAGTTTCATTCTTTTGCAAGTGGCTGACCAGTTTTCCCAGCACCACTTGTTAAAGAGATTGTCTTTAATCTATTGTATATTCTTGCCTCCTTTGTCAAAGATAAGGTGTCCATAGGTGTGTGGATTTATCTGTGGGCTTTCTATTTTGTTCCACTGATCTATATTTCTGTCTTTGTGCCAGTACCATACTGTCTTGATGACTGTGGCTTTGTAGTAGAGCCTGAAGTCAGGCAAGTTGATTTCTCCACTTCCATTCTTCTTTCTCAAGATTGCTTTGGCTATTTGAGGTTTTTTTTGTATTTCCATACAAATTGTGAAATTGTTTGCTCTAGCTCTGTGAAAAATACCGTTGGTAGCTTGATAATGATTGCATTGAATCTATAAATTGCTTTTGCTAGTATACTCATGTTTGCTATATTGATTCTTCCAATCCATGAACATGGTATAGTTCTCCATCTATTAGTGTCCTCTCTGGTCTATTTCACCAGTGTTTTATAGTTTTCTATATATAGGTCTTTAGTTTCTTTAGGTAGATATATTCCTAAGTATTTTATTCTTTTCGTTGCAATGGTGAATGGAATTGTTTCCTTAATTTCTCTTTCTATTTTCTCATTATTAGTGTATAGGAATGCAAGGGATTTCTGTGTATTGATTTTATATCCTGCAACTTTACTATATTCATTGATTAGCTCTAGTAATTTTCTGGTGGAGTCTTTAGGGTTTTCTATGTAAAGGATCATGTCATCTGCAAACAGTGAGAGTTTTACTTCTTTTCCAATTTGGATTCCTTTTATTTCTTTTTCTGCTCTGATTGCTGTGGCCAAAACTTCCAAAACTATGTTGGCTAGTAATGGTGAAAGTGGGCACCCCTGTCTTGTTCCTGACTTTAGGGGAAATGCTTTCAATTTTTCACCATTGAGGATAATGTTTGCTGTGGGTTTGTCATATATAGCTTTTATTATGTTGAGGTATGTTCCTTCTATTCCTGCTTTCTGGAGAGTTTTTATCGTAAATGGATGATGAATTTTGTCAAAGGCCTTCTCTGCATCTATTGAGATAATCATATGGCTTTTATTTTTCAATTTGTTAATGTGGTGAATTACATTGATTGATTTGTGGATATAGAAGAATCCTTGCATCCCTGGGATAAATCCCACTTGGTCATGGTGTATGATCTTTTTAATGTATTGTTGGATTCTGATTGCTAGAATTTTGTTAAGGATTTTTGCATCTATGTTCATCAGTGATATTGGACTGTAGTTTTCTTTTTTTGTGGCATTTTTGTCAGGTTTTGGTATTAGGGTGATGGTGGCCTCATAGAATGAGGAAAACTAACATTTTTCCATCCTTGACCACTGCTTAGTTTTCTAAATTTGCTGGCATATTGAGTGCAGTACTTTAATAGCATCATCTTTTATGATTTGACATAGCTCAGCTGAAATGCCATCACTTCCACTAGCTTTGTTTATAGTGATGCTTCCTAAGGCCCACTTGCCTTCTCACTCCAGGATGTCTGGCTCTGGATCAGTGGTCTCAACATTTTCGTTATCTGGGTCATGAAGATCTTTCTACTTGTTCTTCTGTGTATTCTTGCTGCCTCTTCTTAATGTTGTTTGCTCTATCTTTCTATATGGGCTTCCCAGGTGCCTCAGTGGTAAAGAATCCCCCTGTCAATGCAGGAGATACAAGAGATGTGGGTTCATCCTTTGGGTTGGGAAGATACCTTGGAGGGGAAAATGACAACCCATTACAGTATTCTTGCCCAGAGAATCTCATGGATAGAGGAGACTGGCAAGCTACTGTCCCTAGGGTTGCAAAGAGTCGGACATTACTGAAGCATCTTAGCATGCTGCATATCTGTGTATGTGTCTCACTATGCACATAATATGTGCTCTCAGTGTCCTTTATTATCTGTTTCTTCCCACTGTCAGAGAAGCTTCTTGATGATGGGAACTTCTTGCTTCCCTAAGGCCTAATACCTGGCACAAGATGGATACAGAATGTGAAGTGAAGTGAAGTCACTCAGTCATGTCCAACTCTTGCAACCCCATGAACTGTAGCCTACCAGGCTCCTCTGTCCATGGGATTTTCCAGGCAATAGACCTGGAGCGGATTGCCATTTAGTGACTGTTAAATAAATGAACTAGATTGTAAAGGTTATAAGAGACTGCATGAATGGAAAATGTTATATCTGAATTATCTTTAATTACTATTGATTATTTTAAAGAATATGTTTCCCTTATGTATGCATTACTTTATTATTTTAGAAATCACAGATGAAATCTCTCACACTTCCAAATTAATCCAAGAAATGTGCTTTTAGTTAGTTACATTCTTCAAATTGCCTTAACAAGTCAAAGCTTAAAGGCCTTTGTCTTAAAAAAAATAAGAAATTTGAAGGTTGATTTAAGGTTTTACATGAATAGTCATGAAGAAAACAGCATGTTAGTGTCTTTGTACTTAACTTCGTGGGGTGCAACATTGGTCCAAGTTTGGGGAGAGCTTGCTTTCTTTACACTGTATCAGATGAAAATTGTTCCTCATTTTTATGGACACGTGATTTCAGACTAAGTTTGGAGCTATAATAGTTTAGCAAACTGTTCTAATCAGTGATGTACAGCAAACAATAATTATTTCTTTTAATGTGACCTTTTGAGTTAAAAAATCATTTAAGCAACTAAACTTTATCTTAAAGACTTTTTTCTTCTCTTTACATCACTTTCTTTACATTTATGATTTAAAGACAAGAAGAAACACTATTGTTTTAGTTTGGTTATAATTGTACATGCCTGGTGATATTGCAATGAGAATCAGAAATTATGTGGGTAACATGGTTAAACAGAGACAGAACAGTCTGTAGTGAGAGCATGTTGAAATTTAATCAATTTAATCAGTTTAGAGTATTTCAACACAGTTAGAATTTTTTAAAAATACTTTGTTATTTTGCCTGGCATTGGGAAGAGGAAATAATACTATTACATAGTATTACTCATTATGCTTTAATATTTCCACCTGGTGTGATTGTTATATTTAAAACGTAATGCCTGAAGTTCCTTATTGTGGTTATTTTTGTTTCAGTTTGTGAGAAAAAAGCAACCTCATTTCTCCAGCAAGAAAACAGATCCCTGTTGTGTTTGTGTTTGTGTGTGTGTGTGTGTGTGCATGCACGTGTGTGTTATCAGACCTACAGCCCAGAGAATTTCATACCAGGAGCTAAGACATCCAGAGTTGCATTTCTCATCTTCCTTCCTGTTATCAAAGATTAAGTTAGCACCTTAGTTCAAATGTGTATCTCTGTCTTTAAGAGACATCGACATTTACACACTATACATAAATATAATATATATTATAAATACATACAATATATAAGGTAAATATGTAAAGTTAGCCCAGTGGTAAAGAGTCGGCTTGCCAATACAGGAGATGCAAGAGACGCAGTTCGATCACTGGATCGGGACGATTCCCTGGAGTAGAAAATGGCAGCCCATTCCAGTATTCTCGTCTGGGATAATCCCACGGACAGAGGGGTCTGGCAGGCTACAGTCCATGGGGTAACAAAGAATCAGACATGACTGCGCACACATGCAATGCAGTACAGTGCAATGCAAGTATATGAAGTATATATATAAAATATATTAAGTAAAAAATTGCATGAGCTTGCTTTTTATTGTCATGTGAATGAAAATGTATATACCTTTCTGAAAAAGTACATACTCCTCTCGAGGGTTTTGGGGTGAAAAAAGAAATTTGGCAACAAGTTCAAAAGGAAGGAGAAATCAGTCGTTCCCTAAGGTGGTAATGTTTCCTGAATATGGTAGAGAAAAGCAGTAATTTATCAATGTTCCCAATTGCTGATAAGCAAGTTACAAATATCTCATATTTGGGGGTTGGTACAATTCAGATTTTTTTTAACAAAAGTATGGTTGATTTACAATATTGTTTTATTTTCAAGTGTACAGCAAAATGATGCCACTATATATACACACACAACACTAGTTTTTCAGATTCTTTTCCCTTATAGGTTATGTGAATTCCAATAGTGCCAACACCATACTGAGAGATTATTCTGCACAACCTTTAGGAATAGATAATTAATTTCTTAGTAATGTTTTCAGAATGTTTAATAAGCTCTTTGAAGCAGCTATAAAGTGAGCTGTCAAGTAACACAGTTAAGGCGTTTGCATCACGACTCTCTGAGAAGGGATGCGGTCTGAGTGACAAGGGCAGGAGTGATGTGAGTGAAAGCTGACTCCCCTCCCTGCCTCACCAGCGGTGCAGATCAAACCTGTGCACAGTAGCACTTAGTTCCCGCGGGGCTTTTCTGCTGTTATTTATTCCTAATCCCCCCATCCAAAAAAAAGTTTAAATATACTTACAAGCTATGTGTATCTAAATCAAATGGCTAGGAGGTCTTAGAAACCATATTTGTTACAACTGTTAAATTAGAGGCTGCATTTTGTGGCAAAAATATCACAAGAAAGTTACACTTTCTCAAAGAATTATAGTGTTTAATGATGGCCAGTATGTTTAGTAATCAAAAGGAATTTCAAAAGGATGAGGATTCTTAGTGTTATATTCACAAATTACATTTTTCAGAATTTAATGCGCTTAGAGCTTAGAGTACAGCTGGCATGAAAGAAGCTGGTGATAAAAATGATAAATCACTAGACTTTGACTAAAGTGCTCTGTTCTCACCTCAATGAAATTGTTAGTCCAACACCTCACTGTCTGCAAGTGAAGTAAGTGTACTTCCCTTTCCTGGGAAGCAACTGGGGTTGACTTAGGTGACCTATAAACTTCCTTCAGGTTCTCACATCCTGGAACTATTTACAAAAAATGTTTATAATTTGCATTTTAATGAAATACTTTATATCATGCTTTTAAAACAGTTATTAAAAGTGAAATTCACTTTCACTACTAGTAGGCTTTTTAATTTTTTATGATGTTTTATAAGACACTTAAATTCACTATCTTAAAATCTGTAAACTGAATTGATGAGTAGGAATTAATTTAGCCTCCTTTTAAAAGTCAAGCACCATGCTACCCATACTATTTTCCAGCCCCCACCCAGATTTAGCAAGTTGAGTATTATTGTCTTCAATTTATACAGAAGGAAACTTAAGTCTGTATATGTAAGTTGACTTGCTGTATTTCAAAAAGCATGAAATTGGGTATACCTAACTCTAAAGACTATTTTATTCCCCTCACTGTACTATTTTAAATGAAAACACCTTCTTTACTCCTTGGAACAAAATATGAGATACTTGGTTATCATTTTAAAGTAATTTTCTAAGAGAAAGTGGTAGAACATAAAAATAATCAATTTGTCTTTTAGCAGGTTAGACAGCAAATTCCTCCTTTATATTTCATTTACTGATAAAAGTAGATAGCTATTGATATTTGTTTCTAAAATCCATCAGAATTTACTCACAGATCATACACAATAACAAGGACAGGCTATTATTTAATGAGTTGTTGCAGAATTGTGTCAATGTGAAATCTGTGTCAAGTCACATTTTCCCATTATGTATACAGAAATGAGGTTAACTCCAGCTTAAAATTAAGCAGGAATCATCTTGCAATGACAGGTGTTTCTGCTATATTTTGATATTACTTCCAGGGTAACTCAACAAAACATCATAAAGGAAGGATTATGTTGGCAGGTGTGAAATAAACAGCAGGAGAACACTTTACAGAAACTTTATAAAACTTTGAAAGTAGATGACATTTTTGGTAAACATTGCCATCAGCAATGATACATATAGGATTATGAGGGGTTCAAAAATCACCTAGTACATAAAGTACATGATGAAAACTAGGTCAATGTTAATTTACTAGAAATAAGAGAATTTATGCATAGTTTTCTCCATGATACAGTTTTATGGAGCAAGCTATTTTTAAAAAAAATTTGCTGAAAGACAGTTGATTTACAATGTTGTGTTAATTTCTGCTGTACAGCAAAGTGACTCATTTATACATGCATGCGTGCTCAGTTGTGCCTGACTCTTTACAACTCCATGGACTGTGGACCACCAGGCTCCTTTGTCCATGCAATTTTCTGGGCAAGAATACTGGAGTGGGTAGCCATATCCTCCTCCAAGGGATCTTCCCAGGGATCGAACACATCACCTATATTAGCAGGCAGATTCTTGACCACTGTGCCACCTGGGAAGCCTCAGTTATACACACATACATTCTTTTTCATATCCTTTTCCATATGGTTTATCACAGGATATTGAATATATTAATAGTTCCTTCTGTTATACCTTAGGATCATGTTATTTGTCCATCCTATAAATGCTAGTTTGAAGCAAGCTACGTTGTCAACTTCTTTGATGATCATGGATCTGTTACTTATGATAGGTTGGTGTACAGTGAATACACTTTTGATCAAAAAACAGTGTTAATGTCTAATTGGTATGTGTATGTTTTTCTTTCTTATTGAAAGATGTTTCAGTTCGTTTCTAACATATAGTTTGGTTCTGTTCAGTTCAGTCACTCAGTTGCGTCTGACTCTTTGTGACCCCGTGGACTGCAGCACGCCAGGTTTCCTTATCTATCACCAATTCCTGGAGCTTACTCATACTCATGTCCATCGAGTCGGTGATGCCATCCAACCATCTCATCCTCTGTCGCCCCCCTTCCCTCCCACCTTCAATTTTTCCCAGCATCAGGGTATTTTCCAATGAGTCAGTTCTTTGCATCAGGTGGCCTAAGTATTGGAGTTTCAGCTTCAGTCTTTCCAGTGAATATTCAGGACTGATTTCCTTTAGGATTGTCTGGTTGGATCTCCTTGCAGTCCAAGGGACTCTCAAGAGTCTTCTCAAATACCACAGTTCAAACGCATCAGTTCTTTGGCACTCAGTTTTCTTTATAGTCCAACTCTCACATCCATACAAGACCACTGGAAAAACCAAAGCTTTGACTAGGTGGATCTTTGTCAGCAAAGTAATGTCTCTGCTTTTTAATATGCTGTCTAGGTTAGTCATAGCCTTCCTTCAAGCAGAAAGCATCTTTTAGTTTCATGACTGTAGTCACCATCTGCAGTGATTATGGAGCCCCCCAAAACAAAGTGTCTCCCTGTTACCATTGTTTCCCTATCTATTTGCCATGAAGTAATAAGACCAAATGCCATTATCTTAGTTTTCTGAATGTTGAGTTTTAAGCCAACTTTTTCACTCTCCTCTTTCACTTTCATCAAGAGGCTTTTTAGTTCTTCTTCGCTTTCTGCCGTAAGGGTGGTGTCATCTACATATCTGAGGTTATTGATATTTCTCCCGGCAATTTTGATTCCACCTTGTGCTTCATTCAGCCTGGCATTTTGCATGATGTACTCTGTGCATAAGTTAAATAAGCAATGTGAAAATATACAGCCTTGACATACTACTTTCCCAATTTGGAACCATGTAGGCTAGTCATAAAATGCTCTAGAATACGATGTTTATCTCAAAACAGCAGAAAGACACCTAGTTCCTGGTCATCAGTGAGTCTTTTTGAGGAAGGAAGACAGTTTACAAAACTTGGATGTGGAGTTGGAACTTTTTCTCTTTCAATGGATAAGCCATATCAAAATAGAAGATTGTTTAAGGGTGTAGTTCAGAAGAGAGGTGTGGGGGGGATCCATTTAAATTGCTTCATGGAAACTGAAATCCAGAGCAAAATACTGGGTCAACAAAGTCTCCACCATTCAGCCCTGGTGTTTGGGAAGAGTGACCAGTTTTAGAGAGTGTGGGAAAAGGATGGAGTCAAGAGTCTGCCACCAACGGGTTGTAGAAATATGTGCAGAACTTCATAGCTTCCATAGATTTCCTGGATTGTGACTCCAGGAGCAGGGCGAGCAAGCCATTAAACTGAAACCTAAGTGATGGTCTCAGGACCCTGCCTTTCCTCCATCAAGCTGTGTGGATGCTCAGTGGATGCTCAAGGCTGTCTGTGAAGATCAAATCCCATTTTGAGCAGAGGAAGGGTTCAGAATATGACAGAGGGACATAACTAATTCCATGTTGTAGTAAATGCCCAATCTGCATGATCAGATTTCTACATCTTTTCTGCTAGATGTATGACACTCCAGCCACATGTGGCCCGTTACTGGATGAGGTTCTATTACTTGAATGACAACTCTGAGCCATTCACAGCTTGGCAAAGAAAGGATAACATTATGTGTGCATCCTGAAAATGCTGAGAAAAAGGATGGGGAGAGGGAAGAGAGAAAAAGTCAGACGTAGCTAAAGGCAAATATGAGCTAAATACTATATATTTTAAAGACTGGATAAACAAGGTCCTACTTCACAGTGCAGGGACTATATTCGATATCCTGTAATAAACCATAGTGGAAAAGAATATGAAAAAGAATTAATTTGCTGTACAGCAGAATCAGCACATCACTGTAAACCAACTATACTTCAATAAAATCATTTTTTCTTTTTTTTTCCTAAAGGGTAAATGTGAGCTGGGGACAGTTTTCTGGGGACATATTCATAATTGATTGATGTCTTCCCTGTAGCCGCTGACATTCCCAAAGCTGTAAATCATTAACTAATTAACAATAAACACCTTTTCATTATACAGTCAGCCACCATGCCTCCGTTAAGTGTTATCCAAGTACGTGATCACTAATGAGATGGTTTACATTAAAGCCAAGTATGCTTTTACAAAGGCTAGTTAACTCAGAATGAGTTCTCACCATTGTGACAATGGTCCTAAACTCCATAAAAAGAGCTGACTGCACTCTGTCCAAGAATTAACAAGGAAGACTGTACATCTACAGAGCTCTTTCCTGGGGAAAGAAGGAATTTGAGATGCTGACTCTCAGGGACATGCCTCATGTCCTAATCACGTGTCAGGATGTGAGGTGATGGAAACTTGAAAACTAAGGCTTGAAAAGATTTGCTCATATTTATGAGAAAAATATTCAAGAATCTTTGACCCTCTCACTAACTACAAATATAGTTTATTGTGTAGAACACTCTCAAGCTAGCATAGCCAGAACTGTTCACTTTGTAAGCATCCTAATATCTCAGGCTTAGTTTTGCAGGAATTGAAGCAGACAGAAATTGGAGGTAATTCTCTGTTCTGTTCGTTTGTCACCATTCACTCATCTCCTTCCCTTAAGTCTAACACTTTGTTTTCATTTCATCCTTTCCCTGGGGTTTCCATGCATGACCTCACCCTCAGATTAAGGATGGCTGCCCTGCACTGGCAGACCGCAGGGTCCACGTTGTATTATTGCCTTCCAAGGCTCTTTTCTGCTTCCCAAGGCTTTGCAACCTAATAATGATGGTTAGGAATATTGCTATATTGGATTCAAGTTGACCTTAGTGACAGTCATAAATGCAGTTAACAATCATTCTGGTTTAGGATTTCTGAAAGAACTGAAAGTTGGAAAGGCATATATTCTAACTGAAAAAGTAGTTGACTGAATCAGGATAAATGTTGAAAGAAATGGTTTCAGAGTTTAAAAATTACAAAGCAACAATCTTGAGATTTTTTTATACTCTCTGACCTTCATTACAACCTGTTCAAATTAGCAGCAGAAACTCAGATTAGCAGCTGTATGGGCAAGAAAAACGCCATGCTGGTGCTCTGTGCTGCATTTGGAATCTCCTATTGTCAGTAAACTCTTCCTTGTATCAGATGCTAATCTTGGCACTGTTATATGTGTGTGTTTGTTGTCTCTGATACCTTCTTCTGGAGCCAAAAAGAGCTTCTAAACCTCACTTTTTCTCCCTGTCTTTTCTCTGTGTAATAACATGTTGCATATAAGACAGGCCATTTTACTTAAGGGAAGACAGCATGAGTTGGATGGAAAACATTCATTTTTAAGCCCCACATTTAATTTGTTGACCAAATATTTTTATAGCACTTACTACGTGTCAGGCATCACTCCAACTACTTCACAAATGCTAATTCATTTAATGCCTTCAAGACAAGCCTGTGGAGGAGGCATCATTACTGATCCCATGTTGCAGAAAAGGAAGCTGAGGCACAGGGCAGATGGGTAGTTTGCCCAGGATCCCAGCAACTGATGCGTGACCCAGGTGGCTCTCAGTTGCTGTGCTGTGTTCCTCTCCATGAAAATGTCTGCGTGATTTTCTCCGACATCTTGAATGTGTTCTGTTCCTAGTAGTATCACCAACTCTGCATCTATGCCACAGGTATCCTGAGGTGGTTATGCAGTGTGTGTCTAGCCTGTTACCAAACCAAACTTGGATCCACTGGCCCACACACAGTAAATCCAACCTACAGACACCAGGCTGTGGCGAAGGGAAGAACAGCATTTATTGCAGGTGCCAAGCAAGGAGAAGGGGCAACTCGGGCTCAAAAGACCCAAACTCCCTGATGCCTTTCTGGGAAGGGATTTTGAAGGCAATGTGAAGGAGGGCGTTGCAAGCTGCATGATCAGTTTGTGCATAGTTCTCTGGTTGGTTGGCATCAAGATGAAGCTTCCAGCCCTCTGGTTTCAACCAGTCTAGGGTTTATGTGCTTGTGGTCAGCAGTTTTCATCTAGTGTGAGTCTACTTCCTGCAAAAACAACATAGGAATGTGTGTCAGACTTTTATCTCTATCTTTCAGGGAACTGGGAGTTCAGTGACTCTGCTGCGTGGCTGGTTTATAGTCTAAATTGTTTCCAGTTTCCCAGCCTAAGAGCTATTCTTTATTTTTACATCTTCACGTTTCCTAACCACTATTTCTTGAGCCAGCCTTTAGAGACTCAAGGAAGACCTGGGAGACTAAAGCAAAAGCGATTTAGTTCAAAGGACAGGGACACAAGGGGCTTAGACACCAGATCAGCCTATGTGTGTGCAGCAGTGTGAGCTTTTGTGCAATGCTGGTCATGTGTTGTTTTATCACAGCATTTTTGGAGATGCTGACACTGGGGAACCTTAAATTAGGAAGCAAGCGCAGAATATATAACAACTCCCCTCCTCAAAAACACAAATTCCTAACTAATGGCATTGTGAGACCCTGAGCAATTCATGACCACTCTGAGTCAGTTTCCTCATTAGCAAAATAAAGGAGATGGATTTGATTTTTTTTCTATTTTTTTTTTTCATCTTCAAATTCTAAACCGGGATCAGGATATATATTTACTTATAAAGCAGCCAGTAAAGAAATTTCTCCTTAAGACTGAGCTGACTTTTGACATTTGAAAAAACTATACCCCAAGACTTTAATAAATTCCTGTGTTTGCAAAACAGCATCTGATCCCATAACCAAATATACTAAGAAGTAAATGAAAATTTTACTTCTAGTCTCAGCTCTAAAATGCTAAAATAAATAACTTATAAAATTATTACAAAAAAATCTATGTAATAAGACCAAAGTTACACTGTTGTATTATATAATCAATCAGATAAAACCTCAGCAGCAGTATACTTGCAGTCAAACAAAATTGGGTTTGTGTATTTACTGCACAGAAAAAGGAAGTTCTAGAGGAGTTTTAGGAAAGAACCTAAGGAGGGAGTGGGAGAAGCAGACCTAATATGGTATAATTATGTGACGAGTTTACTGAGGAATATAGATTTTACTAGGAATATAGATAGGGCCTGCTAATCTGTAATGGACTCTCCTTAAATGCATTATTTTGGAAAATATGATGTGTTAAGATGTTGTATATTTGTTTCTGCTTGTACAGGTGGTTGTCATACTATAGAAACAGTTTTTAATTTAAAAATGATCAAATTTACAAACATATAAGGAATAAAAGGGACAGAATGTATTTGCAAGTCCAGTAGGTATAAAAATGAAGGAGGAAACACTGTTCAGAACATAACTCTCACCAATGAAGGCATAGAATTAATTATAAGCTTGAATATGCAAATGATTATACTGCTTCACAATATCTTTGCTGCTTGGTGAGATGACTTTTTTCTGCTTGGCAAACTGCTTGATTCCTGGAAATATATATATATATATATGTGTATATATATATATATATATGTTTCTAAAACAGCTATAAATTTGCAAGCTGAGAGGATAATCACACATGAAAAAAGTTACACATTTGCACAAAATGCAGAATCTTTCTTTTTTCCTTTTGCTTAATGTTTTTGGCTCTCCCAAACAGCAGCCTGTTGCCATGCTTACTGACAACTGACCCTTGGATGGATGTATTGATTATACAACTTTGTAATATAAAAAGGAAGCAAATACTTCAACAGAAATTGATTGAGCATCAGTTACACCAAGGGCATATGATGGTTTCCCTTTTGGATGAAAAGAAAAAAAGGCCTAACTTGCAAGGAGCTACGGTTTAATGGAGATGACAACAGCAAAATGCGAGAGCTGTATGAGTGCAAAAATGTAACCGTGACGTACTGTGAGAAGTTAAGAGCAGAAAAGCCGGTCAGGTGGCTAATGTGAAAATTCTGACAAAGGCATAATCATCTGTCTATTTGAATTAATATTTTGCTAATCCACATCTATCAAAATAATTAAAATACCTGAATGTAAGACTAGCACAAAATCTAAGGCATATGATCATTGTGAATCTTTTACCACAATGGCTGTGTGCCTCACTCAGCCAATCCATACCCAGTGTGGATTGGCCCTTGTGGTTCTTATTATAACTGCAAGAGGCCCTTAGCAGTAATCATCAGGAAACAGAAAAAAAAGAAAAGTTTCTTGCTTATGGGTCCTGGAAATACGCTAGCACACTTGGGACCACACAGCACAGTCTTGGGTAGACAGGTAGACAGTAATAGTGCTTGGCCTGAGGTTCTGATTCTATTGGGATTGTGGGTGGAGGTGTAGGGTTCTCAAGCTTTTCTTTATGGGTGAATTAAAAACAGAAGAGCAGGAATTTGAAATATAGGAAAAGAAAACAACAAGGGCCCCAAATGGTCAGTTATGAAATGAGCCAAGATCTCTAAAACAAAGGCGTCAGTGTGGGGAGGTAACCTGTCTTTTTATTCGTGTGTTGTGACTGGCTAGGTGTTTATTTGGGAAGGCTGTTTTCAAAGTGGATACTCCATAATCAAGCTTAAGTCAGGCATTTCCAATGTAAATAAAAAATAAAAAACACCTGTTGGAGCTTAATGATTTTTTTTAATAGATAAGAATCGTCTGTCTAAATAATGAAAAACTGTGCAAGTGGCCTGATGGCACTGCTTTAAAACTGTATTTGCAAAATATTTGCAGTAAGGGAGTAAAGAGAGTCTAAATCTGAAATTTTTCTTTTTCTTTGTAATTGTTTTAGTTCTTTTTGGCCTTTAGCATTCTATAATAATTTTAGAATCACTTTGTGCATTTCCAGGAAGACATAGTGGGATTGTGTGTGTGTGTGTGTGTGTGCTAAGGATTGCACCACATCCACAGAGATGTTAGATGTTAGATGTACACAGTTACACGTTTGTGATTCTGCAGTTAATGAACACAGTTCTGCTTATTGATGAGGGCAACTTTGTTTAAATCTTTATAACTTTACTGATTTTTATTATGTATGTTTTGTTTTGTATGGGGCTTCCTTGGTGGCTCAGAGGGTAAAGTGTCTGTCTGCACTGCCGGAGACCCAGGTTCAATTCCTGGATTGGGAAGATTTCCCTGGAGAAGGAAATGGCAACCCACTCCAGCACCCTTGCCTGGAAAATCCCATGGATGGCGAAGTCTGGTAGGCTATAGTCCATGGAATTGCAAAGAGTCGGATACAACTAAGTGATTTCACTTTCTTGTTTTATACATTGAGACTATAATGTTAATACATATAAAATTAGATATTAGTGTCATTGAATGGATTTTTGTTGTTCAGTTGCTGAGTCATGTCCAGCTCTGCGACCTCATGGACTGCAGCATGTCAGACCTCCCTGTCCATCAGTATCACCTAGAACTTGCTCAGACTCATGTCCATTGAGTCAGTGATGCCATCCAACCATCTCATCCTCTGTCATCCCCTTCTCCTCTTGCCTTATATCTTTCCCAGCATCAAGGTCTTTTCCAATGAGTCAGTTCTTTGCATCAGGTGGCCTAAGTATTGGAGCTTCAGCATCAGCATCAGTCCTTCCAGTGAATATTTAGGACTGATTTCCTTTAGGATGGACTGGTTTGATCTCCTTGCAGTCCAAGGGACTCTCAATAATCTTCTACAGCACCACAGTTTGAAAACATCAGTTCTTTGGTACTCAGCCTTCTGTATGGTCCAATTCTCACATCCATACATGACTACTGGGAAAAACATAGTTTGGACAATATGAACCTTTGTCAGCAAAATAATGTATCTATTTTTTAATAATGTGTCTAAGCTTGTCATAGCTTTCCTTGAATGGATCAACGTTTTACTATATTGAAATGTGTCTTTTTATCAATACTAAGAATTTTTTCATCAAGTCTATTTCACCTGACATTAGTATAACTACATTCGTTTTCTCCTGGTCAGTGTTTGTGTGATATTTCTTTTGTTTTCTCTTCGTTTAATCTCTTCGTATCCCTATATTCAAGGAATATCTCTTTTAGTTAGCAGTTAGGTTGTTCACCAACCTAGATAGCATATTAAAAAGCAGAGATATTACTCTTCCAAGAAAGGTCCATCTAGTCAAGGCTATAGTTTTTCCAGTGGTCATGTATGGATGTGACAGCTGGACTGTGAAGAAGGCTGAGATGCTTTTGAACTGTGGTGTTGGGGAAGAATCTTGAGAGTCCCTTGGACTGCATGGACATCCAACCACTCCATCCTAAAGGAGACCAGTCCTGGGTGTTCATTGGAAGGATTAATGCTGAGGCTGAAACTCCAATACTTTGGCCACTTCATGCAAAGAGTTGACTCTTTGGAAAGACCCTGATACTTGGAGGGATTGGGAGCAGGAAGAGAAGGGGATGACAGAGGATGAGATGGCTGGATTGCATCAGCGACTCGATGGACATGAGTTTGGGTGAACTCCAGGAGTTGGTGATGGACAAGGAGGCCTGGTATGCTGCGATTCATGGGGCTGCAAAGAGTCAGATTTGACTGAGCGACTGAACTAAACTGAACTGAGGTTGTTTACAAAATCCAGTCTGATGACTTTCTTCTTTCAGCTGGAACATTCAATTTGTTTACATTCTATGCCATGCCACTGTATTTGTGTTTAAATTTACCCTCTTGCTTTGCATTTTCTATTTACTGTATTATTACCTAATTTTTAGTTAATTATATATAGCATTCTATTATTCAGTAGCTAATTGGTAATACTGAGTTGGCCAAGAGGTCCGTTTGGGTTTTTATATAAGATTGTAAGAAAAACCTAATTCTTTTATTTATTATCCAAAAAAATCTTATACTATTAGTATATTATTAGTGCTTAATACATATTAATATATCTACCACTTTCTGGAAAATACAAGGACCTTAATACCACATTAATGTGATGTATTACCCCCAATATTTATGCTATTATTGCAATTTATTCTAAAATAAATATTTTAAATGATTCTTGCTTCTTACCATCAATATCCATTTAGATTTAACAGCCATTGCTCTCCTTTCTTTTTTTTTATTTTTTATTTTTATTTTAATTTTTACTTTATTTTACTTTACAATACTGTATTGGTTTTGCCATACATTGACATGAATCCACCACGGGTGTACATGCGATCCCAAACATGAACCCCCCTCCCACCTCCCTCCCCACAACATCCCTCTGGGTCATCCCCGTGCACCAGCCCCAAGCACGCTGTCTCCTTTCTTTTCTGCATCTTGGTTTCCATCTGGCATCATTCTCCTTCTTCTGAAGCTTCACCTAAGTAATTCCTTTGCTGTGCTTCAGTTGGTGATACATTCAGTTTTTATTAAAGTTAGAATGGCTTTATTTTTAAAGGACATTTATAGAACTCCATTTGGTGTTCATTTTCCCTTATTATGAAAGTATAATTGTACTGTCTTCTAACTTTTCTGTTGAGAGATCAGTTCTCAATCTTTGATTTCTCCTTTGAAAATAATATCTCTTATTTTTTTTTTTCCTATGGCTGCTTTGAAGGTTGTCTGGTTTTCTTTGGTACTGTGTTTTTTTCTTTGTATGTATTCTGCTTAGGGTTTGCAGCAATCTGTGGCATGATGTCCTTCATTGGTGTCTTAGTCGGTTCTGGCTATGATAGCAAAATACCCTAGAGTGAGTGGTTAGACAACAGGCTTTCATTTTTCACAGTTCTGGAGAATGTGACATTCAAAATCAAGGTGCCCACTTCCAAGTACTGTCTTATAAGAGCTTAAGGCTTCAACATATGAATATAGCAGGAGCAGACATTCAGTCCAGAGCAGCTGATCTTGGAAAATCATGGCCTTCCGTATAGCTTCTGCTCTCTACTTTAGATTCTCTCCTTCTCTAATTACACGTTAACCTGTTTTCCCACGGTTCATGTCTCTCATACAAACATCCGTGTTTTATAATTCAATACTTTTCTTTGCCCTATCTGAGTTCATCCTAATCTGAGTTCACTAATCCTATTTTCTATTTTGTCTAATTTGAAAGTAAACCAATCTACTGAGTACTTGTCTACTTTTTTTCAGTTCCAGAACTTTCATTTGCGCCTTAGTTTCTGGTTCTCTGTTTAGATCCCTTCTCTTGTCATCTAACTTACATAACATATTAATCATATTATCAGAATATCTGCTTTATGACTCCAGTATTCGGATCTCCTGTTCCATTATGTTTCTGTCCTTCTCCCTCTTTCTCTCTCTGACTCCGCTTCTCTGTCTATGTCTCTTTCTACCTCTGCCAAGTGGTATTGCCTTCTGTGATACGTAGTAATTTTTGTATAGATGCTATAGATTTTTCATGAAAAATTAGGCATATAATTTGAGGCTTTCATGATGTTGTAATACATCAAAAACAAGTACTTTTGCTTCTCCCAGGAATTAAGGGTAAAGGCAGATCACTTTAATCCAATCAGAGATTAAGTTGGTTTGAAGTTGCAAAGCCATAAATTGATCTAGGTCTAGGGAGGTCAGGGGAGGAAATGGTGGTATAAAGGTCCTGGGAGAACAACACAACTGGGTGTCCATCCAAGGGGAACTACAGGGGGATACATTCACTGTCCATACTATTGGAGAAAAAGGCCCCCAAATTTCTCTTCTCCTGACCCCCAGTCTCTTACTTACCATTCTTCTTTGTCAGAAATAGCACCTTAACAGTGCTGAGTTTTTCAATCATTAAATGTGATACAGGTCTCCATAGTTTGGTTACACTATGATAGC
This sequence comes from Capra hircus, assembly GCF_001704415.2. NCBI lineage: Eukaryota > Metazoa > Chordata > Mammalia > Artiodactyla > Bovidae > Capra > Capra hircus. Next base: position 93,091,636 of record NC_030821.1, read on the forward strand.
AAATGCCATCGACTGGATGGCTTAAACAGCACTCATGTGTTTGTCATGAGGCTGAGGAGTCCAAGGTTAAGGTGTCAGCAGAATTGGGGACTGGTGAGAGCACTCGAATGGCCTACAGAGAGCTACTTCCTTGCTGTATCCTTGCCTGACCTTTTATCTATTGCTTCCATGGGCAGGAGCTGGGGGAAGAGCCATCTATCTCTCATGCTTCTTATAAGGATGCTAATTCTAGGTTTTTCAGATCAGAGTCCCACCCTTATCATCTCTTTCTTACAGGGGCCTATTGTCATATATAAGCAAATTAAGGGAGTTGGGACTTCACCATATAAACTGGGGAGGGGGGTCACAGTCCAGTCTATAGCAGTATTTATGAATTTTTCGCAGTAGCATTGTATAAGTGTTAGTGTAGAGCTTTTTACATATATTGTTGCCAAGTTAATCTTTAAGTATTTATATTGATTTTTGTATATTGACTTTGTGACTTACTGCCAGATAAAATCACTTCTTTTTATCCAGTAGTGTGTTTTGTTGATTCTTTAGGAATTCTTGCATGTATGGTTATTACTTCTGTAAATAAGAATAGATTTACTTTTTTCCTATATTTATATTTTATTTATTTTCATTGCTTTATTATGTTATGTTTGCTCTGATCGCTACTATAAGGTTAATAGTGGTATTGAAAACAGAAATCCTTGCTTTGTTCCTGATCTTAGGTAGAAAGCATTTGACTTTCACATTAAATGTACTGCTTATGGTAAGTTTCTTGTAGATTTGATAAATGTTTTCTTAAAGATGTTTGCTTCTATGCTTTTCGGGGATTGTGGTTTTTAACTTTATTCTCTTATAGCAGGGTTTTCTTGTATCAGACATTGAGTTTGAATGCTAAGTTGGCCAGATAAAATGAGTTCATAAGTTGAAGTGGTTCATCTTCCACTTTTTTACTAAAAAATTTTTTTTATTATATTGGTATCTTTACTCTTAAATTTTTTAAAGACTTTTCCATTAAAGATATCTGGTTCTGGAATTTTCATTGTATATTGTCTTTTAATTATGAATTCAACCACTTTACTACTTACGGAGCTGTTCAGGGTTTCTATTTCTTCTTGTATTGCTTTTAGTAGTTTTAATTTTAATGGCATTTCTCTATTTAATGCATGTTAATTAATTTATTGAGGCTTCCCAGGTGACAATAATGGTAAATAACCTGCCTGCCAATACAAGAAATGCAGGTTTGATCCTTGGCTTGGGAAGAGCCCCTGAAGTAGGAACTGGCAATCCACTCACTCCAGTAATCTTGCCTGGAAAATTGCATGGACGGAAGAGACTGGTGAGCTGTGTCCATGCGGTCACAAAAAGGTGGACGTGACTGAGCCACTAGGCACACACATTGTATTTAAAGGCATAAATAAATACATTATTTATATATATATTGTATACTAATTTATAAACATATTCTGTATATATATATTTATAAATACACATTATATATTTATATATAAATGTATATATTTATATATAAATAAATATGTTGTTCATAATGTTCCCTTATTTGTCTTTTTAATGAATCTAAGATCTGTGGCACTGTCTCCTCTTTTGGTAATTCTATTTCCTGATTTTTTTTTTATTTTTCAGTGAAGTGAGACATTCATCAATTTTATTAGTTCTTTCAAAGAAGCCAGTTTCTAATTTCATTGATTTTCTCTAGGTTTTATTGATTTTTAAATTTTATGTGTAATGGTTTTACCCTCTCATCTTTGTTGTTTTCTTCTTTATTTCATTATTCTTGTTAATTAATTTTATTATTTTTGTTCTTTTTATTGTCAAAGCTGAGATCATTGATTTTGTAATTTTTTTTCTTTTGGAATGCAGTATTTAAAGCTATAATTTTCTAAAAAGTACTTTAACAACATCTCAGAAATTTTGGTAAGTTGTATTTTATTAACATTTAGACCAAAAACACATTTTAATTTCATGGTTTCTTCCTTGACATTGGAATATTTAGATATGTGTTCCTTTATTTTCAAAATCAGGATATTCCAATATTTTTGTGATTTTTTAAATAATTTTATTCAAGTATAAAATAAAATTATTATTCTATCATTTTTCTATATATTTTATATACATTGTTCTATTATTATTCTATATATTTTTAATCTCATTCATTTAAATTTATATTTTGCATGTTTTGTCCTGCAAATACTGTGTTAATCTAATAGACATGGATATAATTTATTAAATAAATACCCATTTATTGTATAAGCTTCAAAAATACTTTGTGGAACTTCACGGGCAGTCGAGCGGTTAAGATGCCACACTCTCAAGCACAGGTTCGATCCCTGGCCATTAAACTATGATCCTACATGTCACATGGCATGGCAAAAAGGGAGTTCTGATCAAAATGGAATAAGAGATGCAGAGAAGCAAGAGCTCAGGCAAGTCCATGAGCTTAGGAATAAAATTCTCAAAGAGAAAGGATACTTTACCAAAGAGACCAAAATTCTAAAAAAGGTCCAAACAGAAATTTTGGAGCTGAAGACCTCAATTAAGGGCATGAAGAATACATTAAAGACATTGGAAATGAAACAGACCATATGGAAGATTTAGTGAGCTCAAAGATGGAAGTCTAGAAATCATACATGCACAAGAGGAAAGAGAATAAGACATTTTAAAAGAGAAGAAACTCTGCAAGAACTATCTAACCCTATTGGGAAGTGCAAAATTAAGAGAATAGTTATCCCAGAAGAAGAAAGAAGAAAAGAGTAGAGAATTTATTTAAAGAACTATTAATTGAGAATTTCCCAAACCTTAGGAAGAAACTGGACTTACCATTCCATGAAACTGAGAACACCTAATTATCTCAATGCAAAAAGACCATTTCCAAGAAACGTTATATTAAAACTATTGAAAATCAATGACAAAGAATTTTAAAGTGGCTGGGGAAAAATGGATGGTCACTTGCAAAGTAACCTCTATTAGGCTGCCAGCAGATTTCTCAGCAGAAACTCTGCCATCTAAGAAAGGAGAATGACATTCTCGGAACACTGATAGAGGAAAAATGCCAGGCAAGAATACTCTATCCAGGAAAGCTACCCTGCAGACATGAAGGAGAAATAAAAGCTGTCTCAGAAAGACAAAGCTGAGGGAGTTCATCATCATCAGATTTGCCTTACTATAAAAGTTGGAAGGAGCTCTTCTACTTGGGGAAAAAAAAAAAAAAGCCAAAAGTACTTTGATGGGACTTCTCTGACAGGCCAGTGGTTAAGACTTCACTTTCCAATGCAGGCACTGTTGTTTGATCCCTGATCTGGGAATTATGACCCAGCAATCCCACTGCTGGGCATACACACTGAGGAAACCAGAATTGAAAGAGACACATGTACCCCAATGTTCATCGCAGCACTGTTTATAATAGCCAGGACATGGAAACAACCTAGATGTCCATCAGCAGATGAATGGATAAGAAAGCTATGGTACATATACACAATGGAGTATTACTCAGCCGTTAAAAAGAATTCATTTGAATCAGTTCTGATGAGATGGATGAAACTGGAGCCAATTATACAGAGTGAAGTAAGCCAGAAAGAAAAACACCAATACAGTATACTAACACATATATATGGAATTTAGGAAGATGGCAATGACGACCCTGTATGCAAGACAGGAAAAAAGACACAGATGTGTATAACGGACTTTTGGACTCAGAGGGAGAGGGAGAGGGTGGGATGATTTGGGAAAATGGGAATTCTAACATGTATACGGTCATGTAAGAATTGAATCGCCAGTCCATGTCTGACGTAGGGTGCAGCATGCTTGGGGCTGGTGCATGGGAATGACCCAGAGAGATGTTGTGGGGAGGGAGGTGGGAGGGGGCTTCATGTTTGGGAACGCATGTAAGAATTAAAGATTTTAAAATTAAAAAAAAAATGTAAATAAAGTTGTTGAAATGTTTAAAAAAATAAATAAATAAATAAAAGCCTCTTGCAAGTTTTACAACCCAAAAAAAAAAAAAGATACCATATGTCTCACAGCCAAAAAACAGAACTTAAAAAAAAAAAACAGAAGCAATATTGTAACATATTAAATAATGTTAAAAATTGTCCATATCAAAACCAAATTTTTTAAAATGCATAAATTTTGAATAAGTAGGTAAATAGAATCAGACTGAAGAGGTTCTTAATCAGAATAGGTTGTTAAAGAAGAAAAAGCAATAAAAAAAATTAACAATAGCTACTTCAATTTGGTAACAAACTCACAACGTAATAAAAGAATAATCTGAGACAACAAAAACACAAATAGGGAAGAAAAAAAGGATGATATCCCTGTAGGCAAATGAAAATAAGATGTCATCTGCATAAAACAGATGATTTTATTTATGAGATATTAATAGAAAACCACCCAATTAAAATGACAGAAAAAAAAAAAAACCATAAAGAATCAATGGCAATATAGAACAACCAGAAAAGGAAAAAATAAAATGGCAATACTAAGTTCTCATTGATCAGTAATCACCTTAAATATAAGGAACTTAAATTCACCGTTGAAAAGACACAGAGTGGCTAGATGGATTAAAAAACAGGACCAAACTATAGCTCTAAAGACAAACATAAGCTCAAAGAGAAGGGATGAAAGATTATATGCTAAGGAAATGGCAGCAAAAAGAGAGTATAGCCACTTTCATATCAGAGAAAATAGTCTTCAAGCCAAAACAAAGGTGGGCGTTATATAAAGACAGAGGGGACAATTCATCAAGAAGACATAATAGTGACTAATATATACGCACCTAGAATAGAAGCATCAATACGTCAATGGATGGATCATCTGGAAAGAAAGTTAAAAAGGAGACAGAGGCCTAAAATGAAACATCAGACATAATCGTGCTTAATCTCTCAGTTGTGTCCAACTCTTAGTGACCCCATGGACGGCAGCCTGCCAGGCTCCTTTGTCCATGGAATCTTCCAGGCAATCCTACTGCAGTGAGTTGCCACTTCCTCATTCAGGGGATCTTCTGAACCCGGGCACCAAACCTATGGCCTCTGCGCTGGCAGGCATATTCCTTCCTAACTGCCTGCTGGGAATCCCGTTACACAAGATGGGCTTGGTAGATTTATACGGAACATTCCACCCAAATGCATCACAACACACGTTCCTTTCAAGTGCATGTGGGGCATGGTTAGGATAGACCATAGATGGGGACACAAACAACTTAAGAAGATTGAAATTGTATACAGAATCTTTCTAATCACAAAGGTATGAGATTAGAGATCAACTAAAGCTGGAAAGCTGGAAAATCACAAAACATGAAGACTAAACAACATGCTACTGAACAGCTATTGTGTCAACAAGGAAATCAAAGGATATGGAGTAAAGGGAACCCTCACGTACTGTTGGTGAGACTGTAAATTGGTGATGCTGATATGGAGAATTCTTTACCAGTTGAGCTACCAGAGAAGCCCTAAGGAATTATAAGTGTTCCCCCCAAAATTACAAATATTACTACCATATGATCTAGCTATTCCACTTCTGGATGTTTTATTCAAAGATTATAAAAGCACTAATTTGAAAAAAAAAATGCCCCCCTATATTCACCATAGCATTATCTACAATAGTCAAATACAGAAACAACCTAAGTGCCTGTCAACCGATGAACGTATAAAGATGTGTCTCATACAATGGAATATTACTCAGCCATTAAAAAAGATATTTATTTTTTCCATTTGTGACTACATGGATTGATCTTGAGTGCATCATGCTAAGTGAAATAAGTCAAACAGAGAAAGACAAATACTTTCACACATAAGTGCAATATAATAAAACAAGGGAAAAAAATGAATGAACAAACCAAACAAAACCAGAAGTTACAGGGAACAGAGTATCAGTTAACAGAGTGAAGGGGAGGTTGGGGAGGCTGAAATGAGTAAAGGTGGTCAACTCAATGGTGACAGGTGGAAACTAAATTTTTGGTGGCGAGCATGCAGTCCTGTATACAGAGTTCAAAATAAGATATTATACATATGAAACTTATATGATGTTATAAATCAAAAGAATAAAAAGTACTTCAATATTACTTGTGAATTTCCATAATGCCAGTTATCTATTGACCAAGTAATATCTATAATAAGAGTCATTTTACTCAGAGTAGAATATTTTATTAGACTTTATACACTTTCTTTCACTAGAAGGGGTTTCCCAGGTGGCGTTAGTAGTAAAGAGCCTGCCTGGCAATGCAGGAGACATGAGACACAGATTCGATCCCTGAGTTGGCAAGATTCTCCTGGAGAATCCCATGGACAGAGGAGCCTAGTGGGCTCTATATAGTCCATAGGGTCGCAAAGAGTCAGACACGACGGACGCAACTGAGCATGCACACGTGCATGTCATTAAAAATGGTAAATTTGAACTTACTTGTGAATTCTCCTACAAAGGTCCTCAATACTGTCCTTGCAAACAACAGATATGATTCTGCTCCTTAAGTTAAGATTATAGCTATAATAATGGCCACAATTTATTAAATGTCAATAAACTTCCTGAATCCAGGAAAGGAGTATGAGTCGGGACTTCTCAAATAAGGACTGTGCGTTTCTAGACGCTAGTAAAACACAAACATTAGACAAAGAAACACAGTTCAGTCTTGCACTGCATATGAGAAGAGATGCACCACCAACAAAACAACACAAAAAGATAACCTACAGGGCTTAAAAAACATGTATCGCAAAAATGAACCCAAACAGCAGGGTAGTAAACCCCCAACACGTGAACCTTCAAGTTGCAACATTTCAAAGATGCAAACATGTGCTCCACCAGCATCAGGCATGAGTGAAATTGCAGCTTGCCCTCCGTCTGCTGTTGCTGACGAGCCTTCAGCTCCATCATCTCCCATGCCCTCTTCTCCAGTCAGTAAGTCCTCTGGCCTGTTCACGTGATGCCAGCCCCTGTATGCCAGCTGCTATGCAGTACTACTTTTCAAGGTACTGCACTGTAAAATTAAAATGTTTTCTTTATTTTTTGTGTTTTGATGTATTGTTTGTGTGAAAAGTATTACAAACCTATTACAGTACATTGCTGTATAACCCACTGTGTTAGCTGGGCTAACTTTATTGAACTTACAGACTGGACTTATGAACAAGCTCTTTGAACAGAACTCACACTTATGTAGGGAACTTACTGTGTTAGAATTCAATTCAAAAAGATTTTCACCTGAGTCTCTGCATTTTGTCCCCAACACAGTAGCTAGAAGGATCCTATTAAACATAACACATTAGGTCACTTCTCTGCTCAAAACCTTCTAAGAGTTTCTGTTACTCTCATCATGAAAGTCAGTCTTTGCCATGACTCCCAAAGATCCACTCAGTCTGACCCTAGTTGCTTGGTGAACCTACTACAGGGCTTCACCTTCACTGCCTTGAAATCAGAAAGGTTTATGTCTCCTCAAAATCGTCTTCACTTGCTATTATTATAGCCAGACTTTTTCAATACCTCTCTCAGCAAAATGTTCCCAACAGCTAGTATGAAGGTAAACCAACCCTGTCCACCACCACACAGAATGCCTGTTTTTTTCATTTTTTTTTTCTATTGCACATCTCACTACCCAGCATTCCTCATCTATTTACTATGATTTTTTGTTTTTGTCTGTCTTCTTCACTGGAATGTGAACTCCACATGTCACTTTGTTCACTGCTGTAGGCCCATGCTGCTGCTGCTGCTAAGTCGCTTCAGTTGTGTCCGACTCTGTGTGACCCCATAGACAGCAGCCCATCAGGCTCCCCTGTGCCTGGGATTCTCCAGGCAAGAACACTGGAATAGGTTGCCATTTCCTTCTCCAATGCATGAAAGTGAAGTCACTCAGTCGTGTCCGACTCTTAGCGACCCCATGGACTGCAGCCTACCAATCTCCTCTGTCCACGGGATTTTCCAGGCAAGAGTACTGGAGTGGGGTGCCATTGCCTTCTCCCTGTAGGCCCATAGCCTAGAAAAAAAAAAAAGTGTATTACAGAAACACTTGTTTAAATCATAAATATGTCCAGAGTATGGCACTTTTTACAGGAAAAAAAGGCTTTTTACCTTTAACTAAAGTCATCTTTAGTGAGTTTTTGTTTGCTGTTAATCCTTCATATGTATCGAGTGCTTCCCATGTGCTAAACAAGGTTGTATACATTCTCTCACTGACTAAATCCTAACACATAGTCTATGAAAGCATCACTATTATTATTTCCCTATTTTATGAATGAGTAAACTGAAACATAGAGAGATGATGTAACTTCCCCATTAGCAGGGCAGGAAGATGGGTCATCATATCCAACATTCACCACCCCTTTTGACGCGCCATGACCCACAGAGATGGTTACACAAACGGGAGCAGTGAGAGACCCGCCATCAGGCAGCCCACGTGGAAGCCATCAAGACGGAAGGCTGTGCGTCATAATTTAGCTAATGGGGTTGGATTGATAAGTGCACGGGAACATCTCTCTGTTTCTCTGTAGGAACAAAATACAAGTTTCTTGATAGCTTTGTATGCTATAGAGAGCCCCCCCCCCAAATTTTACACATATAATTAACAAGGTGATGATGATGGAAATGATTAGTTGTTAGTAATAATTAGACATTACCATGTTATCAGTGCCTCGTAAGCACTTACTGTCTGTCAGGCTCAAGTGATTTAGATGAATTATGTCATTAATTCCCGAAACGTCTCAGTTAGTTAGGAACTGCCAGGATCCCAAGTTTGCTTATGAGTTACGGAGGCTATGAAAGGGACTGGAGTAAACCGCAAACAAGAGGTGGATCTGAGGTGAGAACCTGGGCTGTTTAGACACCACATGCTTCTTTCAAGTTCAGTGATGAGATTAAAGATTATCCAGTACATCATGTCAAGACTGTTAGCTGTGAGGGAAAGACAATCATTTAGATCCCTGTCTCTCATCACATATCAAGGTAAATTCTGAGGGATCAAGAATTAACTTGTAACATATTAAATCATATAAAAAGCCAATGAAAATAAAAGTGAATATTTATCATAGCATTTTTGGTGCTAAATTAGAAGCAACAGAATAATTAAGGAAGAGCACAACAGATTAGACAACATAAAATGAAAAGTCATCTTTGTAACAAAAAAAATAGTTGATATGACAAGTAACAATTTGAAAACTCTATCAAATAGTTATTAAATGGGTAAAAAAATGCTACTAATTCAACTGATAAATACACAAAAGGCTGGGGCAGTTAATATCCTAATGGGTATGTAGAAACGTTGGTACAACTGAAATGAACAAAAGTAATAAAATCATCAATAAAGGGCAGTAAATGATCACTGCACACCATTCTACTTTTAAACATATATTATGAATATAGTTAGGAAGTAAATATACCGGTAGACAGGTATATATACACACCTATATATACATATACAGCTATATATACATATGTCTTCTCTTCTTTGAAAAAAAATCAGTTAAGGATCCCCAACCCACTTGTGGATTTTTCTGCAGTTACAAGCAAGCATAATAGTTAACAATCAATTAAAAAACAGAATCTTTATGCACAAATAACTGCATTGATTATTAGAAACTAATTGGTTATTTTTATACATGTCTACAATGTTTGATATGAATTGTGTTGAAAGATATGCCTAATCTTTTACTTTTAATTAATTTTTAAATACAAATATAAAAATATGTGGTACACAAATGAATAAGATGTAGAAAAATTTGGAACTAAACAAGAGTTTTCCTAACTGTTAAAGTTTGACAAATATAATATCACAGATTTAAATGAATAAATAATATTGTAAAATGCTGAAGTAGATGCTTCTACTAACCATTAACTGTAACTTTTTAAATAAATTAAAAATAAAATTAAGTGAATTGTAAAATTTAATTGACTTCAATAGTACGTGTATATGGAACTTCCAGATGTTCAAGCTGGATTTAGAAAAGGCAGAGGAAACAGAGATCAAATTGCCAGCATCCGTTGGATCATACATAAAGCAAGAGAGTTCCAGAAAAACATCTACTTCTTCTTTATTGACTATGCCAAAGCCTTTGTGTGGATCACAACAAACTGTGGAAAATTCTTCAAGAGATGGAAATATCAGACCACCTTTCCTGCCTTCTGAGAAATTTGTATGCAGGTCAAGAAACAACAGTTAGAACTGGACATGGAAAAATGGACTGCTTCAAAATTGGAAAAGGAGTACATCATGACTGTATATTGTCACCCTACTTATTTAACTTCTGTGGAGAGTACATCATGCAAAATGACAGGCTGGATGAAGCACAAGTTGGAATCAAGATTGCCGGGAGAAATATCAATAACCTCACATATGCAGGTGACACCACTCTTATCGCCGAAAGCAAAGAAGAACTAAAGAGCCTCTTGATAAAATTGAAAAAGGAGAGGGGAAACATTGGCTTAAAACTCAACATTCAGAAAACTAAGATCATGATATCTGGTCCTATCAATTCATGGCAAATAGATGGGGAAACAATGGAAACAGTGACAGACTATTTTCTTGGGCTCCAAAATCACTGCAGATGGTGACTGCAGCCATGAAATTAAAAGATGCTTGCTCCTTGGAAGAAAAGCTATGACTGACCTAGATAGCCTATTTAAAAAGCAGAGACATTACTTTGCCAATAAAGGTCTGTCTAGTCAAAGCTATGGTTTTTCCAGTAGTCATGTATGGATGTGAGAGCTGGACCATGAAGAAAGCTGAGCACCAAAGAATTGATGGTTTTGAACTGTGGTATTGGAGAAGACTTGAGAGTCCCTTGGACTTCAAGGAGATTCAACCCGTCCAACCTAAAGGAAATCAACCCTGAATATTCATTGGAAGGACTGATGCTGAAGTTGAAGCTCCAATACTTTGGCCACCTGATGTGAAGAACTGACTCATTGGAAAAGACCCTGATGCTGAGAAAGATTGAAGGCAGCAAGAGAAGGGGATAACAGAGAATGAGATGGTTGGATGGCATCACCAATTCCATGGACATGTGTTTGAGCAAGCCCTTGGATTTGGCGATGTATAGGGAAGGCTGGTGGGCTGTAGTCCGTGGGGTTGCAAAGAGCTGGACATGACTAAGTGCCTGAACTGAACTGAATTAATTAAAAGCACATTATATTTGCTTTTATTAATCCTACAGCAGTTCTGCACATATTCAAAATTTGGAACTTGTCCAAATATGACAATTACTTTTTATTAGTTCATTTTTATGATACTTAAAGTCATGAAACAATCAAATAAAACTGTGATAAAAATTTTATAAGAAATACGCAGATGTGTGATGAATTGTATAGTCTCCTCCCTGCTCTTTTTCTGCCTGTTTACTCAGCTTAATTTCATTTTGGAACTTGTGTAATAATTGTAAATTTTGCTGTGTTCTGTATAGTTTTAAAGGAAAGGTATATTTATCCTAAGTACACCTTAATGTTTTTGTAGGAAAGAAACTAACTTGGTGCTAAGTAATACTTTGCAAATTATTAGTGTAATCAATACCATATTAATATCTACTTAGTTACTGTGAAATAGTCAAAATTTCATATCAGTGTCCTAGAACTCTATGAATTCAGACTTTCTTTTCACTGTCTTAGCAACCAATGAGGCAGCCAAAGAGGAAGGGTGTCACCTGTCCTCATTCAGGGTCTGGGCAGAGGAGACATGGTGTCACTGTTGATGGGAGTCCTGATTATAGGCCATCATCCTTATGACGTTATCACTGATCCTCCACATTCAACCAGTCAGAAATTGAGGGACCTTATTTACAACATCAAGATGGACGTATGCCGTGCAAAGTATAGCCATATTTGGCAAGCATGTTAAATTGAAGGTCCACTCCATACATCCTTTCTTTTGCTATGGGCATACGCAGCATATTGCCCACCTTGTCTAACATCTCAGTAGATGGGAAGTCCATGATATAATACACTGTGCAGATGTTATAGTTAAATGATTCTGTGGACCAACTTTTCTTTGTGTTATGACCCAGGGAAATATAGAAGGCCGAGTTAAGTGTCATAAATCTTAAACATATTATAGCAAATATATTTGCTACATCTTGGTTTTCCCCATATTATTAATTCATTTGAATTTTCTTGGTTGGAAAGAAGGAGTTCTCAACAGTTCATCTGCAATATTTTTCTTTTTAAAATGTATTACTTTTATTCTCATTTCCTTATTATCGCTTTAGCTTTAGTCTTATAAACAGTAAGAAGTGATCATTTTCCTCATATCCATTGGAAAGTTTTCAGTATTCAATTTTCTTCTTTTTGCCAACTAAACGCTGCTTCTTCTACTGTCTTGCATTGCTTCTCACTTGACGTATCTAGGATTTATCCACCCTTAAGTGATATATTTGAGTGGCTGTTGACTTAGTCTTATTAGTGGAAATGGGCACCTAGGGGTAGGTCATCAGCCTTCCTGGAGGTGCTGTGTCTGAAATACAAAGAAAAGCCTGGAGTGCATGCCGAGAAGAATAAGTGAGGTGGGCTTGGCTGTTGTATTATTATTCATTATTTCTATGAACACCGTTGTCCCCATTATTACCTTCACTGTAAGCGTGCCCAAGAAGAGAGCAGCTATATAGATTTTAAGTGGTGATACATTTCATAATTTATCAGCGGATGTGTTTCCCAGTGATGATTCCAAAATAGCTCTTACAGCTGAGCTTAGTTGATTACTAGTAAACTAGAGAACACATATAGCCTGTCCTGTTCTTTAGTGACTACCTTTCATTGTTTGTTAATTCCTCCTGAATATCTTATAATATTGATTTTAATAATGAATGGTTCTTGAGAAGGCAGATAGCTTCTAAATCCTTTGACACACTGAGGCGTATGTACATAAATATTAATTCCATGGTTCCCTACAACGTTTTTCCAATCAATCAACTACCTTGCTTAGACCATTTTTATGAATATATTTTAAAGGAAACTTCAGAGTCAGTCATTCAAAATGTGATGAATACACAGTAATAGGAAACTCGGAATCATAGATTATGAATGCCAAGAAAGACTCTGTTCTGGTTACCGTAAGTCTACGGTTTCCAGTGGGTCACGGAGCAGGCATTCATACACTTGTTCAGGGGTCATTTTCATAAGACCGGCTCAAGGATCAACATAAAGATGACAACCATTCTGTTTTGCCTTAAGAGATATTTTAGTGTGATGAAAATAAATTTATTTCCACAGCACAGAAAATTTACACCGTTCTCTCTTCTTCAAATAGGTTATGTGGGTATGCAATTTGTGTCGAAAGCAACAGGAAATCTTAACCAAGTCAGGGGCGTGGTTCTTCGGCAGCGGCCCTCAGCAGCCCAGTCAGGACGGAACGCTCAGCGACACGGCTACAGGGGCGGGTTCCGAGGCGCCTAGAGAGAAGAAAGCCCGGCTCCAAGAGCGCTCGAGGTCGCAGACCCCCCTGAGCAGCGCCGCGGCCTCCGCCCAGGACCAGGCTGCTCCTGGCGCACAGATGGACAGGACCAAGGGCGCTGAGCCCGCCCCACAAGCCGGGGGCCCTGAGCAGAAGCAGGCATCCTCCAGATCTAGAAGCGAGCCTCCCAGGGACAGGTAAGAGGTCAGCAACCCACAGGCAAAGGGCAAGATCTTAAATAGAGAGCAAACCCATCTTCAGGAATCAAACCGCTTAGGATATGCAGAAAGGGTGCCTCTCAGACTCAACCAGAAAGGTGATAGGGAGCCCGCTGCCTTTGTCTCTCTCTAGAACGTATCTTTCCTTAGGAGGCCTTTGCTGAGAAGCTTGTCTTTCACGTGTCCCGTGGAGGTAAACAAGGGCTACCTGGTTGGTAGTCAGGGCCCTTGAGAGAGTGAGCCAAGCCTGAAGGAGTGGCTGGCTGTCTTGTTTTATATTTCATTGTTTAAAGTGTACTATTAACTTCCAGCCCTTTGGTGAGAACAGCCATTGGCTGTTTTTGGCTGTTAGAGTGGGTCCTGCAGTTGAATATGTGCTCTGAGAGAAGAATATGGGGAGCAGACACACTTAGGGCTGGGGGTGCATCAGCAAAGGCTTCCTGGAGGATGCTTTCTTCTACGCTGAGCTTTGAAGGTGACTAGAGATGAGCCAGGTGAAGCAAGGGATGGGTGCACGGGTGTCTGGCTGGAAGGAACAGTGGGACCACCCAGAGGATGCTCTTGGCTGGAGGGTGAGTTGGAGAGCGGGGAGCAGGGGATGACGGTGAGGTCTGAGTGCCCAGATCACACTGGGCCTTTTAGACAGGTTTAATTTCACAGACTTTATCCTGAAAACAATGGATTGCAATGGAGACTTGTAAGCTTGGGCTCATGTGATGAGCTTATTAATTTCAATTTGTCTACTGTATCATTCATTCAGAAACGTGTATTGATGGCCAGACAAGATGCTGGGCAGTTGGTGGGGACAGCGTTAACAAGGGGGAATATAGCCCTTTTCTTCCCGAGGCTGGGAGTCTGGGACACCTGACGGTTAGCACTAGATGTGGCTGCCTTCATCTGTGTGACGCTTATTTATTCCACTGGGTGGGAGGACAGGATCCGAGGGTAGGATCTGAGGAAGGTTTCTGATCTCCTTGTCAAACGAAACTTTCACAATAAGCTCAAAGACTTCAAAGCTGAACTGATCCGGATTCGAGGCCTGGCTCTGTCACCAGGGATTCTCATGGGCACCTTGGAGGACTGAGTGAGCACCTGTGCTCAGCAGCAGGCCCATGGGAGGCCTCTCGTGAATGCAGACTGTAGGCACCAAGTGTTTACCATTACCGAACACTGCAGGAGCCGGAGGGCATCAAGATGACTGGCGCATGGTGCCTCTCCATTCAGATCCTGGGAAAGAGACCACACTGTCCCCTAGGGAAGACAGAGCCCTGGGCAGTGGACTGGCGCAGAGGGCTGACATGATCAGAGCTAGACAATACAAACACACGTCCTTTGGAGGCTGCAGGAAAGGGGAACACCTTCTGAACACAGGCAGACAGGACACCCAGAAGTTGTGGGATGAGCAGGCAAAATAGGAGAGCCCATGATGGCCAGACACCAGAGCCACCCTGGTGATGGCCAGACTTGCAGCATGGTGACAAAGTGCTGCGAGTTAAGGAGAGAAAAGATGCTGAAAGGGCAGCTCATGATTGGTCAGAAAAGGATTTCTTTTAAAGGAGAGGAAGAGTTTGGAGGTCTAGAGTTTCCAAAGAGAAAATCTGAGTCCTGCTTATGATGACCTGTGAAAAACTACAAAGAAGTCGAGAGCAGGCACCAAGGAGAGGCTTTTTGATGAAATCTGAAAAAGACTGATAAGGGCAAATAGCTTCTCTGGTGATATAAATGACTTGCTGATTATAATACCGAAGACAACAGTGAGGATGTTGGGGCTGGAGAAGGAGGAAGAGAGGGACCTGGTTGGTAGTCAGGGCCCTTGAGAGAGTGAGCCAAGCCTGAAGGAGTGGCTGGCTGTCTTGTTTTATATTTCATTGTTTAAAAATTTTTATTATTGGAGTACAGTTGCTTTTCAGTGCTGTGTTAGTTTCTGATACAACAAAGTGAATCAATTATATATACAGATATACCCCCTCCCGCTGTGACCCCCCTCCCACCATCCATCCCACTCCCTAGGTCATCACAGAACACTGAGCTGAGCCCCTATGCTCCACAGCTGCTTCCCACGAGCTATCTGTTTTACACATGGGAGTGTGTGTGTGTCCGTGCTGGTCTCTCAATTCATCCCGCCCTCTCCTTCTACCACTAGCTATGTGTTTTACATGTGAGTGTATAAATGTTACTCTCTCAATTTGTCCCACTCTCTCCTTCCCTGATACCTCAGTTGGTAAAGAATCCACCTGCAATGCAGGAGACCCCAGTCTGATTCCCGGGACGGGAATCCTGATCCGCTAGAGAAGGGATAGGCTACCCACTCCAGTATTCTTGGGCTTCCCTTGTGGCTCAGCTGGGAAAGAATCTGCCTGGGATGCGGGAGACCTGGGTTTGATCCCTGGGTTAAGAAGATCCCCTGAAGAAGGGAAAGGCTACCCACTCCAGTATTCTGGCCTGGAGAGTCCATGGGGTCGCAAAGAGTCGGACACGACTGAGCTTCACTTCACTTCATTTCTCCTTCCAGCTGTGTCCACAAGTTCTAGTCTCTAAGTCTGTGTCTCTGTTCCTGCCCTGCAAATAGCTTCATCTGTACCATTTTTCTAGATTCTACATACGTGTGATAACATACCAAATTTGTACTCTTCCCGACTTACTTCACGTAGTATGGCAATCTTTAGTCACATCCATGTTGTGGCAAATGACATTTTCTTCCTCTTTATTCCTGTTATTTTATTACCATATTCCACTGTATTTTATACGTGCCATGTTTTCTTCACCCATTCAACAGCTGATGGACATTTAGCTTGCTTCTGTGTCCTGGCTATTGTAAGTAGTGCTGCAGTAAACACCGGGGTACATACTTCTTTTGGAAACAAGATGTTAATCTTTTTGATCCTAATTTGTACACTCATCAAGAGCTAGTGGGGATGGCAACATTAGAGGTGAGAAAAGGCCTATTTCAAAGACAAGAATCAGAGAAACTGGAGAAGAGTCCCATTTGCATATAAGGCTATCCTTTCATAAAGCATCTTCACAGATGCTGTCTCCTTTAATCTGCACATGAACTCTGCAAGGTAAGCATCATTGATCAGCATTTCAACAACCACAAAAATATCGACTCTATAGAAACTTCCAACAAGGGCAACTCTGCTTTAATGAGCTACTGAGGTTTGCAGTACATTCATCACGTTTTTATGAAAACTCTAATTATGATGACTGCATTCATGGCAGACCCTTATGCGGGAAAACAGCAATGCTACCTGTGAAACTCCACCCTCCCTGAAAATCTCTCCCAGTTCAAAGGACCAAGTGATCTAAATGCCTCAAGCAGAGTTGACCAGGCTTCTGTTTTGCTTTTGTGTCATTGGAAACCCTCTACCCTTTCTTTCCGTTATCACCAGCCCCTGTTCAAACTGATCCCACAACATATTTTAGCAATTACTACTTTGATAATGGACGATAGAAACTGCTCTGCTTTTCCCCATCTTGTGTATTATTCTCAGTGTTTGCTCATGAAGCCTGCTTTTGGACGTCCAGTGTTCTCTCTGGAAGGCCCTTTCGATGGATCTAAGGATTCCAGAAAGAGCCTAGCTGTCCCCATTTTAACTGCACAGTAGAGCATATAGGGTCTGAATGCTTTGCTGAGGCATCCCCTTTCTGTAACTTCTGGTGTCCTTGCTGAAAGCTTCCCAAAGCAGACGGACTACAGTGTTCAGGAAAGGGCTGCATGGGGCCATCTTAAACAATGTAACCGTGAAACACTTTTCCTTTATCTTTGCCAGTGCCTCCTACAAGATGGAAAGCAAAGTAGAACACAAACTGCTTTTTCTTTTCATAGTCCTTTTTGTTATGATTTATTATAGGATATTGAACATGGTTCCCTGTGCTCTGCATTTTGGAATGAGGGAGAAGGCCTGGGAGGGAGGAAAAATGAATAATAATTTCAAAACGTCAACATTTCTATCATTTTTGCTGGGGAAGGTAAAATGAAGGCTCAGCTTCAATCATTTTTTTTTTCCCTAACCAATTCCCTAAAAAGTGTTGCACTGCACATGCTCTCTTAAAAAGTACTTTTGTTCTACAACTGAAGTGCTAGTAGAATTAATTTCTGAAATGGACATACTTGTAGTCAGGTTTCCTTGAATGTTTCAGTTATAAGAGATTAATATATATTGCCCCAATGTATGTCAGGTATTAATTTTTGAACTGATATATATCTATCAGTGTTTATCCTAACTTATTATTACCTATATTATTTTATCTAGAACATGTTAAAGAGGTTCGCATAAAACTTGTTCCTTTAGTGCATTAATTTATTTATTTTTAAAATGAACTGTTTAACTGATAGAGAATTAAAAAATCTGAAAGTCAGTTGTGAAGACCCTGAATATCTTGTAACTCAAAGGAGCCTTATTTAGGAAGCGACTCAGGTATACGGGTTTAATGTGCCTTTTTAACATCTCGCTTTTTAATTAGACATCGAAGGATAACTATTTCCAAGGATGCTGCTTCTGAGGTCTGGTCCTCGCCTTGAGTTTACACGCGATTCTCCTTCTCCACGTTTCTTTGTGCATCCCAGGAAGAAGACCCCAGGGCTGGCCGAGCAGAATGGCAAAGGCGCCCCAAAGGGCGAGCGCAAACGCGCGCCCAGGACCTCGGCGCCTCCCGCAGAGGCGCCCGCGGAAGAACGGGAGCGGAAGGAAAGGCGGGAAAGCCGAAGGCTGGAGAAAGGCCGGTCCCAGGACTACTCCGTCGTGCCGGAGAAACGCGAGGAAGGCCCGGTGGCTGAAGCGGAGAAGCAGCGGAAGGAGGAGGAGTACCAGACCCGGTACCGCAGCGACCCGAACCTGGCGCGGTACCCTGTCCAGCCGCCGCCCGAGGAGCAGCAGATGCGCATGCACGCGCGGGTGTCCCGCGCCCGGCACGAGCGGCGCCACAGCGACGTGTCCCTGGCGCGCACCGAGGCGGCCGCGGGGCCCGAGGGCAGGCCCGGCCCGCGCGCGCCCCACGCCGCCCGCGGCTCGCCGCCCGCCTCGCCGCGCGCCTACTCGGCCGAGAGGACCGCGGAGGCCCGGGCGCCGGGCGCCCAGCCGCTCGCCGACCCCAGCCCGCCGGCGCCCCGGCCAGGCCCGGGCCCCGCGGAGGTCCCGGAGCCGCTCCGGAAGCAGAGCCGCCTGGACCCCGGCTCGGCCGTCCTGGTGCGCAAGGCCAAGCGCGAGAAGGTGGAGACCATGCTGCGCAACGACTCGCTCAGCTCCGACCAGTCCGAGTCTGTGCGGCCGTCGCCGCCCAAGCCGCACCGCGCCAAGAGGGGCGGCAAGCGGCGCCAGATGTCCGTGAGCAGCTCAGAAGAAGAGGGTGTGTCCACGCCGGAGTACACCAGCTGCGAGGACGTGGAGCTGGAGAGCGAGAGCGTCAGCGAGAAGGGTGAGCGCGCGGCGGCGGCGCGCGGGCTCTGGGCGCCGGCGGGGCTGCCGGGGTGGGTGGGAACCGGGCGCTCCTGCGGGGGTCTGAGGTGCGCGCTCCGGCCTGGGGGCGTGTGCCGGAAGCCGAGATATGCGCTCGGCGCTGGGGGGGTGTGTGCTGGGATCCGAGATATACGCTCGGGGCTGGGGGGGTGTGTGCTGGGATCCGAGGTGCGCGCTCCGGCCTGAGGGCTCCTGTGTTGGGATCCGAGATATACGCTCGGAGCTGGGGGTGTTTGTGCTGGGATCCGAAGTGCGCGCTCCGGGCTGGGGGCTCGTGTGCTGGGATCCGAGATATACGCTGAGCTGGGGGCGTGTGTGCGAGGCTCGGGGATTCGCCAGTGTGGCTCAGAAGCGCGTGTGCTGTCCGCTCAGGGTGCGCGCCTGCAAGGTTTACAAGCGTATCTGGTAACGTCTAGCATGGTGACTGTGACTGCAGTTACCCCTGCTTTACGGTATATTAGAAACAAGCTACGAAGGCAAATCCTAAAACTTCTCGTCACAAGAAAATTATTATTTTGGTAACCGGATGAAGACAGATGTTAACTAAGCTTCCTGGGGTAGTCTTCTGGCCTCCTATGTATGTCTGATGGTTAGTTTAAGTTCACACGTCGCTCAGCAGCGTGACTTTTTGCCGTGCCATGGACTGTATAGCCTGCCAGTCTCCCCTGTCAATAGAATTTTCCAGGCAAGAACACGAGTGGATTGCCTTTTCCTACTCCAGGGGATCTTCCAGACCCAGGGATGGAACTCGCATCTCTTGGGTCTCCTCCACTGGCAGGTGGATTCTTTGCCACTGAGCCTCCTGGAAATCCGCAGGTGGTTAGGTTTACACCTTAAACTTCCATGGAAAGTGAAAGTGAAAGTCGCTCAGTCATGTCCCACTCTTTGGACTATTAGTCCATGGAATTCTCTAGGCCAGAATACTGGAGTGGGTAGCCTTACCCTTCTCCAGGGGATCTTTCCAACCGTGGGATCCGAGGGGCGACCAAGGGATGAGCGGAGTGTGGGACTCCGGGCTCGTGTGCAGGAATCTGAGGTGCCCGCTGGGGACTGAGGGTGTGTGTGCAGAGCGCCGGGATTCGGGAGCGTGGCTGAGAGGCGCGTGTGCTGGGCTCAAGGTACGCCCCTGCAGGGTTCGAACCCAGGTCTCCCGCATTGCCGGCAGTTTCTTTACCAGCTGAGCCACGAGGGAAGCCCAAGAATACTGGAGTGGGTAGCCTTTCCCTTCTCCAGTGGATCTACGCTCCAGAAATCTGGTCTCCTGCAATGCTCGAGGATTCTTTACCAACTGAGCTATCAGGGAAGCTGTATGTCAATTAAGTCTCAGTAAAAGTTGGGGAGGAAAGTGGGGCTTGGAATGCCCCAGGCAGTCTCCCAGCAAATGGAAGGTTTTAGTGTTTTGTCTCCTTTAATTTTTGGATGTGGAGTTTAAAAACGTCACCGCAGGCACCGAATGAGTTACAAGAATTATTCATGAGGTTGGTTCCTCTCATTCTGGGAAATTTAGTATTCTAGAGCCATCATCACAGAAAATCCTTTAGATAATAGTGCTCTAGAAGATACATCAATTTCAATTTAAACTCCTGTGTTTATTTTGAAGAGTCTCCTCCTTTTGCTGCTATTCGCTTAGATTTAAACTGACCACAGCCATAAATTCAGTTGGTGGTGTTTATCATCTTTGTTGTAGTGCTGGGGCTTCCCTGGTAGCTCAGATGCTGAGGAATCTGCTTGCTGGATGGCATCACCGACTCGATGGACAAGAGTTTGGGTGAATTCCGGGAGTTGGTGATAGACAGAGAGGCCTGGTGTGCTGCAATTCATGGGGTCTCAAAGAGTTGGACATGACTGAGCGACTGAACTGAACTGAACTGATGCTCCAGTGAGGAGAAGGAAATGGCAATCCACTCCAGTATTTCTGCCTAGGCAATTCCATGGACGGAGGAGCCTGGTGGGCTGCTGTCCATAGCGTTGCACAGAGTGGGACACGACTGAAGCGACTTAGCATGCATGCAGCATGTCCCAATGATCTTATGCTATATTTGGGCACAATTTTAAAAGCTCATTCTGTTGCTATTAGTACTACCATTCAACTGGTAATAGGTATCTTTGGAGTATGAGGGAGGGGTGAATTTGGCTTTTTCAGTTAGGCATTGATGTTTATAAAGTGCATATTGGTGTTTTAAAAGTCAGATGATGTGTAGACTTTTGCTCTCTTTCGTGCCTCAATGTTGTGTTTTGTGAACATGTATTTTTTTTTCCCTTAAGTCATAAGGGAAGTGTTAAGTAAGTGGATATGCTTAATTGGTGTGCAGAAAACCCCATATGAGGATGGATATAGATATAGTTCCATATGTATATTTTCCTACTCTGTAAAGAAAGGGCGTACACCAGCTCCACTTGAATATATTTAATAAATCACAATGGGCATGAAACTAGAAATGAAGCTCAGGATTATTTACAGTAACAACAGATTATGAAAGAAACATGACTGGTGGTGTGGGTGAGTGGAGGAAGGCAGCTAGTGTGATGAGAGGCACTTAATGTCTCTGGCCACTATCTCCCTTTCTCAGGAATTATCTTCTGGGCACTTGGGTGACGACCTGAAATTTAGCCACCTCTGAAGTTGGGGTTCAGGTTCTTCATATGGAAGCATGGGAGACATTGTCGGATACATGCAGCCCTGTTTTCTCTTCATTTATAAATAATCTCATTCTCAATGTCTATGAATGAAGCATAGGCATTTTCCTCCTTTAACTTTAATCTGTAATATTGATTAATGCCTTTATTGCTAAGGATTACCACTGCCGACCAAGGGCTCAGCCGTGATCGTCTACAGCACGCTGTGACCCTGCACGACTTTTTTAGCATCCCTAAGTCTCAGTTTTCTTATTGCCACAGTGGAGATGAGAGTTTCCACTTTGTCAGGTGACTGAGTGGTTTGGATGAGCTCATGTAGCTGCAGCAGGATGCTAAGTTAGCATTCTTCCTGTCTTGATGAGCCTGTGGCATATGTGCCATAGAACTAGTATTGCAATGAAGGTGAGATCATCATATATATATATATATATATATATATATATATATATATATATATATATATATATATATATATATAAAACAAAGAAGAGGTGAAAGAACCCGCTTAATATCTTCCAGGCTCTAGAGGGATGAGAAAGGGACGAGTAATCAGGGAAGAGCTATCTTCCCCGGAGAGGAAGCCGTACAGCGACCTTCACGGTCGGGGACGATGATCTTCATGGAATAAATATAAGAAAGCAGCCTTTTGACTGTATCCCGTGTACTCACTTGCTCAGGTTTTCAGTTACATGCATCATGTAACTGTTGAACACTTGCATGGCTCTCCTAGTCTGTTTGGGCTCCTGTAACAAAATTCCACAGACTAAGTAGCTTGTAAACAAAAGAAATTCATTTTCTCACAGTTCCAGGGGCTGGGAGGCCCAGGGTCCAGGCGCCAGCATGGTCTTGTCCTGGGGAAGGTGCTCTTTCTAGCTCAGGTGGAGTCGCTCCTTCTCATTGTGTCCGCACGTGGGGGAGGCGGCAGGGAGCTCTGTGGGGTATGTGATGAGCGCTAATCCCACTCATGAGGGCTTCACCCTCCTGATATAAGCATCACCCAAAGGCCCCACGTCCTATTTGGGGGGTTAAAATTTAAACATGTGAATTCTGAGGGAATACAAGCCTCCAGACCATTGTTCCGGCACAAGGCGTCTACTTAACATATGTGTACTACTCTTGCCATAAATGTTGTTATCCTTATCATTATGCTGAGTTGATTTGTGTGTTTATTAGTAAGTGTAGGTTTAACACTTTCGGTGGATACACTGATGTCAAAAACAAAGACATGTGCTGCATGCCTTTATGGAGCTTACATGTTGCTGAGAGAAATAAACAATAAAGTATAATTACACAATGAAGTATAATGTATTAAATGCATCAAAGGAGTATTCCTTCCAGATGTATTGATGCAGTTTTGCTTTGTGTCCAGATGTTTAACCAGAAAGGTTCCCTGGGCAAATGGTATCTGAAAGTCAACACATAGATAGTCAGCATGATGCTGGAAATAATTGGGCATCTCTGATTTCTTAGATGAGGGCTCCCCAACCCCTGGGCCAGGGACCACTGCTGGTCGGTGGTCTGCGAGGAGCCTGCGGACACAGCAGGAGAAGAGCTGCAGGCTAGGGAAGGAAGTTTCCTCTGCACTTACAGCCACTCCGCATTGGCCCACCTCCTGTCAGATCGATGGTGGCGTTAGACTCTCCTAGGAGTGTGGACCCTTCTGTGCACGGTGCAGGTGAGGGTCTATGTGGTGTGCTCTTTAGGAGAGTCATCTTGAAACTTCCCTCTCCACCCTGGGCTAATTGTCTTTCATGACACAGTCCCTGGTGCAAAAAGGTTGGGGATTTGGAAGACATGATAATGTAATGTGGTACCTGGACTGAATTCAAGACAAGAAAGGTGGCATTAATGGGGCGGGGGGGGGGGACTGATGACATACAGTAAATTTAAGATTTTTTATTAAAAAAAAAAAAAAAGGTTGGGGACCACTGTGTTAGATTATTAGTATTGAATCTCTCCATGCAGAAGAAAAACAGAGAAGTAAATCTTACTTGTAATAAGAAAGCACTTGAATTTACATAAAATGTGTAACAAGATCCCCTGGGGCAAGGTCCAGTGAAGATTTGTGCCCCTAAGGAATCGAGTCAGGAGGCCTAAGGAGAAAAACAAGAGACGCAGGCAGTGCAAAGTGGATGACAGGAGGAAAAGGTGAGAGGAGGAAAAGGCATCATAGCTCAGAAGAAGCAGAGCATCGCTGCCTCAATCAGGGGATTCATCCCTGCCACTTACAAGGGACCTGAAGCCCTCTGACAGAGCACACTGGAAGAAGAGTCTGGCGTGGGATAAAAGGATTTCCTTCCCTTTTAATCCTTGCCTTCTTGCTGGCTTTGAGAGCCTGGGAAAACTACGACCCAAATTAATATTACCTTTGAACTTTTAAAGCGCTTTGTGAATGGCTTCTGATGAACAAGGGCTACCAGGTTTCTTTGTAGCTGTTACTGCTAAGCATCATTTAGCAGTCCTTGTAGGAGTGTGTGTTACCCGGATGACTGGCAAGAAATAATGCTTCTAAAGGTAGCAAAAAATGAGTGATTGAAAAGAGAGACTGAGGACACTGAACCACAAGGTTGAATTTTCCCCATAAAACAAAAACAGTTTCAGGGGATCCATGTGTCAGTTGTGGGCACTGTGAACTATTCACTGTGTAGTCTGGGTCCCTGACAGCTTAAACACTGAGGAGTCAGGAACAAGCATTGGGAAGCTTTGCAACTATGAGGTACTAAATTATTTAGATGTAACTAATTCATGTAGTGCTTAGTATCATCCGTTAGTCATTAAGCTAAAACTGTTAGGAGTCACCTGTTTGGGCTCCAGCAGTACATTGCCTGTTGCTTACATAGTACTTTTAATTCTACACGGAAGTTGATTTACTTCCGTTTCTTGAGAGCACAGAAGGTATTTTATATTCTTTTGATGCTCCTGGTGCTTCTTCCTATAATTTTAAGAGGGTTTTCAACTAAAGAAGGTGGTCACCATTCAGTCATGTATTAATTTCTGTGTGATATTACATAAGTATTACATTATTTACATGATATTAAGCAAGGTATCTGCAAGAATCTGCTGAATTCTAGGCACATTGTGCTAGGTTTTAGAGGTACAGTGATTGAATAATACCGACATGTACATAGATACATGTATCTATGTACAGGGGCCAGTCATGGTTTTTGCTCCTGTGACACTTTTCTGGGCAACCAAGAGAACTGTTACTGAGGACTTAATAGAGAGGATATATTCATTAGAAGGACTGATGCTGAAGCTGAAGCTCAATAATTTTGCCACCCGATGTGAAAATATGTCTCTTTGGAAAAGACCCTGATGCTGAGAAAGATTGAGGGTAGGAAGAGAAGGGGGTGACAGAGATGGTTGGATGGCATCATCGACTCAGTGGACATGAGTTTGACCAAACTCTGGGGGATAGTGAAGGACAGGGAAGCCTGATGTGCTGCAATCCATGGGATCGCAAAGAGCTGGACATGACTTAGCAACTGAACAACAATATATCTAATGAATCTGTTCTCTCTATAAAGTCTCCAAGACACTCCAAAGTCAAGTCAGGTTCTGTGGTAAGAATTTGACTACTGATGTTAAAAACTGAAACCTTTAAATAATTACTACTTGGAAAGACTTCTCTATTTTTTATTTAAATTTTGTTTTATATTGGCGTACAGTTGATTTACACTGTGGTGTTAGTTTCAGGTGTATAGCAAAGTTTAGATTATTACAAGATATTGACTAGAGTTTCCTGTGCTATACAGTAGGTCCTTGTTGATTATCTATTTAATATCTAGTAGTATGTATATCGGAGAAGGCAGTGGCACCCCACTCCAGTTCTCTTGCCTGTGAAAATCCCATGGACGGAGGAGCCTGGTGCGCTGCAGTCCATGGGGTCACTAAGAGTCGGGCATGACTGAGCGACTTCACTTTCGCTTTTCACTTTCATGCACTGGAGAAGGAAATGGCAACCCACTCCAGTATTCTTGCCTGGAGAATCCCAGAGACAGAGGAACCTAGTAGGCTGCCATCTGTGGGGTCGCACAGAGTTGGACACAACTGAAGCAGCAGCAGCAGCAGCAGTATGTATATGCTAAACCCCAAAAGGACTTTCTCTTTTAATGTCTGAGCAAATGTAGGTGTTTATTTTTCCTACCCCATCAGGCCCAACATCAGTGAAGAGGAGAGGAAGCAGACTGTGAATAGATGGTGTAAAGAGGCAAGCAGCCTGCCTTGGGACAGAGGAGCTTGCCAAGGAGGCGAGAAGGGTCAGGGCAGAGGGGGGCCTTCCAGCCGTGCAGTCCCTTGAAGCAACTTCAGACTCAGACCTGAGAGTCAGCAAAGTTGGGAGTGGGAAGCGGAGCTTCTGATCACAGACATACCCAGTGTTTGTTGACAGAGCCCCTGCAGCACACTCTTCATTCTTCCTACCGTTTCCTCCTCCTCTACCCCCCTGCCACCCAGCAGGAGCAGCCCTGCATCTAATTCCCAGGAAAAATCAAGAGGCAATCCAGTGAGCTGCCTCAGCAAAGCCGGAGGTCCTAGAGAAGGTGCTCTGCGTTCTGGGGCCTCCACCTTCCCACCAGGTCCCACCAAGCCAACGCCTCATTCCCTGTGCGGGGAAGGGGCCAGTTCACAGGCGCCATCCTTCCCAGATGTCAGAGACAGCATCAGTGTCCGCAGGAGCAGCGCCACTGATCACACCTGCGTGGTACCTGCCACAAGTGTCCGCCTGAAACCGAATGTTGCACGAGGCCACACCAATGGCTGTGAGATACGAGCATAAATAAGGGGACATGTGGACCCTAGAAGTAAGGGATAGCTCCAAAGCAGAGGTATGCTCCAAAAGCAAATGGAAAAAAATGCTACACATCTTAATGGAGTTCAGAACAGCCTGAATTTCCCAGCGCTCACCCCCGGGGCAGTGTCCCTGCCCAAACCTATGGATGTTCCATGCAAAATATTTTTATATTAAAAAAATTAATAAATAATTAACTTTATTTACTGATACTATTATTAACAAAACTCAAAGAGAAAGCTCTGAGTGTGCAAATCCATTGCTCTGAAGTGCTTGGAAGACATAGTTGGACAAAATACAAGACTGTTCAACTGGACACAAGATTAAACTCTTACCTGCAAACATGGATTAATTCTTCTGAACAGGAAGTTAGATATCTTGATCTCAGACCTTAAAATAAAAGCTGACATTAAATCTGTAAATATTATTTTGGGTCCAGAAAGAAGCAGCCATACAGAAAGCCTGTTACAACCTTGGAGATGCCCAGGAGATGGCTCCAGAGATCAGTCATGAAAGAAAGAGGAAATTCAACACCATGCTAAGGGAAAAGGGAAAAATCTATACAATTCTGGAGGTTAAAGAAT
Source organism: Capra hircus (assembly GCF_001704415.2). NCBI lineage: Eukaryota > Metazoa > Chordata > Mammalia > Artiodactyla > Bovidae > Capra > Capra hircus. Next base: position 93,118,680 of record NC_030821.1, read on the forward strand.
AAAGGTTATATGTAAAATAGGAGGTTATATGTAAAATAGGAGTTACACTGACTTTACATTTCTCATCAGTAATGGATTCTAGACTACAAATGACCAGCGCCTTCAAAGTTTGAAGTGAAACCCATCCTAGTTACAGCTAAATTATCAATCAGCTCCCATTTTCAGAAATTCTACTTTGCAGTCTCCTTCTGAGAAAATTGTCTAAATTTGTATGTACTCAAGAAAACTGAGAATAATCATGAAAGTGGGACAAATGAGAGAGAAGAAACAGTGGAGCTGACCGAGGAATCCAATGCAGAGAAATCCACGAAGGACACTAGAGATCATATATCGGAAGCTCCACAAAGAATATCTTTTTGAGAAGGATGCCATGGATTCCAAGACGTATCCAATGACTAGTCAGTTGCTTGATATTATTAATGTGGTAAAGAAAGGCTGTCTTTCTCAACAATAAAGAGGAACAGTTAAAACTTGATGGGGGGCGGGGGGAAACTGTTAAGGAAAATCATGGTCCAAACACGAAGCAATCAAGAATATGGCATTATTTTAGTAATTGATATAGACTATTTGACTGTTAACCTAGGTAATCTTTCCTCTAAGTGAACAGGAAGCCTGAAAGTTCATCTGTAGAATAGGAAATTTAACATCTGCCTGTTACTGGTTTTCACTTGGTCCTGAAGTATTCACATGTGATAATATGGTAAATGCCAGTTTTGTTGTTCAGTCACTAAGTCATATCTGACTCTTTGCAACCCCCGTGGACTGCAGCATGCCAGACTTCCACGTCTTCCACTGTCTCCAGGATTTTGGTCAAACTCATGTGCGTTGAGTCAGTGATGTCCTCCAATTGTCTCATTATCTGTCGCCTGCCCCTGCTTTTCCTCCTGCCTTCAATCTTTCCTAGCATCAGGGCGTTTTCCAGTGAGTCAGCTCTTTGCATCATGTGGCCAAAGTATTGGAGCGTCAGCTTCAGCAACAGTCCTTTCAATGAATATTCAGGGTTGATTTCCTTTAGGACTGACTGGGTTGACCTCCTTGCTGTCCAAAGGACTCTCAAGAGTCTCTAGCACCACAGTTCAATGCCGGTTACTGGTTTTCAGTTTTTAGAATAAACCCCTTTCTGCATTGAATATATGTATACTTATTTTGGTCTCTTTGTTTTACACAGTTGAAGATAAATATTATCTCCATGTTAAAATAAAGGAAAAACTGACAGATATGGGGAACAAATTATTTGGAGAACAGAGAGATAGAGATAAGCATATGAATATTCTTTAATTATCATCTCTAAAAGATGATGCTGTTAAAATGCTGCACTTAATATGCCAGAAAATTTGGGAAACTTAGCAGTGTCCACAGGAATGCGAAAGATCAGTTTTCATTCCAATCCCAAAGAAAAGCAATGCCAAAGAATGTTCAAAATACCGCACAATTGCACTCAGCTCACACACTAGCAAAGTAATGCTCAAAATTCTCTAAGCCAGGCTTCAACAGTACATGAACTGTGAACGTCTAGATGTTCAAGCTGGATTTAGCAAAGGTAGAGGAACCAGAGATCACACTGCCAGCATCCGCTGGATCATCCAAAAAGCAAGAGAATTCCAGAAAATCATGTACTACAGCTTCACTGACTATGCTAAAGCCTTTGACTGTGTGGATCACAACAAACTGTGGGAAATTCTTCAAGAGATGGGAATAGCAAACTATCTTACCTGCCTCCTGAGAAATCTGTATGCAGGTCAATAAGCAACAATTAGAACCGGTCATGGAGCAATGGAGTGGTTCCAAACTGGGAAACCAGTACATCAGGGCTGCATATTGTCAACTTGCTTATCTAACTTACATGCAGAGTACATCATGCAACATGCCAGACCGAATGGAGCACAAGCTGGAATCAAGATTGCCAGGAGAAATATCAATCACCTCAGATATGCAGATGACACCACCCTTATGGCAGAAAGCAAAGAGGAACTGAAGAGCCTCTTGATGAAAGTGAAAGAGGAGAGTGAGAAAGCTGGTTTAAAACTCAACATTCAGAGCACTATGATCATGGCATCCAGTCCCACTCATGGCGAATAGAAGGGGAAATGATGGAAAGTGTCAGACTATTTTTTGGGCTCCGCAATCACTGCAGATGGTGATGCAGCCATGAAATTAGAAGGTGCTTGCTTCTTGGAGGAAAAGCTATGACCAATCTGGACAGCATATTAAAAAGCAGAGACATCGCTCTACTGACAGAGGTCCATCTAGTCAAAGGTGTGCTTATTCCAGTGGTTATTCCAGTGTCATGTATGGATGTGGGAGTTGGACCACAAAGTGCACTGAGCACTGAGGAATTGATGCTTTTGAACTGTGGTGTTGGAGAAGACTCTTGACCGTCCCTTGGACTGCAAGGAGATCCAACCAGTGAATCTTAAAGGAAATCAGTGCTGAATATTCATTGGAAGGACCATGCTGAAACTGAAACTCCCAATAATTTGGCCATCTGATGTGAAGAATTGACTCACTGGAAAAGACCCTGATATTGGGAAAGATTGTGGGCAGGAGGAGAAGGGGACGACAGAGGATGAGATGGTTGGCTGGCATTACAGACTCAATAGACATGAATTTGGGTAAACTCTGGGAGTTGGTGATGGACAGGGAGGCCTGGTGTGCTGCAGTTCATGGGGTCACAAAGAGTCGGACACGACTGAGCGACTGAACCGAACTGATGAATATTCTTATCTAAAATGTTCAACATCCTGCTCAAATTTTAGGCCAAGAAATAGGGAGTTAAGACAACTTAAGTATACAAATATATATATAGAAATAAATCTATTGGCTTTGAAAGCAAAAGGGTATCAGTATCACAGTAAGCTTAATAAAGTCTCTTCTTTCATTCGTTTTTAATATGATGTCATAAAATTAGAAATCAATAGAGAATATCCTAAATAGAGTGGTTAGTGGATAGAGCAAAGTTATTTAAACATTAGAGTGCTCTCCATTAGCAGAAATAAGAAAGTGATCATTTTGAAATAGGTTGGGTAATGGAGTCGACAGTGTGGGCAGAAGGGCCATGAGGATAAATGAGTTATTGTAGCTGCCTCAGAAGTCTTTAATTTTCATCATGTGCACAGGTTCACTTGATATCCACTAAAATAGGAAAACAGAAAATTGCTATTTAACTTCCCCTTGATAAGTTGTGAGGGATCAGTTTTGGTGTCTTCTGGGCCCTCTCATAATTTTACCCACCATCTATCAGCGGTTGATCCACATAGAACCCTGATAGCCTTTGCTTCTCTTTGACCTTTCATACATTAATCTTTCACTGATTCCTACTGTTTCTGTGGGGAAGAGGAATTTAATTCTCCCTTGCAGCTATTGGAAGAGCCAGCGTTTAGAGTGTTAGGTGCTTCAGTTTAGATTCCTTCGAGAAAGTCTGAGAACTAATTTCTTCTTACAGTGGGTATAAAATGACCTTGACTGTTTTAATCATCCATGTAATTTAAATCTTAGAGACTGAGTGGATATAGGTAATAGTGTCCATGCATGTTGGGGGTTGTCAGAGCTAATGTGCTAATTCCTAATTTCTAAGACAATGGGATAAGAACATTTTGGGAAACATCATGGTGAGGAGCTGAGTTTTTCAGAATTACAGTTTCTCCATAATATATAAAGGACTGGAAAATCTCCTTGATTCTAAAGCAGGAGCTCTGACTTAAAAGAAATTCTATAAAAAGAAAAGAAATTACGTCTATAAATCTAACCTGATTATATCCAATAATATTTTCCCCAAATTAATCCATGGCTAGAAATACTACTCATTTAGCTACATCTGAAGGAGATTTCTATTCTAGAATCAGGAGAAACTCAATTAAAATCTTGTTTACATCTCATTTTCAAAACTAATCAAGTACAAATTTGACACGTATGCTGACAGTTTTTAAAAAGGAATGTTTGGGTGTATGATTGAAGGACGTTTTAAGAGAAACTATCTGTGCTTCAGAATGCATTTAGAAGGAGAGTTGATATTGAAAATTTCAGTGCATCTATTTTATGTCCTAGGTTGTTACTTCAATATCCTTTCAAAAATGCAGAATCATACTGCAGTGTTTGTGACCCATTTTGTCCAGTGAATGAAAAGGTTGTCCTTATTTGGGGTTCAGTTTCACAGAATAACAGAGCATCAGAACCTGGGAGAGACTTGGGAAGCAAATAAACAAAGAGAAAGCCTCCCCTTTCACACACTGTTGAACAGAGAAGTGGACGTCGTGGGCACTGTCAGTTGCCCTGCCCCGGCACCATTTTTCCGTTTGCAGCAAGAAGAGGTAGAATGCACACTGGTCCCAGCTCTAGCCAGACTTCTGGGGACCAGCACTGTTCTGTGCTCAGTCAAGGCCCAGCCCTAGAAATCTGGTTTCTAACATATTCCTGAGACCAGGCCCCAGGATGGTACCTGGTTTTCATTATTAGACTCCCATCCCTGGATCTTTGTGAAAAGTGAAAGTGAAGGTGTTAGTTGCTCAGTCGTGTCCAGCTTTTTGTTGGAGTCCCTTTGGAACTAACGCTTGGCCCTAACGAATCCCCCTGTAGGAACTAGAAACTGGATTACTGATACTGACTTCCTGGTGCCAGGTGCCAGATTGGAAATCTAGGTGTTACCTTGCATGTCATTCTTACTCATACTTTATGGGCATCCACCTGGCACTGCCGATCTGCATTGAATGGTTACTTTCTGTAGCCGTCTTCTCTGAGAGCCTTGGTATTCTTCCTGAGTTGGACTTTTATACTTGGGTCTTCTTAAAAGCTCCAGTTCTACACCAAGGGCCAGATTAATTTTAATTCTGATGAAGTCTTCTGACGCTGGTGTGTCCGAGGTAATATATTTCAGTTTCTTAAGCTGCTGTATCATGATGCCACAGTGAGAGAGTCCATTCCTAGGCAGGTTGATAAGAAGTCCAGGGGTCCCCAAAATGAAAGGTTGTTGCTGAACCATGAAAGATACCGGGATTCTTGGCCTCCAGAGGAGAATAATTCAGTCTGGGGCCAGAGATGAGTCTTGATCGCTCAGAGCTTTTTGTGTAATAAAGTTTTATTAAAGTATAAAAGAGATAGAGAAAACTTCTGACATAGACTTCAGAAGAGGGCAGAAAGCGTGCCCCCTCACTATTGTTATCAATGGAGTTATATACTTTTAATTAGTTATTACAGTGAATCCAAAGAATATCTGGATGTTGTAAAAACCTTACTAGACTCACTCCCATAATTTATGTTTTAAGATAATAGGATTAGCCAGAAGGTTTTTTCCAGAAACTGTCCTCAAGCAGGATACATTATTGTTATATAATCCTAAGGAATGTAGAGGGGGAAAAAAAATGTTTGTCCTTTCCTCCTCCTTGAGAATTCCAGACCCCTCCCTCCTTGGGGACCCCTGGACTTCTTGTCAGTCTGCCCAGGAATTGACTTTCTCAACAGCCTGGGTAATCTGAACAAGAGAAGTTTGCTTCTCCCAGTCTGGAGGCCGTGACTGCAGCGCCTGAGTGTCGGCAGGGTCGGCCCTTCTGGGGTCTGTGAACAGACCTCTGTCCTCGGCCTGTGAGGAGCGTCCCTCTCTCTGAATCTCTGCTTTGTCTTTCCTCTCTGTGAGCATCCATGTTTCCTCTCCTTATGAGGACACTGTGCATTTTGGATTAGGGAACATCCCAATGAGGTTCTTTCAAACTGATTATCTCTTTAAAGATGCTATCCGCAGATATGGTTACACCCTCAGGGAGTTGGGGTAAGGGCTTCAACATATGAATTTTGGCAGGAACACAATCCAGTCCATACTAATTGCATTCTCAGGACGAAAGAGACCACAGCCTCCATGTGTTTGTATCCACACACAGTAAATAAACACTCATGTCTGGAGCTTGACTCCATTGGTTTCCATTTGTGAAAAGGATAAGATGATCAGGAATATCACAGGGTAGTTACTTTTTAAAGAGGATTGCCATCCACAATCAGGAAGAAACAGGCAGTTTGAGGGACTGCCAGAGACTAAACCCATTGGGCATGTTTCTTAACCTCTGTAAGGCTCAAGTGCATCGTGTTTGGAACTTGTGGAGTAATTAACTGTACATGTTCCACGGAGTTGTTGTAAACATTAAATGAGATGATGGTACACAGCAAGTGCTCAATACGTGTTTCTATTTCTGTGACACCAAAGAGGATGCAGAGACAGTAAACGTTAACAAGAATCAGAAGGAAAGCTGGGATGCCAGGGCTTCATGTCAGAGCTGCAGTAGAATTTTGTGGAAAGAATCAATGTGGCATTTAAGTCAGAGAGGTGGGCCTGAGCAATGAGAAATGTGGAGACACACGCACAGAAGGAAGCAGGAGACTTCCAGACCTGTGAAAGGAAACAGCCCAGAGGCCAGTGATTGAGGGAACAGTTTAGATCCTAGTTTGAAGGACTAGGTTACCTTGGGCAATAGAATTAGAGGGATAGAGTGTGCCAGTGATCCTCATTCCTGGGTACTCTTTAGAACCTCCTAGGGGAGCATAGAGGTTATCATACTACATAAAATAAGTCAGAAAGGAAACGACAGATGTCATGTGATGTCATATGGTTGAAGGTGAAACTCCAATACTTTGGCCACCAGATGTGAACAACCAACTCACTGGAAAAGCATCCCCTGATGCTGGGAAAGATTGAAGGCAGGAGGAGAAGAGGGTAGCAGAGGATGAGATGGTTGGAGGGCATCACTGACTCACTGGACATGGGTTTGAGCAAACTCCGGGAGTTGGTGATGGACAGGGAAGCCTGGCATGCTGCAGTTAATGGGGTCTCAAAGAGTTGGACATGACTTAGCGACTGAACAGCAACAACGTATGCTGTCACTCTTATGTGGGATCTAAAGAATGGCAACTACAAAACAGAGACAAGACTCACAGACATAGAGAACAGTTTTGTGGTTGCTGGGGGGGTGGGGTAGGGGCAGGGGTGGACTGGGAGTTTGGGGTCAGTGGATGCAAGCTAGTATATATGAGATGCATGAATAGCAAAGTCCTATTGTATAGCACTGAGAACTGTATCCAGTCTCCTGGGATAAAGCATCATGGAAAAGAATATTTAAAAAAGAGTGTATATTTGTTTAACTGAATCAATTGGCAGTCCAGCAGAAATTGACACAACATTATAAATCAACTATGCTTCAGTTAAAAAAGGTTGAGGCATCACGAAGAGATTCTGATTAGTTCAGTGTGGAGCTGGGCCCCAGTTTATTTTATTCAAGCATGTAGCTGAATTGAGAACTGTAGGATTGGTTCAGAGTACATTATAATCACTTGAGGAGCTTCACAAAAAAAGGTACCAATGTTCAGGTCCCAAGCCCAGAGCTCCTGATCTGATGGTTCCGGACTGAGGCCCAAGCATCTGATTTTCTTAGCATCTCTTTGGTGAGTCCATTGTGAGGTCAAGGTTATGGTCACAGAGCCTTCAGTGACCTTTCCAAATCTCAGACTTGACCCTTCCTAATTATGAAGTGCTGATTCTTCCATGAAAAAATGTTATTTTGTATCACACAAACTTCCCATTAAAAAAAGTTGCTTATTTATATGGGGAATAATTTGGCTGGAAAAAACAACATAATGACTCTGCTAATGTTTACGGGACACAACAGAGTTGGCTTTTCCAGGTGTACTTTGGAGCCCTGACCCAGGTAGAGTCGGCCCTGAAACAACACAGGTTTGTACTGCACAGGTGCACTCATACATGGATTTCTTGCACTAAAAACAGTACTACCTGATCCAAGGAATGAAGGGACATTAGGTATATAAGATGTTATTGCATCCCAAAGAGCATCTTGGCAGAGTAAAGCATTTATGATGAATATGGATAAATACTTCTTATTACAACACTTTATAATACAGGAATTGAAAGCCAGCTCAGTTTTCAAATTAAGAAGCTCTGGTTAAAGGAATACTGTATTGCAATAAAAGTTAATGTTGTATATTCTTATATTTACAACATAAAATACGTTTGTGATTATTGAGAGAAAGGTAATGCTAGTTGTATACATACTATATGGTATGTTTTTGAAAAAGAATGTTTGCAGAATATGTGTAAAGAAAACTGAAAGATCAAAGTATTGTATCTACTTATATCTGGATGATAAAACAGCACGCATTCTTTATTTTTCTTTTTGTATTCTTTGTATGTTTAAACTCCTACCATAAACTTCCTTCATATTAACTTCTTTTGGGTTTTCTGTTTACCAGATTTTTTTCTTGATGCCTTGATTTTTCTTGATTTTTTTCTTCATGCCTTCTGTAATATTGACAAGGTTGTTTCATGCGCTTTTTCACTTATTTTCAAGCTGAAGGCATTATATTAATACATTCCTGTGGTAGTCTTAATGCTAACCTGAACTCAATGCAATGCTTAATTTCATAATTTTTCAGTGAAATCTAAAATCACTAACTCTATGAAAGATGACTTTAACATATTTTAACTTTCCTCTAAAATTTACTGCTTTCCCTATTGTTTATGTTACTGTCTAGAATAGGTCCAGATTGCCTTCCCCCATTCGTATAAGTAGGTGTTACTATTTTTATAATTAAGACTTACTTAGATTTGCCAATGTCTTTAATATGTTTTACCTGATTTCATGTTCGTTATTACCTTTTACATCTCTTTTCTTTACTGCTTTCATTTTTCTTCTTGTCAGAGCTTATCCTATAATCATCCTTCCAGTGAGAGTCTAGGAGTAGCTTGTTATCATTTCTTGCAGGACACCCAACTGGGTGTACAGTACAGGCTTTTTCTCTTTTGAAGAGATAGTAAAAAGTACTATTTTTTGGAATAAATATTTTTATTACATTCATGGCACAGAAGTGGGGAACATAAGCATGTTTTCTCTTGACCTGAAGCACATATATCATTTTAAGATTTATTTGAACCAAGTGTGGAAGGACTAAGCAAACCAGAAACGCTGTGGCCCTTCAGTCATGGCGGAAGAGCAGGGGAAAGACTGGCCTCAGTGTGATTTGGTTGCAAATGCAATTGAGGTGGGACTTAGGGACCTCCTGTTCTGGGAAATCATTGGTTCTGGTATGTTTTGCTTAATTCCTAGAAAGATTTGAAAAAGTCTTTAACAAAAGCAGAAAAGGGACAGCAATTAGGACAAAAATAAATAGACAGGTAAATGGAGCTGAGAAATGATGAAGTAAAGCCGTAGGCTTTTACACTGTTTAATTAATTAGCTTGCACATCATGTAAGCAGTCTTCCACCTCTCCTTGACAATGTGATTTCCTTAGTAACCTGCTGTTTGAAATCTTATCATTTCTAACATTTCTACTAAGCCCTTTGAATGAGTTGTTTTCTTTATGGAGAAATAACTCGTGTCCACTGCTGTAGGAAGCTAGGTATTTGGGCCACAAGTCAGTAGGAAAAGATATCATATTATTTACCCCACTTCAATTGTAGTCCTGCTGGATGGCATCACTGACTCGATGAAAGTGAGTTTGAGTGAACTCCGGGAGTTGGTGATGGACAGGGAGGCCTGGCGTGCTGCGGTTCATGGGGTTGCAAAGAGTCAGACGTGACTGAGCTGAACTGAACTGAACTGAAAGACAAATAAATATAATATATCTTGAGCTTACCCATTAGATTTCAAACTGCCATCATATTCAGGTGATAAAGCCGAGCAGCACACCCCTGGAAACAATTTCCAGTTTATAGTTACAAGTCTGCCTAAGCTAAAGAAACTAAGAGCAAACTTCCACTGGCAAAAACCTATAAATGGTGGATGTAGAAAATATTTATTTAAAAATGCATCACTGAGTTTGCGTAAAAGAGAAACCTCTAAATGGCAGAAGTGAAATGAGAAAACCATCTACATAAGGATGTGGGATGATGCTTCAGTAATGCCTCTAGTTGGTTAAGACAGGTGATGTCTGGGGCCTTAAGCAACCTGGGGCTGTGAGGAGCAGTGGTCCCTGCAAGAGGCAGGTGATTGGAACTGGCGTCTCTGTGTGAGAATATGACCCTCAGAGAGCTTCCCCCACAATGAAAAGAAAATTAATATTAAATTTCACATAGTTTGGATAAATGAGAAACCTTGTTTCTATCTGAATACTGGGAGGAGAAAAACAAAACACAATGTGTCTCTTGTAAGAACTTGAAATCTCTTTCTGTTCCTAAGGTGGATTTTGTAGACTGAATTTTTATTGCATACATTGTGATTTAATCTCAAGGCAAGAAATTAACATTTCCTTTGGCCCTTGATCAGAGAAAGCTTCAAGCTCAGAAGCCTTCCATTTCTTTATAATCAGTGACCTATGTTCTGAAGAATGGGCTTCCCTTGTGGCTCAGTGGTAAAGAATTTATCTGCCAAGGAGGAGATACAGGTTTGATCCCTGGATCCAGAAGATCCCTTGGAGAAGGAAATGACAACCCGCTCCAGTATTCTTGCCTCGGAAACTCCATGGACAGAGGAACCTGGCAGGCTATGGTCCCCGGAGTTGCAAAGAGTCGGACTTGACTTAAATAAAAACAATGACAACAATGTTCTGAAGAACAGAAAAGCGCTATGAAGTGGCCCTCAGAGAATCAATATTTTGGCTTTATCATTTGGGTTTCTTTTTCTTTTGACATGTTTTCTGTTTTACAGAACAGGGCAGTAATGACTAAAGCATTCATGCCAGACTTTAGGCTGAAATGTTCAACTTCTGACTGTCCTTTAAAGTATCTCAGCACCGTGAAAAGCCCTCAATTTTATTCTGTTTTATTTCATTAATTTATTTTATTGAAGCATAGTTGATTTACAATGTTGTGTTCATTTCTGCTGTACAGCCAAGTGACTCAGTTATATGTACATATATGTATACACACACACGTGTTCTTTTTTCTATTCTTTTCCATTATGGTTTATCCCAGAAGATGGGATATAGTTCCCTGTGCTGTCTAGTAGGACTTTGTTTATTCATCCTATGCATAATAATTTGAACTGCTAATCCAGATCTTTCAATCTTTCCCTCCCTCATCCCCCTATACCCCTTGGCAACCACAAGCCTATTCCCTATGTGAGTCTGTAACTGTTTCATACATAAGTTCACTTGTATGATATTTAGATTCCACATGTACATGATACCATAAGGTCTTTGTCTTTCTCCATCTGAATGACTTTGCTTAGTTTGATCATCTCCAGGTTCATTCGCAGTGCAATGCACGCATGCTCAGCCGTGTCCAGCTCTGCGACCCCATGGACTGTAGCCTGCCTGGCTCCTTTGTCCTTGGGCTTTTCCAGGCGAGAATAGGGCATTGGGTTGCCATTTCATCCTCCTGGGGACCTTCCTGATCCAGGGATTGAACGTGTGTCTCCTGTGGCTCCTGCGTCGGCAAGTGGGCTCTTTACCACCAAGCCAGCAGGGAATGTTGCCGCCAGTGACATTAGCACTTAATTTCCAATTGTTCTGCTTTGCTAGGCCTCCTCTAGGAGATGTGTGGGACGCGTCAGAGGGTGTGTATCAGAGGAATATTCCATGCGGAGAGTTGGGCTTACAAAGTGGTCACTTTCCAGAACAGCCTTTTCTTTCTTTCTCTACCTTTCATAACTGAGTTGTCTTTCCCCTAGTCTCCCTAAAGAGATTCTCACTGGAATTTTGCAACCAGCCCTGGCTCATATCCTGTCACTATCTGATGTGTTGGGCTATTTGCTATTCTGATACCCTTTATTCTATACCAGGTAGATGTATGGAATGTGATCTGGGAGCCTTAAGATCCCGAGCTTGAAGAGCACAGACCAGGGAAAGCTGGGTGGGTGACCAGTTCTTCCTGAAAGATCCCTTTCACACACACACTGTGAGACAGAGGACAGGGAGGGTCCTCAGGGGTCTGTGTTCATTTCATGGAAAATGGTTTCATCAGTACAACTTGGAAAGAGTAATTCCCATACCTGTATTTCAGAATTTCAAAGTGATCTGGGATCCAGAGGTCCTTAATAGCATCACATTCTTTGAGTGTTTTTGACCTTTGAAACTTTCTCAAGCTAGATGATTTATAGACAGAGTTCTTCTAGTATCCAACAAATCCTTGTAGAAAAACTATAAATCCTGATACAAGAAAGGCTGCAGCCTTATGACTCAGGAAAGGCAAGTGTGAATGAAGTTCTCAACCTGGAAAAAAAATGAATTATTTATATTATTACATCAATGCATTAAAAGAATACACATGTGGCTCACAGAATGAGTTATTTCTACCTGGTCTGTCTCTAGTCTGCAACCTCTTGGAAAAGTAGATGCTTTGCTTGTATCCCATCAGGTGTTTGCAATCTACCTTATAATGTCATTGTCTATAATTGCTCAGTTTATTTGTCTATGTGGAGGTATACCTTGTTTTTCTCTGAGATATGGTTGTGAGCAGCAAAGGACATTGTGCAGATGAGTCAGCTGAGGAATAATGGATAAATCTACTGTGCAGGACCTTGCTGTGGCACAGGGATAAAGAATCCACCTGCCAATGCAGGAGATCCAAGAGCTGCGGCTTTGATCCCTGGATCAGGAAGATCCCCTTGGAGTAGGAAATGGCAACCCACTCTGGTATTTTCGCATGGAAAGCTTCATGGACAGAGGAGCCTGGCTGGCTACAGTCCCTGCAGTCAAAGAGAGTGGGACAGGACTGAGCATGCACACACAAATCATTGCTAGACAGTATTTCAGTGCTATTTCCTAATGTTCTGCGGTTATATAGAACATAGAGATTCAATGCTGCCGCTGCTGCCGCTAAGTCGCTTCAGTCGTGTGCGACTCTGTGCGACCCCATAGACGGCAGCCTGCCGGGCTCCCCCGTCCCTGGGATTCTCCAGGCAAGAACACTGGAGTGGGTTGCCATTTCCTTCCCCAATGCATGAAAGTGCAAAGTGATAGTGAAGTCTCTCAGTCGTGTCCAACTGATTATTACTTCAGTGTGCACTAGTAAGAGATTTGTGATTTAAAATCAGATTTTGTTTTGTTTTAATTGCCAGGACTGTGGAGGGAAAACAAACAAACTTCTAGTTCCCAGGGTATTGTTATGTGATTAATATTTCAACATTAGCAGTACTGGCATTTGACTGTAATAATTTTTATCTCTATTTTCCAGCTGTTGTATTAGTACTAAAGTTTAATTTGGAAACTAAAAGCTTGGTTAAATAGAAATATTCGGTTGGTAATATAAGAGTTTAGTTTCCAGGAGACACTAGTCTGGATGTTTACTCCATATCTGTTTCTATAAGCTGTTGATTCCCTTATAATGCACTCTATTCTGGTCCCTTTTCAGATTTGTTTTAAAACCCGTGGAGGGATTCCCCTGGCAGTCCAGCAGTCAATACTTGGGCTTCCAATGCAAGGAGTGTGGATTCCATTCCTAGTCGATCCCACATGCATTGAGGCCAAAACACCAAAACATGAAACAGAAGCAATATTATAACAAATTCCATAAAGACTTTTAAAAGGATCACATTAAAAATAAAACCCTTGGACATGTTTTGGGAAGTATGAGATATCTGCATATACATCATTTTTACAATTTATGTTATTTATATTAAAATCCAAAAAGTAATGATCACCTGCACAATAGTATATTCTTAAAGTTATACATATCTGTTGTTTTAGTTAGTAGAGGAAAATATAATTCCCTAATTCCTTTTTGTTCCCATAAAGTTGGAGTTTGCATTTTATTTAAAAGAAGATACAGCTCTTTATAGTCTAGAAATGTTACATCATGTCACAGGTAGTAGGAAAGAATCCCAGAGCCGTGTGTGTGTGTGTGTGTGTGTGTGTGTGTGTGTATTTAAAGTACTTGCCTCTGCTGAGAAAATACAGCAATAGGAAGAAGGAATCTACCTGTAAAAGTTTATGTAATAGGAGAAAAATATTATATAAAGAATATATAATATGTATAAAAGATAGCCTAATTTCAAATGTTTCTTCAGGAAACAAAACTGTTTTTCTTCACAAGCCAGAGCTCTAATACCAAGGAACCTTCTCATTGACCTAGCTTTAATGTCCCTACACTGAAGCAGAAGACTGGAGCTTTAAGGAGTCATCCTATGGGCGACTGGCCATGTGGTTGTCATAAAAAGCCTTTATTTAGCGCCCTCTACAAATGAGCACACAGCAGGCTAAAGGACACTAGTTAGAATGACTGGGGGGTAGGTAAACAGAAGGAAGGTCTTGGAGCAGAGTGTCATCTGGCTGAGAGCTTATTTCCTGAATCCTGTGGATCTGGTTAAAACCCAGCAGAGACGCCAATATGTTTCTGCTCAGTAAATGCTACCAGGCTCCAGGCCACCAGGCCACCGAGGCTCACGTGCAGCGTCCTGTCCAGGCAGTGCCTGTGATGACCTGAGTTAGGTGTGTAGAGCGACTTTCTCCCACTCATAGCAGCATCCCTGGGATCCGTCTGCTGCTGCTCCTGACCTCCAGGTAGCTCAGTGGCCTGACTGGAGGGCCGGAGGAGACACCGTGTACGCTGCTTGGATGAGATCTTGAGCTTGTTTCAGAGCCAGGCTGGACTTCTCCAAGGAGCTGCTATCACGTGTGCCCCCGGGACACCTGTGTCTTCAGAAGGGTGGGAAGATATGAGGGCGGTCAACCCCAAAGAGGGGAGCGTGGAAGCCTGGAGAGCAGGTGCTGGTAAGCCTGACCAGAGTCTGGGGCTCGGGGATCCCACGTCATTGTTTTGTCCAGTCGGATGCAAGTCTGTATTTAATGCTCACACTGTATCTACCTCCCATGCAAATATTAACAGCGTGCATCAGGTGGAACATGATTTTGTTCCATTTTCTCAATAGAGCAGTTTCCAGCTTTCAACTTGATCATCTGTGTTTTTCTTTGAAAAGACATGATGAGACTCATAAGATAGCCCTAAAGGTTATAGGGTGGTTAATCATATTTGTGATTGTATTTTCTTGAGTAATGGCTAAGTCAAGAAAGAGGTAAATATTAGAATGTCAGTGTTTTCTGAAGAGAAAGCAATAGCTAGCTGTTTAATTGTGCATGAGTCTTGTTTGTAGTCCATGTATTCTGTGCTTTGCTATCAGGCATTTAAAGAATGAGAAAGACTTGAGAAGTTGGAGTCATTACTGGTAGGGAATCAGTCCCCAAATGGGAATTTTTAAATTAATTTTATCGGAGTATAGCTGGTTTACACTGCTGTGTTAGTTTCTGCTGTACAGAAAAGTGAGCCAGCTGCATGTATACATATATCCCTTCTGTTTTGGCTTTCCTTCCCATTTAGGTCCCCACAGAGGACTGAGTCGACTTCTCTGTGCTATACAGTAGGATCTCATGAGTTGCCCACTTTGTACATATGATCAGCAGTGTGTGTGCATCAATACCAATCTCCCAGTTGGTGTCCATAGGCTGGTTTTCTATGCCTGTATCTCTATTTCTCTCTTGCAAAAAAGATCGAAGACATGGAATACAGAAAAATGCTGTGGATGATCTTACTGCCAAATGCGAAGTTTGTGTCACTTTATCCAAAGAATGGATTCTGAATGCTTGTGAAACAGCTGGAGCTTTTCACAAACACAAGCCATGACGCTGACCACAAAACAAGCAGTCAGTGGTGTATGTGAAGCAAGCTCAGCATCGTGGTTGGTGTTAGGTCTTATGTGTCTTCTCCTAAGAGACAGGATGTGATGGCTGCATGGTATCACTGTTGCAATGGGCATGAACTTGGTCAAGACTCAGGGAGTTGATGAGGGACAGGGAAGTCTGGCACGCTACAGGCCATGGGGTTGCAAAGAGTCGAACATGACTAGGCTGCTGAATAGCAATGACAAAGACAAATTAGCTGGTCTTTGGGGCGATTGTGGCCCACAGCTGAGTAGGATGCTGTGAGACGCATAGCCCCAGAGAGGGGTGCACGTGGCTCAGATAGACAAAGTGGTAGAAATATTTTCAGTGAGTAAATATTGTTAATGTACATTTCTGAATTGACAGATGGAAGTAGGATTTTTTCCTCCTATTTACATGTGGACAGTGGCCTCCATGAAAGACATCCTTCACCTTACTGTTCATGGGATGTCAGAGTAAATAGTACCTGGACACAGGAGAAAGGGTCTTTTAAAATAAGGTCAACCTTAGCCACTCTTAAAACTCAACTTTGTATTTGGGTTCTATAATTAGGGAAGCTGTATGTACCATTTCAGAGACTTTACTTGGTTTATCAAGCATCTTTGGTTAGAAATAGCAATTTGTTTCCATGTAGGGAACTCAAGATAATTACATCAAATTAACATAAGTTTCTAAGATGAAATGAGGGATAGGTATTAGATGAGTAGCATTCAAATGATGTTATCATTTGAAACAAGCCCATTCCAGGTGCCAAATGGGAAGGGAAAAAAAAAAAAAGAAATAGAAGAAGAGAAATATGGAAAAGAAATAGTCGTGTCGGACTCTTTTCAACCCCATGTACTGTAGCCTACCAGGCTCGTCTGTCCATGGGATTTTCCAGGCGAGAGTACTAGAGTGGGTTGCCATTTCCTTCTCCAGGGGATCTTCCCAACCCGGGGGTCAAACCCGGGTCTCCTGCATTGGAAAGAGACGCTTTACCGTCTGAGCCACCAGGGAAGTCTGAGGTATGATGATAGCCACAGAAAACATTAGTACAGAAAAATGTTTTCAGATCCATAGACTCCTTCTTTTTGGCCATGCGCTAGGGCATGTAGGATCTTAGTTCCTGGACCAGGAGTGGGACCCATGCCCCCTGCATAGGAAGCATAGAGTCTTAACCGCTGGACCAGCCAGTAACCACCGGAAGTCCCCATATCCACAGCCTCTTTCACTTCCCCACAGTCAGAATCCACGCTGCCAGGCCCAGCTGGGGGCGAGGGCATTGGTCACTGAGGGTGTGACTGTTCTTCTCCTGGTTCTCACCAGTGCACCTGTAGGGCCAGCACCTCCATCTCTAGACCCGGATGCTGGTGTGTCTGTATGGCAGAGCACGTGTTGCCCCATAGGCTGGTCTGGAGAATATTCCCTGGCTCCTAATGTGGGACACAGAGGTAGACGACTGTCAGCCCTCCTGCCTCACCAGTTTCCACACCAAATCCCTAGCACTTTGACAAAACCTGAGAGGACTTCAAGGTGATCTACAAAAATAATCTCCGCAGCGTCTATGTACCGGGTTCATGAAAAGCTGGGCCTCCTAGTTAGATGAGGCCAAGTTCCAATCCCAGCTCTGCTAGTCATGAGCCATGTGACCTAGGGCAAGTTTGCTGGCTTCTTGAGCCTCATCTATAATATGGGGTAAGTAATATCAACTTTGCCATATGCCTGTGAAAAATGCATGAATTAAAAACAATGCACATGCTTATTTAGCACAATATTTGGCACAGGCTCACTCAACTAATGTGTATTTCCTTTTCTCTTTTCAACTAGCAACCATGTGGCTGATTTTTGATTCGAGCCAGTTTATTAATGGAGAAGGCAATGGCACCCACTCCAGTACTCTTGCCTGGAAAATCCATGGACGGGGGAGGCTGGTAGGCTGCAGTCCATGGGGTCGCAAACACACTTTCACTTTTCACTTTCATGCATTGGAGAAGGAAATGGCAACCCACTCCAGTGTTCTTGCCTGGAGAATCCCCAGGACGGGGGAGCCTGGTGGGCTGCCGTCTATGGGGTCACACAGAGTCGGACACGACTGAAGTGACTTAGCAGTAGCAGTAGCAGTTTATTAAAGCGTATTTCGAAGTATGGGGTAAAGGAAAAAATAAATATTCTAGGTACAGACCAAAAACTTGTTTTCATTTGTTTGTTTTAGGAGGAGAATGTTCAGGTTAGTCAAGTTTGTTTCAATCTGGTATTTTGCACTTGCCTTGGTAACGATGAGATGATCCATGCTGCTGCTGCTGCTGAGTTGCTTCAGTTGTGTCTGACTCTGTGTGACCCCATGGACAGCAGCCCACGAGGCTCCCCGTCCCTGGGATTCTCCAGGCAAGAACACTGGAGTGGGTTGCCATTTCCTTCTCCAATGCATGAAAGTGAAAAGTGAAAATGAAGATGCTCAGTTGTATCCGACTCTTTGCGACCCCCATGGACTGCAGCCTACCAGGCTCCTCTGTCCATGGGATTTTCCAGGCAAAAGGAGATGATCCATAGTTCAGTATAATTTTTTCCTTTGCTGATAGTTATTTTTGACCAGTATCTATACTTTAAGCACAGTGTACTTAGTTTAGATAAATCAAACCTGGGTCTTAATTCTGCCATTATGTCATTTGATCATTTCATTTTCTAAAGCAAACTAAAAGCAGTAGGTGCCAATTTTCCAATGATTTTCCCTTAGATTAGATTAGAGAAGTTTGTTGTTTCTGGAAATTGATTGATAGGCCACAATAAACATGACTTTGGAGGAGTGACATCATTTGAAAACATTTCAAAGTTTCGTTGTGATCATTGCTGTTCTGTTATACATGGGCCAGGGCGGGGTCAAGAAATGTAGGAAATCTGGTGAGAGGAGGGTGACTCTGTCTCAGGGGGGGAAGTCTAGTGGGCCATGAAATGTGATCCCACAGTCGTCAGAGGCCTGCATCTTTAAAAATATTGAAGCTGAGAGCCCACCCCATCTCCCGAGCTCTCAGATACACCAATTTGGGTTGTCCTTTTGCCCCCTGGAGATGAGCCCGGTGAGCGGCAGGCTGGGCGTCTGTCCAGCACAGCTGGAGGAAGCTCTGTGTCCTGTTCCTGGTCACTCATGAGCTCCTGGCTGACGTCTCCTCCTGCCAGTCGTCCCTGGGCTGAGTAAAGTCCCAGGTAGGGAGCCTGCAGAGGAAGTGATGGGGTTTACAGAGCTTGGCAGGACCACAGCCCGAGACTGAGAATGGGATCAGATCATCTCAGGTGAGTGTCCTGGGGTCTACTGACTGGCAGGGGTCTGCTTGCTTTTGTCATCTGAGTCCATGAATGTCTCTCTGAAATGTCACAAGAGGGATAAGAGGAGGGGCTTTTCAAGCCTCTGCCTGGGACTTCTATCCAGTGCTGGCTTGAAGGGACCACAGCGTTTCAGGTCTCTGCCTACAGGAAGGTAGCATCTTCTGTGCGTTGGTTCTGGAAACGGTTAATCACAGACTTGCCAGGGCTTCAGTGGTTGCTACAGCAGGGTTCTCTGTAGCTAGCACAGAGCACTTTGGATCGGTAATGCGGTAATCAATGAGAATCTGTACACTGCGGAGATCTGTTTGGATGACAGCGGCACTTCTGGCCTTGTTTAGTGTCACCACTCTGTAATGTTGGACACTGCAGGATTTTTTCTTTTGTTGTTGATTTAGAATGCAAGGACCACAGGGGATGCTGTTTAGCATTTCTTTTGCATTTCAGTCGATTTCTGACTGTGTTGGGGATTCGCTGCCATTGCTAGCTAGAGTTTAGTGGTCTGATGCCAGCAGCCGCTCTTTAACCCCTCCAGTGCTGCTGTTACGTTGGCTGTGTTTCTGCAGCTTCTACTCCTTCGTACATTGCACTCAGGAACAGGTAAACCAAGCTCTAATATGAATCTTACGCATAAGTGTAAAATGAATGGGATATTTGTTTCATTATCATCCAAAACAGTAAGATATGACTCAGGAAACTCAAACAGGGGCTCTGTATCAACCTAGAGGGGTGGTATGGGGAGGGAGATGGGAGGGAGGTTCAAGAGGGAGCGGATATGTGTATTCCTATGGCTGACTCATGTTGAGGTTTGACAGAGAACAGCAAAATTCTGTAAAGCAATTATCCTTCAATTAAAAAAAATAAAATGCTTTATCTAGAGTCTATCAGGAGAGAATAAGGAATTTGACCAGGGAAATTGCACAGATATTTTATTAACATCATTTTGGAATGCAATGGTAATCATCTAGTTGTATTGTATGAGGTTATTTTCATGTTTCATGCTTCCAGTGAATATCTGAAGCTTGCATTTAGTTGTCTATGATTTAGTATTTAACTCTCAACTTGATATATGTATAATATACAATTAATTCAGAAAGTACATGTTTTCCTTTTCTTACTGACCCAAGACAACTGTTTTCTTTGTTTACTGAATTTTACTGAAATCAGAAGGCCTCATACCTTAATCTTCTTAAAAATACAAAGGAGTGCGTTTATATATAGATTGCTCTTTTGAAGCATTTAAACAGAGGTTGCTGAGGCTGGGTTTCCTGTGACTGATGGCCCTGATTGTGGAGCGTGTTATGGAAATGCCTGAGTTCCTGTGTGATGTTAAGCTGTGGTTTGAAGGAAAACCTGCTAGGATAAGAGGACCGGGGAGCCAAGTCAGAAAGGAGGGGGAGGGCCAGGCAGTGCTTTGAGTCTGAGATTTGGGTATGTGTCCTCAGATGATGGAGCGGCCCCCTGGCCCCTGTTTCCATATGCCAGTGTGGGGAAGACTGCTGCTCGTCTTAGTAGGGGTAGTGTCACAGTGTTCAGGTGCTCAGATCGTCTGATAGTGCTGTCTGTGCAGAAGAAGACCCCACTGTGAAGTTTTTAAAGGTATACAATCTTCTGAGTAAAGGGGGCCATGGAGCTCTTTGAGTCCTCCCTTCCCAGCATTTTGGCAACTGAGGCTTTTCTGAAAGGCAGCTTACAGCTCTTTTAAACTGATAGATCTCTTAGCTCCCCTGTAAGTCTTTTGCCAAACAGGCCCTGAGGAGTCCGCGGTGTCCTGAGGGCCCCTGCTGGCAGACTGCCCCCAGGAGGGGCGGGAGTCACAGGGGCCTGCCGCAGTGGTGTGGGGCTGATGCAGACTAAGAGTGCTCTGGACGCCTGCCAGGGCTGCAGGCTCGCCTCCCTGGCAGCGCGCATGTTCAGAGGGCAGCCGAGGGCAGCTTCTCTTCTCAATAGAGGACTTTCAAGAGGTTCGCCTTCTGCCGAGGGCAGGCGTAGGATCTGAAGACCAGAGGTGACCAGAAGGGCGGCTTCCAGACACCCTCTCCCGCCCCTTGATGAAGCGTGGATCAGCTGCTGCCTGTCCAGTGCCAGCTCCCGTCCCTGAGTCTAGACACACTTAATGTTGCTTCAGGGAGGATAGAGGACTTGATTGTAAACTGAGTCACATGCTGGCAGCGTAGCTGATCATCCCTGATGGATGACGATGGTGAATCTTGTGCTCATGCTCATCACCACTGGGTGATGCAGACCCACCTGCAGGGGGAAGGCTGAGGCCGTGATGCTCCCCCGCCACTGTGCAGCAGTGGCTGATGAAAGATGAACCGCATGGCGGGCTCCTCTGCCCAGCTCCGGGGAGCCCATCTTGTGTGAGACACGCATGGAGGAAGTAGCTTTGTTAGGAAAGTGACTCTCCGTTGGGTGGAAGCGGGTCCCCTCAGCTGTCTTCTGACTTTCTGACTTTACGGGATGCTGTTAGTCATTGCCTGGGGTTGGAAAACTCTTCAGGAGAAGGTGATGTGCTCATTTTCAAGGACTCCCTGGGAATATTCCTGAGGAGAGCACTGTCAGAGGTTTGGAGAAAGGCATTTGCAAAAGAAAGACAAAAATCTGAGTGAACTTCAAGTATATGTTCTTTATATTCTTCCCTGTACCTCTCCAGGTAATCCACAGACACTTCTAATAAATGAAATAAATGATTTCTGTTCTCAATTTTCCAAGGCCAGAGAGATTAGGAAGAAGTATGTCAAGTTACAACATAGAGGAATCAATCAAAGAATTAATAATTTTAATAATAAAGAGCCTCTTGATGAAGGTGAAAGAGGAGAGTGAAAAAGTTGGCTTAAAGCTCAACATTCAGAAAACGAAGATCATGGCATCCAGTCCCATCACTTCATGGCAAATACATGGGGAAACAGTGGAAACAATGGCTGACTTTATTTTTGGGGGCTCCAAAATCACTGCAGATGGTGATTGCAGGCATGAAATTAAAAGACGGTTACTCCTTGGAAGGAAAGTTATGATCAACCTAGACAGCGTATTAAAAAGCAGAGACATTACTTTGTCAACAAAGGTCCGTCTAGTCATGGCTATGGTTTTTCCAGTAGTCATGTATGGATGTGAGAGTTGAGCCTATAAAGAAAGCTGAGTGCTGAAGAATTGATGCTTTTGCACTGTGGTGTTGGAGAAGACTCTTGAGAGTCCGTTGGACTGCAAGGAGATCCAACCAGTTCATCCTAAAAGAAATCAGTCCTGGTTGTTCACTGGGAGGACTGATGTTGAAGCTGAAACTCCAATACTTTGGCCACCTGATGCAAAGAGCTGACTCATTTGAGAAAACCCTGATGCTGGGGAAGATTGAGGGCAGGAGGAGAAGGGGAGGACAGAGGATGAGATGGTTGGATGGCATCATCGACGGTTAGATGGCATCATCGACTCAATGGACATGAGTTTGGGTAAACTCTGGGAGTTGGTGACGGACAGGGAGGCCTGGCATGCTGCGGTTCATGGGGTTGCAAAGAGTCGGACACCACTGAGTGGCTGAACTGAACTGAATTAAGGAGACTGCTATAATATTTATTATCTGGCTTGTAAATTGCAGGCTAATGAGATACGTTTAGGTCTTGGACAGCCTGCTTCAGGCAGCCCATCTTTAGTCATTAAAGAAGGGAACTGTTGTAACCATATAATGAATTGGTCAATTTGTTGCAGAAGTGCAAGGAAGAATTTTGGATGCCCACTTAATTTAGATCGGTTGCTTCAAAGAAAGTTTTATATGAGTTGTGTAAGTTTTAAAGATTTGAGAGATAAATGTTGACAAACTCTAAACATTGAACAAATTTTAAAGCTGACTTCAATAAAAGGGGGCATATTGATAGTAATAAAAGGTAGGTTCTATCAAATATGTTTTCAGCAGTGTAACATCTGTTGTATATTTTAGACTTACTAATAGTTTCTGACAGTTTTTTTCTTTCTCTTTTTCTCTCCAGGGAATGCTTAGCCCTTGAAACTTGTTCTTAACATTTAAGCAGGCCCAAATTAGAACAATATTTATTCACTTTGAAGTTTTACTTTTATTTCAAGATTATAATTATAATTTCTAATAACATTTAAATTATACAAAATTATTTAAATTATATTTAAATTATATAAAGTTTATTATTTATTCTGTATTTTCCCGTTTAGGAAAATGTCTTTGAAATGAAGCTACTCATCAGGGAGATCAGAGAGGAATAGGACATCTGTGTATAGTATTTCTCTTGCCTATCGATATGAAAGGCTCTTGAAAATGTGCTTTATGAGTCTTGAGAGCACACAAATGTGCTTTCTGATGTTAATTTCTTTGCTCTCTACATGTAACCACAAAGCTCATTTTCCCTAAGTATGGTTTCTGGATTTCCTGAATGTCTAGGTTAAATGGGGGTCTTCATGAGAACCTCTCATTGAGGCTGGGGCCCTGTGGGAGAGGAGCTTGAGGTGAGGCACCCAGGTGGTAGAGCAGATCCCAGGCTGAGTCACCTTCATCCAGGCTCATCACTCCTTTGCCGTTAATTTGGATAAAGATCATGAACCCTTTAGATAATTTGAAGAAACAGGGGGCACTTACACACACAAAAAGTTTTACATGCAATCTCAAGGAGTGTGTTGAACCCCTGAGTCTAATCAGAGACCGTGTCCAAAGGCTCAGCTCACATATCCCAGGTTATAATGCTGTGCTGTTCTTAGAACTCTGCAACTCCATGGACTATAGCCTGCCAGGCTTCTCTGTCCATAAGGATTCTCTGGGCAAGAATACTGGAATGGGTTGCCATGCCCTCCTCCAGGGGATTTCCCAACCCAGGGATCCAACCCAGGTCTTCTGTATTGCAGGCAGATTCTTTCCGATTATCTGAGCCATCAGGGAAGCCCCAGATTATAAACCTTGCCCTAAAGGTCACAGAAACAAGAGACTTGACATTCAGTGGTAGAGAAAGTCTGCCAACTTGAAGGTAACCTGTTTCCATTCTGAAGTTAGCAGATAAAACCAAGCTCCGTCGTAGGGGAACAGAGGAGGTCCCTGCCCCTGGGTGCTAACTGGGGTAATCAGAGACCTTGGCCTGTTGGACCCCAGAACCCAGGCCCCACCTGGGAAGACCTGCTTCAGGATTTGTTGTTGTTCAGTTGCTAAGTTGTGTCCAACTCTTTGCGACCCCATGGACTGCAGTACGTCAGGCTTCCCTGTCCTTCAGTATCTCTCAGAATTTGCTCAGATTCATGTCCATTGAGTCAATGGTGCTATCTAACCATCTCGGAATGCTCTTGCTTAAAAAAACAAACAAACAAACAAACCAAAAAACACACAAAAAATCTTAATTTCCATTTGAAGTTTTTATGAGTTATGTTATTGCAGGTCATAGAGAAAAAAATCCAACCCAAGCTGAATTCTGTGAACAAGAATAAATCATTAGATACCTTGATATAAGTAAATGAATTAGAAATGACTGAAAACCCAAATATAACCAGCATGCTAGCCTTATTTCCCTGAACCTGGAGGTCTGGACAGGACTTGTTTCTGTTCAGAACAGCTTGACAGAGACCAGGTTCTTCTGACAGTAGGTCTCTTTGACCAAATGCTGTGATACCCTGACTTAGAGGCCAGCATTGTTCTAGGTGAGACGCATAGTTTTAGAAATCTCTGTGCAAGATTGGCCTTAGTCTATTAGATTTTGCTGCAGTCAGAGCTATTCAGTGAAGGCAGGAAAGTGATAGAACAATTGAGCACAAAACAAAAGCCTCAAAAAACCCCAGTTTATTCTGAAAGACCCCTAGAGGTTGGTGGGATACCCATGTTTTGTCCTGAGAAGGATCCCTCTTTGGAGTGTTTGCTTGAAATTGTCTCCGTTGTGTTTGTGGTCCAGAACACACTGTCTTTGGTCTCTACCAGCCCTGGTTGCTTTGACAGAGGTCAGTGGCAGTGGGCACATTGCTGTGCATTGAAGTTACAGCCCATCTGGACGTTTGTACTAAAATGTGATACAGTGACAATCACCCTGACCAAAGATGGTAGCAGGTTCAAAGATATGTGTAATTTTTTGTTGTCAAAACTATTAGTGCATCACTTTAGAAAACAAGCAGAGCTGTTGAAATTCTTGGTAAAAAGTGAAATTATAAAGGCTAGCAAGATGTTGTCTTTGAAAGTTTTGACCCTTTTCTGCAGGAGAAAAGGCAAAGTAGACAAGCAAGAATGATATAGAGTTTCTCATTTGAAAAATAAGTATTTAGTCATTAGAATGCAGTTGCAACAATCATCTTAATCCAAGTTCTTTAAAAATATATTTGAAATATGAACAATGAGCTGCTTATACCTAAAGGTGTATGCTACAGTTAGAGTCTTGCCAGGTAGAAAGAAGATGAGCTTGAACTTAAGAGATGTTACTGACTCCTTTTAAAATGGAGAATAGCCTTTAATTTGATTTAAAATATATATAAAATAAAAGTCTGTATATTTGGGGAAATCTTAAGGCAAGCTCTTATTTTTAATAACATTGGAACCATTAATATTATAATCACTATAATAATTTGGAGAAGGCAATGGCAATCCATTCCAGTACTCTTGCCTGGAAAATCCCATGGATGGAGGAGCCTGGTAGGCTGCAGTCCATGGGGTCTCTAAGAGTAGGATACAGCTGAGCGACTTCACTTTCACTTTTCACTTTCCTGCATTAGAGAAGGACATGGCAACCCACTCCAGTGTTCTTGCCTGGAGAATCCCAGGGGCGGGGGAGCCTGGTGGGCTGCCGTCTATGGGGTCGCACAGAGCCGGACACGACTGAAGCGACTCAGCCGCAGCATAATAATTAGGTATTTCTCATAAGTTATATCCACATCTCCAGCTCATTCTTGCTGTGATCATTAAGATATCTTAACTGAAATTTAAGTTTCTTCATATAAAATCAAGTGCAGTGTAATGATCTTATGTAGTTAAGATCATTGGAGTTTTTTGAGCAATCTTAAATGTGCTCATAGTTATTGGGAGAAATTACATAAAGGTTTTTTATGGATTTATAAAGTTTGATATAGAAATTACATGTAAAAATTATTACTTTTAACATTATTGAAAAGATATTCAATTTATTCATTTTATGAAGGAAAGGGTAATTTCAACTTTCAGCTTTAATGTCACTGAAAATTTTTCATAACAGTGCTCACATTATTCCGTTTCAGTTTTTTTCAACAAATGTCTATTTCATAATTTAATTCTGTTGCATAATCAGTCCTCTAGAAAAGGAAATCAGTCCCTAAGAGAAAGAAGTGCAAAAAGGCAAAATGGTTGTTTAACAAGGCCTTATAAATGGCTGAGAAAAGAGAAGTTAAAGGCAAAGGAGAAAAGGAAAGATATAACTATTTGAATGCAGAGTTCCAAAGAATAGCGAGGAGAGACATGAAAGCCTTCTTCAGCGATCAATACAAAGAAATAGAGAAAAACAATAGAATGGGAAAGAATAGAGATCTCTTCAAGAAAATTAGAGATACCAAGGGAACATTTCATGCAAAGATGGGCTCAATAAAGGACAGAAATGGTGTGGACCTAACAGAAGCAGAAGATATTAAGAAGAGGTGGCAAGAATACACAGAAGAACTGTACCAAAAAAAAAAAAAAAAAAAGACCTTCATGACCCAGATAATCACGATGGTGTGGTCATTCACCTAGAGCCAGACATCCTGGAATGCGCAGTCAAGTGGGCCTTAGGAAGCATCACTATGAACAAAGCTAATGGAAGTAATGGAATTTGGCTGAACTATTTCAGATCCTAAAGATGATGCTGTGAAAGTGCTTCACTCAATACTCCAGCAAATCTGGAAAGTCAGCAGTGACCACAGGACTGGCAAAGGTCAATTTTCATTCCAATCCCAAAGAAAGGCAATACCAAAGAATATTCAAAGTACCACACAATTAACACTCATCTCACATGTTAGCAAAGTAATGCTCAAAATTCTTCATGCCAGGCATCATCAGTACATGAACCATGAACTTCCAGATGTTCAAGCTGGATTTAGAAAAGGAGGAGGAACCAGAGATCAAATTGCCAGCATCCCTGGATCATTGAAAAAGCAAGAGAGTTCCAGAAAAAAAAAATCTACTTTTGCTTTATTGACTATGCCAAAGCTTTTAACTGTATGGATCACAATAAATTGTGGAAAATTCTTAAAGAGATGGGAATACCAGGCCACCTGACCTGCCTCTTGAGAAATCTGTATGCAGTTCAATAAGTTAAAACTGGACATGGAACAACAGACTGGTTCCAAATAGGGAAAGAGTACATCAAGGCTATATATTCTCACCCTGCTTATTTAACTTCTAAGCAGAGTACATCATGCTAAATGCCGGGCTGAATGAAGCACAAGCTGAAATCAAGATTGCCAGGAGGAAAATCAATAACCTCAGATATGCAGATGACACCACACTTATGGCAGAAAGCAAAGAAGAACTAAAGAGCCTCGATGAAAATGCAAGAGGAGAGGGAAGAATTTGGCTTAAAACTCAACATTCAGAAAACTAAGATCATGGTATCTGATCCCATCACATCATGGCAAATAAATGGGGAAACAATGGGAACAGTAAGAGACTTTATTTTTTTTGGGGCGGGGGGGCTCCAAAATCACTGCAGATGGTGACTGCAGCCATGAAATTCAAAGGTGCTTGTTCCTTGGAAGTAAAGCTATGACCAACCTAGACAGCATATTATAAAACAGAGACATTGCTTTACCACCAAAGGCCCATCTAGTCAAAGCGATGATTTTTCCAGTAGTCATGTATGGATGTGAGAGTTGCACTATAAAGAAAGCTGAGCACCAAAGAATTGATGCTTTTGAACTGTGGTGTTGGATAAGACTCTTGAGAGTCCCTTGAACTGCAAGGAGATCCAACCAGTCCATCCTAAAGGAAATAAATCCTGAATATTCATCGTAAGGACTGATACTGCAGCCGAGGCTCCAATACTTTAGCCACCTGTGTGAAGAACTGACTCATTGGAAAAGACCCTGATGCTGAGAAAGATTGAAGGCAGGAGGAGAAGGGGACGACAGAGGATGAGATGGTTGGATGGCATCACCGACTCAATAGACATGAGTTTGAATAAACTCCGGGAGTTGGTGATGGGCAGGGAGGACTGGTGTGCTTCAGTCCATGGGGTTGCAAAGAGTCAGACTCGAATGAGTGACTGAACTTAAGTGTACTGAGAAAAGGTAGTTTTGTTTGCTTTGCTTTGTTCTTACTTGAGAGACATCACTTTTGTTAAGCATCCTTAGAAGACAGTTCAGCCACTCTGTGTGTAGGATATTATGCAAAAAGCAATTAAACATCTTTTTCTCATGTTTTTTAATTGCATTCGCAAAATGTCAAAATACAGCATTCAAAGAAAGAAAATAAATAATATTATAGTGCATGACTCTTTAATACATGGTAAATTTAAAGCAATATTTGAAAAGCAGTTACTACATGTTTCTGTTGTTCATAGTATTGATGAGTAATAATTTTGAAATTGTGAAAATGTAGCCTCCAACCCCTGGATTGCTGAGTTTAACAATATGCTTAATATTTACCAGCCACCTTGTTATTGATGCTATTCCTTTTGTATAATTTTAAGTCAGATACTTCTCATCAGAATTGCAACTTAGTCTTTTTTGTTTTAAATCAGGAAAGGGGGGAAGAGGGTTTCGTCTTCTTTTCATAAGAGTTTATATGTCATAAAGTAGTTTTTTTAATTGTTGCCTAATGGCTAGTGTCTTAACTTTGGTTTATTTTGTTCCCTGGTAGTACAGTTGTTTTCTCATAACGACTCACAGTTTTGAAGTGTTGAGGGCAGGTAAAGCCTTGCCAACTTGTTTGACTTGGTTTTGTGCTTTTTTGGTTTTAAGTTTCCCATTCCTGTTCTCTTAGAATTCTCATTGTTTTCAATGTGTTTGTCTGTAGCAACTCCTTGCTGGTGTACAATGTGCATCTTCAGTGATCCTGTGGGGTTAAATTTCAGAGAAAGCTGTCATATGGTTGTGACCATAAAGTTATGAGTGAAGCCTGCTGGGTTTTTAAAAAAGCACAATCTAGGAGCTCAGATTTGTGATACTGGTTGTCAGAAGAGAATCTTTTTTTTTTTTTTTTGCTTGCTTTCCATTCTTTGGCAAGATTCCCAAGTAAAGTACAGTAATTTGCTGTTTACTGAATGCTTTGGTTTAAGCTCAGGATAAGCTAACATCTGTATATCAGTTGCATCTTAGTTATTTCTCATGGAAGCAAGGACATTTTGAGAATGATAGATGGAAAAATCTATATTTTAACAAAAGCAGGGTTTATAGTTAATATAATAAATATTATTCTACGTATACTCAATTTTATTTTATTCCCACTATGCAGTCTACCTCTATACCAAAGAGACTTAACATTTTCACTAAAATGTAAAAATACAGCGATATGGAATCAATGAAAAATGTGTAAAAGTGATTGGGAAGGGAGAATCAAGGTAGGCATTTAGTTGTAGACTTAACCATAAACATCCTAACACATGTGCTTTGAGAAAAATATCATTAGTTAAAAATGGACAGCATCCATAACATGAAAATACAGTGTTTGCTCAAGTGCTCACTGATGGTCCTGACACAGACTCCAGAAAGACGGCTCCTCTGTACGGTTTCCTGGAGAACACAGTCAGCAGCAGCAGCAGTGTGATCTGTGTGATAATCTGTATAATATATAAGGTGCTAGAGGACAGCATAGTAAAACAGTGGGGCAGACGGGATGGCGTGCAGTCCAGGGGCATGGCTGTGCTCTGGGTTCATGCCAAGCCAGATTTTAGAGCAGCTAAAGGCATTCATTGCATCTCCCTCACCAAGACCTTGCTCTGCATTACTGCTTTGAGTTAAACATGTCAGAAATATCCAGGGATAGGGTGTTCCAGAATCCTCCCTGAGCTGTGCCTGGGTAGGTCAGTGCAGCTGGATGACTGTGGAGTCCTGGGTTTAAATAACCAGCGGAAGCCCGTCCTTCCCAAGACAGCACCCATGAGCATCCAAGAAAACATGCTGAACACTTTGAAGGCCAGCAAGCCATCCTGAAGTTTTCAAGTAACAACCTTTGATATGAAGGTTTAATCTAAGAAGGATGTATTTTGAAATGATTGTATTGGAATTGTAACTCCGGTCTCATTTATCCAGAGCTTAAATGTTCAAGGCCTCTGGGAAAGAATTCCTTTCCTCTGCCAGGAGGTCAATCTCTGATCACCTGAACTGACGGTGTGACTAGCAGTGTGTGTTGTGCGCACGTGTGGCTTGAGGGTGCCTCGCTCCTTTGGTTTGTTTGGTGCTTTGATACTTGCACTGCCTCCTCCTACCACCCAGAGTGGGAGCCCAGTTGAGAGGCTGTGCCTGTGAACAGCTTGATTGTTTGGGCACTGCGGTGGCGATCTAGGCCAGTGACCTTGGGGTGTTTTGCAGTCTGGTTTCTGATGGCTATAATTTTGAAGGTGTATGAATGTGGGTCCTTAGCAGTTTTCTCTAGAATAATGTGGAGGTGTAAAGTGTTCTCCAGATTGCTTTGCCTATTGATTTCCCATAGCCAGTCAAGGAATTTCTAACTTAAAACAATCTCCTTTAGTAGATCTATAAATTATTTGCTTGCATAGCCAGAATAAAAAAAAAATGACAAATGAACAAGAAAAGAAAAGAAAAAAAGAAACAGTATTTATGGTAACTTACTTGACAGGAGGGAATTCTGGTTTTAAAACATGTTTTTAATGTAAAATGTTTGCTAGGGTGAATTTATTTTCTACTCTTTTATAGTTTCACAGTATATTTATAAGTGGTAAGCTGTATCAGTCTCTCACAAGAACTTCTGTTTTGATCTGTATTACCTTAAAATTCATCTTTGTCACTTGAGTATTATTCTTGTTATTTATATTATTAAAACCAGGAGAGTGTATTGATCTTCATTGATCTCCCTATTTTTCATTTCTGTGTCTTTGGGATGTAAAGGCAGGTGGAAATTGATTGACAGTCAGGATCATTGAAAGTTAATACTGTTCTGCTAGTGTTGCCTGGGCGTGAGATCTGGATAAAGACTAGAGTTTTCCTTGATGTTTGTATCCAGAATCTCTGCTAGGACATCACCCAGCACTACAGCTGCTGAAACCTATGGGTAACACCCAGTCCCCAGACCATGAAAACAAATAAACCCTGGTTTCTTCCACAGGGTTTCCTGGCTGGCTTTTCCGAGACTTTGCACGTGACAGCCGGTCTGCCCGTGAATGGAGTGCTCAGTGTCACAGAGGAAGCCTGGTCAGTTGGAAGTGGCAGGGACACCCTCCCTCCTATAGGAAGAATCCCCAAGTCTGATTATGAAAGGTCCTTGTGCTGGGAGAAAGGGAGCAGAGTCCCTGTGATTGTAAATTTGGGGATCTGCTCCTCAGGGTACAACACTGTTCTTTGTATGTGTAGATTCTGGGAAGGCAGTGGCTCAGTAATGAAGCCTCAAAAACATGTCTACACAGGAAATTTATTCTTCTCTAAACTATTCTACATGGACAGCCTTTTCCTGTCATCAGTCACCTCAGACCTGTTTTTATACCCATTTTAGTGTTATGTAATATGGGGAATATATACAGTTTGCTGTAGATTTCCTAAAGACTATATAAACGTATTATTCTAAAAGCACAGATGTGTGTGTGTGTGTGTGTGTGTGTGTTTTCTGTTGCTGTGGTTGTTTAGAACTTTCAGAAATTGTACTTTACTTACTTCTTTGGAGATCTGTGACATCAGATCCACGTGGCAGTAAAGGGTACAGACGTCACAGTTATAGGAGTAGTTCTGAACCCTGAAACTTTACATAGTTTCAAAAATACACTTATATAACTTTTAAAGGTAGGAAAAATAAAATGACTCATATTTACCATGTGAAATAATTTTTCATGTATTCCTCTCTGTCTTTTAGCCCATTTAAAGTAAAAAAAAAGTCTGTGCTTTGCCACAACCCCATGATTCTGAGTGAACCCTGTTACAGATTTAAATTTGCAATGGTTTTCATTAAGACCATCCATCTTGTTATGATTTAGATTATTTTGTTTAGAATATAAGCTAAAAA
Organism: Capra hircus; assembly: GCF_001704415.2. Lineage (NCBI taxonomy): Eukaryota > Metazoa > Chordata > Mammalia > Artiodactyla > Bovidae > Capra > Capra hircus. Next base: position 93,150,662 of record NC_030821.1, read on the forward strand.
AAAAAGGAATACTAGAAAGTTAGGAATCTTATAAATATCAGGATATAAATATTGAAGTATATCCCATAACTAGTATCTGTACCAAATAATTTTAAGACCATAATACAGGTTGGTTTCAAAAAGTAATTTCAGAGATATCTTTGAATTATCAGAAAAAAAAACATATAAAGGGATAAAATAACCTCCTTGTTTCAAGATATGGAAGATTTCAGTCACAACTATGTGGCTTTTACACCAAAAGTGTTTCATTTTTCCACATGAAAATGTGATCATATAAAGAAAAATAACAAAATGCTTATCATTAGACTAAGAATATATTGAACAATCTGGTCAAATTAATTCCTTCACATATTTGGGGTTGGGTTAATCAGTATACATCTTGGTATACGGAAGACCTCCCAGAGAAAGTAACTACTACTGTCTCATCCCCTGGTTCCTGCTAGCTTTGCAGAGATTAACAGGAAGATTCCTGCCCCAGTTTCTGTACATGGTGGCTGCTTTTCTCACCTTTTAGCAATCAGAGTTAAAGAAATAGTCCTTCTTTCTGAGCACTTGGATGTCTGTTTCATAGCAGGTCAGTTAACAATTTTTATAAACAAAATGACAACCTTTTTCTAAGCCCATTTAAACTCATCCTTTGGAAAGATTACTGATACTGCATGAATTTTAGCTGTGGCTGTGATTTCAGCATCAATCTGATCTCTTCACACCATGACTTCATATTCCTGTTCTCAACTGTATAATTAGACAATAAAACCTGTTTCTAAAATGCTTTACACTGTACAAAACTGGAAGATCTCATTTAAGCCTCGTGGAAATTTCATGAGGAAGTGGCATCTTCCTCCTTTTCAGTCAAGGATTATAGGAATGAAGGGATATTAAGCTGGTGCGCTTGATATGGTACAGTTAGGGTGAGAGTCCCAAGTCTCTAGCTTGGAGTGCTATGCTTTTTTTATATCACATCTTGTTTTTTTGTATGTTTTATAGAAACAGCATAATTTTAACTATTAGGTAAGATGATACTGCTAACAGAGAAATTAAAATTCAGGGAGATTATTTGATTTGTCATGATTTCAAAAAGTAAACTGTAGATCAGAAAAAAAATTACATAATGTTTGAATCGACAAAAATATTTATCAGTATTACGATGGGAAATACTTTTCAGTGTGTATTTTTACACTCTAATGACCACTTGCATATTTGGGGTGCTCTACAATTTATTACAGAATTTCATATTCATTGTCTCATCTTACCCTGGAGACAGTGCTGAGATGTCATAAGAGTTAGTGTCAAAAAGTGGAGGGAACTCAGCGCTCAGCCAGAAATGCTCATTCACAGTTACACATCACCACTTTGTAGAAATCTCTGGTGGTTGGGTTGACATACCCAAAATTAGCTCTCAGACTCACCAAATGACACACCAGAAAAGTACCACCTCCACCAAAAAGGTTTGCAAATTCTCCTTTCCCAGATTGGCTACCAGCCTTCCTTCATGTGCTTAAGATTGTAAACCACAGAGATAGCATCACAGGCCCTGTGATACAAATATTTCATCTTTCCCCAGAGGTAGTTCACCTTTGGAGGTTCTATTTAATGTAAATAATCTCTGAATGCAAGCATCTTTAACACCTCATTAACTTAGTAACCGATAGTTGCTGAATTTACTTGAACAGCCAAATTTATACATCAAAGACAGAGAGATGGTGGTATAGTTGGTTCTGTGATAGAAACAGAGCACATTGTCAACAAATTTTGAAAGTGAAATTGCTAAGGTGCATTTGGAAAACAGACACTTACCGAATCCCTAAAAGCTGGAGATAATGTAATTCTCTTGGCGGATGGTGTCTCACGGCAAATGGCGGGTGCATTTCTGCTTTCAGCCAGTTGAGGGCAGGACCCTGGGGAGGAGCTGTGGCCCCCAGTGAGAGATGGATCCCCGACTGTTAGAACAGCCCAGGGGCTGAATGGAGGCTTTCAGGATCTTAGTTCTCTGACCAAGGATGGAAACCTTGGTCCCCTGCAGTGGACACACAGAGTCCTAACCACTGGACCACCAGATTGTCGATGAACAACTATTGGCAGGAGAATGTTGGATCCCACAAAAAAAAGATACCCCACATCCAAGAGCAACAGAGAAGCCCCAGCAAGATGGTAAGAGGGGCAAAATCATCTTTAGAATCAAACCCTATAGCCACCAGAGACACTCGGAGGGCTCAAACAAAACCTGTGCGTACCAGAGACCCCACAGAGACTGAGCCAGACTTGTGTTTGAGTTTCCTGTGGAAGTACAGGTCAGTAGTGGACTGCCACAGGGGTAGGGACTCTGGGTGCAGCTAGCTGGGTCACACAACCTGTGGCATAAGCCCTTTTGGAGGAGGTCACCAGTAAGCCCTCCCTAAAGCCGCCAAGCAGATGACCCACAAACTGCAGAACAATTAAACCAAAGACATTTTCACATTGTTTAGAAAGTTCCAGGACCCACAGCAGATTTCCCAACCTGGGGATCTGGCAAAGGGACTGAGAATTTGACAGGAACTTGACTTTGCAGGCAAGTGGGATTTTATTACAGAACTTCCGCAAGACTGGAGAAACAGACTCTTGGAGGACACAAACAAAACCTTATGCCCATCAGGACTTAGGAGGAAAGAGCAGTGACGCCATAGGAGACTGACTCAGACTTGCCTGTGAGTGTCCAGGAGTCTCTGGTGGAGGCGTGGGTCAGCAGTGGCTTGCTGGAGGGTCTGGGGCACTGAGTGCCACAGTGCCTGCAAAGGACCTTTTGATGGAGGTCGCCATTACCGTCATTCAGTTCATTTTATTTCAGTCGCTCAGTCATCTCCGACTACTTGCAAATCCAGGGACTACAACACAATAGGCTTCCCTGTCCATCACCAACTCCCAGAACTTATTCAGACTCATGCCCATCAAGTTGGTGATGCCATCCAAGCATCTCAGCCTCTGTTGTCCCCTTCTCCTCCCGCCTTCAATCTTCCCCAGCATCAGGGTCTTTTCAATGAGTCAGTTTGTCACATCAGATAGACAAATTATTGTAGTTTCAGCTTCAGCATCAGTCATTCCAATGAATATTTAGGACTGATTTCCTTTAGGATGAACTGGTTTGGCCTCCTTGCAGTCCAAAGGACTCTCAAGAGTCTTCTCCAACACCACAGTTCAAAAGCATCATTTCTTTGGCACTCAGCTTTCTTTACAGTCCAACTCTCACATCCATACATGACTACTGGAAAAACCATAGCTTTGACTAGACAGACTTTGTTGGCAAAGTAATGTCTCTGTTTTTTAATATGATGACTATGTTGGTCATAGTTTCTTCCAAGCAGAGATATTCTTCCAAGAAGTAAGCATCTTTTCATTTCATGACTGCAGTCACCATCTGCAGTGATTTTGGAACCCCAAAAAATAAAGTCTCACACTGTTTCCATTGTTTGCCCATCTATTTGCCACGAAGTGATGGAACCAGTTGCCATGATATTCACTTTCTGAATATTGAGTTTTAAGTCAACTTTTTCCCTCTCTTCTCTTACTTTCATCAACAGGCTCTTTAGTTCTTCTTTGCTTTCTGCCAAAGGGTGGTGTGATCTGCATATCTAAGGTTTTTGATATTTTTCCCAGCAATCTTGTTTCTAGCTTGTGCTTCATCCAGCCTGGCATTTCTCATGATGTACTCTGGAGAAAAGTTAAATAAGCAGGGTAACATTATACAGCACTGATGTACTCCTTCCTGATTTGGAACCAGTCTGTTGTTCCATGTCCAGTTCTAACTGTTGCTTCTTGACCTGCATACAGATTTCTCTGGAGACACATCAGGTGGTCTGGTAGTCCTATCTCTTTAAGAATTTTCCACAGTTTGTTGCGATCCACACAGTCAAAGGCTTTGGCATAGTCAATAAGACAGAAGTAGATGTTTTTCTGGAACTGTCTTGCTTTTTCTGTGATCCAATTGATGTTGGCAATTTCATCTCTAGTTCCTCTGCCTTTTCTAAATCCATCTTGAACATCTCGAAGTTCTCCATTCATGTACTGTTGAAGCCTGGCTTGGAGAATTTTGAGCATTACTTTGCTAGCATGTGAGATGAGTGCAATTATGAGGTAGTTTGAGCATTCTTTGGCATTGCTTTTCTTTGGGATTGGAATGAAAACTGACCTTTTCCAGTCCTGTGGTCACTTCTGAGTTCTCCAAATTTGCTGGCATATTCAGTGCAGCACTTTCACAGCATCATCTTTTTGGATTTGAAATAGCTCAACTAGAATTCCATTACCTCCACTAGTTTTGTTTGTAGTGATGCTTCCTAGGGCCCACTTGACTTCACATTCCAGGATGTCTGGCTCTAGGTGAGTGATCACACCATCGTGATTGTCTGGGTCATGAAAGTCTTTTTTTATAGTTCTTCTGTGTATTCTTGCTACCTCTTAATATTTTCTGCTTCTGTTGGGTCCATACCATTTCTATCCTTTATTGTGCCCTTCTTTGCATGACATGTTCCCTTGGTATCTCTAGTTTTCTTGAAGGGATCTCTAGTCTTTCCCATTCTATTGTTTTCCTCTATTTCTTTGCATTGATCACTAAGGAAGGCTTTCTTATCTCTCCTTGCTATTCTTTGGAACTCTGCATTCAAATTGGAATATATTTCCTTTTCTACTTTGCCTTTAGCTTCTCTTCTTTTCTCAGCTCTTTGTAAGGCCTCCTTGCTGCTGCTAAGTCTCTTCAGTCATGTCCGACTTTGTGCAACCCCATAGATGGCAGCCCACCAGGCTCCCCCATCCCTGGGATTCTCCAGGAAAGAACACTGAAGTGGGTTGCCATTCCCTTCTCCAATGCATGAAAGTGAAAAGTGAAAGTGAAGTCACTCAGTCGTGTCCGACACTTCGGGACCCCATGGACTGCAGCCCGCCAGACTCCTCCATCCATGGGATTCTCCAGGCAAGAGTACTGGAGTGGGTTGTCATTGCCTTCTCCAATGCCTCCTTAGACAACCGTTTTGCCTTTTGCATTTCTTTTTCATAGGGATGGTCTTAATCACTCCCTCCTAAACAATGTAAGGAACCTCTGTCCATTGTTCTTCAGGCAGTGTATCTGCCAGATCTAATCCCTTGAATTTATTTGTCACTTCCACTCTATAATCTTAAGGGATTTGATTTAGGTCAGACCTAAATTACCTTCATTACCTCCACCATAGTTTGGTCTCAAGACAAACAGGGGGGAACAAAGCCCTGCCCATCAACAGAAACTTGGATTAGAGATTTACTGATATGTACCCCCCCCCATCAGAAGAAGATCCAGTTTCCCCCAAAGTCAGTCTCTCCCATCAGGAAGCTTCTGTAAGCCTCTTATCCTTATCCATAAGAGGGTGGACAGAATGAAAATCACAATCACAGAAAACTAACCAATCTGATCACATGGACCACAGCCTTGTCTAACTCAATGAAACTATGAGAAATGTTGTGTAGGGCCACTGAGGACAGAGGGGTCATGGTGGAGAGTTCTGACAAAATGTGGTCCACTGGAGAAGGGAATGGCAAGCCACTTTAGTACTCTTGCTTTGAGAACTCCATGAACAGTATGAAAAAGCAAAAAGATAGGACACTGAAAGATGAACTCCCCAGGTTGGGAAGTGCACAATATGCTACTGGAGAAGACTGCAGAAATAGCTCCAGAAAGAATGAATAGACACAGCCAAAGCAAAAACAATGCTCAGTTGGTGGTGTGACTGATGATGAAAGTCAAGTCTGATGCTGTAAAAAAACAACATTGCATAGGAACCTGGAATGTTAGGTCCATGCATCAAGGCAAACTAGAAGTCATCAAAAAAGAGATGGCAATAGTGAACATCAACATTTTAGGAATCAGTGAACTAAAATGGATGAGCATGGGTGAATTTAATTCAGATGATCCTTATATCTACTACTGTGGGCAAGAATCCCTTAGAAGAAATGGAGTAGCCCTCACAGTCGATAGAAGAGCCCGAAATGCAGTACTTGGATGCAGTCTCAAAAACAACAGAATGATCTCTGTTCATTTCCAAGCCAAACCATTGAATACCACAGCAATCCAAGTCTATGCACCAACCAGTAATGCTGAAGAAGCTGAAGTTGAATGATTCTATGAAGACCTACAAGACCTTCTAGAACTAGTACTCAAAATAGATGTCCTTTTCATTATAGCGGACTGGAATGCAAAAGTAGGAAGTCAAGAGATTCTGGAACAACAGGCAAGTCTGGCCTTGGAGAACAAAATGAAGCAGGACAAAGACTAACAGAGTTTTGCCAAGAGAACACACTAGCCATAGCAAACACCCTCTTCCAACAACACAAAAAACGACTCTACACATGGACACCATCAGATGGTCAGTACTGAAATCAGATTGATTATATTCTTTGCAGCCAAAGATGGAGATACTCTATACAGTCAGCAAAAACAAGACCAGGAGCTGACTGTGGCTCAGATCATGATCTCAATATTGCAAAATTCAGACTTTCATTGAAGAAGGAAGGGAAAACCACTAAACCATTCAGGTGTGCTGCTGCTGCTGCTGCGAAGTCGCTTCAGTCGTGTCTGACTCTGTGAGACCCCATAGACGGCAGCCCACCAGGCTCCTCCATCCCTGGGATTCTCCAGGCAAGAACACTGGAGTGGGTTGCCATTTCCTTCTCCAATGCATGAAAGTGAAAAGTGAAAGTGAAGTCACTTAGTCGAGTCTGACTCTTTGCAACCCCATGAACTGCATGCAGCCTACCAGGCTCCTCCGTCTATGGGATTTTTAGGGCAAGAGCACTGGAGTGGATTGCCATTGCCTTCTTCATTCAGGTATAACCTAAGTCAAATCCCTTATGATTTTACAGGCAAAGTGACAAGTCGATTCAAAGGATTAGATCTGATAGACACAGTGCCTGAAGAACTATGGACGGAGGTTCGTGACTTTGTACAGGAGGCAATGATTAAGACCATCGCCAAGAAAAAGAAATGGAAAAAAGCAAAATGGTTTTCTGAGTCAGCCTTACAAGTAGCTGAGAAAGAAGAGAAGCTAAAGACAAAGGAGAAGAGAAAAGATGTGAATGCAGAGTTCCAAAGAACAGCAAGAAAGCCTTCCTCAGTGATCCATGCAAAGAAATAGAGGAAAACAAATGAATGGGGAAGACTAGAGATCCCCTCAAGAAAACTAGAGATACCAAGGGAACATTTCATGTAAAGATGGGCACAATAAAGGACATAAATTGTATGGACCCACAGAAGCAGAAAATATTAAGAGGTGGCAAGAATACACAGAAGAACTATACAAAAAAGACTTTCATGACTCAGATAACCACAATGGTGTGATCATTCACCTAGAGCCAGACATCGTGGAAGGCAAAGTCACGTGAGCCTTAGGAATCATCACTATGAACAAAGCTAGTCAAGGTGATGGAATTCCAGTTGAGCTATGTCAAATTCTAAAGATGATGCTATGAAAGTGATTCACTGAATATGCCAGCAAATTTAGAAAACTCAGCAGTGACCGCAGGACTGGAAATGATCACTTTTCATTCCAGTCCCAAAGAAGGACAATGCCAAAGAACTTTCAAACTACTGCACATTTGCGCTCACCTCACACTGGCAAAGTAATGCTAAAAATTCACCAAGCCAGGCTTCAAACGTATGTGAACCGATAACTTCCAGATGTTCAAGATGGATTTAGAAAAGGCAGCAGAACCAGAGATCAAATTGCCAACATCCAATGGATCATAGAAAAGGCAAAAGAGTTCCAGAAAAACATCTAGTTCTGCTTTATTGATGACTCCAAAGCCTTGACTGTGTTTAGTTCAGTTCAGTCGCTCAGTTGTGTCTGACTCTTTTTGATCCCACGGACCACACCAATGCCAGGCTTTCCTGTCCATTACCAATTCCTGCAGCTTACTCAAACTCATGTCCATCAAGTCAGAGATGCCATCCAACCATCTCATCATCTATCGTCCCTTTCTCTTCCCTCCTTCAGTCATTCCCAGCATCTTTCCAAGAGTCTTTTCTAGTAAGTTAGTTCATTGCATCAGTTGGCCAAAGTTTTGGAGTTTCAGCTTCAGCATCAGTCTTTCCAATGAATAAACAGGAATGATTTCCTTTAGGAATGACTGGTTGGATCTCTTTGCAGTCCAAAGACTCTCAAGAATCTTTTCCAGCATCATAGTTCAAAAGCATCTGTTCTTTGGGGCTCAGCTTTCTTTACAGTCCAACTCTTACATCTGTACCTCACTACTGGAAAAACCATAGCTTTGGCTAGACAGACATTTGTTTGCCAATTAATGTCTCTGCTTTTTAATATGCTGTCTATGTTAGTCATAGCTTTTCTTCCAGGGAACAAGGATCTTAATTTCATGGCTGCAATCAGCATTTGCAGTGATTTTGGAGCCCCCCAAAATAAAGTATGATGCTGTTTCCATTGTTTCCCCATCTGTTTGCCATGAGTTGATGGGATAGGATGCCATGATCTTAGTTTTCTGAAGGACTGTGTAGATCACAACAAACTGTTGAAAATTCTTTAAGAGATGGGAATACCAGACCATCTTACCTGCCTGCTCAGAAATCTGTATTCAGTTCAAGAAGGAACAGTTAGAACTGGACATGGAACAATGGCCTGGTTCCAGATTGGGAAAGGAGTACGTCAAGGCTGTATATTGTCACCCTGCTTTTTTAGCCTATATGCAGAGTCATTTCAGTTCAGTCGCTCAGTCATGTCCGACTCTTTGTGACCCCATGAATCACAGCACGCCAGGCCTCCCTGTCCATCACCAACTCCCGGAGTTCACTCAGACTCACGTCCATTGAGTCAATGATGCCAACCATCCATCTCATCCTCTGTCATCCCCTTCTCCTCCTACCCCCAATCCCTCCCAGCATCAGAGCCTTTTACAATGAGTCAACTCTTCGCATGAGGTGGCCAAAGTACTGGAGTTGCAGCTTTAGCATCATTCCTTGCAAAGAAATCCCAGGGTTGATCTCCTTCAGAATGGACTGGTTGGATCTTCTTGCAGTCCAAGGGACTCTCAAGAGTCTTCTCCAACACCACAGTTCAAAAGCATCAATTCTTCGGTGCTCAGCTTTATTCCCAGTCCAACTCTCACATGCATACATGACCACAGGAAAAACCGTAGCCTTGACTAGACGGATCCTTCTGGGCAAAATAGTGTCTCTGCTATTGAATATGCTATCTAGGTTGGTCATAACTTATCTTCCAAGGAATAAGAGTCTTTTAATTTCATGGTTGCAGTCACTATAGACAGCGATTTGGGAGCCCCCCAAAATAAAGTCTGACACTGTTTCCACTGTTTCCCCATCTATTCCCCATGAAGGTGATGGGACCGGATGCCGTGATCTTCGTTTACTGAATGTTGAGCTTCAAGCCAACTTTTTCACTCTCCTCTTTCTCTTTCATCAAGAGGCTTTTTAGCTCCTCTTCACTTTCTGCCATAATGGTGGTGTCATCTGCATATCTGAGGTTATTGATATTTCTCTCGGCAATCTTGATTCCAGCTTGTGTTTCTTCCAGTCCAGCATTTCTCATGATGTACTCTGCATAGAAGTTAAATAAGCAGGGTGACAATATACAGCCTTAATGTATTCCTTTCCCTTTATGGAACCAGTCTGTTGTTCCATGTCCAGTTCTAACTGTTACTTCCTGACCTGCATACAGATTTCTCAAGAGGCAGGTCAGGTGGTCTGGTATTCCCATCTCTTTCAGAATTTTCCACAGTTTATTGTGATCCACACAGTCAAAGGCTTGGGCATAGTCAATAAAGCAGAAATAGATGTTTTTCTGGAACTCTCTTGCTGAAAATGATCCAGTGGATGTTGGCAATTTGATCTCTGGTTCCTCTGCCTTTTCTAAAACCAGCTTGAATATCAGGAATTTCACAGTTCATGTACTGCTGAAGCATGGCTTGGAGAATTTTGAGCATTACTTTACTAGCATGTGAGATGAGTGCAATTGTGCGGTAGTTTGAGCATTCTTTGGCATTGCCTTTGTTTGGGAGTGGAATGAAAACGGACCTTTTCCAGCCCTGTGGCCACTGCTGAGTTTTCCAAATTTGCTGGCATATTGAGTACAGCACTTTCACAGCACCATCTTTCAGGATGTGAAACAGCTCTACTGGAAGTCCATCACCTCCACTAGCTTTGTTCATAGTGATGCTTTCTAAGGCCCACTTGACTTAACATTCCAGGATGTCTGGCTCTAGATGAGTGATCACACCATCGTGATTATCTGGGTTGTGAAGATCTTTTTTGTACAGTTCTTCTGTGTATTCTTGCCACTTCTTCTTAATATCATTTGCTTCTGTTAGGTCCAGACCATTTCTGTCCTTTTATTGAGCCCATCTTTGCATGAAATGTTCCCTTGGTATCTCTAATTTTCTTGAAGAGATCTCTAGTCTTTCCCATACTGTTGCTTTCCTCTATTTCTTTGCATTGATCACTGAAGAAGGCTTTCTTATCTCTTCTTGCTATTCTTTGGAACTCTGCATTCAGATGTTTATATCTTTCCTTTTCTCCTTTGCTTTTCACTTCTCTTCTTTTCACAGCTATTTGTAAGGCCTCCCTCAACAGCCATTTTGCTTTTTTGCATTTCTTTTCTATGGGGATGGTCTTGATCCCTGTCTCCTGTACAATGTCACGAACCTCATTCCATAGTTCATCAGGCACTCTTTCTATCAGATCTAGGCCCTTAAATCTATTTCTCACTTCCACTGTATAATCATAAGGGATTTCATTTAGGTCATACCTGAATGGTCTAGTGGTTTTCCCTACTTTCTTCAATGTAAGTCTGAATTTGGTAGTAAGGAGTTCATGATCTGAGCCACAGTCAGCTCCTGGTCTTGTTTTTGTTGAGTGTATAGAGCTGCTCCATTTGGCTACAAGAATATAATTAATCTGATTTTGGTGTTGAGCATCTGATGATGTCCATATGTAGAGTCTTCTCTTGTGTTGTTGGAAGAGGGTATTTTCTATAACCAGTGCATTTTCTTGACAAAACTCTATTAGTTTTTACGCTGCTTTGTTCCATATTCCAAGGACAAATTTGCCTGTTACTCCAGGTGTTTCTTGACTTCCTACTTTTGCATTCTAGTCCCCTATAATGAAAAGGACATCTCTTTTGGGTATAGTTCTAAAAGGTCTTGTAGGTTTTCATAGAACCGCTCAACTTCAGCTTCTTCAGTGTTACTGGTTGGAGCATAGACTTGGATTACTGTGATATTGAATGGTTTGCCTTGGAAATGAACAGAGATCATTCTGTCATTTTTGAGATTGCATCCAAGTACTGCATTTCACACTCTTTTGTTGACCATGATGGCTACTCCATTTCTTCTAAGGGATTCCTGCCCACAGTAGTAGATATAATGGTCATCTGAGTTAAATTCACCCATGAGTGAGTGAAGTCGCTCAGTCGTGTACAACTCTTTGCGACCCCATGGACTGTAGCCTACCAGGCTCCTTTGTCAATGGGATTTTCCACCCATTCCAGTCCATTTAAGTTTGCTGATTCCTAGAATGTCAGCGTTCACTCTTGCCATCTCTTGTTTGACCACTTCCAATTTGCCTTGATTCATGGACCTGACATTCCAGGTTCCTATGCAACATTGCTCTTTATAGCATCGGACCTTTCTTCTATCACCAGTCACATCCACAACTGGGTATTGTTTTTGCTTTGGCTCCATCCCTTCATTCTTTCTGGAGTTATTTCTCCACTGATCTCCAGTAGCGTGCTGGGCACCTACTGACCTGGGGAGTTCCTCTTTCAGTATCCTATCATTTTGCCTTTTCATACCGTTCATGGGGTTCTCGAGGCAAGAATACTGAAGTGGTTTGCCATTCCCTTCTCCAGTGGACCATGTTCTGTCAGACCTCTCCACCATGACCTGCCTGTCTTAGGTGGCCCCATGGGCATGGCTTAGTTTCATAGAGTTAGACAAGTATGATTAGATTGATTAGTTTTCTGTGATTATGGTTTCAGTGTGTCTGCCCACTTGGAACACCTACTGTCTTACTTGGGTTTCTCTTACCTTGGACGAGGGGTATCTCCTCACTGCTGCACCCCCTGGCCTTGAACGTGGAATAGCTCCTCTAGGTCCTCCTGTGCCTGCACAGCCACCGCTCCTTGGACATTGGGTTGCTCCTCCGGCTCTTGCCCCTGGCCTTGGGCATGGGGTAGCTCCTCCCAGCCGCCGTCTTTGGCCTCGGATGTGGCGTAACTCCTCTTGGCTGCTCCTGCGCTGTCGCAACCTGGCAGTCTCAGCCGCCACCCCTGACTTGCAGAGTACATCATGCAAAATGCTGGGTTGGTTGAAGCAGAAGCTGGAATCAAGATTAGGAAAAACATCAATAACCTCAGATACTCAAATGATACCTTTATGTCCAAAAGTGAAGAGGAACTAAAGAGCCTCTTGATGAATGTGAAAAGAGGAGAGTGAAAATAGCCAGCTTATAACTCAGCATTCCAAAACTAGGATCATGGCATCCAGGCCAATCACTTCATGGCAAATAGATGAGAAAACAATGGAAAAAGCATCAGACTTTATTTTCTTGGGCTCCAAAATCACTGCCGATGGTGACTGCAGTCATGAAATTAAAAGACGTTTGCTTCTTGGAGGAAAAGCTATGACCAAGCTATAGAGCATATGAAAAAGCAGAGACATTGCTTTGCCAACAAGGGTCTGTCTAGTTAAAGCTATGGTTTTTCCAGTAGTCATGTATGGATGTGAGAGTTGGACTATAAAAAAAAGCTGAGCACCGAAGAATTGATGCTTTTGAACTGTGGTGTTGGAGAAGACTCTTGAGATGCCTTGGACTGTAAGAAAGATCCAACCAGTCCATCCCAAAGGAAATCAGTCCTGAATATTCATTGGAAGGACTGATGTTAAAGCTGAAACTCCAATACTTTGGCCACCTGATGTGAAGAACTGACTCCTTGGAAAAGACCCTGAGGCTGGGAAAGACTGAAGGCAGAAGGAGAAGGGGACGACAGAGGATAAGATGGTTGGATGGCATCATCGACTCAGTGGACATGAGTTTGAGTAAGCTCTGGATGATGGTGAAGGGCAGGGAGGCCTGCTGTCAATGAACAGGGGTTGCAAAGAGTTGGACACGACTGAGGGAGTGAACTGAACTGACTGAATATAATTCTTCCAAAGACTGACAGTTTCTGAGTGTGTTTTGGGTCAGCACCAGACGATTCAGTTACTTAGAATTACTGAAGTTATTTCTGCTAAATACCAACAGTTTAGAGATGCCTCCAGCCCTGCCTCAGGCTTTGCATTCAAGGGACGTAAATTTGCTACTTAATTGCACAATATTTGCCCTCAGATTGTGCAGTGGACATGGTGGGATTTGAATGAAGTCACCAGAAAGTGTTTGTAGACCGACACTTTGACTCTGTTGGAGCTTAGACTATCAGGGCTCCAGTCACGAATGACAGTTTGCTGATTTTGTGTCTGCATAGAAATTCTCTGTTTTTTTCACAGATTATTTGGTTAATCAGTAAAATTAATAAGGACATGTTCCAATTTTATTTTAATGCCTATATGCTCAGTCTCTTTAAGTAATGTTTGTTTCTTCTCCTGGATTGTTAAAGTAACTGAGGCAAGGTTAGGCTTTCTGGCATTCTGCTGTATAACACATTTTTATTGAGTGACTGTATAGTTAGCTCCATTATTGTATATAACTTAGAGTGAGAGTGAACACATTTGCCCTTGGAAGGCAAACAACCTTCTAAAATATAAGGAAACTATTTCAAGCATTTTTGTTATATCAATCAGAAGTTAAGTTTTTTCCTCCATTCTTAGACTTCACAGTTTATTTCCTGTTTATGAAAAGAATGTCCTTGTAATGTCTTAAAATCAATAAAATGGATATATGCCTCTATTATATCATAACTATAGCAACTTAGCAATATTTACTAATTTACATGCTGATCATGGTATGTAGTATTCAAAATACCTTGCTTTGTCTCAAATTAAAATATAACTCTTATATCTGAGTTGGCTTTTACGTATATACTGTGTATAGATATGTAATAAATGTGACGTTTTAATTAAAGAAGTAAATATTGATTATTTAAATTAATCACATTTAAATGAACATATTAAGGCATATTTTAATTTGTCTAGTGCTGTGCTATAATAAAGTAGATTAGGGTTCATTTATTAATAGTTTCATTGGTTCTCTACACATACCCTGCCATAGAATGTAAACATAAAAGAGGAAAACTTTAAAGAAATATACGAAACCTCTGGGAAGACTCGTTCTTCTGATTTTGGTCCGTGATTTTTGTAATGGTTTTAAATGGTACAATATGTTCTGTGTAGGAAGAACAATCCATTTATTTTGAGATAATAAGTAGCAAAGTTATGGATATGTATTGTTCAGACTTACTGTGAATCTATCATAATTGATTTAGTCCCATCTTTTATTATCATCATTATAATGATGTTAAAAATATACTATGTCTTCTGGTGATGGAGAAGTCCACATTTTCTAATGCTTCAGAGGTTTGATGTTGATACTCTTTCCTTTACTACTTGAACATTAGTTAGACCTTTAACTTGATCAAGTATATTTGTTATGTGAGTTTTTAAGTAGATATTTCAAGTGTGAAGTTATATATGATTTTCTCCTTACAGTTTTAGTATATTCATATACATGCAACCATGCATATATATTATTTAGAAAGTGTTTTTGTTCATTGCTTTTGATTGGTCTTTTGAAATCTCTTGTGCTTTGAAATTAGCTATCACAAGATGCAAACATTTAAATCATAGACATGTATGTTTATGCACTATTACATACTCTTGCCATAATAACCTGGGTTTAGGAAAAGCAAGATCTCTTTTCAGAAAGCTCATATGTCACTGTGCTGTGCTATGCTTAGTCACTCAGTCGTGTCCGACTCTGTGTGATCCCATGTACTGTAGCCCACCAGGCTCCTCTGTCCATGGGGATTCTCCAGGCAAGAATATTGGAGTGGGTTGTCATGCCCTCTTCCAGGGCATCGTCCCAAGCCAGGGATTGAACCCAGGTCTCCTGCACTGCAGGCAGATTCTTTAGCAACTGAGCCACTAGGGAAGCCCATATGTCACTCAGTTCAGTCGCTCAGTTCGTGTTCCAACTCTGCGACCCCATGGACTGCAGCAGGCCAGGCTTCCCTGTCCATCACCAATTCCTGGAACTTGCTCAAACTCATGTCCAACAAGTTGGTGATGCCAACCAACCATCTCATCCTCTGTCATCCTCTTCATCCTCATGTCTCCCCTTTGAAGATTGTCATGCCTTCAATCTTTCCCAGCATCAGGGTCTTTTCTAATGAGTCAGTTCTTCACATCGGGTGGCCAAAATATTGGAGCTTCAGCTTCAGCATCAGCATAAGTCCTTCCAGTGAATATTCAGGACCAATATCTTTTAGGATTGACTGGTTTGTTCTCCTTGCAGTCACTAGCTGACTTTTTTTGTGTGCAGTGAAAGCTGTGTGCTTACTTATGAAGTTTAATTAACCTGCTTTTTCAACAAGGGACAGGATAAAACTTTTTTTAATGTTTTCACAAAAATTAATCAAATTATAAGACTTCATTGAACATGGATATTTATGAATTTCAGCCATTTCTGTAGACTGAAGCATCAATTTCCTGGATCAAAATTAATGATAATACTAAATTTACTCCTTTACAGTTACATTGAACATTAAAACCAGGATACTTTTGTGTCAATTCCATAAGCAAATGCCATGAATTTATCATTTTGTAGTTACGCCACTGGCAGTCAATATCTTTAATCACCTATTAGGAAATTTAATTAAGAAAAATGTTTTATATTAATGAAATTCTAGTCTGAATATTTTAGGAGGGAGTTTTGTTGAGTGTCACTTTTATTAATAATAGATAAATGTCTTATAAAGACAAGTTAGAGTACTTAAAAGTCAATGATACATTTACAGCCTCATAATGCATGGAAAGATGAAGCACATATAGTTTAAAACTGCATATTTAGATTTTAGAATATATTTTTTATAAATGTTTAAGCAAAACTGTTGTATTTTAATGTGTGATGGTGAAATTCCTGCTAAGAAAGCTGTTAAAACTTTCGGAATGTGAGGGAAGTATATTCGTGTACTAAAATATATGCAACTATTAGTGTATCCTGCAGTACTTAATGTATTTTTTAGATTTATGTTAGTTAGTCATTTTTAGTCACATGCCAGAATTGAAAAGCAGAGTTTCCAAAGCTGCAAAATCTATTCCATCCAAATGAGCGGTAATGTGCCGGCCGCACACCTGAATGGCCTGGAAAAACATATACATACATATGCACATACATGCATGTATTCTAGCTCAGTTCAGTTTAGTCACTCAGTCAGGTCCGATTCTTTGTGACCCCGTGGACCACAGTATGCCTAGGCCAGGCCTCCCTGTCCATCAACAACTCCCGGACTTTACTCAAACTCATGTCCATCTATTCAGTGGTGCCATCCAACCATCTCATCCTCTGTTGTCCCCTTTCCCTCCCACCTTCAATCTTTCCCAGCATTAGGGTCTTTTTGAATGAGTCAGTTCTTTGCATCAGGTGGCCAAAGTGTTAGAGTTTCAGCATCAGCATCAGTCCTTCCAATGAAAATCCAGGACTGATTTCCTTTAGGATGGGCTGGTTGAATCTCCTTGCAGTCTAGGGGACTCTCAAGAACCTTCTCTAACACCACAGTTCAAAAGCAGCAATTCTTCAGCACTCAGCTTTCTTTATAGTCCAACTCTCACATCCATACATGACTACTGGAAAAACAATAACTTTGACTAGGTGGACCTTTGTTGGCAAAGTAATGTCTCTGCTTTTTAATATGCTGTCTATGTTGGTCATAACTTTTCTTCCAAGGAGCAAGCGTCTAATAATTTCTTGGCTGCAGTCACCAACTGCAGTGATTTTGAAGCCTAAAAAAGTGAAGACTCTCACTGTTTCCATTGTTTCCCAGTGTATTTGCCATGAAGTGATGGGACCAGATGCCATGATCTTAGTTTTCTGAATGTTGAGTTTTAAGCCAACTTTTTCACTCTCCTCTTTCACTTTCATCAAGAGGCTCTTTAGTTCTTTGCTTTCTCCTATAAGGCTGGTGTCATCTGCATATCTGAGGTTAAGCCAATTAAATTAGACTCTTTATTCATGATCATTTCCCTACACAGTTTATACTTGATAGAAAACCATTGCCTGAAAGCAGTCTTTTCATAATAAAGTGTATTCAGTGTCATTACTGAATTATACCAGAAACATTAGCTTTTGACTGCATATAAGGAGCCATTTTTGCACAACAGACATTCACCAGATACAAATATCCAGACTTGCTCAGGAAAAGGTGAGTGAAACAATGTTTAAGTCCACAGAAGGATTTGGAGGGAGAGACAGAGAAGGGCCCAAGCATTCTAGTTTCTAAGATCTAAATCAACTCCTGAAGGATGCAATAAACTGTTTCCCTGAAGCCTTTAAAATAGTGAGGATTTTTGTCATTTCTGTATCCTTAAAGACTTCTCAAAGCAGCTTCCAACTTAATGACTAATTATTTTTTATTTAAGCCCCAAGCATATCTCAGTAAGTCTATTAATTTGTCACAGTATTTCAGAGTGAATCAGAATTTGAGAAGTCATCAGCCTTATTACTTGGTATGTGAAATTTTGGGGAGAAAGCTTTATGAATTGAGATAATCTTTTGAATATTTGAAGTTACTGCTTAGTAGTAATTTTAATTTTATTTTTATTGTAGATAGTTTTTTTTTTCAAGAGGAATGGTGTCATACTATTAAAGACGAAAAAGCTTTAGTGAAATATATTTAAACTTTAAAATATGAAGTTTCACAAACAGTAAAAGTATGGTCTTATATTCCATTCCCTATGACCGTCCAGAAGAATATTTGAGATAGTCACAAATTCATGTACAGCTTTTAAACTTGGTGATTTTGGGAGGGATATAGACTCCATGTGGAGTAAATTTTAACAGAATACGGCTTCATAGACTATATTGCTAGTTATTTACATGCCACATTTGAAAAACACTGTTTATTATCGTATATATAACACTCTCCCACTTTCCTAACACATTATGTAAAAAGAAAAGAGGCAGCTACTAAAAAACTGAAATGCACGCAGTTTTTGTGCCTACACATTTTAAACTTTTTTCTGTTTCTGTCATATTTCTTTTATCATGCTTATTATGTCTGTCATGTTTGTCATCTACATAAAATTCTTTATTTATGACCTTCACAGACAGCATCCAAACATTTTCTTAACAGTGAGCTGAACATCTCACTCTTAACTGGCATGCTTTACTCACTCGCCTAGTATTTTTCTCTTTCAACATCCATGAGGAGAAACTTTTTCATTGATTTAACCTGATGTTTAAAATGTTAAAGGTCATTAATTCTCACACGGTTACCCACTTTGGACTTTCTTCCTATGCGGATACTTACAGCTCTGCTGCTTTGTGCTGATTTTTCTTCTTTTTTTTTTTCCTCAAATGCTTTCTTTCACACTATATGTTTAAACCAAAAAAATCCAAAGTAAATGTTCATAAATCCATGTTCAAAAAGTTAGAATTTTTAAAGTCTTTTTTATGATTTAGTAGAAGTGACTACTCTGTCAGTTGTATGTACTCTTTTGCTAAAAGGTTTTTTTTTGATCTTTAACTTTCACATCACTTTTCCAAAAATGTCCTAAAACTGTGTGTCCAGTTATAGAGACTAGAGAATAATTTTGAAAAATGATGTAGTTCAGAAGAGTTGAAGAAGGGGCACTAAATTCTAATACTCATCTCAGTGCAGTGAATACAATTTTAGCCAGTATTACTCATGACAGTCTGTGTCTTGGCGTGGGTAGTCCTTTGAGGGGCAGTGTGGGATAACCTAGTTCTTTCTGTACTTGTTATGTGTTTCTAGGCTGAGAGGAAAGATAACCCTCCTCTAGGACAATATGCGTTTGTGCACACACTCATTCTGGGGGTGCAGGTCACAGCCTGTGCAGAGCAGATGTGTACAATCTGAGATGCACACACCCGAGATCATGAAACTTATTAACACTTCATAGATTGAGGAAGTTGCACCTAAGGTGTTCCTTCTCCACTTCAAAGCCATTGCACTTTTCCTCTCTCCCTACTGTGCAGGTGACTTGGATTATTACTGGCTGGATCCCGCCACATGGCATAGCCGGGAAACATCACCTATTAGCTCGGTGAGCATCCGGAGAGGGAGATTTGGGAGCCTGGGGAAGATGTAGGCCATTCATCATCCCTTGCTGATATGTGATAGACAGTAACCTTATTCTGCTTCATTACATGTCTTATGAAAGAAAATACTGATTTCATTTAAGACAGTACAGTTTTGAAGAAAAATAAGTTAGCACTGAATAATACTTCAAACAAATTTTAAAGTAGTAAAAGCAAGTGTTAAGTAATGGCTATGTGTAAATGAGATATTATTTGCTTAACATTACTGACAACTCATAATACAGAATCGACTTGACTGATATCAGCAGATACATTTTAATATTTCATTTCATTTCATTTCAGAGCTCTATTTTGGAGAGGTACTTAGTTTCTGACTTTTTAGAATGATGTAGTATAATAAGTGCCTATTTCGAAAAAATTACAACTGTAAATGAAAATTGTTATAAGCCAAGGATAGAGCCCACGAGAATAAGGAATCCCCTCAGAGTGTCCTTAACTGAGGAAATTGCATCATACTACAACCAGTAATTCTGTGTGTATAGAAAAGAGAATAGCTGGTTTATCTTCTTAACTTTGTTCATGTTTTAATAGCATCCTGTAACATGGCAGCCTTCTAAAGAAGGGGATCGATTAATTGGACGTGTTATTCTTAATAAGAGAACAACCATGCCCAAAGAATCAGGTGCATTACTGGGTCTGAAAGTAAGTATCCTGGTTTATAATGTTTCTTAAATGATCAATTAAAGTGTGACCGCATTCAACAAAGTTTCTGACAGTGGTCATCTTCTCCTCTTCAGAAAAAATTATTCTAGTAAATATATCTTGTTAATATATTGATGGCTTATGGTGTATTTAGTACCTTTATCTGGGTAATATTTTAAACTCATTTTGTTAAAATGGAATACAGATATGTTAGGAAACTGCAATAAAATGTAGAAAAATAGTAGAATTTTCCTCTGAATATAAAATTTAAGGACTGTTTTTACATTAAAATGGTTTTAATGGCAAGTAGTAACATTAGATAATATGAACCTCATAATTTTATTATATTTTGACAAGCAACCTCAAAGACCACTGAAGAGATCATTTCCTAAATGCAACAGAATTTATACCCAAAGAGTAAAATGTACCTTTAAGAATATTAACTTACTTCTAACAGATAAAAAAGAAACTAAAAATTACAAATATTTTGTTTGGCAAGAAAATATATATATATATATATATATATATATAGTTTTATTGTGTGTATGTAATGTGTATGAATGTTGTCACGTGGTTTTATTTGCTTTCATAAACATTCATAAATGTTGCTTTAAAATGATTATTTACCAAGAAATTGTGTTGTATAGTTGGGTAATAGTTTGATCTCTTTAAAACCATTGCCTATGAATCCAACTAAAAACATTTTTTCAGCTAATGTCACTTTATTGATTATTATCATTAATTCTCTTGCTATGAACCAATTCTGATCACCTCCACTATTGGCCATGTCCCTATTGATCAACTTCAACTTTTGATGAGACCCCTCCCATTTTTAATCATATGGATTGAGCCCCTGCATTGGGAGAAATTAAACTGAGAACCTTTCAGATATGTTTAATTTTAGTTATTGAGGAAAATCCAGGTGAGCATGTTAACCATTCAGTGATATAACTCAGCCTTGGAGACTCAGGTTGGATCCTCTATGTATATCAGATGAGGAGGTCATTCAGGTGTTCAGGAGATGTGATAAACTTAGGCTGTTACTCTGCCCCATGGTGAACTGCTTCCCCAAAGTGGTCTGTTCTTGGTTTAAATTTTAAATCCTCAGTCTTTGTCTTAGACTAAAAATATGTGAAAAGGATCAAGTTCCCGTGTTACAATGGACCATGGTCGATTATAGAAATTCAAGTGAATTTAGATAAAGAAAAATGAACTCCTATATTAGTAAAGTGTCAAACACCTGTTGTCTGATGGTGAAAGGGGACATCGTGTATTCTTAGGGACACATTGTCCCAGACACCCTTTTGTGTGAGGTTGGTACAACGAACCAGTATATAAACTTCCTTAGGACACATTATCTCACATGCAGTGGGGTAAGTTCTTGTTGCTACTATGCTGCAGTCCCCTTTAAGCAAAAATAGATTTCACTTCATTTTTGTTCCTACATTCAATTCTAAACATATCACAAAATATGTAGGAATAATTCCCCAAACTAAGAGACTTTTGTTTCAGCATGAGTCTTGGGAACTTACGAATGTATAATTATCCAGGTTGTTGGAGGAAAAATGACTGACTTAGGACGCCTCGGTGCCTTCATCACCAAAGTAAAGAAGGGTAGCCTTGCAGATGTGGTTGGACACTTGAGAGCAGGTAAAGTTCCTCTTTTAATATCTAAGTCATATGTACTCTATGCATGAGTTGGTGGTTTTCAATTTTGGGTAAGTGACATATGCCCATTAAGTAAACAACCAGTTTTCATGCAGGCATACAGATATTTTTCTGGATATGAATATTTAATTGATTGTCATAATAGACAACTATACGTGAATAGCAGTTTGGAGAGAATGAGTCAAATCTTTGCATTTATGTGACAATAAATAGATGCAAAATGCCAAAGGATTACTAATTTTTGTATATGGCTGCATAATGTTGCTACAAAAGTCTGAAACAGTTACGCCTATGAAAAAAATAATGTCAGAGTTTAGTCCTTTATTTTATAAGTCATAGTAATTACTAAAGTTTTTCCGAATGGTCCCAAAACACTTATTCATTACTGGAGTTTTTAGTAAAATATAATCACAATCACATTTCTTACAGAGATTATATATTATTTGTTAATTGTAATGTGACATATATTGTTGTATTCATGCAGATGTGCTACTTCTTGGTATTTGGAAATTTACATTTTGTTACTTTGTAAACTTAATATGATATAATAACATCATTTACATGTTGAAATGTGCCATACTTAGTAGCAACATATTTTAAAATTTATTTTTGATAAATCTTTTATTTTTCATTTAGTAAAAGCCATATAAACATATTTTTTTTCCAGTTTGCTGTACTTCAGAGTTTAGTAGAAATCTTTTGGTGAGAGTATTTGCTTACCCATTTGCTGGACAATCATAAAGAAAACAGAGTAAGCTGACCTGTCAAAGTGAGGATTAATAACCCATAGCATGTGGAAAGAGAACATTTCTGGACTATTTTTTCAGTTTTTATACCTTAAGGTTATAATTATTGGAACCTTTAGAAAAATACTC
This sequence comes from Capra hircus, assembly GCF_001704415.2. Taxonomy (NCBI): domain Eukaryota; kingdom Metazoa; phylum Chordata; class Mammalia; order Artiodactyla; family Bovidae; genus Capra; species Capra hircus. The sequence goes on from NC_030821.1 coordinate 93,173,138, forward strand.
TATTAAGAACATTTTTGCTGTAACTGATTATGAGAGTGTCAGTTCAAAATCATTCAGATTTTTTATTTGCTAGGGACGTGTTCTCCAGGTATTGTATAGAGGGAATATCCAAATGAGAGGTTTTCCTCCATCTGCTATATCCACAGCTTTGAAGATGTGTACTGTCCTCTTATTTCTCATCAAGGACCATTATGATTCTATAAGAACATAGCTCAATCAGGAGTGACTATGTCATTAAACCGATTCCGCTTGTTGAGGGACCTGAAGAGTTGAAACGTTATAAGAATCACTTGTTGTCTACTCAAGCGTAAGATAACTTTGACTACAGAAATCTGAATTTGCAGATCAGATTCTAAACATGACTTTTTTTTTATTTTTGTGTTTTTTTTAATAGACAGTTACTTAAGAAAGTCAGGTTTTCTTTGCATATATATCCCTTAGTGATTAATGTCACTTATTTAACCCTCTTATGTGCCTAGAGTCTGAGAAACTTAAAACTAAAACGTTAGAAGCTCTACTTAAATAACTGTAAAACATATAAATGTAGTTTTCACTTGAAGCAATTGATGTGCTTGAAAATTAGACAGTATATTCTGTTTGACTTACAAGGTTATTTAGGAACTGTTTTCCTTCTGTTTACATATAAACAGTGTTAGTCTGTAAAACTGGTTTGTTTGTTTAGCATGACATTTGTTCAGCATCTGCAGTCTTGCCTTAATCTGCAGTAGCTCTTCCTGCTGCTGTTCCCGTCAGTCCTTGCCCACTGCTGGAGGATGGAGTCGCAGACACTCCCCTTGTTTAGTCCCTCCATCGTCCCTCAGGCACCTTCTGCTTGGGTTGAAGCTTCTGTAGTCTGCCCTCCTGCTAACAATCCCGCCCCTTCCTTACCTGGAGGCGCCTGTCCTCCTCACGGTGGCTTTGCTGTTCCTGGGCTCTGCCGGTTGATGTCCTTGCCATCCTTCAAAACTCTTCTAAAGTTGCCTTAATTGTGAAGCATTTCCCGATACTTCCCCTGAACAGTAACTAGTCCCCTCCTCCCTGGGGCAGCCGACTCTCCTTCTGTTCCTCACATGGATTTCTCTCATTGCATACAACATTTTATTAAAGGGATTCAGTTTTGTATTTCTCCTCTAACAAACTTAAAGACAGAAGAAAGCCTCTTTTTCATCTCTGTTTATTCATTATCTTTCATAAATAGTTTTAAGGAGACCACCTTCTAATTTAGGACTTCTTGATTTGTAAATAAATCAATACATATATTAAGTTAATTTTATATTAAAAGTAGTGCTGTCAGATTGCGCTCTACAAGAGGAAGAATTTTATAATGCAGGTTTTTTGCAAAATGTTGATTGCAGCACATTACTGGATAGTAAAGTTGATTTAATGGGTTACATTCATTATTTTTAAAAAATAGAACAAAATAGAATAGAAAATATCAGGGTAATTATTATTTTAGAAAATAGTTTTGCATACAGACACACACATATACATTCACATGATGTAAACTTTCTTCTTTTTTTTTTTTTTTTTTTGGTCAGTAAATTTAAAAGACTCCTAATATTTTTTAAAATTGTATTACTTTTTTTTTTTATAGAGTGATGTGTATTCATTCCTGTTTGAAAAACTGCAAGTTAACATCTTAGGTCAAATGATCAGAAGTCATTTAACTATTTGTACTAACCATACTCTTTTATCATACCTAAACAGCATTATATGCTTTTCAAATATTTGCCTTTTTTACTTTTGAGTAAGCAAACACTTGGGGGTAAGGAGAAGAATTATTTTAAAATAAACCTAACAAAGCAAAAATCTACTTTTTTAAAAGGCATAACTAAAAACTAAAAAGTTCCACATTTGTCATTAGCTTTAAATGTATAATGATGATACTGATCCATTTATTACAGACATATTTCATCTGCTACTGACGCATTACAGGAACTGATAACAGCAAAATGAACATACAAAAAACAAACACAAAACTGAGACTCCTCAAAGTATCCCTGCGGCTGGGATATTTCAGCTGAGCCTCTATTGTCAATTCAAGGTTCACTGCAGAGACATTTGAGAACTAAAACTGCTCTAAATATTTATGAAAATAAGTGGTTTTTTTTCCAAATGGTCTTTGGCAAAAGCTCTGGTTAATATAGCAGGTGATTGATTAGTCCTTTTATTTTAATACCATGTTACTCTCCACAGTGACTCTTCAGTTACTTAACAACTTAATATGTATTATCTTTTTTATTTAAAAATATTTTCTAACTTTACCTTAATCACCGTGATATGTATTATGTATAGAACGTGTGTGTATGAACATCTGGAAGTAGGTTGACTGTCATGCAACAATTTTACATCCGCTTGCTTTGTAATTTTGCCATAGCTCCCTGCGTTACCCTCTGGGTATGAATTCAAATCCCTTCATGCATTTTTATTCTGTTGTGCATCTGGAGAAGGCAATGAAGCATGACTTACAGTTGGAAAATTCATGCTAACAAATGTGAATTGCTATCTCTACCAAAAGTAAAGCAGGATTATGCAGCATTTAATAATCTCTCATGTATAGAGCTGCCTACATTTATATTACAGAGGGCATGCTGCTAATTATTATTTTTGATGTTGCCAAATGAGCTATGCTAATTCCATCCCATAGCATGAGATGATTTTTATATTATTTCTGATATTTCTCAAAAGATAAAGGTAGTTTGTGTTGTACTGTTTCAAATGACCAGTAATCTTCTACGGGGGAAAGAAAAAAAACAAAAAAAAGTGTTTAGAAAGAACCATTTAGCTGACATTATATGGCAATCAATTTGCTTTCAAGAGCGGAGCCTAGACGATTAAACTATTTGTATATGTTTTGCATTTTTTTGTTAAAAAAAAAAAAACAAGAAAAGATAAGAAAAATAAACAGAATATATAAGGTAAAAAAATACCCTTTTTTTTAAATTCAAGGGGATGAAGTTCTAGAATGGAATGGTAAACCCCTGCCGGGAGCTACAAATGAAGAAGTTTACAACATTATTTTAGAATCAAAATCAGAACCTCAAGTTGAAATTATTGTTTCAAGGCCTATTGGGTAAGGCTAAAAAAACTTGCTTCTTAAGTTTAGTAAATTACATGTATTAGCAGGGTTTCTCAAAGAAGTTTATACATTCATGCAGTACATGTTACAATGGATAGTTTTTTCTTCAAATATGGGCATACATTTTAGATCTTTCAAATCTCAATTTTTTAAACTTGGACTGAATTTCCTTCACTACATTTTAGGAGCTCCACTATTTAACAATTGTAATATCAAAAAGTATGTATTTTTCATAAGTGGGCTATAAAGTAAAAATATTTTCTTTTAATGGTAGAACTATTTATTTTTATAATCCTAAATTATTATAGTATTTCCTTAAAGAGTCACTTATAAACTCATCCTTTTGTGATATTTAAAATAGTAGTCATTTCATACATCTACATGACTTTTTGTTATTCTACTAAGAATGGAATACTTTTTCTATATCTTTAATTATGGGTAGTTCCAAATTTTATTTAAAATCAAGGAAGTATGAAATATTTAAGCATTTTAATTGGCCATTATAATTGGTGTGATATTTTTAAAACTCCAATTTTCAGCATAATTTAATAATCTAGAGTCAATGGGATATTTTCTCTCTGCTTATAGAGTTCCCATATTGGTATATTTTCCTAAGAAACCCACAAGTCCAGAATATTCATTTTGCCTGTCTATAATTTTTTGGAAGGTATTTTGAACTGTTTCATAATTAGCTTAATGTTTGAATATATTTTTTGAAATTATTCCTTTTTCTATTCTCTAAAATATTATAGAGCCATAAATTCAAGACTTTTTATGGAAGAGTAGTAACCTTAATTTTTGTGGTTCTCATGAATGCGTATCAATGCAAAACATGCAAGAAAATATAATTATCCTAATTCTCAAAGAACTGAAACTGTATGATCATATATTCTAAAGAATAATATACATATATAAAACTCTAAAGTGAAGGCAAGCTTATAATCAATTTTAAGTGGTGATTATTAAGAATAAAGATTGAAGGCATTTGCAGAAGTATTGTACATTTCCATGCAGATTTTCTAAGAATAACAGCACTATATAATTTATGCTAGTTTTACATGACGTGTTCTAGTGCTGAGGTAAACATGAGGCTGGAAAAGAGGTAAGTAAATTGGAGAATGAATCAAAAGTATAAAAAACAAAACTTAAAGCACTGGGCACATTGCCAAATACTTTCAAATATATAGTGGTTTTAAAAAGTAATCAGCCAAAATACCATTGATTCATGGTGATTTAAAAAATAAAAATTAACAGACAGTTAAAGTGGACTGGAATAACATTCTCATTATCTTTAGTGTAAAGACAATTTTAAATGTATTCTTTGCATAAACAGACCTAAACCATCATGGATTGTGGAACTCAAAGGATATGGGAATACAAAGATTATATTTAAATAAAATTTAAATCTGACCTCAACTTTTGAGTTAATAGGGAATTTATTAGAATCTTGGAAGAATAATTCTAGATATATTTAGTAATTATGTTTCAGGTAGTTCTACAATTAAAGCAGAAAGCAGATATGTATTCATTGTTTAAGGGGATAGTTATAGTGATTCCAAGAATCATCCCAAATGTAAGTTACACACACACTGACCACCATGGTCTAATAGACATCAGCCATCCTGAGGTACCACCCGTTTTTGCTAGCCCACCTAATGTAATGTTCTTTACCTTTACGATTGTAATTTTTATCCAGACTATTTTACCACCTTATTTGTGAGCAGAACAATTTCAGAAGGCTTGTATAGTTGTCAAGAAGACATTTTTTGCCTGAAAATATTACTGAAGCAATTAACAAACATTAAATATATTTTAATTCTGTCTCTTCAAAAGAATTTTTTGTAACTTCTCCACAGTTCTTTCACAGACACATAAAATTCAAAGCTTCTATCTAGTTTTGAAGTTCCAAATTTCACTTTCATAACTGAGACTAATTTTCAAAGAAGTTATATTATCTAAAAAAATATTGTTTCTGGATTTTTAACAGTTGATTTTTTATCTTTGAATTTGCCTTTGAATTACGAAGAAGGTAGAAAAAGATAAATAGTTGGTTTCTTGTGTCTTAGGTATTGAACAATTAGCCTCATTTATCACATAAAATATATATTTCAGACACATTATTAATTGTATATGATTATATAATAAAATTTGGCTTCCCACGTGGTGCAGTAGCAAGGAACCTGTCTGCCAATGCAGGAAACACAAGAGACACAGGTTGGATCTCTGGGTTGGGAAGATCCTTGGTATTGGGAAATGACAACCCACTCCAGTATTCTCCCCTGAAGATCCTCTAGGGGAGGAAATGGCAACCTATTCCAGTTTCTTTGCCTGGAGAATCCCATGGACAGAGGAGCCTAGTGGGCTTGGGCTACAGTCAGTCCATAGTGTTGTAAAGAGTCAAACTCAACTGAAGCGACTTAGCACCAGCATTCTTGCCTGGAAAATTCCATGGACAGGAGGAGCCTGGTAGGCTACAGTCCATGGGGTTGCAAAGAGTCAGACATGACTGAGCAGCTGAGCACACATAAAATACACAAGATTCATTGTCATTTGTAAGAAGTAAAAATTGTCGGTGGTTGGAATTACTTTGCCCAAAAATGTGAAAATGAAACTCAGGAAGATAAATCACCAAACAGAAAACTATTTTTGTTTCAATTCCCTCCAAAAGTGCAAAGAAAAATCAAAGTGAAGTTAGTTCACAAAGTAAGTGGTTAGAAATTCTTAAATAATATTCTGATAATTTTATTGGGACTAGCTAACTCCAGTCCGCTTTAATTTGTCCTGTTAATACTTGTATATTGTTAATGGCCTTACATTGATACGAAAATATCTTGGAAAACAGAAGTTAAATAGTCTAATAGAATATAATTCCCAAACCAAGCTGGTCCAGGGTTCTAAGGCCACAGTGGATAATGGACGAAGCTGAGGTCATGTTAAATTTTTATTCAGAATAATTTGTGAGTGTGTCAGGAGTGGGTGTTCTCACAAGTCACTTTCTGATCATCTAATAAATGGCCATATATTTAGCTAACTTCAGCATAGAGATATGAATCTCTGTATAGGGTTATATATGTGTATATGAATTATATATTCACATATATAATATATTTTGGCTTTTTTGTTGCTAGCTTGAACCATTTTTAATTTCCAAAGCAATCCATCTTTTTTGGTTTATTAACTTTGCCCATGATATTCACCATATTATTTTATTCTCAGGAGATGTTTCCATCCCTTTCATTCAGTAAACTCTTTCAGATGTGTTTGTAAAGCATATTAGTGATTTATAAAATATGTGTCATTTTGATTTTCTAGAACTGAAATAAAATATTGCCTTTAACATTTTTTTATTTCCAAAACCTGCTGTTTTGGTGGTAAAAATATTGTGGTGATTTTAGCCACAATATTATTCTGATTGTTGTCATGTTAAAGTGTTTTGCTATTAAATATATAAAAACTTGTTTTTACTGAAGTGTGTGTGTGTGTGTGTGTGTGTGTGTGTGTGTGTGTGGTGTTTGACATTCATGCACATTAGAAATTGCCTTAATGGTAACTCTTGTCCATTTCCACACCAAAAGGATTTTGACACCACTGAGATAAAGTGTGGTTATGATTGCCTCAGGCAGGGTGGTTTAGCTAATGGGATTTTCACCATGCCCTGTTTTTTTTAGTGACATTCCAAGGATTCCTGAGAGCTCCCATCCACCACTGGAGTCCAGTGAGTATAAAATTTAAGATCTTTTTCAGTTATTCGATATAAATGAGTTGTCAACCATGGGAAATCCAAAGAAGATCTGCTTTTTATTCCTCTTTCTATTCTTTGTGTATGGGGGGATGTGAAGTGAAAGTGAAGTTGCTCAGTCATGTCCGACTCTTTGCGACCCCATGGACTGTAGCCCACCAGGCTCCTCCATTCATGGGATTTTCCAGTCAGGAGTACTGGAGTGGGTTGCCATTTCCTTCTCCAGGGGATCTTCCCGACCCAGGGATTGAACCCTGGTCTCCTGCATTGTAGGCAGACACTTGACCATGTGAACCACCAGGGGATGTGAATATGTCTATCAAAAGTTCAAAAGTTGTAGTAGATATATGTGGCTATTTAAATTTAATAGTTAAATTTAATAAAAGATTAAGTTTTTTTTACTCTTTAAAAAAAAAGTTCAAAAGTCTTTCTTGGCAGTAGCCTTCTGCATCTTAGCATTTAGGATGCACAGAGCAAAAGTAATAAAACAGTAACAGTTCTATTTGTCTATTTGTTGGTGTTTAGTTTCTAAGTTATGTCTGACTCTTTCGAGACCCTATGGATTATAGTCCTCTAGGCTCTTCTGTCCAGGAGATTTCTCAGTTTTCTCTGTATTTCACAGAACACTAGAGTGGATTGCCATGCCCTTCTCCGGGGGATCTTCCAGACCCAGAGATCTGAACCAAGTCTCCTGCTTAGCAGGCAGGGAAGAGGAAATGGCAACCCTCTCTAATATTCTTGCCTGGGAAATCCCATGGGCAGAAGAGACTGGCAGGCTACAGTTAATGGGGTCACAAAGAGTTGAACATGACTTAGCGACTAAACACAACAATTCTATTTGCCTTACATAAACGTGTTTTGATGCTGGTTTATTCGGTTTCATTGGAAACTGACTTCATGGCATGAGCAGTCTAGTGAAGGAAACAGGCACAGAAGCAAATAATTTTAATTCAATGTAACAGTGTGGAATATGACCGTGAAAGTGATGGGTGGGGCAGAGGGAGATTTCAGTGCAAATAAAGGGGTTGAGGCTAGAGGGTTGAGTTACCTGCTGCTGCTGCTGCTGCTGCTAAGTCGCTTTAGTCATGTCCGACTGTGCGACCCCAGAGACGCCAGCCCACTAGGCTCCCCCGTCCCTGGGATTCTCCAGGCAAGAACACTGGAGTGGGTTGCCATTTCCTTCTCCAAGTTATCTACATGGACATGAAAGGGACTCCAGATGAAAGATGATAATGTGGGTAATGAAGTTTTCAAGGACAGTGTGGAAGTGACTTAAATATTTACTTTGCAATGTATTGGCATTAAGTTGATAATACTAGGGCTTTATCACCAAGTGTTATTATGTAACCTAGCTTATTGGAACAGTGATTTTAGGAGAAAACAAGTGATAGTTATAAGAAGGAAATTTATGGGTGGGATGAACAAGGAAGTAGGGATCAGGTGAGTTAATCAAATGTATAGCATCATGTTCTACATTCCTGCTAGACATGAACCCACGGTTGGTTTTGAGTTTTCTAATATGAAGAGAGAAATTGGACCAACTGGATAATTTACAATGTTGCTGTTGTGTGTGTGTGTTTTTCTTTTTTTTTTTAAGTGTGTAATATTAGAAAGGTACTGTTAGAAGCAACAATGTCTGAGAACTAAGAAGAAAATTATCCTAAGAATATTCATCAAGGAGACACAGTTAACAAAGAATTTTATAGCACTGTATCTTATATTTAAAAGTCTTTGGAAGGTGCAAAATGACACTGTGTGATTTAATTTAACTATATTGATAATTTGCATATGGAAAAGAGTGTGGATGATGTATTCTTGGGAAAAGGTTCATACGTACTGTTTTCTCAGTAAAGCTAAGTTTTGATGGCTATGGGTTCAAGGTTATACTTGCTGGGGATATAGCATTCTGCAGACGCTCATCCTGCTGGTTGTGGACACTTTATCAGTGACCCAGGAAAAGTGGACTTTCATTTGAAAGGGGGAAGAAGACCCTCACTGCAGTGCTGTGTGGGAAGCCACCGTCCCTCCTCCACAGGTGAATCACTAGACAGCATCCTCAGACAGTCAGGAGACAGATCTGTAAGATCACAACTGAAGGAGGTGGAAATCTTATTTTAAAAGAGTGATGAATACTATCTCAGCTTAGATGCAGCTCATAAATTATATGATTGGTGCATTCATTTTAATTTCAGTGAGGGCAGTTCATCATAGATGATCCTAAGATAATTAACATAATGGGTACAGTCTTTCCTATCATTAAAGCATGAAGCCTTTAACTATGGGTAAGGCTGTACAAGAACCTACACTGGACAATACCCTCTAGAAACTTAGAAAGTCAATGCTAACAGAGTGAAGCAAACAAATCCAATATGTGTTTATATCACTGTAAATTCTCTTAAAATAGACAATCCAAGAACACATGAGAATAACTTTCTACGACCTCCCCACTGAAAGTGGTTTCTGCTCTTATGGGTGGCACTGAATTCTGATTGTATACCAATAGCATATGCACTTAACATTTCATGAAAAATATGTATTCTTCACATATAGGTTATAATTATGTTGTTAAAAAGTACTTAATTTTCCCCCTCATTTTAGGTTCTAGTTCCTTTGAGTCTCAGAAGATGGAAAGGCCTTCCATTTCTGTAATTTCTCCCACAAGCCCTGGAGCTCTCAAAGATGCCCCACAAGTATTACCAGGACAACTTTCTGTATGTATTTGCAGTGCCTGTTGCTGACCATTAGAGTCAGCTCCCTGCTCTGCTTCTGTCTTTAAAGTGTGTGGCTTTCCTTGAAGCCTGTGACATAGTCAGAATCATTTCACGGCATCATCTGCCTCATCAACTTTTCATTCACTTATTAGATTGTTCCTTTACTCACATATGTATTTCAACATATCTATGGAGTGCCTACAATGTGCCAGATGTGCTGAACATTAAGTGATAACTTGAGAAAATAAACTATCAATTACTTTTGTGTGTGTTGGATGAAAGTTTCTAAGGTAAGTAGTTGGTTAGGCATAATAAATGCAGAAAGTCGTGTTCTGTTTACTTAACAACCTCATTGTCCTGAATCTTGGAAAACTTAAATTTAACATATTTTTTAACTTCTTAAGACATTTGACAAAACTCTCCATTACTGATCTTAGTGTGAAAAAGCTACAGTTTTCTTCACTATTGTCTTATATGTGATCTGGGAAGAGCTGAAGTCAAGAAGCTGTGGCTAACACAGGATGTTTGTGTTACTAGCTAATAGAAAATCCTGCTTCACACAGTTCTATAGTAGCTGGTCTTTTGCTACGTCGGTAATGTGTGGATTTCTATAGTCTATTTTTTGCTGTTCTCCTCTTAGTTTTAAGTAAATAGAAAAGGTAACTGTAAAATTGTTGCTGTTTTTAAAACCTTACCTGGTTTTAGCTTCTGTTTTTAGTAGGTTAGATCTATGCCTAGTCTCTGTGCCACGGTTCAGGATGTGTGAGAATCTCTCATACACACCACCTACATTTTAAGAGGGATAAAAATCCTTCTCAGATTTATGAAAAACACATCTCTGGAATTAACTGAGAACAGAGATATGGATTGGTACAGATCTGGGTTTGAATTCTTAATCTGTCTCTTACCTTACTGCTGCTGCTGCTGCTAAGTTGCTTCAGTCGTGTCCGACTCTGTGCAACTCCATAGACAGCTCACCAGACTCCCCCGTCCCTGGGATTCTCCAGGCAAGAACACTGGAGTGGGTTGCCATTTCCTTCTCCAAAGCGTGAAAGTGAAAAGCGAAAGTAAAGTCGCTCAGTCGTGTCCAACTCTTAGCGACCCCATGGACCAAAGCCTACCAGGCTCCTCCATCCATGGGATTTTCCAGGCAAGAGTACTGGAATGGGGTGCCATTGCCTTCTCCTTACTACTCCCTTGTTAAATTAGCCTATTTTGTTACAATGACTCTTAAATATATTACAATAAGTACCTATTAAACAACTTATCCTAATAGTTCTTATTTAACCATAAACCCAAAGCTAACTTCTAAATTAAAAAAAAAAAAAAGAATTAAAGTTAACATTGTCTCCTGCCAGTACAGATACTGCCCTGACTTTATCCACAGTTTGCCAGTAATGTTTCAGTTTGCTCTTTTCCTGGTTTTCTTTATTCATGCTATCATGAGTCTTAGTTAATAGAAATATCACTTGGTCTTCATTTGGTTTGAAGGAATCATATATGCAGGCTACCTTCCTTTTTGCTTTCCTCCTCTCATGAAACTTAACCTGTAATAGGTTAGTTGAAAATTAAATGAGGAATGCAGCAGTACCTGGTGTAAAGATGCCTAAAGTAAATATGTTTCCTGACCTCTTCCAAGTTATCTCAGTATACTGTTTTTAGCATCAGACATTTTGTTTCAGCCACAAGTGGCACTGCAGAATGCCTTTAGCCATGCTATAATCATTCAGTTCAGTTCAGTCGCTCAGGCGTGTCCGACTCTTTGCGACCCCATGAATCGCAGCACGCCAGGCCTCCCTGTCCATCACCAACTCCCGGAGTTCACTCAGACCCACGTCCATCAAGTCAGTGATACCACCCAGCCATCTCATCCTCTGTCGTCCCCTTCTCCTCCTGCCCCCAATCCCTCCCAGCATCAGTCTTTTCCAATGAGTTAACTCTTCGCATGAGATGGCCAAAGTACTGGAGTTTCAGCTTTAGCATCATTCCTTCCAAAGAAATCCCAGGGCTGATCTCCTTTAGGATGGACTGGTTGGATCTCCTTGTAGTCCAAGGCACTCTCAAGAGTCTTCTCCAACACCACAGTTCAAAAGCATCAATTCTTCAGCACTCAGCTTTCTTCCCAGTCCAGCTCTTACATCCATACATGACCACTGGAAAAACCATAGCCTTGACTAGACGGACCTTTGTTGGAAAAGTAATGTCTCTGCTTTTCAATACGCTATCTAGGTTGGTCATAACTTTTCTTCCAAGGAATAAGCATCTTTTAATTTCATGGCTGCAATCACCATCTGCAGTGATTTTGGAGCCCAAAAAAATAAAGTCTGACACTGTTTCCACTGTTTCCTCATCTATTTCCCATGAAGTGATGGGACCAGATGCCATGATCTTCATTGTCTGAATGTTGAGCTTTAAGCCAACTTTTTCACTCTCCACTTTCATTTTCATCAAGAGGCTTTTGAGTTCCTCTTCATTTTCTGCCATAAGGCTGCTGTCATCTGCATATCTGAGGTTCTTGATATTTCTCCTGGCAATCTTGATTCCAGCCTGTCCTTCTTCCAGTCCAGCGTTTCTCATGATGAACTCTGCATCTAAGTTAAATAAGCAGGGTGACCATATACAGCCTTGACGTACTCCTTTCCCTATTTGGAACCAGTCTGTTGTTCCATGTCCAGTTCTAACTGTTGCTTCCTGACCTGCATACAGATTTCTCAAGAGGCAGGTCAGGTGGTCTGGTATTTCCATTGCTTTCAGAATTTTCCACAGTTTATTGTGATCCACACAGTCAAAGGCTTTGGCATAGTCAGTAAAGCAGAAATAGATGTTTTTTTCTAGAACCCCCTTACTTTTTGCATGATCCAGCGGATGTCTGCAATTTGATCTCTGGTTCCTCTGCCTTTTCTAAAACCAGCTTGAACATCAGGAATTTCACGGTTCATGTATTGCTAAAGCCTGGCTTCGAGAACTTTGAGCATTACTTTACTAGCATGTGAGATGAGTGCAATTGTGTGGTAGTTTGAGCATTCTTTGGCATTGCCTTTCTTTGGGAGTGGAATGAAAACTGAACTTTTCCAGTCCTGTGACCACTGCTGAGTTTTCCAAATTTGCTGGCATATTGAGTACAACACTTTCACAGCATCATCTTTCAAAATTTGAAATAGCTCCACTGGAATTCCATCACCTCCACTAGCTTTGTTCATAGTGATGCTTTCTAAGGCCCACTTGACTTCACTTCCAGGATGTCTGGTTCTAGGTGAGTGATCACACACTGAACAGTTGCATTCAGCATTTAAAAACAAGAATAATTATTTCAATATTCCCCTCTTCTCTTATTATTTTTTCTAAAATTTTTACCATTATTTTTATTAAATCACACGGCATAAGAGTATATATCAACACTGCAGGCCTGCCTATTGTAAGTCATGTTTAAAATGTGTGAAGAGGAAAGTCAAGTTCTAAAGTGGTTATGCGCTCATGTTGGTATTCTTTGCTGAAAATTCAGTTGTATTTTGCAACTTGAAATGTCCTTCAAAAATAATTTAACATTTTTTTGAAATGTTAATTCCTTGTGATTTTTATAAATGGTAATTTCTGTGTCCCTTGCGCTTAGGTTAAGCTGTGGTATGACAAGGTGGGCCACCAACTGATTGTCAATGTTCTGCAAGCCACAGACCTACCCCCTAGAGTAGATGGGCGTCCCAGGAATCCCTATGTAAAAATGTATTTTCTTCCAGATAGAAGGTATGACATTTTTTTAATATGCAAAAATCTTTATTTATAGAAAAAGTAGAATTTCTTCTCCTGGGATATAGTTTCATTTAGTTTTTGAAGTTTTACTGAGGTATAATTGATAAACCAAAATTTCCACATACTTAATTATTTATATTTTGATGAGTTTGCACATATGTGTGCCCCTTGATATAATCTTAAAATATAATAGGTAATTCTCTATGGGGGGATAAGCTACATATTGTCCCTAAAAAATTCCCTCAAGCCTTATATTTCTTTAAAATAACCTGTCAATTTAAACTTTTTTCCTTACCTTGTTTCTACATCTATTGGTCTTTGATAGCTACATCATTTAGCATGTACCCTTGTGTGTGTGAGTCTATAATCGTAACAACTGCTTCTATCCTAGTTAAAACTAGAATTGTATTAAACTCAACTGTCTTTTCAGACTTTTATGTAACAGGTATAAATTACAAATGGTAAAAATATTCCGAGATCAGTATTGCATGGAGCTACAGTAGGTGGCAGCGTATACTTGCGTTTGCTTTTTCATTCCCAAAGCACACTTACCTTTCAGTGATAAAAGCAAGAGGAGAACGAAAACAGTGAAGAAAGTCCTCGAGCCAAAGTGGAATCAGACTTTTGTCTATTCGCACGTGCATCGTAGAGACTTTAGAGAACGGATGTTGGAAATAACCGTGTGGGACCAGCCCAGGGTGCAGGAAGAGGAGAGTGAGTTCCTTGGAGAGGTGAGTATACGATCAAGACCCGAGTGCGGTGCTTCGTGCAGCTTCTTCCGCGTGCGTCATAGTGGCTGCTTCCTTATGCTTTGCGAAAGGCTTTGATCTAACCCGAGGGCTGTCCTTTCAGATCCTCATAGAGTTGGAAACAGCGCTTCTAGACGACGAGCCACATTGGTATAAACTTCAGACTCATGACGAATCTTCACTACCTCTGCCTCAGCCATCGCCCTTCATGCCGCGGCGACACCCCCATGGTGAAAGCGCCAGCAAGAAGCTGCAAAGTAGGTGGACGCTCTGCTCAGTTGCCAGGAGCAGTTGTGTTCTTAGGTCTGAGTTCCATATTGACGTTCAGGGTATTTTTTCAAATGTTCATTAGAGATTATTGAAAAATTAGTCATCTATATAAAGAAGCCTGGCGAGACCGTTTTCTCCATTTTCCCAGTGCAAGTAATACATAGAATATAGTAGAGTCGTTCCAGAGGTGAAAGTTTATAACCTGTGAATTATAATCCTTTGTGCTGATGGAGTTGTTCATTGGCTGACTGATGGGGCAGTTATTGCCTTAATTGATGGGCTGCTGTGTAGAATATCTCAATAACCATATAATTCCTGGATATTTTAGTATTATTTGTAAGAAACATTTTCTCAAAAGCATTGTAAAATCTGTTTTCTTTTATTCATCTGATGATTGGAGGGGAAAAAAGTACTTTTTCTGCATTTATTTTGACTTATGACTAAATCTCTTATTGGACAAATGAAACTTAGAAGCCTCATTTTGGTAACCTGGAATCAATGTTCAAATAATAGTTCAAATGTTCATATAATTAAACATGTCATATTTGTGCTTCTCCAATGAATTATTTCCTCAGGTTAAATCTTTAATGCAGTGTAATGGCTAATTTTGAAGGCTAAGCATAAATATTTATAAAGGGACCTGATATCCTTTCAATGACATGAGTTCCGCAGAGTCCCAGCCAAGAAAGGTCTCTCTGAACCTTTCCACTCAGCCCCATCCTGCCTGCACTGTGCAAGAGGGTGTATAAGTGGGTAGAAAACGGTATGCACTTTGCTATAGACCTTAACTAAAGAATAATTTGCAAAGTCAAAATACTGTTCTATGAAATCTTCTTTCTTATGTGTGTCTTCAGTGATTATAAGGATGCTGAGAACGTGGTGTCCTTGGAGAACAAGTACTTGAAAACCAACTTGCACATGAACTTCGCAGAATCTATATGTACAAGAAAATCACTTTTTTGCACCCTGAGACATTGAAGTCATTATACTTCACTCACTAAAAATAAAGTGTTTGGTAGTAATGTAATTAGCATTTAAAGAGAAAACTGACCATGCCCTCCACATTTCCTGACCCGAGCAGACGCAGAGGTATCTGTTTGCCTTCCTGTCGTGCAGGGTCCCAGCGAATCAGTGACAGTGACATGTCAGACTATGAGGTTGATGATGCGATTGGAGTGGTCCCTCCAGGTGCGTGGGGGAAGCGCGGCGGCGTCACGGTGCTTCTGTGCTTGCTGTCCTGTGGGTTTCCTGACTTCCCTGGGTCCCACGCTGCAGATCTATAGCACAGAGAAGTCTGAATGATATTATTCCATGGTGACTTGTGTTCCAAATTATTGAGAAAGTGTGAAATGGACTAGTAACTATTCGTTAACATCCCGCTTAAATTAAATTAGATAGGTTCTCCTTTAGAAGCATGGCTCGTGAGGTTAAAACTGTCAACTCAAAATGTTCTGAGCAGAAGTGAAAATATGAATTCTAAAAAGATATAGTTAATTTTTAAATAAAAACCCCACTCTCCTATGTTTTATATTGTATCTCTGTGATTTTCCTTCCTGTGTTTCTGGAAATAATGTAGCCGTCCATGGAATATACCGAGAAATGTGCATGTCAGGGTTTAAATTGCATGTGGCATGGCTTAACTTCAATGCTTTTGTGATGTGCTGATTATACGTAGAATGATTTTACCTAGAATGTGTATGTATGTTTTACAAAAAGGAAATGCTTTAGAAAAGTCTACTATTTAAGTCAGTGTCTTTTGTTACTGTATAAATTAGGAAAATCTTTGTGATACTTTGCAGTTCACATCTGTTTCTCACCTGACTCTAGTCAGAAAGTGAGCAAAACCAATTAGTGAAGACATTTTCTTGGCACTAACCCTGTTCCTTTTATTTGCTAATGAAAAATAGGGAGATATTCAAATGAGAAAAAAAATTAAGAGAACACGTTAGGATATTAAGAACATTTTCTTAGGATGATCTTGACATATGCCCCCTTAATTTGCATAATTCCTCAGACAGGTATGCACCGAATTTGAAGGCAACGATTTTGGTAAATGCCAATGGACAGATGCCACGCTAGTGACTGAGCTTACAATTTAAAGATTTTTTACGACTTCATTAAAACTGGGAGAATATTACGGAGAGTTCCCTTAAATTAGGCTTCATTTGCTTCCTGTCATTCAGAGAAGATATAGTCTTTGATCGCTGCATGAAGTGACAGATATCCTTAACAACAATAAATCTGGCTCTGTGCATATCTGTATACTTAGATTACCCCTTGATATCAGACCATCAGCGAGGGTTTTAAATAATAGTGGATAATTGTGGATTACAGTTCATGTTTTGCTCTCTGATTTTGCTGGTTTCTAAAAGAATCAGAATAATTAGACACACTCACTCTACATGGAAAGTTCCACACAAAATTCAATAGAATATTTTTTATGAAATTGAAAGGGGGAAGGTAGTTGTAAATGATACCCCTTGGCATATTTAATAGAAATCAGATGATTCCTGATAGGAATGGGGTCTATCGAATCTTTCTAACAAAAAATTTTTCCTGCTAATTACCTTAATGCTGTGATTTCCAACTTATCTAAATAGAATGTACTTCTCTGGGTGGTTCTCATATTTTATTCACCTAAAACTTCATACTTTTATGATGAGGCAGAATAGCAAATGAAGGGCTAATATAATAAATATTACATGTATATTTAGTTGATCTCTTTCTAGGCTTGATATTACAATTTCCTAAACAAGGAAACTCTACATGAAATTAAAAATAATACATGAATTGCTATTCTTTTTGTTATAAAATGAAAGTATATGAAATTATAAACTAATAGCACTTATGTTTATAATTATTTGGTTGTTTACTGATGTTTTTGTGGTGGTTTAGTCACTAAGTCATATCCAACTCTTTTGCGACCTTATGGACTATAGCCTGCCAGGCTCCTATGTCCATGGGATTCTCCAGGCAAGAGTACTGGAGTAGGTTACCATTTCCTTTTCCAGGGGGTCTTCCCAACTCAGGGATCAAACCTGAGTCTCCTGCATGGACAGGCAGGTTCTTTACCACTGTATCAGTATGTAATTATTACTTTTTTGCATTAATACTAAATGAAAATGATTTTATATCACTACTGTTTACATTTCAAACATTCCCGCCATTCCCTATCTCCAAAATAAGAACACCAAAAGCTACCAAGTTTACTGTTGTTTTCACAATATAGTGCTTCTGGACTTTTTAATGTAAACAAACATTTTTAATTTACAAATTTTCAGAGTAATGGTACAAATTTAGCTTTCTCCTTGGCATGGAAAACTTGCTTGGAAGTTATTTCATTTTTTTTTTTTCCTTTCAAGTGCATCTTGTAGCACCAGCTGCTAGATGTTTTTAGAGAGCGACAAAATGGCTGAATTTCTTTGGTGTCGGTATTGTCAAACCAGCCTTTATGAAATATCTGAAGACCTTCCTTATATGCTAAGTGAGGTCAAAAGATTATACAATCACAACAGATACACTGTTGGGGAATTTTAGTCTGCCTTTAAAAATGATGTCACATGGCCTTTAAAAATGATGTGGGAGTTATCACGTAAATAGATGAGCATTAGTCAGGCTGATGAGCATTAGTCAGGCTGCCCAGTTAAATTTAATGTTTTCATAGGTTGTGTACATTTTATGTAGCTGTAAATATAGTTATTTTTCCTTTGGCCACATAATTTTTACTTTTCTTACAACAATAGTAACAATGACCCTTGTGAAAAATACTTAACCTGTTACTGTGTAATTGAGATTGCTGTTTAACTAAATCAGAGATCATAACCTTTTTGTTTCATGGGAGCATGACTGTTAAAATTTATTTTTAATTTGAACTATTAACTTAATTAGTTTAATAGCACATTTGTGGAATAGTTTCATGTCTGGGGTAGATTTGATTATTATTTCTTTAGGAGGTTTAATTTGTTCTGTATTATTTCCATAGTCATCTCCACCCATACCATATTTTCATTTGAAAATTGCCATATTATCTGTGGTTCACAAAATTCACAATCAGTATTTGTAATAGTGAAGACCTGCTACTCTTCTTTGATCATTAAAATTGGTATGATACGGAATTTATTTTCTTATTATCGAAGCCATCTGAAACCCAAATAACATGTATTGTCATTTAGATGAAAAAATCAAAAAACACAATTTAAAAAGGCACCACATTTCTAAGCATTGACTGTATATGAATAACAGTTCACTGGCAAATCCTTGATTTGTATTACTGAAAAATATCACCAATTCTTTGTTTAAATTAAGCCGGTATCCCAACTCATCATGATTTTGAGGCATCATCTGTCATATTCATGTCAGTATCTCCATGGTAACCTTTGAGTTGAGCCAAACTCTGCTTGCTCCTCATGCATGTGTGTGTTACACTCCATACGTGTACTTAGTAGTTTTGAAGATAAGCCTGATAATCCTGATTGCATGGCACTTATCTCCATAGGTCAGTGGCTGCTTTGGGTATAATTTGACGTCGCCACATTAGCATGGACATTATAGAAGGATATTGACTTGTTCTTCGTGTGTACTCTCACCAGTAGGTTATAGGTCTAGCACTCGAGAAAGCAAACCTTCAACATTAACCGTGCCAGAGCAGCAGAGAACAACTCATCACCGCTCACGGTCGGTGTCTCCTCATCGCGGCGATGATCAGGGGAGGCCACGGTCACGTTTACCAAATGTGCCATTACAGAGGTAGGCTTTGAGAAGGGCTTTGCATCCTTGACGGGACTTTATTTACATTATGTGCATGCGTGCTCAGTCCTGTCTGATTCGTTGAGGCCCCATGGACTGTAGCCCGCCAGGCTCCTCTGCCCATGGGATTTCCCAGGCAAGAAGGTTGGAGTGAGTTGCCATTTCCTCCTGCAGGGGATCTTCCTGACCTAGGGATTCGAACCTGTATTTCCTGCACGTCCTACATTGGCAGGCAGGTTCTTTACCAGTGAACCACCGGGGAAGCGCTGACAGCACATTTTTGTTATAATAACATGCAGACTGCTAGGAGACTCTAAGGCCAATGAAAGAACGGTTGGGTCAGTTATTTTTCAGAACCCTGGGTAGGCAAAATGCCATCTTATTCATGACCCAACCTGTGCAACATTCTGTTCTCCAGTCTCAACACATCTCCCAGGGCGTGGAGGAAGTTAATATCACAAGCACAGTTTTTGAATAACTGTCTTGTATTCTCTTTGTTTTTTTTTGTTTGTTTGTTTGTTTTTCTCTCCTGTTGGGAGAAATTGTAGCATAATAAATTAGCTTGGGCAGAGAAGTGGCAGAGAAAACAAGGTTAAAAGGCAGAATGTATTTTTAAGAAATTTGGTGCTGTCTCTCTGAAGCACTGTAAATGTTTGGAAAAGCATATAAACCATAAAGAATGTTCTTCTGTATTTCACCTGACCCTGAAATGCAGTCCTGAAATTTTATTTAAGTATGCAGATGAAAACTGTGGTCCTTTTTTGATAGTAGTTCAAAAGGAGATTGGGGAAATACAGCACAGGCCAGGCAACAACAGACAATAAATACCTTTAAAACAGGCATTTGGGGATATGGCCAGAGGTTTACAAGCCATGGCAGTTGTTTGCCAATTACTATCAGTTCTTTCCTGTCAGTCTGTCAGATTGCTTGGGAAAAATGTTACCTTTTGATACATAAAATTTTTTGTAATCATTTTAGGAGTTTAGATGAAATTCATCCAACAAGAAGATCACGTTCTCCAACCAGACACCGTGATGCCTCCCGAAGCCCAATTGATCAGAGAATCAGAGAAGTGGACAGTCAGTGTTTATCAGAACAAGACAGGTATTTTTCACATTATGATCTCAACATGACACATTTTCTTTGCCATGTTTTCATATATGATAGATATCTTAGCAGAGCACAAAAGACAGTATAAGAATTCCATCTTTAAAAACTGAACTTCTCCCAGGGAATGACTTTTGAGATATTCTAATAGAAATGCACCTTTAGGAAATATTTGACTAATAGTATATTGTCATAAAATGTGCACTATTTTACAAAATCCGAATTTATGTTTAGCCAGTTTTAAATATACAGTTTGTTGTTGACTTACGTAACCTAAATTACAGAAGGGAGACTATATAAGCTACTTTTAAATATTTTATCTTTTGTGTATTTCAGTCTTAGGAATATTATTTGTATAATTGTGAAATTATGTTTTTTCTGTAATAAAAAAGTACAGGTCATCTGAAATACTGTTACTTTCACAGTATCTGTGAGAACTTCAATAGCAATATTTTTTAGTACACCTACTTTTCATAAAATGTAGTAACCTAAAATGTCTAACGTACAAAATGTTGAAATGGACTCTTTCTTCTATGGATGTGTACGTAAACTTAGTTCTGCATTTATTTATGAACAAGGTACTTCCTGTTACTTACAGTTACTGAAAATCAGCATTCTGGTTCCATTGTTCCACATTGCCACAGACCTGCTCCTCTGGCCAACCCTCTTCGTGTAGGATGTGCTTGCCCACTAGCTCAGGGTTTGATTTAGTTGTTAGAGTCCCCAGCTGGTTGGATAGTGTCTTCTGGCTTTTTGAAGTGGAGCGGTTTTTAGGGAGGGTTAGGAAGGGAGAGTGGTACTCGGTGGCCAGTTTTTTGCCAAATAATCAAGGACACAGAACTCTCAGATAGCCTTTTAGCTCTGTAATGGTCACCCTGCCGTAGAGGGAGTGGGGCCAAGACCTTCAGGATGGGGTGATGGAACTTACTGGGACTTAACACTGCTCTCCAGAGTAGGGTTCCAGGCTACTCAGGGTGGAGTGACGTCAGTTGAGGCTCCCTATGTTGACAGTCACCAGGGCCACCATGAATTTATGTGAAGGAGGGGATAAAAAAGGACTTCTAGACCAGGGCATTCAATAGAGTGAAATAATTTGAGTGTAGAAAAAGTATCAATTTTAAGATAAACATTCCTAATCAAGCATGTTCCTAGTCAGAAAATGAGCAACAGAGAATGAGACGTTGCATTTTAGTGGCTGTAAAAGCCAAGAGATCTATCATGCTTGGAGTTGCTAAAAAGAAATGAAAGGATCTAGAGGTCCCATTAGAAGCAGAAAAGCCAGAGTTATAGGGCTTTTAAAAGCTATTAAAATAACCAAATGTCTAGAATTGGAAATAGATTTCTGTGTCTTACATGGGAAGGGATCCGTTTAAGTTTCTTGATATTCTATAAAATCATTTTGGAATAGAATAGCAAATCAGCAACAGCTAGGACTTTGACCATAATGTTTGCACTTTATTGTTTAAATTTTTAAAAATACTGTCATGTTTATTTTTGTTTGAACTCTCAAGCAAATATGCTAGTGCAGACAATCTGGTTTCTTCCCTTTTCCTGTTGTCATCGGCATACCATTGGCAAAACCCATGTCATCTAATGCCTCATGACCTATCTGTTTCACTCACCACCCATCCTGTCTGTGCAGTGAGCTTCTCATGCTTCCCAGAGCAAAACGAGGACGAAGTGCAGAATGCCTACACACCACCAGGTAACTACAGGAATTTGGTGAAGTAACTGTGTGTGATGACTCTTTCCATTCGACTCTGCTTCCATCTCCCCCTCAGCGGTATGATTACAAATACGTACAATTAATTTACCCAGTATTCAATTGGTTTTGTCTTATATGGAGGTTGTGGAAAAGGTTCCAACATATTTGAATTCTAATCCAGGCAGACTGCTTTTCTGTTTGCACATTCAAAATCCAGAGGCTAATGAGCCTTTCTGCAGAACTGTTTACACAGTCCCAAATCCAAGGAACCGATTTCTGCAATTAAAATTCTATAACCTCGCTCTGAGGGGTCCCCAGGCCTGCCACATACACCCATCAAGTCACAAAAGTCTGATCTGCGTGGCAGTGTTGCTGTTTACATCATTGTAAGTTAGCTTTGTTTTAGCCTTTTTTTTTTTTTAATTTTTGTCTGTTTCATATTCTATTGTTGTTTTCTTTGGTTGATTTTAATAAAATCTTGACCATTTTCATTTTTAAGCACTGAGCTTCAGTTCCTATCTTGATAAAGACTGAAGATATTTGACATGTAAACTTCCAAGCCCTCCAGTCCTTCATGCCCTCACCACTGCAGAACTGCTCCACTGCAAACGTTCTCCTGAAAGCGCATGAGAGTATGGAGGCTTTTTAAAGATGAGACCAAAGGGGGCATAATACCATCCTCAAAATTGGAACCTACAGCTTTATTATCATCTTATTGCATCTCTTAGATCTCATATCCCAGATAAACCATCTTACAGATTACTTACAGGATAATCGGTGTGTATTTATTGTCAGTATGGAGTTAATAGAAGGGAAAGCAGTAGTAATTCAGTAAAGCAAACAAACCAACACACAGATAAACTCAAATATTGTGGCCAGTGAAGAGTAGGTAGGAAAGAGGACGAGAGAGCTGCGCTGGAAATCCTGCCAGCGCACGTGCAGGTTTATTGTGTCTTTGAAGACACGGGCTTCTGCTGAGCTTGTGAACATGGTCACTACCATGACCACGGTAAGCACATGTGCTTACCACAAGTGCGTGCTTAACACAAATGAGCCCTGACGTTTCACACGCACAAAACTTGCCTCAAAATAAAAACAGCTTTGTGTGCAGTGCCACAGGGAAAAGTGAGGAATGTCAGTCCTGCTTCCAAACTGGATAAATAATGTAAAATCATAACTATTATAAAAATCATCTCAGGTTCTTTATAATGCTGAAGTCTCCAGCTTTAGTATTAGTTGTCTTGACAGTTTAATAGGAATGATTTCTTTACCGATTCAGAAAGTTTTCTCATATTCCTGTTGACATGACTCCAACCATAAAACAAAAACAAAATACGGCCTTCATGTTTATTAGGCACCAAAGTGTGGGTATTTTTAACACTCTTACACCAATAATACACATAGAATTACTAAATATGTTGCTTTTCTTTCCCTTATATTTCATTTCTCAAGGTAAAATATTATAATATGCACAATAAAATAAAGTAGTAGTTTCATCATTTTGTAAAATTTTATCTTCAAGATAGAGCCTGTCATATTCACATAGGGCTTTTAAGAATAAAACCTGTGGGTTTACTACTTTTCAGTAAACAAGGAAAATAACATTCACTGACTAGGAAGAACTGTGCTAATTAATTAATGTATTTTTTCTTACCATCCTGACAAAGTTGTATCAAATTAATATTATTATCTTCATTTCCCAGTTGAGGGAAGAGGATAAGAAAGTTCTGTTTGATATGTAACTTATCAAGGATTCAAAATCAGCTCTATTTGAAGTTTTCCACTAAACTAGTTTTTTTTTTTTTTTTCCCCAAAAAAAATTTGACAAGGAAGGTAGACTTAGTGGCTCAGACGGTAAAGCGTCTGCCTGCAATGCAGGAGACCCGGGTTCAATTCCTGGGTCGGGAAGATCCCCTGGAGAAGAAAATGGCAGTCCACTCCAGCACTCTTGCCTGGAAAATCCCATGGACGGAGGAGCCTGATAGGCTACAGTCCATGAGGTCGCAAAGAGTCGGACACGACTGAGCGACTTCACTTCACTTAGTCTTGCACAAAGTTCCACCAGTTTAAGAGTTTGCAAGTCAAACATATTTTGAAAAGTTTGCAAATTAAAATCAGTGCCTAGATTTCGTATGCAAAGCATACCAAAGTTGTGTGCTACAGATATCTGTCCCATATCGTTTAATTCATCCCTCCTATTATTGTCATATTAAATACTCTTTTCATAGAGCATGTCCTGAGAAAGTCACGTGGTACAGAAAATGCTGTGGCTCCCTACTGTGTCCTAGATCCTTCGTACCTGTTATTTCATTTAATGCTCGCAGACAGCGTCCCCATTAAAGATTATTTCTCCCGTGATTCAGATGTAGAAAAAGGCTGGATGATTTGACTTGAATCACCCAGGTTCACAGTCAATAAATGGCAAAGTCAGCGTGGACCTTCATTCTGTGAACTGTGTGCTATTTTTCATTGTTTCCATTCTCTTCTGACCCCAATTAGAGTGTACTCCTCCCCAAATCATTTTTGAACCAACTGCTTAGAAAAGTTATATGGCAACCTATTTCGTAAAATATTTGCCTTAGGTTTAGGAGTTGAGAAGAAGATTCTACTGTTTGTGAGACAGACTGAATCGTTTGCTTCAGTTTAAATGTCCTTGATTGGTGCTTGAAGGTGGTACTTTAATACATTTTAAACCAATGTTTTAAGAGATTTCCCGATTCAACCATTAGCATAAACATGAATAAACTGGGAAGGGGGGTGTTTGGTATTTCATATGTCCTAAGCAAATGTTTAATCCATTATCAATTTATCAAACTTTAATGTAAGTCAAATGGACAATAGAGTTTCATAATTGATAGTTAAATCTGTAGAAATATTATTAAATTTAAATTATAAAAAAATTAATTGACTGCTACTCGTTTATCCTATAGACAGCCATAAGCCCTCATAGGTTTTAAGTGAATTCAGATAATATTGGGCCTTGTTTCTGCCATTGTTTCTGCCAAATCAGAATTAATATTGCAGCTAATATCCATCTCACCCAGTTTCCAGTGATTGTTACCTGTTGCTGGGTTTGTATCCAAAAGCTGGTAAGTGGAAAGGACTTGCCCCTGCTATAGTCATCTCCTAATCTTCCCCACCTTACTGCCTGGTCAGTACCACGACCAGCCTTTTCCCTGAAATACTAGTTAGCATTTTCCTTTTTATTAGAATATTAACTTTTAGTCATATTAATTCCCAAGTTTCATGAATTATTTTGTTAGTGCTTTTAACTATGAGTTGTTATTTCCAAAGAAGTAGGTATAATATTAAATCAGGAGTTAAATAGTAAGTTTCATGCTTGTTACTAGATAGAGTATAGGTTTCAGATCTTTTTCAAATTAAAGCTTTTGAACTATAATTTAGAATATCTTAATTATGCACACAGATGTCTGTAATTCCATACTTAATAGTTCTGTTCCTACCTTCAAATAATCAAGGTGGTCCTTCTGAGAAAAATGAAAGATTCATCTTTTTAGTTTTCTAGGCCTCTTACTTATTTCATATTCTAATAAAACTCACTTCATATATATTTTTCTGTTTCCTGCGTGTCTCCATTGCCACGTTCCAGACATCTTGTTAGGCACTATAAAACATTACCGCCTAAGATGCCCTTATTAGAGACCTGTTCTCACTGGGATATTTACAGGTAAGAGTCCTAACAGTGAGTCTCAGTTATAAACTAATCCCTAATCCCCAGCCTACTAAAAATAGCAAATTTATATTCTAATAAAACACTAGCATTTCCTCTTAAAATTAATTATATACAGAGAAACACTAACGATTTCTAAAAATAACTTTAAGGGAGGGAAGGGGGAGGGTAAACTTGGAGACTGGGACTGAGAAATAAAACACTATATAAAGACCACTGTCTTTTAAAATAGATAACTAATAAGGACCTACTGTGTAGCACAGGGAAATCTGCTCAATACTCTCAATACTTAATACGTATATGGGAAAAGAACCTAATAAAGAATGAATATACATATATATATATACAAAACTAATTCACTTTGCTGTACAGCAGAGACTAACTCAACAGTGTAGAAAGACTAATAAAAAGCAATCAAAAATAAAAATAAGATCATTTTAATTATAAAACTTATGCTAGAATACTTCTCTAAATGAAATCTACATACTCAAATGTCAGATTTCTAGTCATTGTCATCTTTTTTCATTTTTTTTTGCTGTATTACTTGTTGATTTTAATTATGAGAATTAATTTATTTTATTTTATTTCTGGATAATTTTACTTTCTGGAGCTCAATTCTGCCTGCACGTACCAAAACCAAAACCCTTCACCATGAATGCTTTCACTCGAGAGCACTGAGGTTTACTGATGAGATTCTGGTTGGGTAAGGACGTTTGGACGTCATACCTTCCACCTCCCCTGTCTAGTGTTTGATCCAGAGTAGCTGAGTTGTAAAAATTTCCTCCTCTGCTGTCCTTCATTTTGTTTTGGTGTGGCATCTGTCCTTGGTAACGGAGTGTTAGGCATTTTCGTTTCAGTGCTTTCTGTATCCAGTTTTTTCATGAGTAGGTGTGACTTAGTCTTATTTATTTATTTATTTATTTTCAGTCTGAGACCCTTTTAAAAATTATGCAAAGCAATTCTAGCATAATATTTGTTTAGTGTCACTTTCTAAACAAAATTGTGCATGGCCATCCTGTCGGCGCTCAGCCCCGACGAACGCGGCGCAGCGATCGTGCGCTCTGCGTGCAGGGGCGGCCTGGATGGGCTCCTCTCTAACCGGTCTTCCTCTCTGTTTTGTCTCCCTCCTCCACCCTGGACGCAATGCACTGGCACTAGTGACCTGCAGCCCTCCCTTGACAGGGCGAGGAGTGCTAGTACCAACTGCTTGAGACCAGACGCTAGTTTGCATTCACCAGAACGAGAAAGGTATACAGTAAGGACTTTCTTAATCTCCTCTGATTTTCCCCATCACTATGTTTCGTGTCACGGAGCTTCACAGGTGGTTCATCCACGTTCATCTGCCGCCTGTCTGCCTCTCCCCCCACTCCCGTCCAAGTCCATGCAGAGACATATGTGTACGTGTGGGAGCCCGAGGGCACACATACACATATTTCCGCGCGTGTCGTTGCGAATGGCGTGATGTGATTTGTAACTGCTTCTGGCTGCTGCTTTTCCCTTTTGTTGCCTTTCTGTGGTTTTCTTTGCGTCTACTCAGGGAGCCTTCAGTACGCTGATATGGTTACGGGGAAAGGGAGTTATTTGAAGGGGAAAATCACGTAGTAGATCTGCTGATAAATAGTTCTTGTAGGTTCAACAACAATTTTCTATAAACTCAAAAACAAGAATCTTATTTAGATAGAGTACTTCCTTTGTGCTTTCACATTCACTCTTTTAAATCAACTTTCTCTTTAATATAGAGAAGGTTGTTATTAAATTATGTTTTGACAACTAAATGTGGTATGATTATCATAGATTTCCTGATGCCTTACAAAAATAAATGCACATTATATACACACATACATACAATTTTGCTTAACGCTTTTAATTGATCAATTAATAAGTCTGGTTTTCATTTAAAGGTATTCAGTGATCGCATGTTAACCTGTCTCCGTTGTGAGCAGCTAATTTTCTGGTAGAATTTTCTATTCCAGTAAACTTGGTCATATTTGATAGTGTTTGTTATAAATGTTTTCTCTCTTCAATTAGAAGTGATTCACCGGAGATAAGATACTACCTCATCACAAATCCTGAATAAAAGTGTTTTATTGTGTTAATGTAACCCACTTTTCCTCTTCTTTTGAGGCTATTTAAAGCTTTGCTTTAGCAATCTTTATAGTCTGATTCTATTCATTTGTTTATGAAACATTTATTTCTAGAATTGAATAATAGGTTCAGGTAGACATATTCATTTTCAGTGTCTTCATAAGATTATTCTAAAAAAATCTGCTTTTGAATTTTGTATTATTTCGTATTGGCAAAATTTATGTTAGGAAACAATGGAATCTAACTTACATTTTGTATTTTTTTACATTTGTAAGAGAAATTTTAGTTGAAATGACTACGGGCTCTTCTAAAAGCACAATTGAAATTGTTTCACTGTTCGCATTTGTTTTATATTACCCTTCCTCAAACAATTACAAGAGTAGCAAGAAAAATATTTTATATTATTTACATATTATTATTTCCTTATATGTTTTGCTGCTACTGCTGCTACTAAGTCGCTTCAGTCGTGTCCGACTCTGTGCGACCCCATAGACGGCAGCCCACGAGGCTCCCCCGTCCCTGGGATTCTCCAGGCAAGAACACTGGAGTGGGTTGCCATTGCCTTCTCCAGTGCAGGAAAGTGAGAGTGAAGTCGCTCAGGCATGTCCGACTCCTAGCGACCCCATGGACTGCACCTCCGCCCATGGGATTTTCCAGGCAAGAGTACTGGAGTGGGGTGCCGTTGCCTTCTCCTTATATGTTTCGAGTTGGTGTTAAATCAAGGGTAGAATGAGTCAGTGGAACCGCTGATGACAAAACACCACCCAGACATCTTAAATATCATCTGTATTAGTTCTAATAGAAGTACAATTTGAGTCACAAGCATAATTTAAAATTTTCTGCTTGCCATCTTAAAGACGTGAAATTACTCTCATACTTTAGTATGTATGTGAACTGTTATCATTTTAACATATAATCAATTAAAAACTGCTAGTGAGATATTCTGCTTTCCTTTTTTCACAGTGCTCTGTGACCACTGTATTGGACAGCGACAGGTTATTCTTTTGTTGAATCCTGTCTAGCACGTGTTCTCTTGTTGCTCTGAAGCTATAGAATTCACAAACCCATATGCTGCTGAATTTAATCTCTCAGATAATACCCTTAGAACAGACCAACCTGTAGGTGGATAATCTGGCCACAATTATTTTACAGGTCATAGTGAAGTCTGAGTGCACTCACTTGTGATATTAAATTTTGATAGAAGAAGATACAATATGCTTGAAACTCATGTTCACTCTATGTGTTGAAAAAAAGAGAGAAATTTCCCATTAAAATGAAAAAGGGGCAAGAATTCAAGAATCAGTATTGATTTTTAATTTATTGGGGTCAGTTTCTTGTCAAGAAGAAACTAAAATGAGAAGAGTTTTCATCAGGAAGTTTGCAGACATTATAGATGCATTTTGGTGTGGAAGATGCTGCTCATGCATGCTCAGACCCCTGAACAGCTTCAAGACAGGACAGAACAGGGCCAGCAGTGGGGGCATTGTGCTTTTTGGAAGATGCACTTGTCCATCCACAGATAGGACATGAAAGTACTTGGGAGGCTTCCAGGGTTTTCCAGAATTCTTAGCTCTTATGATGGAGCAGAGAGCTGGTTAACGCCTGATACGTACATAGTAGACACAATGCTAGAGAAAAGTTGTTAGAAATATAATTTCATTTTCTTGAGATAGCACCACATTTCCACAGCTTTATCACCTGTTGAGGTGAAGCTGTTTGTTGATTCTCAACCATCTCGATGACCATTTCTATGGTGTTCTACCTACTTAGGAGGCTTTTCTGAAGTTTCCTCACTAAGCTTGGGAGCAAAGGAAGTTCTGTGTTAGTACAAAGCATGAAATTGTTAAAGCTGAGTCAACACCCACCGTCACACGTCCCTAATGATTCCAAGATACAGGAGCAGCAGGCACAGTTAGCGTGTTCTTCTCCTGAACTGCCCCCAAACCGTCAGAATGACCTTGTCTTCCTTAGGAGAATGGTTTGGCCCAGGTTAAGAGATAAATTTCCATATAAGCCAATGGAAATCTTGTTTGGAAAGGAGGTCATTTCCATGTTTGAGCAC
This sequence comes from Capra hircus, assembly GCF_001704415.2. Lineage (NCBI taxonomy): Eukaryota > Metazoa > Chordata > Mammalia > Artiodactyla > Bovidae > Capra > Capra hircus. The sequence continues at coordinate 93,202,829 of NC_030821.1, forward strand.
CTCTGTTATGTATTCAGTGGATTACATAACTAGAAAAAATACATATTACCCTTAGCCCCATCCAGTCATGACTCATAAGTCAAGAAATTTGAGGTTCATTTACAATGAAAGATAACCAGAAAGACTGGTTATACCCAACTGAAGATGTCTAATAGAAATGGCTTGCTTTCGTCTTTTCTCTAGCAAATACCACTGCATGTTTACAAGAAGCTCCGGTCAAGGTCATTGTACTTTCCTTCCTTTGTGTCAAGGTCAGCTTGAGGTCATCACTTCCCCCTTGTCCCTGATCTCAAAGGAGTGAGTTACATGTCTGCTCCTAGCCTTTCCTTTCCCAGATTTTCAAACAGAATGTTGCTTATGTATCCGGAAACACTGATTTTTAGAGCCACTGGAGAATGAGTCCTTTTCTTGGATGCTTTATCTTCTTCTTAGACCTTTTACAGAAACCATAGCCTTGCTAAAGTCCATCAGAAAGTAGTCTATACTTGCCACCTCCTTTTTGTACCTCCCAGAAAGTTCTGCAGTCCCGCCACTGTGCTAAAACTCTGCCATGGGTTACCTTGGCCTCTACCGGCCCAGCAGCATCTTACATCTTACAGTCACTGCTGCCTCTAGAATCTTTCCTTTCTCAAGAGCACTTACAAATTCCCTAACGCCTCCATGTCAAGTCAGTCTCCTTTACAGGTTTCTTTTCCCCCTGTCTCCCTCTCACCTTTCCTCTGTTGCTCACCCATCCCACCTCTGAAATTCAATGTCTATCAAAAGTTTCCGCACTAATACATATGAGGGCCACAGTCCACTGTAGCTGGTCAGGCCAGACCTTCCCCTGAAAATGCCTAAGTTCCTCAGTGATTGGCAGACCCTGTGGGCATCAAATTCGCTGTCTCTCCTCACACCCTTTGACAGCAAAATGCTTTGTTTTCTGACACGTCCCTGTGGTTTGACAAATTTGACATCTAACCATCCACGTAATCTGGAAATACGTCGCCTGCTCCTTTGTCTCGCTGAATGAAACAGGAAGTCCTATCAGTTCTCCTTCAAGAATCTTCAAAACAGCTCCTCCCCTTGATTATGCTAAAGTCCTCCTCCACTTCCCCCCTAAATTTCATTCTTGCCCCCTAAATTTCTCATGAGCTCTACTAATCATTCTGTTAGTTTTCATATGAAGTTGTCTTTCTGTTACAATTAAAATGCTCTTTTCTTTTTGTTTTTATTCTCATTTTTCAAAAAGGGGGTCAAATAACCATATCTCCTATAGAACTTCTCCTAACCTGCCTATCTCTCCCTCTCCCACTTCCCTTTCTCTGCCAAGAAGAATTATCAATGCTCTTTTCTGGATTCACATAGTATTAAATACTTTCTGTTTCCCTTAGGCATGTATTTTTCTCCTTTTACTAGATTTTCCTCCCGGAGGGCAGGGATCATATCTGATTCGTCCTTGCTCTTAGCTGCAATAGCATTATTATTATTTTTACTTAGTAAATGCTCAGTTTGGGGATTTGAGGGCACTTAAAAAACACTCTCAATTTTCTGCTCCCAAGTCTGTGTCCAGTTTTGAACTAGACCCAGGAACTGCAAGGTGGGAGATCTAGTCATCACCATAAATACAGTGAACAAGTTCAGGAGCTAGACTTCAGGCCGTAAGCCTCCTGATGGCTCAGCAAGAGGCTGCTGTTTTGCAGACTGATTTCTAAAGAGGAAATCAGAGAGGGCTAAGTAATCTGTGCCTGATTCTTTACCACAAAGTTTCCCCTACTCCCTCCTTGTGGTGGACAGACACCCAAGGCAGGACTTGAAAGAATTTCCCTCCATGTGAAAATATGAGGCCTAAGATAAAGAAGTTCCTGCCTAAAACTCAACAACTGTTAACTTGAAATGAAATAGATAAACCTTATTCCAAAATGTAAGTACCTATATTAATTTTAATTTTAAATAGTATTGGGGAAAATCTTTAAAAGAACTCCATGAATAATGGGACTAGACCATAAAAATAAATATAATCAATTTTCTCTTTTGGTCAGGTTTGGTTTCTAATATTCCAGAACTTCACAGATACTTTTTATGTATGCTACTTGTGGAATGAAGGATTTGCATTTCCAAATACTTTCTCTTTCAGGTAACTAAAGCAGCTCTGCCAAGAGTTGTGCACCACTGAAAGCTGTGTACACATGCTAGCATAAATACTAGTTACACATTTAAATACACGTGCATTTGGTTTAAGGTACTTCCCTAGTGGCTCAGATGGTAAAGCGTCTGTCTACAATGCGGGAGACCCGGGTTCGATCCCTGGGATGGGAAGACCCACTGGAGAAGGAAATGGCAATCCACTCCAGGACGATTGCCTGGAAAATCCCATAGACAGAGGAGCCTGGTTGCAAAGAGTTGGACACGATTGAGCAACTTCACTATATCACTATATCCATGGTGGGGAAAAGCCCCAACATAAGAACTATTTGATTGCTTACTGAGGACAATTAGTTCTAAGTCCTTGTATTGCCTTACCACTATTGATTTCTCAGTTTAGTTTCTCATTATTTCTCACCAATATTACCCCCCAAATCTCAAATCTTATCCTCTTTATTATCTATTTAAATATTTGCAAATATTTATTCATTATTTATTCTGTGCTGTTCATAGTTGATATCACTGCCAAAAAAAGCCAAACGAAATTTTGTAGACCCTTATTTAGGGACCCCCTCTGCAGCCTGTTTCTTCAGCCCCACAGCCATCATAGTGACCTTTGCCCCCTGTTCTGAGGCCAGTGAAAAGGATGCTGCTGCTAAGTCGCTTCAGTCGTGTCCAACTCTGTGCGACCCCATAGACGGCAGCCCACCAGTCTCCCCCATCCCTGGGATTCTCCAGGCAAGAACACTGCAGTGGGTTGCCATTTCCTTCTCCAATGCATGAAAGTGAAAAGTGAAAATGAAGTTGCTCAGTCGTGTCCGACTCTTCTCAATCTCATGGACTGCAGCCTACCAGGCTCCTCCACCCATGGGATTTTCCAGGCAAGAGTACTGGAGTGGGTTGCCATTGCCTTCTCCGGTGAAAAGGATGAACTCTCAGCAAACAGACTTCCTGAATTAATAAGTTTAAAGTATCTGAGATTAAAGCATTATTAATGTAACTTGCAGGCAAGATGATTTGGAAAGAGAAATCAAGAAGCCGCTGTTTTAGTTCTGATTTGCAATGAATCCCCCAGGGTAGCCTGCCTTTTTCACTTCTAGCATGAAAATGGATGTGGAAGGTGTTTCATTCAGTAATAACGAATAAAGATTCTAATTTTGATCCTCTTCATCTGTTTGACAGGAGAAACAGAGAAAGAAGTTGCACACATTTTAATATTATAAAACATTAGTATATGTAATGCTCATAAATGTATATTATTAAAACTTAGGTAATCTTTGACCTTTGGGGGAAAACATAGGTATAAGTTGATCCTTCTCTTATCATATCCAAGATACAAGGGAAAAGCAAACCTTCCTTTTATTGTGACTGCATATCAGCATATTCAGAAGGACTTTGAGTGTACAGATATAAATGTATGATGCTAAATGTTTCTTCAGAATTTCCTTTTTAATAGCTTGCATTCGCTGTGGCTTGCTTCTAAATGTATGTCTCTCTTCTTCATGGCTTTCCTTGCATGTTTCATAATTATAGCATTTTCTTTAATTTTTGCACTTAAATAAACACAAGGACTGGAATTTTGCCTCAGGAAGCAAGGTTATTCATAATCCTATCAAGTGAATGCTACTTATTCCTTCAAAAATGTTTGAAGAAAATCATAATGACTCTATATGTGTATTTTCAAAGAACACCTTAAGCTTTCTCATGATTGAGTACAATTTCATGTAGAAAACACTATAGCTGTAATTCTCTTTAAAAACGTTAGAAATATTTTTCTTTATTGTGTCTGCAGAGCAAAAGTCAGTGAAAAGATATTTTTTCAAGCATTCCAATTGAATTGACCAGCTATTTAAATCATTTAAAATAATTAACTCACTTGAATGCAAATTTATTTTTGATTTCACAAACATGTAACACATTACAGAGGCCATGCCACACCATTTTGTCTTCTGCCCAAATTCTGCTACCAAGTATCTCTTCTTGCTCTCCCGATTATGCACAGCCCTCCTTGAATCCATCCAAAGCTGAGAGATGATGAACAGACTTCCGGGGGCTCTCAGAGGTGAGCGCCTGCTGACCAGGGCTCTCCTGGTCATGTCTGTAGCCCTCTGCTGCTTTTGTGCAGATTGTCTGATAAATCCAGGAAGCCAAGTTATTAATGGCAAAGAAAGATGGCTTTTAAAAGATATTATGACTGGTCTTCTTCGGATTGTTACAAAATCTTACGGTTAGATGAGTCTTAAATATCATTCAGTGATCCCTTGTTACATACGAGGAAGCCAGTATGCAGAGGAATTATCCTGCTTGCAATGTGTATATCTAATATATTAAAATTTCCAAAATAAGGCTGTTTAGTCCCTTACCACCCCTTTTCAGTATTTGCCCAGATGTTTGTAATTTCTAGTTACACAGACTTAATATCAAGATAGTTTAACAAAAAAAATGAACCAGGTTTTGAATGTTTATTTGATTGCTAATCATAAAAAATTAGTGTTCTTCTAAATGCTGAAATAAGAAAACAACTATATAACTCACTGATAGATCCTTTTGCACGTTAAGATTAGCAGATTATTTTAAAGGTAATACTATTTTACTGTGGCATTTATCTGCATTTCCCACTTCAACACATCAGTGGTTTTTGTTCGCAATATTTTAATTTCAATTATTAACCCTCAGTTTTCCCCAAGGAAACTTGTGTAGACATCACTAGTAGCGTTTCCACGAGTTAGTTCTTCGTGTCATTGTTTCTACACTAGAGAGTATGTTTATTTCTTGTGCTTTGTATCAAATGCACACACCTCGTCTTTGCCACTTTAATCCGGTAATTTCAAGACCTTGTATCAAGTAAACACTGGCAGCTTCTTAAATCTATTTTGTTCAACATCTGCTAGATTCTTAAGCATGCATACTTGTAAAGTTTTATATACATATATGTAAAGTTATATATACACATATACATAGATGTGTGTCTATAGATATGCAAACACACACAACCACATTGAAAAGAAAAAAAAAATACACTTACTATATTTCAGACATCTTCCCAAATGAGTTTCTCTATTCACATATAAGGCTACCAGTTTTCTTTTCTTACAGTACTATCATTTATCCCTCCAAAGCTTGTAAAATTGAAGAATACATTATGGAGCAAAAAGCCTACACTTTGCCTTTCTGGGGTGCTTTTCCAGTCCTCTTGTTCCATATATTCTTTTACTTTAGGAGTTACTAAATGTCCTGTTTTTTCCTGTCTTGTTCATTGGGCAAACAGGGGTAGATGGTCCCCCTCCCTAGATAGGAGACGACCTCCTAGCCCCAGGATTCAAATCCAGCATGCGTCTCCGGAGAATGACAGGTACTTCCTCCTCCCAGACAAGTGGCTTCCAGAGGCTGCCAGGCCATCAGGTGGAGGGTAGCCAGACCCGTGTGGTTACTACGCCTTTCTTTCAGGGGGCAGAGCCCAAGAGGTGGAGATTCCAAAACTGAATGCGTCCACCTCTGATGAAGCACCTCAGAATATTTTCTGAAATGAAACTAGCATGCACAGGGCGTGGTTCAAACAAAGAAAGTTGGGTCCAGTGGGAGAATTTTCTTTTAATGAGCATTTATTTCAGGGTTTCAATTTTCTAGAAACATATTTAACTATTGCTTTTGTTTACACTTGGCTAAAATTCTCAGGTGCTTTAAGATATTTTAAAGACTATCACAGAGCCTGTTTTTTGTGTTTTTTTTTGTCCTGATTGATGATTTGATCTTCACCATCTTGTTTTGTAAATGATGAAGTTTAGGCTTTTAGATATATTCCCTGATTTAAAGTAGAATACCTGGTTCTTACTTGTTTGATGAATATTGTGTTTCTAAGCCGAATATTGTCAAGGGCTAGGGTCAGTCATCAAGGTAGGTTTTTGAAAATAACATCAGTGCTTTGCACCCACTCCGTGCTGTGATGTCGTAAGTGCCACGGTGTGTTTTTTCCTTGCTTTGTTTTCCTTCTGGGCTGTATTAAGACTTTGCCCATTCTCCTGTTTTGTGATTGTTGTTATACATAAAGCATATCTTTTCCCAACTGTCCATGAAAGACTACGGGCATTTTGGTTGTTTTACTTCGGGTGAAGCAGAAATTCACTCAACACACTGGTAACATTTATTAAGCAGATAAACAGATCGAGTATCGCAGATATGGAGTCATGCCAGCACACAGGTTTTGATTAATTTATCTTTTAGTATGTGTGTATATAGTAAAGTAATTGTACCTTTAGTTAAGAGTGATATGATTTATTTTCTGTATCTGTAAATTGTCAAGATATCGTCAGGATTACAATTCGAAAGAAAAAGTAAACATCATCACTCAGAAAAAAATGAATAAGTCACCTTGCAAATGTTGGACCCCAAGATGATATTTATGGAGGCTTTTCAAATATGTTATTATGCTTGAATCTTTAAGACCTTAATATGACTCACATATTTGGAATTTAAATCTAATGTTTTCTACCGCTGTCTGATTTCTATTAGAAATAACAATATAAAATAATAATGTAAATTAAATTTTAAAATGTGCATCCACAGTGCTGCTCATCCATTCCACAAATATTGTGTGCTTATTTATGTGCACTGTTCTAATGGCTAGAATCACAGCAGTGTTTAAGAAAAACAGTGCCATGGACATCAAGGAGATAAAATTTCCTTTTATTAAAGGCTGTTCTGGATTTCATTTTATATAATGACTGCTAGGGTATAAGACGATCAAGTATGAGGGTCTTTGTAATGAATATAAACATAAGTTTAACTGGGTTTAGAATGAGCAACATGGAAATCCAAATAATAATTTCAGTTCTTAACATATGTGAGATGAGGATTAGTTGAAAGTTAGTTGTCTTTTAACAACCTGAATTAACTATGACATTTGGTTTAATAGATTGTATATATCATTGTAAAGGTAGATTTTAGAAGCAGAAATAGTCCTTTTAGATAAGATTATTAAATGAAACTCTTCCTAATAAGTAATAATTTATTCCTAATAAGTAATTCTGAGCAAACATATTACTTGTTATTATAATTTATTTGTAAGTAAGTTCTGAGTTCAACAAAGGGAAATGCATTTTAAATGGCTTGATCCTATGATTTATTACTATATGGAACAGAATATTATTTATAGTATTTAAAATATACTTTTATTAAAATATGAGTAACAAGTGCCCATAAAAATGAGAGAGAAATTACTGTATCAGTTGTTATAAAAAACAATCCATTGGTAATCCTAACAAACACTTAATGCTTGCTTTCCTTTTTATTTCTTATAAGCTTTATTTACTTATTTAGAAAAATTTGCTAATGAAGTGAACATAGCATCAGATTTGGAGATAATGAATATTCATAAGAATTTGCCACCAGATAAATTTTGCACTAGGAAACGGGTAACTTAAAAAAATATTCTAAAATCAGTGACAATTTATATTATCAGCCACTGGATGTCCTGCATGCTTGATTATTTTGAAAACAGCATAGTAATACAAGAGGTGAATATTTGATTAAGAGAGCTTGCTGGTGAGTTAGAAAGCATTGATTTGTCATCTTATTCCACATAATGCGTGTACACACACACACAATTTTTAATGTACCATTTCTCCATAATTTAATTTCAACAGTAAGAAATATTGATGTCATTTCAAGTGGTACAATAGCTTTATTTGGAATTGACATGGAAACATGTTTATCTAGATCGAAAAATTTTCCTAGAAGTTGTAGGATTTTTTTAAAACAATGATGAGGAAAAAAATATGTAAATCTGTAACCTTAGCTTTTTTTTTACCTTAAAGTTTAGTGTACATTTTCTTGTAGTTTTATTACTAAAATATTAAACTTCTAATAATCACCTTTCCAGTAACAAAGCATTTCTTTGTAAATGACATTATTTTGATATATAAATAGTAGCTTTTATGAACCTGTATATACATAATTCTCTTATAAAATTCAGAGCTACTTATGGCTGCATATTTAACCAAAATTTATGAATAGCAAGTTAGAAAAAATTTATTTTAATAGACCCCTGAGTCATCAAGTTTCTGAATTCAGTGCTCACAGTTGAATTAGTCATCTTTAAATGTGAAAGGCAAGTATAAGTTGCTATCATTATTACTGTCATCTAAATTACTTCTTGGTAAATGTTTTTTCAGTTCAGTTTTTTTCAGGAAGACACATAGATTCTTTTTAAATACATTAAAAATTGATAGTGACCATTCTAATAAATGTGAGTTGATAGACTATTTTCTTATTTAGTACATTTTAAGATGTAATTTAATGCTTCACTATCTTGAAGGTACTGACTCTAATATTCTGATTTAAAATATTTTTTGCATGCATATACATATTTTTGTACGTGATATTTTTAAGGATGCAGTTTATTGATGTGACTTTGATAAAATGGAAAATACTGAATGGAATAACACTATTTTTTGAGAGTTTAATTATTAGAAAAAGTAAAGTATCCCACTGAGTTAAAGATTAATTCTTGAATTACTCTGCTGTTCTAGTTCTAATTTCTTTTCCAAGTAACCAGATTTCTATAGCTGCCCACACTTGCAACTTGGAAGCAGCTACTTGCCAAGGAATTTTTAACCAAAAATATCATGTGGTTCCTCTTATTCAAAGTGGATGGATCTTCTTTGTCCACTGAAAATATTTCTAGGATAAAGAAGTCATCCACTTTTCCACTTCCAGAATTCATGATACTTTTGCAGTATAGATGCAGAGATAATGTAGAACCACTCGTGAATTCAGTATATTTCTAGTCATTTCTGTTTGCTTCATAACATTTATTATCTACGCTTTTCAAAAATGTCCTTTATTTAAAGGAATGAAATATACTCGTATACTAAAGTCTTTTTAATGGCTGTAGTCAATACATAAATATCAATAATAAGCAAAAGGGTAAATGTATCTAAATTGTATGTGTCCATCTTTACTGCATATGAACATTGCTTAAGTAGATTCTTAACCTAAATTTAATATTTTCTTCCCAAAATTATGAGGAAACAAGATGATGGAGATTTGCATTTCACATCAGACCATCTGGAGAGTCAACCAGAATATATACAGGAATATTCTTATGACATCAGTGTTAATTATAATTAAAACATTATGTGGTAGAACTTATTATTCCCCAAAGCAGAGCATATTAAATTTTCATTTTATTAGCATGTTAATTTTGCACTTTAAAAGAATTTTAGTATCTTTAAGTGGTGTTTATCAATGTCTCACGGAATTGTTCTAATTGAGCCTAGTTATTGACGAGGAAAGGAAAGTATCACAAAGACAGATTTTTAACAATTGCCTTTCATTTCATTAGTACATTTTATGAATCTTCACACTTAATCTAATAGAGAATGATAATTGAAAATAGGACTTCCAGAAAATTAGCTTTAATTAGGAACACCCCCACTCTTTTGATTATTTCTCTTGCTTCCACTTAATGACATGATAATTGTTGTTATAACATATTTGAATAGACCTTTATAGCTTTTAAAGAACCTCAATTGTGCCCTAGGAACTGGGCACAGAATCTTACAGCTATAAGTTGTGATTAAGAAAAAACAACAACAAACAGGATTTTCTGATTCTTGCATACCTAAACCAAACAAACATTCTTTAAGAATAGTAAAAGATAATTAAAAATTTTAATGTAACAAAATGCATATTAAAACCCAAAATAGCTAAGACATGATGGAAATGCTATCACTGTTTTTACTTGATTTTGTTGAGGGATCCCTTCAGTGAATTTCAAATCACTCAGAGTTGCTGGATGGCAGAGGGGCAGGATCGTGGGCCATGATAGCAGTGTCCTCACCGATTGACTGTGGCTTGTATTTCCCTCAACCAGTCACTCAGCCTTCCTGGGCCTCATTTCCCTTTCTGTAGATTTAGGCAGGTATAGATGAATTAGCTGAATTCTGACATCCCTTCAGACCTAAACAGAATCCATGCTGCCTGGTTGCGTCATGATGAACATGCATTGGGCCGGTAGTGATAACTCTTCCTTATGCCTAAGGCAGTAACCAGAATGTGTTTCTTATATATGATATTTTTTGTTATACTGATGATCAGAAAACAGTGTATGTCTAAATTGATTAAGCTGAATTGTATAATCCTAGTTAGATTTTTACTTGTTATAATCTTTTAGACTCTTAAATTCCAGTAGCATAGTCAAAATACTACTTTTTCAACCACCTATTTATTCAACATATATTTAATGAGAAGCTACTATGTGCTGGGTGTTGATGTTACAGTATAACCCAGACACAGTACCTGCCGATAAGGAACTTAGGAAAGAATGGTGTAAGGTAGAAGGTATTTCTTTTCCCTGTGATCCTTTTTATGATTTTGTGGCCAGTAGTTTCAGGAAAACAGTACATGAATATAAATTAATGGTTTTAACCCAGGTGGCGCTAATGGTAAAGAATCTGCCTTCCAATGAAGGAGATGTGGGTTCAGTCCCTAGGTCGGGAAGATTCCCTGGAGTAGGAAATGGCAACCCATTCCAGTATTCTTGCCTGGGAAGTTCCATGAACGGAGGAACCTCACAAGCTACAGTCCATGGGATTGCAAAGAGTCAGACAAGACTGATCGACTGGGCACAAGCACATTTACACATCACAAAACTATTCCAAGAAAAGTCTGTCTTTACAATGTACAATACCTTCAGAGAAAAGACAGTAGAATTTTCTATTTTCTTCTCTATTCTTGCTTTACACTGAATTATTGCAGTTAAGTGTATGTCATTTTAGCTTAACTCCAGGATTCTTTTAAGTGGTTAGAAAAATTATAAGGACATATCCTTTGTAGAAATCTTTAGAAGAATCTTCAATAGAGTAATTGTCTGTAGCATTTGAAGAGAAAAAAGTGGCATCCTTAAATAAAGGATTAAAAACAAAAGCAAAAACACAAGTTAGACACATGAACCTCTGTAGATTGTATACTCTTATAGATGAGTAAGAGTTTTTACTTTAGGGAAACAAATACATATTATTATCATTTTAAATAATACTTTTATAGCATTGATCTCTTGCTATTCTAAGTAATGCTAAAACTAAAATCCTTATTCTATGTCATACTACAAATACTATAATACAAATAGTAATGTTGACATATTTAGAGTTAGCAAATCTGTGAGGTGATAGTATTTTTGCCACTTTGCAAATAGAAGAAACCTGAGGCACATAGCATTTGAGTAAATTGACTAACATCACCCAGCTAAAATCACTCTTTCATCATTCAGAAAGAGGGTGGGGAATAAACTCCGTTTGGCTCTAGGATCCGTGTTTTTAGCTACCACGATCCAGTGTCGTGTATGCCACAGATGCAACATGTGCACAGCTACTGAGATTATAGACTCTCAGTTTACGTCATGGTTTGACATGCAAGGTCCATGTAAGAGCAACTGGCTTCACCCTTGCAAGCCTCAGTCTCCTTTTTCTTAAAAGGATGAAAGTGAAGTATGCCTTCATTGGATTGGAGAGCTTAGATGAGAAATGATAGCAAGTTCTTAGTAGATATTTGATACTGTTAATATCAGCGCTGTCGTCATCAGTATCACCAGGTACTGTGATGATCAGTCTTACATGTGAGCCCACTAAATGTTAGAGATGAGAAGAGGAAGAGTTGAAATTGTACAGAGGAAATAAAATCTCCATTGAATTCGTAGCAATGACTAAGGATAGAAGAAAAGCAGAGAAGGTGTAAAGGATGCTCATCACCTTTTCACTGCAGGGATGTAGAAAGCTGGTACAAAAGCCTGCCAGGTGCTCTGGTCCTGCCCTTTGCACCCACACACCCTTCCAGAGCATCTTCCTTCAAACTGCAACCTGCTTTTATCTGAGACCCAGTCCCTCCGGCACGTCTCTGAACTGTGTTTCCCTGGTTGACTTTTTCTTGTTATTCTCATTATTGATCTGACATGTTATACACTTTACTTGTTTGAGGGGTTCTTGTGTATTTTTTGTCTTCTACCATAAAACACAAATTGTTTGAGGGCAGAAGTTTTGTCTACTTTGTTCACAGATGTAGCCCAAGCAGCTAGAGCAGCATCTGGCATATAAACACAGTATTTGTTCAATGAATGAGAGAGTGAATGAATGAATGAAAACCCTCAGTGATTGTGAGTTTCAGGAACTGGCCTGAAACTCTGTGTCTTCACTTGGCTCTCACGCTTCTCAGAGGGGACAAGGGACTCTGGTTCTTGTGGTCCCAGGACACTCTTGGGACCAAACGTGTGTGTTAGTCATTCAGGCATGTCTGACTCTTTGCAACCTCATGGACTGTAGCCCACCAGGCTTCTCTATCCGTGAAATTCTCTAGGCAAGAATACTGGAGTGGGTTGCCATTTCCTTCTCTGGGGGATCTTCCTGACCCAGGGATCAGAGCTGGGTCTCCCACACTGCAGGCAGATTCTTTACCATCTGAGCCACGAGAGAAGCTTGGGGCCAAGTATAAATTTCCCCAGATGATGGACCACATGTTGTTTAGAGCTCAGGCCCCTGGGTCCACAGACCTCTTTCCTCTGCCTTCCCTTCTGATCACTTCCTGCTCTGCACCTGCTACTTCCCTCTGCTCCAGGAGAAAACTTTGTCTATCAGTGACTTTCCTCATTGACCACAGGCATGTGCTCAGGACTCCTCTGCTCTCTTGCACCCCTGGGCCTGACAGAACTGGACGTGTGCTGGACACTTAGAGCATCTGGCATTAATATATCAAAAGAACAGAGATGAGAGACTAGATCTTAAAGGTTCCCATCACAAGAAAATTTCTGACTTGAGTGATGATAGATATAGACCAGGCTTATTGGGGTGGTCATTATGTCACACATCTGAAACTAGTATAATGATATATGCCAATAACATCTCAAAAAAAAAAAAAACAAACAAACAGAGCTTTCTCCTTAACATTTTTGGAAGGAAAGGATATCAGAAAATAAAAATATATTGTAGGCAACCAGTTATCTGAAGTGAGAGTTGTTCAGTTGTGTCCAACTGTTTGCAACCCCATGGACTGTAGCCCAACCAGGCTCCTCTGTCCGTGGAATTCTTCAGGCAAGAATACTGGAGAATTCTCTTCTCCAGGATAAACTTTATTGCTTTTATAGTTTCTCTCTGTTTTTGTTTTTTTAAATAAGTGAGCTTCTTGACCACAGTGTTTCTTATTTTTTCAAATATATTGTAGTCCAGACACATTTTAGGATGAACAGATGTATGTAAGCTGCCTTGGGGAGGTCAGTTGTATGTATAAGCATTATTTCTGTGGGAAATTCATTTCAAGTTTCAAATGTTCAATATACATAAGTATTTTTAGAATATAGAGTAAATTGTAAACTTTATTAGTTCTTTGGTTTGCAATGGATGATTAGCTTTTTAAAATACTACACAAATACAAAAGTATATGATAATTTTAAAAATAATTTGAATAGTTGATTTTTAAATAGTTTTCTTTATGTCAAACACATTTCCCTAGAGCATATTTTTGGAGGGGAAAAGCGAAGGAAAACATCTTTGTAGCACCAGGTCTGAGACTTTCAGGGTGGAGAGTACTGCCCCCGTGTGTGGTCTTTCAGCACCTAAACCACGGCTGTCCTCATGTTTCTCGTCACTGCGTTTCACCATTGAGTTTGTCTCCACCTCAGTTGCCAGCAGGAGTCTCCTTGACATCAGGACTGTAGACTTTCTGGTCTACACTGGTGGGGTGTCAGCTTCTGTGCCTCCTGGTGGGAAATTGTGGTTTCTGCACAACACCAGTTCTCATTTTTGTTTTATTTTAAGAAAGTACGGATTGACAAAACCATTTAGGTAAAATAGTTGCCATTTTCCATGTCAGTTGCTTTTTATCATTGTACAAGATGACCAGATAACTGTAGCGTGATTCATCATATATTTTGTGTTTCTTTAACATTTCATTCCACAGGCACTCCAGAAAGTCTGAAAGATCTAGCCTCCAAAGCCAGACTAGGAAAGGCACTGCCTCTGATGCAGAAAGGTAGGCTTGGTGTTGTGCTGTGCAGCATCTTTGTTTCAATAAGATGTTCTGGGGCACCTCCTGTCTCATTTTACAAGATTGGTGTTTAAACACAATTGCGATGCTTAGAGAGACATTCCTGTTGAGAAATCTCCTACATGGGGATAGCCTCATTCAAAAAATGAGAGATGGATAGTTTGAAGGCAACCCCTAAGTCTTAGGGCTTAAGAAAAATCCCATGCATTTCTCTTAGTGATCATTCTGATCACTAAAAAACGATTAAATGCAGTGTAGTCCTATATACATATTAAGACATTAATATTTTATTTGTGAGATGATTGAAGTGTTACTAATGAATGTGTTACCTGAAATATGCAACTATTTTGAGTGTCTGTTATTTATCCAAATGATGCCGTCTTCTTTAAAATCTGTTCTACAAATGCGTAATCTAGGTCTACTCATAACTACAACTTAAGATACTCACTAAGTTAATGTAGAAATTAAGTGATTTCTTGTATTTTGTTAGCAATTTTTATAAAATTTTAAAGTGCTTTTAGGTTCAAGATACTGACAGAATTTTTGCAGAGCTGTAAAAAAGAAACCCCGAAAATCCAATTAAGATATATCCACTCATCCCATCAGTATTGAGAATGTGCAGGCTGATATAGATGTTTAAGTGGATACACACATTCAGGTGTCACAGCTGCCACAGAGGTGACACAAGGCATAGTGAGAAAACGAAAAAAGAGAGGCTGCAAGTGAGATTAGGTGAACTAATCGAGGTGTACAAAAATTGGTGTCAAGAGAAGCGTGTTCTATGAGAAAGGAAAAGCATGTGAAAACACTAAGAACTGAAATACCCTCTTGAGTTTGTGGAACTCATGCTTACTGGGGACGATTCAGGAGATGGGAGAGAGGTTGAAAACAAAACGGGAGAAATTCTTAGAGACTGCTATAAATGACCTCACACGCTGTGGTATAGAATTTTGACTTCTACCTTATTACTCCTTAAGCCACGGCAGTTCCTGCTACATGATTGGTCTTTGTCCCAAAGTTGTAGATCACTGGAACAACACTTTGGAAAGTGGATTGAAAGACCCAGGGGTAGATGGGAAACACCAGCAAGGCTGTCACAAGAAGGAAACTTGGTGGACAGGGTAACTGCAATTCAGTGATCCATGCAGTCAACAAATATGTGCCAAGCTGTGTGTCCAATTCAAGGAATAAAATAGTGAGCAGCAGAAAAAGGAAAGCTTTCCAGAGGATAATACCTCTTAGATGAGGTTAGAAAAATGAGTAGGTACTAGTCACATCAAGCATCGTGGGTGAAGACGAGGTTGAATTGGTTTCTGGCTAATGATCTATGGAGATAGGGACTATGTAGGCAACTTAACTTACAATGGAGCAAGCCAGGAGCCAAAAAATGTGCTGAGTAGAAATTCAGTTTTGCAGAGACATTGAATAAATTGATACATAGCCATCTTATAGAGACAGAAATAGATAGATAGATAAATACATACCTACATAGATGGACAGGTAGATAAAATAGACCAATAGTGTTGATAGTGTTGGTTTAGCTGCTAAGTCGTGTCTGATTCTTTGTGATCCTGGGGACTGTAGTTGGTCAGACTTCTCTGTCCCTGGGATTTCCGAGGCAAGAATACTGGAGTGGGTTGCATTTTCTTCTCCAGGAGACCTTCTCAACCCAGAGATTGAACTGTCATCTCCTGCATTGCAGGTGAATTCTTTACCACTAAGCCACCAGGGGGACCCTCAATAGATACGTATGTACATAAAAACACAGATGGATAGAGAAATAGATATATAGATGAACAGATAGATAAACAGATAAAGACAGAAAGATTGCCTGAAGAACTATGGGTGTAGGTTTGTAACATTGTACAGGAGGTGGTGACCAAACCATGTCAAAGAAAAAGAAATGGATAAAGGCAAAATGGTTGTCTGAAGAGGCCATACAAATATCTGAGAAAAAAAGAGAAGTAAAAGGCAAAGGCGAAAGGGAAAGATATACCCAACTGAATGCAAAGTTGCAGAGAATCCAAGGAGAGAAAAGGAAGCCTTCTTAAGTGAACAATGAAAAAAAAAAAAGAGAGAGGAAACAGTAGAGTGGGAAAGACTAGAGATCACTTCAAGAATATTGGAGATACTAAGGGAACATTTCATGCAAAGATGGGCACAATAAAGGACAGAAATGGCAAGGACCTAACAGAAGCAGAAGAGATTAAGAAGAGGTGGCAGGAATACACAGAGAAATTATACAAACAAGGTCTTAATGACCCAGATAACCACAAAGGTGTGGTCACTCACCTAGAGCCAGATGTTGTGGAATGTGAAGTCAAGTGGGCTGGAGGAAGAATTACCATGAACAAAGTTAGTGGATGTGATGGAATTCCAGCTGACCTATTTAAAATCCTAAAAGATGATGCTGTTAAAGTGCTGCACTCAATATGTCAGCAAATTTGGAAAGCTCGGCAGTGGCCATAGGACTGGAGAAGTGCCGGGAGCCAGTGTGAGGAATCCCGCCCGTGACAAGGTCATGAGGAAGGAAGCTGACATACGCAAGGCGTGCTCAGACTTCAGGGGCCCCTCTGGAAATTCCTAAGCATGTACCCCAAAAAAATCTGCCGGCTTTTGTGCTCTGCTTTTCCACTCTTCTGACATTCTCTGGAAAAAGTCAATTCAGGGCTTTAGTCTTCTGCATTTGAAAGAGTGTTTCAATCCAAAAACCCCTCTGATGGCTTTCTAGCCTGCCTGCAGGACTCGTACAGCTGCGCATCCTAGGAATGTAGGGGCTTCCAAGGAGTCAAAATCTTTAGAATAGGACTGATTAAAAGTTTCATTTGTTGAGTCAATACTTGCTGCCAAATTTTCATATCCTTTATTTTTAGATATAGTTGGTATATAAAAAAACAAGTAGTAGACCTGGTATTAGCAACATTAGATCTTTGAGTTAAGTACCTTCTTTGTTATAATCCGCTGTACCTTTGTTCTATAGAGATGTAACTTTAACGCTTTAAGGAGATGCAGATTAAAGAAAAACACTTCAGGGAAAACGAAATTAACATTCATTAAGGAAGAGAGCCAAAAAGTGTTAACAAGCCTCTTGGCCAGAAGATAATGTAAATCACCTGAGACCTTTTGTATACAAAAAGATGTACAGAAAGAGTCTGGGCTGCTAACGCTACATAATTTTGTATTACCCATTGATCTCTATGTATAATCAAAAGTATAAAAGGCCTTGAAGGACAATAGAAAGAGAGCCAGTTGCTGGACTGGTTTCCCCCGTGTCTCCTCTTTACTCTAATTTCAAGCTGATCCCTTGGAACGTGGAGGCTCACTTTGTCTACTTACTTGCCCCAGCTTTTAAGATCCATTAGAGAGAGAGCCCAAGGCGGGGCTCTCTCTGATATTCAAACGGGCACCTGCGGCCTAAGGTAGATGGTGCAAGCTCCTTGTCTGGAACTTTATTGGTTTTCCACGTAACCCAAGTTAATCAGCCTCTTCTCTCCGCTTAATCTTCCTACTACGCTATTTCTTCCTAATCTAATCTTATATTAATAAATAAACAAGTTTTTCTCATGCCAACGCCGTCCACCCTTCGAATTCCCTGGATCCACCGGGGCTGGACCCCGGCAGAGAAGGTCAGTTTTCTTTCCAAATCCAAAGAAAAGCAGTGTCAGATAATGTTTAAACTACCATACAGTTGCAGTCATTTCACATGCTAGCAAGATAATACTCAGAATCCTTCAAGCTAGGCTTCAGGAGTATGTGAACTTCCAGATGTATAAGCTGGATTTAGAAATGGCAGAGGAACCAGAGACAAAATTGCCAACATCCATTGGATCATAGAAAAAGCAAGGGAATCCCCCCACAAAAAAAGTCTACTTCTGTCTCATTGACTGCACCAAAGCCTTTAACTGTCTTGATCACAACAATCTGTGGAAAATTCTTAAAGAGATGGGAATACCAGACCACCCAACATACCTGCCTCCAGAGAAACCTGTATGCAGATAATGAAGCAACAGTTAGGACCAACTGTGGAACAACTGGGAAAGGAGTTCTAAATTGGGAAAGGAGTACGTCAAGGCTACAGTCACCCTGCTTATTTACCTTATATGCAGAGTACATCGTGTAAAATGCAGGGATGGATGAATCACAAACTGGATTCAAGATTTCTTGGAGAAATATCAATAACCACAAATATGCGATGATACTGCTTTAGTGGCGGAAAATGAAGAGGAATAAAAGAGCCTCTTGATGAGAGTGAAAGAGGAGAGTGAAAAAGCTGGCTTAAAACTCACCATTCAAGAAATGAAGATCACGGCATCCGGTCCCATCACTTCATGGCAAATAGATGGGGGAACAGTGGAAACACTGACAGATTTTATTTTCTTGGGCTCCAAAATGACTGCAGATGGTGAGTGCATCCATGAAATTAAAAGATGCTTGCTCCTTGGAAGACAAGCTATGACAGATCTAGATGGTGTATTGAAAAGCAGATATCACTTTGCGAAAAGTTTCGCATGTGGATGTTAGAGTTTAACCATAGAGAAGGCTTAGTGCTGAAGAATTGATGCTTTTGAATTGCGGTGTTAGAAAATACTCTTGAGAGTCCCTTGGACTGTCAGGAGTTCAAACAAGTCAATCCTAAAGGAAATCAACCCTGAATATTCATTGGAAGGACTGATGATGAAGCTCACGTTATACAATTTAAAGTGCATTTTCCACCTTTTCTCCTCCCAAAAAAATTGTAGAAGATACTTTCTGTAGGCAACTTTGAAATTTCAGACTCAGAACTTACATAGAGCACAGCAGCAGCAAGTGAGTACATCAAGATCATTCAGAAGGGATTGTTTTCCATTACAGAATTCATAATGGCCTAGTAGAAACCAAGATTTCCTGAAAAAGTGAGTGTTTTTCACTTAATACTTTGTTGGTCAATGGTTTGGCCACCTGATGAGAATAACTGGCTCACTCATTGGGAAAGATCCTGATGCTAGGAAATATTGAGGGCAGGAGGAGAAGGGGGGCACAGAGGGTGAGATGATTGAATGGCATCACCGACACAATGAACATGAGTTTGAGTGAACTCAGGAGGATAGTGAGGGACAGGGAAGCCTGGAGTGCTGTAGTCTATGAGGTCACAAAGAGTTGGACACAACTTAGGGACTGAGAAGCAGCAACATGCATACACATATACATGCATACAAGCATGTATTCATACATATGTGGACAGACAGAGAAATAGATACATGGCTAGCTAGCTAGATAGATGATAGATGAGAAGAATGTAATGAAAACACTGATTGTGTAACTGTTTGCATTTTCTTTACTCTCAATAAATCTAATTATAATACAGTCTCTTTACCAGGTTGTAGATTGCTTCAGTTCCTCCCATTTATTTTCACAAGATTAAAAATTTTCCTCAAGTTACATATTTATTATATTCCACTGAGGCCTCTTTAATTCATTTAACAATTACTAGTTAAATGTCTACCATGTGCCATTTTCCCGAATCAATGAACAAGGTTTTTTGACAGTAAGATACGGTTTTACAAAATGTTAGATGATTCTAGAGTCAACTGAACGTGTTTCTCTCCAGATGAGGGATATTTGAGCATCATGCCTGGCAACACTGAACACGTGTGTTGTTGTTAGTCACATAGTCGTGTCCAACTCTTTGCAGCCCATGGACTGTAGCCCTAGAGGCTCCTCTGTCCATGTAATTCTCCAGGCAAGAATACTGGAGTGGGTTGCCATTTCTTTCTCCAGGGGATCTTCCTAACCCAGGGATCGAACCTGGGTGTCCTGCATTGCAGGCAGATTCTTTACATTCTGAGCCACCACATGTGTGTGGATAATCACAAATCTTCCCTCCAGTAAGAAGAGAAGGGATTCCATTCCCCCGAGTCTCAAATGTTTGCTTAAGGGCCATATGCATATTACTGTTTCCATTACTTACTTTGCTTGTAGGTTTCATGTAGAAAACTCAGTCCTGTTAGGTATTTAAATTTGTTTGATTATAATTAAAGCTCTTCACTGATTTTTATTAGAGTGTAAATCACATACTTAGCTTTCAAGGGAATTGATGGCTAGCTCCTTACAATAGAAGAATTGGCCTGGATTTTCTAGGTTTACGTTAGCACTCATTTCTTTTGAAGATACCTTCTAAGTTGATGTTCAGCTACAGGTGAGTGAGGCCACAGCTTGAATGCTCTGGACACTGTTTCTTGGCCTCAGGAATTGACGGCTCCCCAGAGGAACCCCAGCACATTGACCCATCTTGGCCTCAGGCAGAATTTGCTGTGTGATGATCATAACTTTTAAGGCCTTGTGTTGGCCTCAAAAAAGTAACCTTTTCAGGAATAGCTGTGTAAGAAAATGTTTTGAAAGCTGTGATAACCATTTCTAGATAGAAGAAAGGCAGACCATGCCTAACCATTGAGGTAGAGCTTCAGCCCCTCTGAGGAAGCTCATAGTAAATAAACGTGTATCTTTTCACCCGCATGTGTGTTGAGCTTTGCGGACTGTTAGCACTGCTGCACGTCCTGCTCTGGGGACTTTTCTTCTTGTGGAACCTGCTTTCTGAATCCTGACTGGGGGATGTTTGGCCAGGATTGGTATTTAGAACTGCGTACACATTCGTTTTACGCTGTGCTGGTGCTCCTGAAAAAAGGCAGTCACCACGGGAGGAACCATGGTGACCTTAAGTACCTCATGTATGTCCTTCAACAAGTAATTTTTAAAAAAGGACTCTCTTTTTAAGCAGCAATAGAAGCAATTTACTGCAAGCCTCCTTGCAGCAACAGAAATGTCTAACAAGCTAAGATTTTGGTGGGGAAATGTTAACTTTCTTTCAGGAACACTAGTCTTAGGTGAAGAGAGTAGGCAGGGGATGAACTCAGCAGGAAATATTTAGAAACTCGTTTGGAGACGGTGAACTGGAGTTGTAGTTAGATTGGACTCATGTTTTGTTCTAGAACCCTCACTATTTTTATTTCAATAGTATGTTATGTGTAGACATATGAAGTAGAGTTGATGTCCATTAAATACCATTTTCCATATATTTTGTTCCTATAAACTCTCAAAATACGATTCTATTAAATCTTGTCAAACAATCTGTTGCTGGACATGCATTTATGTTTTGTTCTGCAAGATGAGCAGTACACCCAGGAATGTGATATTACCATATTTCATCTCATTATAATAGAAGCCAGTCCTGTCTCAAAGGCAGAAAAGAGAACAGTGTCGGCGCTTCGTATACTCTGTGGATCCTGCCTTTATCAAGCTAGTTATTCGTCTTTTTGCCATTCACGCTACGAGCCCCCAGTTTTCCCATCTATAACATAGTAATGATAATACTTTGAAGAGCTGTTGTGAGAATGCAAAAAAGGACACGTGTGTATATATGTGATATGTATGCCACAGCACATGCATGTACACAGACACGCTAGAGCCTGGCATGTGTAGACGGCACCATGTGGATGCCCGGTGAGGAACACTTGCTCCCATCACCCTCCTTCTCCATCATTCACTCCCTGTCCATCCTCTGTCCTGCTCCTTGCTGGTCTCTTTCCCTCAGATACCTTTACTTTCTCAGCACATCCCATTTCATGGAAACATCTGGATTTCCTCCCATCTCACTCCCGGACCTCAGAATTTCCTGATTCACCCTCCTTCCTCTCCTCTGAAACAAACTCCCCTTGGCTCCACCGTCTCTTTCTCCAAAGCCTGGCCCGTCTCTCTCTAGCCCTTGCCTTGTCACTCCCCTCTGCCCCGCTCCTGTGATCCAGCCTCGTTTATCCTCAGGCGGAACGGTTTCCACGCCTCCTCGGAGTCTGTGCTTCCATACTAGTTATAGATGGGCGGGTAGCAGAAGCTGTTTTGTTCCTGAGGGACTTGTGATTGGTTTCAAAGGAAAAACAGCCCTGGTGCTGAGCAATTAACCCCCAACAGGGCACACTATCCTTGGGCCCTGAAAGCTCGTGGCTTGGGAGGATCTGTGTAACATTCATCGAGAAATGAATTTGCACTTATGTGCCCCTGAAATTGCTTTTCTATATTTATACAAAATAAGTGGCAAATTAAATAGATAGATAGATACTTGACTGTGTCTCAAGGCATGGGAGCTCTTAGTTCCCCAACCAGGAACTGAAACCATGCCTCCTTCAGTGGGAATGCAAAGCCTTCACCACTGGACCACCAGCAAACTGTGCTTTTTATATTTTTGTCATTTACTTTGGGGCTGTATAGACTCATCTAATTTATTCACGTTTCAGGTTGCATTTAGGAAGTTCTTTTATGAATTGCATTAAGAAATGAAGCAAGATTTTAGTGAAATTGCAAGATCTGTGAAATTTGTCTGGACTGGGGTAAAAACTATATTATTAAACTTTCAAACCACATTAGAGTGTATTTTGTACAAGGGAGTGTTGAAGTTTATTCTCATGATAATGACTTTTAAAGAATAATAGATAAAAACTCATTATTTATCATTTGAAAGGAGTTGATCATACCTTGATTCTTCCCATATAAGTTAACTATGTAGAGCTGAGATCATGTGAGAAGTTAATCCAGAGTGAATGAACAGTTTTGACACATGATGCCTGGGCTTTCTTCCATTAACTCAGAAATCAAAATGACCGTCCATGTTTCTGGATATGCCTTAGGGTCTGATGCAGCATTAATCCAGAGCTCAAAAAGGTTAAATGCACATTAGATACCTAAGCTGTACCTTTTTATGCTGTAAAATCTGACATTTTCCCATTTTATTGTTTGAAAATAGAGAATATACCCTGAATCAATATAATCACGGCTGCAAAAGACAGAATTACTTAAGAGAAATATTGTCAATCCAAATGAAAGTTGAATAAAGCACTTGGTAACTAATGTGTCACTACTTCCTGTAGTGATCAGTATGGATTCTCGACTCACCACTTTAAATTATTTAATTGAATATTACAGCATTGTTTTCAAGAGGATGAAGTGTTATCTCTTGGCTTCTGTGACTATGAAAAATAATACAGGTTAGGTATTTTAAATGTGCACTTTATTTAAAATGCAAAAGATGATAAAGCAAAAATGTATGTTTTAAAGAAGCATATACATAATATATACACACATCTATTCACATGTAAGCATCAGTTTTAAGTTCTTAATCCTTAATTTAGAAATTGGCTTCATAATAATTTTGAGCACTATATTAAAACAGCTGTCAATATATGGACAAATATCCTTTCTGATACTTTTATGCATTAGAGGATGTATTTTTATCCATATATCAGCCACTTGCATTTAGTCAGCTCCAAAGCAAAGCATTCTCTACCTTATATCATTTGAATTTGTTGATCTATTTAAATTAACCTCAGAAGACAGCTTCCCTTTGCTGTTTGGTAGGAGCTTCCTATTGCAGAGTATAATTAGGAACATTGTGAATGCGCAGAGTGCATGGCTCCTTTGTGAAGGCAAGTGCTTCAAGTGTCCCGGGGTTCATTGTTCCGATGGTGCTCCCTCGTGCAGCCCCAATCTCTTTACTGAGGTCTTGGTCTCTGAGCTGCTGTGTTCCAGACACCAGAGATCAGCTCAGTAAGACACAAGAGTCCGAAGTCTCGGCCCTGTGGGCTTGCAGGTTTGTCTCCTTGGAGGAACCCAGATGGGTCCTCGCGGGACCACTGGGCGTGCACGTTCCCGATGACGCGTCGGTTTGATGTGAAGTCCCGTTCAGTAACATTGTGATGGGTTTGCTCCTGGGTGTTAAAAATCACTGTCTTGTACGAGTAACCAGGTTTTCCTTGGACAGATATGCTGGTATCAAAGTGAATGTGATCTGCTGACTGAAGATCTTTTCTGACCCTAATGTTTTAGGGTTCTCCCACCATGTCTTTCTAGAAGGGGATACGCAGCCGCGAGAGCGACTGATCAGCCAGTCCTTAGGGGGAAACATCCCGCTCGCTCCCGCTCGAGCGAGCACCCTAGTGTCAGAACACTGTCTATGCACCACCTTGCCCCCGGAGGGTCCGCGCCACCTTCTCCGCTCCTGACAAGGTCGCTGTTCAGTGTCTGCCTCCAGGTGTCGCTGTGGTGTTGTGCCTTCCTGAGCTCTCGACACTGTCACTCATTACGGCACCATAGCTCTTGGTCCTTTCTTTGTGACACTTAAACCCCTCCACATCCACCCTTGCCTGCATCTGCCTTCACTGTGCTGGTGACCTTCTCTTCTATACTTCCTGCCAACTAGCCATCAGTGAAAACTAAACCTGCCTGTGTTACGTCCTTCCATCTGTTTGTGGCATATTCATAAATATTTTTTTTAATTATGTGAAATTCTTGATAAGAAATTGCCTGGAATTAAATGTATATTTGCTTTAAAATGTATAAGAGGAATTAGAAGAAAAAAGTCTTTCATCTTTTTTTACAAAATTCTGAGAGTGCTTTAAAGTTCTTTAGTATTAAAAAAAAATTTTTGAATAACAGCAGATTACTCCAGTACAATAGTAATGTATCTGCACGCTTCTTAAATTTATATTTGTAATCTTGATCTGTTCCCCAGTATATTTCATAGTATGTGCCCCAGGTTCTTTTTATACATATCTTTTCAGACTTGTCCTATTTAAAAATAAATTGCAAGTGGATGGTAGCTTATGAAAGTCTGTAGCTGCAACTACTCTCGTCACTTATATGGATTTAATTGTAGCAGTCTAGCAGCCCTTCTTAAATAATTGACACACGTTGTTAAGATTCAGAAGCTGTGAGTAGATACATTCCGTCCAGCACTACTGAAAATGGATACCTGAACAGCAAGTCACAGCTTCATACACAGTTATGAAAAGAAGTGTGGTCAGTTCTGCCCTGTTCAGGAGTTCATCCTGCAGCACTGTCTGTGGCGGAAATCTTCCTTTCTCTTTTAGCCCCTTTTTGGTCATAGTTATTTTATAAACGTCATGTAAGATAATTTGATTTTACTTCGAAAGGCCCACGTAGGGGTTTTATGTCTCTTTTAAGGAAGAAGTAAGGGATTTTTGCTGCGCCCTCCGGGGTTTCATCGTGTGATCTGTCCCTCTCTGTCTCCCCCCGCAGGACGCACCGCCAGGCGAGCCCCTCCCGGTCCCCGCCCACGGACGCCGCCTTCAGCAGCCGCCGGGGCAGGCAGCTCCCGCAGGTGCCCGTGCGGAGCGGCAGCATAGAACAAGGTATCCACAAAGGGAGCCTGGCCAAAAGCCTGGGTTCGAGAGACCCCTCTTTATATATGCCTTCTGTTAACAGAATCATATTCTGGTTGCATGTAGTCTGATCAATCCTAAGAACTCAAGTTACCTAGAGCTTTATTCTCAGCACCTGGTTATAACAATTGGTGCCTCTGTGCTGTTTTTGCTGAGTGAGTGAATGAATAAATTTTAGATGGTCAGTTAAAAGAAAAAAACAAGCCCTTAGAGATATTTCTTCCAACGGTACCAAGGGAAAAATAAAATAAAACTTTAAAGACAGTACAACACAGTATTTTTGGTGTTAAAGGAAGACTTATTTAACCTTATTTTTAAAATATTTTTAAATGAAACAATCGTATTGAAGGCTTTTCTAGTGTTTTTTCATTTTAACTTACTTGCAATATCTCGTATTTTTCATATGTCTGATGATTAAAAACTGACTTAGAAAACACATTTTAGTGTCTTTAAACACTTAACATCACTTAAATTTCTCTTATTTTAAGCATATAGCCGTTGTTTTTATCTTCTAGATAGAGAGGGGGTGGGAGTGGGGGATATATTTTCCTGGAAATTAAATTCACTAAGCTACCTGGCCGAGAGTTAAACACAGTTGAAGGAGTCAGATTTCTTCATGTGACTCAAAGTACCTTCCCATTTCTCAGTAAGTGAAATGGTATGTTATCAGTAAATGTTATCATAAATTTCTTAAACTAGTGAAATAATGTTTAATTGGGGGTTGTAATGTGAATACAGTGGACATATATTTAAAACATGTATTAAAAATCTTCATCCCTGTGAAACAAGTGAAAGGTTAACATTTTGAATATTTTTTTCAACAGTGTTGGTTGTTGCTGATGTAAAATTTGTATATTTCCTTCTATATCGCTGAATATGTGTTCTACTCACTCAAAGCACTTTACTGAATGTATCGTTGAAATATGAGTGGTCAAAGAAGATAAATATGTTTTTGCAAAGACTGATATGACAGAGTTTGTACACAGAGTACTTGATTATAAGAAAATTAGCGTAGACTTTAAGAAGTGTCATCTTATTGACAGAAAAATGTTGCTACAATAAATTCTGAATTTGTATTCTTTTTTAAAAATCATGCATCCTGTTGATATGCCATGCTTTAATATTCAGGGTCATTATAAGCTTATTCATTTAGCTAATCAGAAAAATAAAAGGCTATGTGAAACTCTGACTTTCTTTTCTAAAAGAGCAGTTAATTCATGGGAATTCTCAATTCATGTCTTTAACAAACTTTCTC
Source organism: Capra hircus (assembly GCF_001704415.2). NCBI lineage: Eukaryota > Metazoa > Chordata > Mammalia > Artiodactyla > Bovidae > Capra > Capra hircus. Next base: position 93,229,442 of record NC_030821.1, read on the forward strand.
TTATTTGGGAACATTTTGAGAAGATAATTCATAATTATGTTATTAAGGCTGTAATTAGCAGTAGTCTAAATGAAATTGTCTTAAAATTTATCTTAAAAATGTGGTGTTTGTTTAAATTATCTGGTCACGGACTCCTGTTGCACAACCAAAAAACTACAGGTTCTAGTGTTCAGCTGCAAACTCACTACTGGCCATAGTGTGCTAAAGATTGATATCCAAAAATCATGTGTTCCTAAAATTCTTTGCATTTCCTCCAGGTGCTAAAACACTTAAGATTCAAAAGCATATGAGGGCATTGAATATAACTCTCATATAGTGAGATGATAGTTTTATTAATCTATTGGAATAAGACTTGCTTCTACAAAATAAGATGGAATGTATGCTAGACTTTGCGTTTTTTTAAACTCATGTTTGGTTGTTAATGTCAGTCAACATTAGTGCTTTATGATATTCGTATTCACAGTTGTCTTTCAGGGAAATCACCAATTTTTAAGGACTGAATTGAGGTGGGAAGAAAGGACTGACTGAGAATGAAATTGGTGGAGTTATTTTGATAGTTAATATCACAGATACATTCCTAGCCACTTGCTATTTGAGGTTCCTAAAGCTTATCATCTTAAGAGTCACATAGATACAACCTTTTAAAAATATAACAACAAGCATGTACTGTTTTATCTGTGTATTCTATAACTAAAATGAATCTGGTTTACTATATGATGTTACTATGTGCTTCGGGACATTGGTAAATGATGATACTGCCCACCTTCATCTTATTATGGATCTATTTCAAACTGAACAGTTCACATGACATGTTTGTATTTCCTAGAATATGTTTTTAAAAATCAATGTCTAATTTTATTCATGGGCTCAATAGAATTTAGTTCATTTTACTGAAGATGGAGTTTATTGATGTTCTTAAGGCTATATAATCATGTCATTTTCTTCTTTAATATTATATGTTAAAATTTACTTCTGTATTCTGTGAAGACTAATGCCAAATGCAGTTTATTTAAAATCAATGAATGCCCTACCATATTTGACTTCCTTCTTTCCAGTCTCATTTTATGTTTTTTTTACTTAAAAAAAAATTTTAACAAAGGATAATTGTATTTTATTTAAAAAACTGAGTTGACAATTGGTTGGTAAGAGTGAATATTTCAAATGATTTAGATTCCTGAATAGTGTTATAACTTCTTGATGAACTTATAATTTTTTTCATGCATAGTTTCTGAATATAATTATCTGTATTATTGTGTTTAGGATCCTTAGATTGTTTGAATGCTTATTTTCTTCACTGTAATTCAGTTCTGCCATTCTCTCTTTGTACAATGAAAGATATATATATATTTTTTTTTTAAAGGCTAACGTCATGTGATAAAACACATTTAATTAAACTTCTAAAAATGTATTTTAAATTTTCTTTTAAAAATTAGGAATGCTAGCCTATTTTCTACATGTAATCTGATTATGTTACAGTTAGGGAGGAAGCAGAGGTGTGGTTATGATACAGATTTTGAGATAAAGTAACTGAAAAAGTAGCCTTACCATTTAGGTAACTCTGAAGGTATGTGATAATTGAGAGCAGAGGCTTTCAGGAAACTCCTCTGGATATGTTCCAATGTTGTATTCTGGTGTAACCCTAAGGTAGTGTGAGACGGAAAGCAAGATAATCAGTTGCATTAAAATGGATGGTTTTCTGAAGCCAACCAAGTGATTTTATATGTGCGTGTGCAGCATAGGTTTTAAGAAGACCTGTTTAAAGGCCACCCATAAACTGAAGCAGTGTGCCAGCTCTTTTGTTGTTGTTGTTCTGGTACCCTGCTACCTAACACGACCGGAGCGGCTTAGCAGCAGCAGCAACGTTAATGGCACGCCCCTTCAGAATGTCTGGATAGGCCATTGTTTCTCAGTAAATGATGTGCCAGCAGGGAGGTAGATAAATGCATGAGAAATGTGTGAGAAATATAATCTCCAGAGAACATTTCACTTTGAAATAGTTTAATATAATTAATTGAGAAGGAGGAAAGGATTACCTGAAGTAGAATATATGTTTTTCCAAGTGGAAAATGTTCTAGAATACTTTCCACGGTGAAAAGAAAATGCCTACTACCTACCAAAAAATGGAATTTATGTGTTCATTTATTATATAATATTTTAAATTATCTGAAAGGCTATCATTTTTGAAATTAAAATGTTAGTTTTGAATATTAAATATGCTTTTAAGTACATTTATAATAAACTGTCACAATATATTAAGATTAAAATGTCTTAGTTAAGTGGGTGCTGAAATATTGTACAATTCTTCAAAGGCAAGAAAAGTAACACGAAATACACTCTTTCAAATTCTAAATATATTAATTTCCCAATGTTTATGCTTTTATTTAAAATATTTAAATTGTTGCATTCACTCTTTCTTTGATTGATTTTAGTGCCATGTTTGAGACTTCTTCATGGTTTGTCATTAAAGTTTGTCATATCATATTATATGTTACATATTTTTATTATTCATGCCATTGTGTTGATTCACATTTCCATGTCTAACTATAAATTTGCTGATTTCTTTCTTTTGTTTCCATCATTATGTGCATTTAATTCATTGAAGAACAAGAAAAATATAACTCATCCACAAAAGGTAAATATTAACGTAACTTTTTAACAATTGAATATTGTTTCTTTTCTCTCATAGTATATGAGTTACGTAACTGCATTTTTTAAAAATAATGAGCTGCATTATTTAACAGATAGCTTTTTGCCTGCAGTGATTTTGTAGGGCATTTGGTGTCAATTGTTTTGTATTGTGAGCAGTTCACATCAAAGAGAGGATTAAAATTAAGAGTATTTTTGCTTCAAAATTTATTTTTCAACACTGACAACTAGAAAGCAATTCTCTTTAGAGAAGAGTAGCATATTTATTTCATGTTTTTTGCGTTCCCTTGCACTCATAGATACAGGGTTTAATGCTTACTGTCTGCGATGCAAAGGAGTAGAAAATCCCTAGGTTTTCCTTCTAAACAGCAGTAACCTTATGGAATATTTGGCCCCCTGCAGTCATGCTTTGGAAGGCGGCTGCCAGAATTCTGCTCCTCTTGGCCCCAGGAGGGTTAGAACACCCATCAGTTCTTCCTTCTTGAGGGACACTGGAGGGAAACCGTTTATGCTGCTGTTTTGGCACCTTGCTGACCTGCCCTGGCCCTTCGGATCACATGTGACATTTGGTCTCTGTACTTGAATCTCATGTAGAGCAGACATCAACGCACTCTCACGTGCCACCTTATTAGATGTGACTATTGGCTTGATAATTCAATATTTAAATATGAGATTTCAGCTTAAAGAAATAATATTAGCAATGCTAAAGGATTATATAATTTAACAAAAGTACCTTTGCTCACTATTTGTAGCTTGAAGATGTAATTATTGTTCCCAGTAACTCTAAAAGTTAGTCCTGAGAGGACCATCATCCTTTTACGAAAGATAAAGCTCAGACTGAGAGAGGTTCAGAGATTTACCCATCCATCCTGGTGATGTGACATAGATTACAAGCCCATCTCCCACTTTGGACCTCCTTCATCTGTACTTGATTGCATTCTATTTTAATGGCACAAATCCCAAGTTTATATTCCTACCTTTGAGCACAGTGAAGTATGTGTTACGTCTCTCAATGTCATAGACTGAAAATGGGAGGTAATATTCAAGTACTTATATTAGTTTGAGTTTATGAAAATTTATTTATATTCTGGCACGTAATACATATTCTGACAAAGTGTCTGAAATACTACGCAATGAATAGATATTAATAAAAATAAAATGTTATTCAGATCAAGATGTTATGAGATCCTAGGCTTTGGTCCCTAGATTTTTCATAGATTTCTGGCCATCTTACATTTTTAATTCAGGTATCAGAAACACAAATTTAGGTTCAGTAGTACAAAAATGGCCAATTCATTTGTACTTACATTCAGAAGAATTTATTTAGACTTGCAAGATAAATTTTAGTATGCTGAAAGATGTTATGTTGGAGATGGGTCAATGACCTCATTCGTTTAGCCGAAAATAAGTATAATAATTGTTGATTTGGAGAGCTCTTTTCCCTGTATTATTACTAGCCAAAGCTTTAATTTGCTAATCGAAACAATGCAAAATTCATGGGTTGGACAACTTAAAGTGTATGAAGTATGCACCTTTACAGCCTCACTACAGAGCATGTCAGGTTGTTACATTTTAACAAGGTTGTTTTTGTCCTAACTGAGGTGTGTCATCATTCTTCCAAGGCTGCCTGGGACATGGGGTGTAGATAAGCTTCATGGGATGTACCACGTGACTGGAAACAATCGAAGAGACTTGTTTCCAAATGCAGCCAGTAAGGCAGAGAGCAATCCAGGATGCTGCATCTCTCTCCTGGGATTTAAGCGAGCCACAGCTGAGCCATGAAAAGCATAGGCAGCCCGGAAAAGATATAAGCAAATTCAAGAAATGTCTTTTGAGTCAGATTGTAGGTTCACCTGCCCCGCAGGAAAGAAAATGTTTTATTTTTCACAGAAACCCTGCTGCTGTGAGCTGACCTTTCTGAGGTCGACTACATTTAGAATTTAGAATCAGATTATCCTGAGTGCTCCCTGAGTGGTAGGTACTGCCTTAACTACAGCAGGTAATAGCGCAGACTTACAGGACCCCTAGTGAGAGGTGGCTTTTGATGAACTGCAGCCAAATTTGTAAGATGTTTCCAGTTACTCCAGGATTTATAAGGTTTCACAAGACGCAAGATTTTCAGTGCTAAAACTAGGAAAGCTCTGGGCAGGATGGGGTGGTTGGTCACCCTACCCAAAGGGGACGTAGGGGACCAGTATATAATTTTCAAGCGTATTTTGTAAAACACATCCAGAGAGGTATAATATACTGAACATTTTTAATATGAGTTAGAGATTATAGGGCACTTCCTCTAGGTCAGTGTCTTGACTAACAGGGTCCTCTCTTCATCTCATCATATTTCTGCCCCAACTTGAGACATAACTATTCATATCCTCGTTTATCAACTGAGGGAGCTACAGCAGAGAGAGATGCAGAGCCCGACCCAGGTCAGCTGCTCACTGGGGAAGTGCTTGGCCAGGAATCAGGGCTTGAGCCTCACTCTGGAGCCCTTGTGCTGATGAACCACTTTGCTTGGCCGCCTCTGCCACATTCAGCACTGGCCAAGCACCCACTGTGGGGTGACACTGCATAATCAGGGTGATGACCCAGGACAAGCCAAAGGAAGGTATAGTGATTCTTCTTATAGAAAGAGGGCAGAGGATGCCCAGAAGAGCAGAGCTGCTGCTGGACAGAGCTGGACCGCGAAGCCGCAGCCCGCGTCCTGGCCACTCCCTCGGGTCGCAGTCACCTCCCCCTCCTGTGGAGGAGGCCCACCCAGGGACCCTGCCACCCCTGGTGACCCAGTTTTATGTCACTCAGCCAGATCTTCCAATCCCTGGCTTGCTCTTCAAGCGAACCCTGCTCCCTGAGAAAAGGAAACCACTGTATTCGGACTAAGATGACGCCTTCTCGCGTTGAAAAGTTAACTGAGGAAATAGAAGTGTTCACACCAGCTTGTTTACCTCTTTCCCACCTCTTCTTTGTATGTTGGAAGCTGAGGTACCCTGTCTTTCTAGGATTCACAGACTGTTTTATAGGCAGATTTTAAATCATTCATTCTCAAAGTAAGCCAATTTTTCCCTCTCTGCTACATTTCTTGGACAGTTTTAAAGAGCCCATGAATGTAGTTTGGGGGCATCGAAATAATGATATAAGAAGATCAAAACAGAACCAGAAATTAAAAGGCTTCAGGTGAGAAAAAATGTTATTATCATAATAAGTTTCTAATTTATATGCCTTTAAGATAGGATCTCTAAAGTGCATTAACTTTTTGCCTTTTGGATGCAATTTGGAATAATAACAAAACCCATTATACTGTCTTTTCTACAAGTAGACTTCCCTTTATCATAAGAAATGTGTAGTTTACCCATAGAGAGAATGAAGTGCAATTAGAGTTCAAGTAACTAAAGGATTTGAAAAGGAATGAGCTAGCATCTGTTTTGTGGTCCTGTTTAACTAATAAAATATATAATAATTGTTGTAAGCAGGTCATAAGGGCCATTTAAGGATTATCTCTAGTCAACTGATTTTTTTAAACTTCTGTTAGAGAAATGCTCCAATAAATTATCTGTCTCTTCTTTTTGAAGTGTTGATAAGAATAGTTTGAATGGCAAGCACTCAACCTATAATCTTTATGGAACCATTAGCATTAATCTGAATAAAATGTAATTCAGATTAAAAGTGAAAAACATCATTTTAATGGTTTTATGTTACATTGTTTATTGTTTATGGAGTTGCTTTTGAAACATGTTATAGGAGAAAAATCATGTCTCTTGCCTATATAAGTAAACTAATTTACTTGTGAATCCATAGAGGCATAATTATTTTAACTGTCATTATGTAGAAAAGGATTTTGGCTTTATTCACATTTTTCTTAACTGCATTTTGAGTAGGTGCATATTACCCAGGTGATTCATTTGATGTTACTGTGTGTAAAGATTTCAAGTTATTTAATCTTCTATGGCTTTGCTTTTCTTGAACACTTATGAGGAATACTCATGAATGTTTAGTCATAAACATTTAGAGCTCTGTTAGTAAAAGCATCGAATTGGTCCATTTCTCTTTTTGTCACAAACCTATAACTATGTTTGTCATTCTAGCCTTCTTTTTAAACTTTAGGGATATATGAAAGTGGTCCATGTGCAGTAGTTCTGAACTCTTGGTTTGGACCCATTTTTTCTGTTCTGCTGATTCAAATGTGATGCTTTATAATAGTATTAAAGACTTTTAAAGTTTTGAATTATTTAACGTTTGAATCAACCAGGTGTCAGTTTGCCAGAAATGCACCCTTGAGGGAGAAGAGTTTTGCCTCTTCCTCCCTGATTCTGCAAGAGAAGATAAAAGGTGGATGTCTAGCCATGAATAGACTTTTTGAGTTTTCTTCTCTAAAGCTATATATTTCCCCTAAATACTGTAATTTTGTTTTGTAAACTTTAAAATTTGTCAACACTTTTTGCAAAAAAGAAAGGAGATGTTGAATTTAGTAGTTATGCCATATCAAACCTTCCAAGATAGATTCTGTTGCCTCCAGTATAATTGGATTACCAAAAAATGATGGATAAACATGTTAAGAGATCCTGGGGATGAACAGCATGACCCTTTTTGTTCCCAGAGAAGCCTTAAGTCCATGGACTACTCTCACGAAGATTGTGTTCTATGCAGTGCCTTGTAAGGAGGATAGTGCCTGCTCTCAAGACAGACATAAACATAAAAAGCTACTTAAACCTGTGTAACAAAAGGGCAGGGTAAAATGACAGATTTTTCATTTGACTTTCTCATCTGTCCAGGATCAGATTAATATTTTCACTGTTCTACTGGGGCTTGGCTATTTTGACACTGAAAGTGATATATGGGGCTGGAAATCCTGAACTTTGTTTTAGATAGTTGAGTGAAAATCAGCTAAAACAAGAGATGGCCTTGGGGTTTTGGCTGCAGACAAAAGAGATTTAAGAGATTTACGTGATAATACATAGAAGTTACCTATTTCCTCTAAATCGATATTCCATTTCAATTTTTTGTGCCCAAACACAGCCTCTTTTCAAATTCATAAAGGCGATATGGTTCTTTTTACTTTGCATGCATTATTTACTTGTATTTTATGCTTCTTATCCTGGACAGACAGCATCTCTTATTTTATTGTTTATGTTACTGTAGCATAAGCCTTAACATCCAAGAGAATCATGAAGGGGCACGTTTCTCCCCTTGCAAACTGAAATTCATTTTATTCTAGGAAAATGACCCAGAATATGGGCATTGCTGTATAGTCAAAGTATTTTAAATATTTACTCTTTATATACACACATTCTATATGTCAAGGCAAGAGGAGTGGGTATGTGAGTATTGTATCAAAGTTGCTTATTATGCTTGTATGACTCCAAGGATGAGGATGGACGTTAAAAAAACTGCTTTATCTTTTAACTGGCAAAAAAAAAAAAAAATAAAGATAAAACATAACCAAATATAACTGGTAATTTTTGCCCCTTAACTTCTGGGGTTTTGGTAAATTGGCAAACAAAAAAAAAAAAAAGTAAAAATGCTGGAAATGCGTTAGTTGAGCAAGAGACAAAGTTGTTAGCTTCCTATTTTTTAAAGATATCAGAAAAATGTCAAAATTTATTGCGACAGTACAGAGTCAGAGACTGCAACAGCAAGAAGTTACTCCAAGTGATGTCGTAGAGTTTTCATTTTCTTTACAAGTGAAAACTCCTTAAAGGTGAGATGTCAGGACTGATCAAGCTCACACTGATGAATGGTGGTATGTCTGAGGTTTTAATCTCTGCCAAGTGTTTTTGAGTCCTGAGTTCTTACCATTTTACCCCATTGCTTCCAGGTGTGTGGAGAATGTTTCTACATCTTAACAGTTTGTGTTCCTCTAAAGTCCAAAAACCCATGTGTAGAGATAAGTTTTGCAGTCTTGAATTTCCTAATATAAAAGCATCTTTCTTTCTCTTCAGGCTGTGTATACCTTACAAAGTTTACAGATTCAGTCAGCTCATTTTTTTTCATCTTTTATTACTTTCTAATCTCCACATTTCCCGTTACTTTTTTGTTTATTGTGTTTGAGTGCCCACCAGGAGTGATTTGTAAAAATAAATGCTTCAGAGAAGGGCTTTCCTCACGGCTGTTAGTAACAGGCACTGCAGATATCTCATTCATACATTTAATTCTGACAGCTTTCAGGCCCGTGGTCATTTATCATCATTCTGAGACACACCAGACCCAGATCAGGGCTTCACTGTCGCCAAACTCGTTATGATGCAAAGGCACTACAATTTCATAAAGTGTGGTAGCAAGCTTTAGACAAGGTTGTTATCCTGTACAAATGTTACCATGATTTACCTTTTACACATGTGCTAGCTAATCTTGTTAGTAAAAAAAAAATACTCAATAACCTTCTTACTTTAATTATTTAATAATACAGAAATTTTCATTTTCTCTATTCCCTTTTGTACTCATATTTCACCTAGAATACTTGAAAATGTAAGTTTAGCAATAAATTGTACGGATTCTCTGTTTTGCCTATAAACACAAACGTTTGAAATTGCAAATTCATGTGAATTTCTAGATGCATAGGGAGAAATGTGAAAGACTTAAGGAATTTGAAGAGCAGAACAAACTTGTATTTACATAATTGTAAATTTGAGAATAATATTTAAAATATATTTATGAAAATTTAATGTTTAATAATTATCTTACATTACACAGGGCCATGATATTTACAGTGTTTTAAAGCAGCTCATGAACGTCTACCAAGTCAAAGGAGTTTCCCCGAAAACTGCATTTCTCTTTGGAAGAGGTGATACATTGGAAATTTTTCAGTGATGGATTAGGGAAGACTTATTAATGATTCTTTAGCTTTATTTTAAGTCACAAGCCTCTTCAATAATCTTATGAAAGGATGGATCTAGAAAAGTGCATATAGGTCCAAACAGTATTTGCAAATGATTGCAGCTTCTTCACAGTTTCTCCCAGGTCACCTATAATACTGGATTAGGAATTCACAGCACAACATGGAGCAGGAAAATATAAGTAATTCTATTACTCTGTCTTTACCTTTAATAATATCTAATATGTTCCATTAAAAAAACTCTAGTAAATCTCACCATTTGTGTTCCAATCAGTTGCGTTTAGAAGACAGGAAATTATTTCACAAGTTTTTGTTTGTTTTTTTTTTAACTTAAACTCTAAGAAAGCTTCTAAACTTTCTTTTTTCTTTAAGAATTTTATTTTAATATAAATTTATTTATTTTAATTGGAGGCTATTTACTTTACAATATTGTATTGGTTTTGCCATACATTGACATGTTGAGTTGATATTTGATATAAGTACATTCATTGGATAAAAATGTCAGAGTTTAAAATTAACTGAGGGTAAAAGTTGATCTAAAGAAAATAGATGAATTTCAATAAATATCTTTTAGGAAAATTAATACCTGCTTTTTAAAAGACATAATTTATTTAACATCAGACACATCAGTCAGCTTGTAGAAAGCATAGTGAAAAATTTTGGCTTTAAAAAAAAAGCTTCTGTATAAAATCACAATGTTAATTATACTCTAGTGGCTAGGGGAAATGAATTATATTACTGTCACTCTATGGGAATTATAGTTGAAGCTATATTTTCATTAAAAACTAAGTGAAATTATGTGATAATTACATGTTATAAAACATGAGCAAGATTATTTAATTCTCTAGTATGTGGCAGTACTAAAATTAAAAAAAATTTAAAACCCAGATGTTCTCCAAATTTAAAATCTTTTTAAAAAGGAATAGTGACTGGCATTTTGATGATTAGTTAGTTTCCAATGCTACCGGTATTCAGAGTAAATTTAATGCTAGAATTTATGGAAGAGTTAGAAAATATTTTATTTCATATTTTAATTTTGCTATTAGCATTAACATTGTTAATATAAAAAATTTAATAATGAATAATCATTCTTTTCAAAGTAAGATATTTGAGCTCTCTGGGCTGTGGTTAATTTTACTTTTAACTGGTTACCCAAGAGTTAATCACATTCCAAGGATTTATTTCTAATCATTACCAAGTATATTATTCTCTCTATAAATCATGTACATTAATAATCATGTTTTCTTTATCAATTTGTGATAAATGTTCCATTTTAGCTGATAAATTTTCTTACTATTTAGCTTGACACACCAATAATCCAGAATTGATGTCATTTCACTCCATAATGTAGAGTTGAAAAATAAAATGTACAATACACAATATATGTAGAAAAGCTGAAGAACTGCCCAATTCGCGCTGAAGCCTCTTTATTGATGTTTACGAAAAGCAATTTTACTGCAACATGACCACTTGTGTCAGCAGTTATTTTAGAACACACACTAATGTGCACACCATCCGGAAATAAAGAGAAATACTCTTAAAAAATGTGAATTACGTGTAATTGCCTGACTTTTTTATATAAGTGAACAATAAGCTGTTTGCATTTCACTTCTGATCTTGGAATCCAGGAGCAAGCACTGAGGACATAGAAACGGCATTACTGCTGATGAGTCAAGGGTGTCCAGTCATGATTTTGAAAAGAAAACGATTTGGAGATTTTCTTTCTTTGACAGCTTAGAGGATGTCAACTTTCACTTCTTTAGGAAAAAAGATAGTATATTAATCACTTAATCACTTTTGGGAGGTCAGAGTGAAGTCATTGAACCATTGTAGGATTCAGCTTGTTGTTGGTATTTTTAAAGTCTTTAAAAATCCTGCTGCTGCTGCCGCAGTTCGCCTTTGGTATCCGCCGTGGCCCTGTCCTGCCTCTGAAAGCAGAGGGCAGACAGCCCTGGCCACCAGCAGGTCTTCTTGAGAGCGACACAGCACAGACAGCAGCCTCGTCCAGGGGGAGGAGGGGGAGGAATAAGACCACCTTTAATAGAGGGAAGGCAAAAGAAATGAGAGGAAGAAAGAAAGGAAATCTCATTTCTTTTTGTAGACTTTAGAAGAGCCTTCAGAATTGCTAGTCTGGATGGAGTTGCCTTTAGAAAAGAATAAAAACGAAATATAGCTGGAGATATGTAGCTGTTGACAAACTAGCCTGTCTGTAGGGTCTTCCAGGTGTATTAGATGGAAAGCCATCCTTCATCCTTAGGGATGAAAAACCTGGTCTTCTCTAAGGGACAGCTGTAACGTACGTGTACTTTGCTAATCACACATCACCTTCAGTCTGAAGCATTTTCCTTAATTTTTCTGTGACTTCTTGGCCACCCTGCTGTGTGTTTCTCAGGCCCACCCCAGGAATTCTGTGTCTCTTATTTAAAGAAATGAGGTGCTTTCCTGGCAAGGTTAAGTCACCAGAACTATTCCAGACTGCTTTAGGCGGTAGCTCTCAGGTAATCTTTTCAAGGCTCTTTCAATGACCTTTTCAGTGCTCCCCACCAAGAATTACGTGATGCTAAATGTGAAGGGCGCAAAAGCTATAGGCTAACCAATGTCAAAAATTTCTTAAAATGTCTGTCATTGCTGAGAATATTAAGCTGACATCATTTAAATCTGCTTTTATCACAAGTAGAGATTACTTGGATTTAAGTGTCAATTGCAGAGTACAGCTGCTTACAGTTCATCTGTCTTCCTCAAAGCCCAAAGCAGATGACCGAGGAGTTACCCGCATCACAGGCAGATGGCAGACAGCAGACTCCTGTACATTTTCTCACTGGGTATATGGCTTTCTATAAGTACAGCTCACATTTTCAATAATTTTAATTCTCTTGCATAGCATTTTGCTTTGTAATACTTATTATGACTCCTTATATATTGTCAAGTAATTAATACATTTAGAAACTACTCTTCTCAAGTATTGAGCCACACTTTAATCACAATAGTTATCATTTACAAGCATGAGTCAACATTTTCAAAGCAAGTGTTGTGACTGCTTCATTCACGTAACTGTGTCACTAGGGGTTGATAACATCTGTCTAATACACTGACTTTAAGCAAAGCAAAACATCTAATAACTTGGTGTGAAAAGACAAAACATTTACCATACATTTCACACCATGTACTTATCTCATGGGCTATTAGTCTGTGCTTGGACACACAGCAAAAGCTAAATATTTACTGAATTTCCATGAGTGTCAGTGTCTTTTATCAAGGCCGTGTTTAATCACTGCAGTGGAAAAGATTTGTTAGCAAGTGTCTTTATAAACTCCTGGTTAGAGAGGCAATTGACAACCAGGTCAATGAAATGTATCAGTATTCCCATTCTCCTTTAAATCACAAACCCTCTTGGCAGAAACCCCAGTACATTAGTTACAAAACAATGGGTTTTGGTCAGATATATGTGTATGTAAGCAACTTAATAATAAACTCTAGCACTTGTTGCAGAGATTGGCAGAAGATAAGTTATAAAGCATAAACAGTCCTCATACGACACAGGTACATGTACACAACTGTATTCTTATTTTTTCATTTGTAAGAAGGTAAAAATTAAAGACAGGGTCTTTACGTAAGCTCCTTGTGATAGATTCTGACTCAAAATAGCTCATACTTTACTGAAGGCAGTACTTCGCATCTAAACAGTCACACCTGCTACACTACTTAGAAACTGAATAAAGGCTTAACTGGAAGACACTCGTTTATTTACAATTTAAATTAAAAACCTGAAGTTCTATATCACATTTTCAAGAAGTATGAATTTCGTTTTTGTGGTCAGACAGAGCTTTCAGATATAGAAAATGAATCTTTTCCTTTAGCAAGTCCAGTTTTTAAGATTGGCAAATATTCATGAAAAACGGTTGGTGGAAATGAAGAATTCAATAAGAATGCCTCAGAAAAGCAGATGCTGTTCCATTAGAAGAGTTTTTAGGCGCCTGCTTCAGCTGACAATGTTACCTGGTGTGCATGTGTCTCAGTAAACACGTGTAGCTTTGTGTGATGTGTTCGCTTTATATGTACAAGCAACCAGTTCATTCAATAGGGAGCATATTTTCACAATCAGATTCAGTTTTACATACTCATTTATGAAGAATTGATATTATTTCATCTCTGATAAAGACATAGGGTCCTTAGCTTTTGTTACTAACCTTTGTGTCCCCCGTCCTGTGTGATTTGAGTCACATTCTTCGTTAGAGCCCCAGTTGCTAGCATTTGATCTTTTGCCTTTTGTTTGTTAATCATGTCATTTTGAGATTTTACTTGAAGTCATTATCAAAAGCATTGCAATCTTAAACCATTCGGTTCCTCAGAGGTGCTTCGGTGTTTTAACGGATTCCCGTTGTGTGTTTTTGCAGCAAGCTTAGTAGTGGAGGAGCGAACGAGACAGATGAAAATGAAAGTGCATCGATTTAAGCAGACAACAGGGTCTGGTTCTAGTCAAGAACTTGATCGCGAGCAATATTCCAAGGTAAAACCAGTAACTGACCAATAGTTTCCCTGGTAACAAAAAAAAAGTACAGTGTGGGTAGCAGGTAGGACCAGTGAGCCTTTAAGTTACAGGAGAGAAATTATGCTTCAGATGATGGCCTTGCACCATGGCTTCTCTCCTCTTAACATGGTCACAAGATAGAAGTTTAGTAACCTATCATTTATGAATTTGGATTAAATGTTTTCTAGAAAAAAGAAAATGCTTGATGTTACAGTCACTTAATGATTGTCAGTAGTCAAATTCACATCAGTAAGGTAAATGAAGCCATTTTATCTCTTGAATTTCATTCAACATTCTATTTTAAATATTAAGATGTAGATTTATAGTCTTAAATACTATTTGAGGTTGATAATTCCTATGGAGATTTCACAGTGAGTGAAAATTGTGTGATGTGAGATTTCTTATTGATCTGTCTTTAGTAATAAAACTGATTTAAACTCTTAGAAACTGAAATCCACACAATTTTAAGAGATAATAAAAACTTATATTTCAAAGTTATTTTGTAAGGATGCATTGAGGAGTTTATAAACTGCTAAATAGTATCTGATAATTTTGATTAAAATATGATTTTTAATTAAAATAGAGTTTTATGCTTCATTAAGCAACTTTGAATATATTGTCTGATTTTTTTAAAAAAATATTTTTTAAAAAGACTACAAAAGCGGCAGTAGCTACTACAGGAAGTGCTAAGTCACTTGAGTCATGTCCAGCTCTTTGCAACCCTGTGGACTGTGTATCCCGCCAGGCTCCTCTGTCCATGGGATTCTCCAGGCAAGAATACTGGAGTGGGTTGCCATGCCCTTCTCCAGGGGATCTTCCTGACCCAGGAACCGAAAACTCAACTCATGTCTCCTGCATTGGCAAGTGAGCTCTTTACCACTAGTGCCACCAGAGAAGCACACTACAGGATAACCTGTGTTATAATTCGATATCCAGAGCCCCTTTAAAAGTAATGACCTTTTAGAAATTCAGAATTAAGTAAAAACTATACTAAATTAATGTTGTTAGCTTGTTACATGAAGCTAGTAAAACCTACTCATTTTTAAATATTGAGGTCGTTCATTATGTAGCCAGATATTCAGAAACGAATACAAAAATATACAGGCGGTAACAAAATCAGATTTGTTACCAGCCCAGCATACAGGCACATGTGTTGGACATCGTCTCATCATTTTATGACTTTATGTCTTAGTTTAACTGCAGAAGATTCCAACTGGATGGAGCTCAAGGTCACTGTGATCTAGTGGAGCCCAACTCCCTAGGAGTCTGAAACAATATTTTAAAAAGTAAAATCAGTAAAGCAAAAAAAAAAAAAAAAAAAGAGAGAGAGAGAGAAATATTAGTAAGCAGAATATCTTGATGTTGCCCAAAGTTTGCTGATTCCTGCTCCACATGTTTTTTCCTCCGGTTTGTACTTGATGATATTATCACTTAATCAGCTATTTTTCTGTCTTTGTGGATATCATCATCATTTTTGTTTTCCTTTACACAAATGTGGTAAGCATTATGAAACAGGTGAAGTTAGGATTTCTTCCTCCACTGTGGCACGTACTTATTTGGGGAGGATCTTTAAACTAGAAAAGCTTAATCAAAGATGGAAATGCTTTCTTGATTTTTTAGCATCATGTCAAAGGATGAGGTCAGATTGAACCACAGAGAGAGGTCGAGCCAGTACGGAAAACAAGAAAGAAGTGAATAAAGAATCAGCATAAAATCCTGAAAGCCTTGCCTCTAGTCATATCAGGTGATCAAAAGACTCGAAAATGAAGTGCCCTAGAATCTAAGCCAACCTAAACCACCACTAACACTTGTTTTCATAATGAATCAAAAGTAGGCTTATCCTGATTGAGAGGTTCCAGAATCTAAAAATATGTAAAAATGACCCTCTCTAGTCCAGCTGTCTTTTTTACCAAATTTATGAAAACCGAGGCTCTCTCTAAAGAAGGGAGATACTTTCTCTTCATTAGCAGACTTCCTGTTTGGTCGTCAGCCCTCTGTTCCCTAGCTGGAACTTAGATGCCCTTTGTTCTTCCTATGACACCAGTGAAATGTATACATGACTCCAGCCTGATTCAGAGGCTCTCCTATGGCTTTTAATTTGTATGTAGTTGAATTATTATATTCTAACATTCCTTTCTTGTTTGCATAGACATCCTTTTCCTTTTTCTCTTTTATTGCATTTGAATATTAAAAAACCCTTTACTTTTAAATATGTTACAATTGTTTTTACTGCATATATTGATACTACTATATTACATAAATAACATTATTATAAATTATACTGATAAGTGTGAAATCAAAGATATGGTATCTTTAAAAACATAAGACTATAATACAGGAAAAATATATAGGGTAAAATAACAAATAATTAGCTTATATTTAATTTTATGTGTTAAATAAAAAGTAAATACTCTGCATGATTCTAATATTCTTAATGCTTACAATAAATTTTTACAATAGTTTCCAGTAGTAATTTCTGTTAATCCTCTCTTCTTTTTTCTTTCTTAAATTTACCCTTTTACCCCTTTTAACAATTTACAAAGATCTGTTTGTATTTGTATAGCTGAGAACCAATAATTTCATAAATTTAATATACACTAAATTTTGAACTTCATTCCCTTATTAACTTATTTTTAGTCATTCAGCACTTTGCCTAAAGCAAAGCACCTGAATTGAAATTCTGCCAAATTAGAAATTGGTTAACTGTTTTCTAATATTTATAATGAAACACCAACAGAATTCGATTTTCTTCAGGACAAAGAATTACCAGACAGATGTAGTATAATTCCTAAGCTGTTTCAAACCTGACACTTCCTTAAAGTATTAAACAAACCTAACTCCATCCTGAATAAGGAATTAGCAGTAACTTGGCTTCTGAGAAAATACAAAACTACAATCACTGTCCCTGAAATGTGACACTGTGCTACATTTTCATTGATCTTAGAGTCACATGCCCTGGCGATGGAGTGAAATTCATCAATGGAGAGTGAATTTTCATGTAGGTCTCACATTTGAAACAGCACTTCTGTTTCTGTAACTTAGGAACAGCAAGCAGAGTTGATGTGACAGGTTTCGTAGGAGCTTCTGAATGTTTATTATAAGTTATGAAAGAGGCAGCCCTATTATCAGGGCTTCCTTCACATCAAGAACTAATTTCCCTGCTATATGATCAATATGAATTTCTCCGGAGGATGCTACATTTCTCAAAATACATTTAACGTATTTCCATTAAAATATTTAATTGTTAAATAGGATTTTTAAAGAATCATGCTTGATGAAAAGTCAAAGTTATTAAACTTTTAACAGATTTTGAAAATAAGCAGATATAGTAGTATTAAGTGAGTATAAAGTCTTTCCTTCAAATTACAAATGTGAAGAAAACTGTGACATTGTCTCAGAATGATGAATTATTCTTTACCTCAATATAAAAAAAATGTTAACATGACAAACAATCTTTCAAAATTTTTTGTTTTGTCTCTTGACAGGAGTAGCAGAAGTCTATATACACAAAGGAAAAGAACAGATAATTTATAGGAAAGGAGAAAATCTTTAGTTGGAGAAATAGTTCAATGCATATTCCCTTACCCTCAGTTTATAGTCCTCACTGCTTATTATTGGCATTTGCCAAATAAGGGGAGACTTTGTTCTAGGGGTCAACACCATGCCAGAATATTTCCTACAGCTATAAATTTTTATTGTATTAGAAACATTAATTCATATTCTCTCAAGTACAAGCTACCGTTTCAATGTTTGGAAATATTACAGGAATGACATATTAACATAGCAAAATAGTTTTAGAGACAAGTAATATTGGAATTATGTTTATACCCCAGCAACAGTATTAAATTCAGCTTCCGCCATGTGAGCATGTTATGTTTTTACATCTGTGTAAATAAAAACCAGTTCTGATTGAAATGAATCCTGCCAGTTAGTGTCATGCTACCAGATATGACAATTTGATGATAAAAATTACGAAGCTACCTTAAATGCCTTATCATAAGTCATGTTAACTTTAGGTCACATACAAAGTTGTGTAAATAGTTCACTTCTGAGCATATTAACATATATGCATTTCCTTTTGGATTGCTATTTAGCATATGGCTTTCAAAAATCATGCAATCATGAAAAAATTATTTGAAAATAGAATTTTATAGACATTCTATAAATTTGGAGTTGTAAAATTTTTCGCCCAACACATACATGTGAGAGATGGAAAATTAAAGCTAACATTTAAATACCTTCACCCTGAACTGCTATCATATGAAGAATTATTAAATAAACATGGTCCTTTTTCTAGAACTTTTAAAGTAAGTATTATTGTCCTATAATTGTCTTTGTATATAGAGAACCACAATTAAGCATCATTTTATGTGGTATTCTTTAGCAAGACAATTGTTTATACAAATTATTGAACTAGTTAGGATTATTTTAGATTTGTTAAAACTCACATAATATGGAGCATAGAGGAAGGGTGATTCTTTCTACAAGTTTAAAAAACATTTGATATTTTCACACCTGAGCACATAAATGCGGAATTAAATTGCTTGATAAGAAACGTAAATAGCCAATATTGGTCATGTGTCCCTTTAGTCATATGTTCTTTTATGTAAGAAGTTATCTTACCTTCCAGTACCTAAAATAGAAAGTCAATTATGTATTTATTATTTCAAAATTGTAGATACTTATACAACCTTACTATTTATTATGATTTAAACACACATAAAAATATAGACTGTATAAAGGTACTCACTATGTGATTCGTTGCAGTAAGACAATAAAGTAGAAATAGAAAAAAAAAAACTTTTGACATTTCACCAATTTTAACTTTTACCTTATGATTTCTACAACTTTAGATAATAAATTCTTAAGACGATACAAAGACACATGGAGGGGCTTCGCTGGTGGTTCAGTGGCTAACACTGTGCGCTCCCAATGCAGAGGGCCCAGATTTAATCCCTGGTTGGGCAGCTAGATCCCACATGCCACATAAGACCTGCACAGCTAAATAAATTAATTAATTAAAAAGTAAAGACATTTAAATATGAGATATAGCATATCTTGAAATTTTAATAGGAATCCTTTTTGTTTTTTACTTTCAACACTTAGTTAATAGTTTAATCTGAAAATGACTAATTAAACCATAATAGAGAGAAAGTCAAAGTTCTGTCTTTGCCTCCATCACTTGACTTGAATTTGGCATAAGCCTTTTGCTTTCTTAGCAAATCTTTTTTTTTCTTTTTGAGAGTTATATTTTTTCGTAAAATGTGAAAGAATGTGACATCTTAAAATAGGGAGAGTGTGCAGGGTAAATTAAATATCAGTTTTAGAATGCCTCAAGAAGCAGAGACAAATGGAAGCAGTCTATTTCATGGGTAGAGTAGAAGGTGAGTAGAATTTGTAGGCAGTGATGAAGATCAAGAAAAGAGAAACTGACGTACTGGAGAAGAGGAATAATGCAATTTTGAGGTAGTAAGTAGGTGCGCGTCATTTATTTAGTGAATTTTCCACCCAGGCATTGACCCTTTTAATTTTTTGTCAGTCATTCCTCACGGAGCACTTCTTACCGTTCAGAGGATGCAGGATAGTTCTATTGGAAGCCATACATCATGCTAGCGTTGGGTCATGTTAGATTTCACACCTCATTTTATGAAAGTGCACTTTTGCTTGATGCGGGCGGAGTAGCCGCTAGCCTCACCGTGTGTATCTCTGCTCCCCCGACCCGGTAACAGAGCTCACACGCTCTTGTTTTCACTCCTTAGTATAGCGCACACACAGATCAGTACAGAAGCTGCGACAACGTCTCCGCCAGATCCTCAGACAGCGACGTCAGCGACGCGTCTGCCGTGTCCCGAACCAGCAGTGCCTCCCGCCTCAGCAGCACCAGCTTCCTGTCCGAGCAGTCTGAGCGGCCTCGGGGCAGGATCAGGTGAGTGGCCACCGCTCGTGCCAACCGGGTAGAAGTGCACCTTGCCTCCTGCTTATCCTCGCTCAGAGTTTGGGTAGAGGAGCCAGAGCGTTTCATTGGCATGACCGGGACTAGGGTGGCTTCAGCCTTCCTTCACTGTTAGTAATATTGCCCAGATTCTGCGGTCCTTCCTATCAGGTGGGGCCTGTAACCACAGAGCAATCTCTAAAATGCCTTCTAATATCATTAAATTAAATCCATAAAGCATTCTTTAGTCCTGTGTTGGAAAGCCTCTCTGTAAAGGGCCCGGTAGTAAATACTTCAGGCTGTGCTGGACAGCCTCTGTTGCGATGATTTACAATGTCATTGTACAGAAACTCTGCAGTCAAGTGAGCACCGTCGTAGTCCAATAAAGTTTTATTTACAGAAGGACAGAGAGCAGGCTACATTTTCCCGTAGGCTATAATTTACTGAGCACGTCTTCAGTCCCCAAGCAGTTGGTGCACCTTCAGGTGGGGATGATAGCAAAATACACATCCCTCTTGTTTACATTAAGGGACTTGTAAGAGATTTGCATGCAGTTTGTTTAAATCACCAGCAATTATCTTGGTTCTCAGGAGGTAAATAACCCTGCTGAAGGGGAAAAGACCTCAGGAATCTGGTCCTGTCTTCAGTAAAACAGACTCAGTATGGACAAGGCATATTTTATATTTGCTCTTAACTAGTTCCCAGAAGTAGAAGTTTCACTGAAGGCATTTTGGGGTTGTTGAGAGGCCCTTGAAATGTTAATGTTCAAAACAGGATCAGTTATCTTCCGAACACTCTGAAAGCTGGGATGATGGCACGCTTGGATGATGATCCTGGAGCGTTCTGTCTTCCTGGACTTCTCTGCACCTTGCTCCCCTGTTGATGTAATTTGAGAACAGCTATCTTACTGTTAGTTGACAGTGTCTCACTGAGAATCTGCAAGAGAAGTTCTGATCAGTCAAGATATTAGTGGAACATTTTAGCTCTGTTTTGAATATTCCCTGCCTCTGGTCCTAACAGAGTATTAAGCTCTCTAAAAGTGAAGAAAGAATTAGAAAAGCTAAAGAATATCTCTGTTGAGCTGGTAGGATAGAGGGTATAAAAATGATTCTAATTGATCCCTTTGTATTGAAATATTATTAAGATACTGTGTTTCAGAACCTATTCGGTTTAGCAAGAATATTGATAAATAGGGGATTAAACAAAAACTTTTTCACTTTTAATCACTAAAAACAACTTAATTTATATTCATAACAGACTCTAGTGGCGTGAGTCCTATGGTATAAAGTATAACTAATTAATAGAATTCACGTTACAAACCAACTCTGAGAATGCTATGTGGGTCCACTGTCATTCTCTTGAAATTTCAGGAGAATAAAGTCTTCAAAAGTTTATCTTCAGGAAAAATTTGACAGCATGGCTTTTAAGGAAGAAAACAAAGAACAGACATTTTAGGCAGCTCAAGGGCAAGGTACTATGATTTTGTACGAAGGATGAGAAGGAACTACATGATAGTGATTGGAGCCAAGGTTACTTCGCGGGAAAATGATAGTTTATCAGATCAGTTCAGTACAGTCGCTCAGTTGTGTCTGACCCTTTGCAACTCCATGGACTGCAGCACGCCAGCTTCCCTGTCCATCACCAACTCCTGGAAATTACTCAAACTCATGTCCATCGCGTCAGTGATGCCATCCAACCATCTCATCCTCTGTCATCCCCTTCTCCTCCTGCCTTCAATCTTTCCCAGAATCGGGGTCTTTTCCAATGAGTTGGTTCTGTGCATCAGGTGGCCAAAGTATTGGAGTTTCAGCTTCAGCATCAGTCCTTCCAATAATAACACTCACTATATTATACCATGATACGAAGCAGAAGATAGATGATGTTTTGCCTCCTTGATTCATAGGATTTCTATTTATTGAAGTTGATGAAGACAGAGATTAGACCTGGAAACAGTACAAGTGAATTTCTTAATGACAAATCTGTTTTCTCTGGTCATTTCCCTGTTTTCAGCTCCTCTTTCTTGTCTCTGTAGCTTGGAGCATGTTTGAGTTATTTTTATTTAAGTGGATTATGTAAAGGCAGGCAGTTAAACTAATGGCTGAACAAGTTTCCCCTGAAGCTAAGGTGAAGAAGTATTTTCCTGTGGCCCGATGCTCAAGGTCATAGTTGGTAGATGTTTGATTTCTTAGAACACTTAGGAATAAAGAGGGTAGGATGAGATATGGAAGGGCAAGACTTTTTGACATTTAAAACCTAGTTATCTTTTGATATATGTTCTTCCCAAGGAATATCCATAGGTGCACAAATGCTAATGTTAACAAACACACTCGCGCACACAGTTCAGAGTTGCTTTGCATCCACCATTAGCCTTGTGGTAAAAACTTGAGAGGAGGGTTTGTAATGAAGAGACAAAGAACAAAATATCAATGGTTGCAGGCTCTTCAACCTTAAATATCCCCAATGCTTATAACACTATGAATATTTATTTTTCTCAATATAATGTTGTTTTGCATTTCTTTATTTTTAGTAACTAACTACCTTCATAGGTTTTAAAATTCTACGTATTCAAGCTCATATATAAAGTATCTGATCAATATGATAATAGATGTATTTATATTTCATAAAAGGTACCAGCAAGCCTTGGAGATCCAATCAAGCATAAGGACTTTATTATTTCCCAAGACTTCATGATAGTATAATATCTATGCTACACACTCAAGGAGATTGTAATCTGTTTAAGAGTTAAAAACGTATTTTTTATGTTCTGGCTTCCTATACAAGAGGTCAGATCTTTGACAATGTGGGCAGGAAGCTGAGATGGTTAAGATGAAACCAGGATTCAAACCCTAGTCTTTTCTTTCCACATTGAACACAAACTTTTCCCCACACTTAGTTAATTTAAAGATTAAAATATGCGCTATATTTATTGAAAGAATCAGCATATAAACCCACTCACTTCAAACCCATGTTGTTCAGGGTTCACATATAAATATCTTTGCTTATATCTTCCTATGAAACATGAAATGCTTGGCTCTACGTTGCCTAGGACGGGTTTTATACTGAAAGTCATTAAAAGGATTAGAAGACACTATAGCATCCCCTGAAGACAGTTTCAGTATCTAAAAGTCCACCAAGTGTCCAGTACACTCCTTAAGGTCCCAGAGAGAGAGAGAAACCACTGACTTCATCTTGTCCATATCATATAGAACCATAGTATGCAGGCAATTAAATACCATATATGGTTCTGATTCCATCTATCCAAGTATGTGATAAACCAAGAAAATGTCCAGATAGGCACCTCTGAGATGAGCAGTGGGCTACACAGTGTGAAACATGGGCCAGCATCTCCCAAATACTGCTTGCTACACTTGCCTGTTGATAAATCACAGGACAAACTATAGTTCTTGAGGTTTGGAGTTCTGCCTTGTAACAGCTTGTTTATCTCTGCTTACTCCGGCATATACCAAGCTTATTTCATTCTAGAAGACCTATTTCCCAGGGACATCCATTAATGTGTTACATAGTTTTTATGTAAAGTTTGAGAAATTCCATTTTAGATAGCCAGCATCCTATTGCCTAAGAGATAAAAGGCTTTAAAGAGAGCTTCAAAAACCCTGTTTGGGGAACAAATGAAATTAAGCCCTTTCAAAATACGTATAGGTTGAAGAATATAAATATATTTAGATGACCAATCTCTTAAAGATCATTTATGGAATATTAGGAATTCACAGACCATATTGTGAATCTTTTGTGTTTGACATAATGATTAGGCAAAAGATACTTGACCACTGGGGGTGGCACCAGCTAAACCATATGTTTCTGTGTGAACTGAAATAAGAGCATCTCTCCCCCTAGATGCACTGTAAATGCTTCATTCAAAATAACCCAAAACGTACTTAATGTTTTCAAAGGTTATATAAACAGGGATCTACAGTAGAAAAGCATATACTATACTGTTTATTGGAGAAGGAAATGGCAACCCACTCCAGTGTTCTTGCCTGGAGAATCCCAGGGACGGGGGAGCCTGGTGGGCTGCCGTCTATGAGGTCACACAGAGTCGGACACGACTGAGGCGACTTAGCAGCAGCATACTGTTTATATTAATTAACCTTTTGTAGATAGAATGAATTAGAAGTTCTTAAAAAAATGTTGTCATGGATTCAAAGTACTTAAAACTTAAGTAATTCTAGGATGATTCTTACAGGACAAAATCAACACAGTAATCCAAAGTGCATGTGTGCTAAGTTGCTTTAGTTGTGTCTGATTCTGCAACCCTAGGGACTGTAGCCCACCAGACTCCTCGGCCTATGGGATTCTGTAGGCAAGAATATGGGAGTGGGTTGCTGTATCCTTCTCCGGGGGATCTTCTCAACCCAGGGCTCAAACCCATGTCTCTTATGCCTCCTGTACTGGCAGGCAATTTCTTTACCACTAGTGCCTCCTGGGAAGCCCAGTTCAAAATAATAAGCATCGATAAAGATTTGAGGTCCCTTCTTTTTCAGATTTGTTCTGCATGTGACATATAATTTTCATTTAGTATTAGCTTAAATAGTTCTCGAGGAACATTTTCCCTTCCAACCATAAAGAATGTAAAGTGTATTAGTAGAGGGAGCGTGACAAGTGAAAGTTGCTCAGTCATGTCCAACTCTTTCTGACCCTATGGACTGTATGCAGCCTGCCAGGCTCCTCTGTCCATTAAATTCTGCAGACCAGAATACTGGAATGGGTAGCCATTCCCTTCTCCAGGGGATCTTCCTAACCCAGGGATCATACCCAGGTCTCCCACATTGCAGGAAGCCCCATAATTGATAATAAGAAATGCACATGTTCTGGAAGCCAGAAAGAATATGTTAAGTTTCTGAGTTTTATTTATTTATGTATTGCATCAAAGAAAATGTTTATCGCAAAAAGAAGCTGAATTTTTATGATATAGCTCTGAATTTTTTTCATCTTTATCATGTATCAATTTTTTTCCAGGCAGACAAATTTCAGATGTTTTACGTAAGATCAAACTACAAAACCAAATACAAGTATAATCCTATAAAATCCTTTAATTGTACTCAGATGATACATAATTTTAGAAGTTCTGTCAAAATCAACAGTTTCCCAGCGACCTTCACATATAAACTTTTGTCAGCATTGACAAAGGTTTGCCTTGATCTACAAGGTCACCTTTCTATATCAAAGTGAATTTTGTTTTGATGCAAATAGTTTTCGGTCTTTTTATCATCTCTTTTTTTGGAAGAATATTTTCAAAAGCAGTTCTTTTCAAACAAGCATAGTTTGAAAGATATGAGAGCTTTTTAAGTGCAGCTTTTTCCTATACACAAATAGTAATTTCGGAGCAGGAAATTTACTAAAATCTGGCAGTTGATGTCAGTAGGCATAATAATAAGTAGGCACATACTTAAGGAAATATACTTATTGGAGGATTTTAAAACATTGTAGGTTAAATTATTCGATATTTTAAATTGTGATAGAGAATGAGTGCATAGTTTAATATCTTCCAGAAAATCAATCTTGATATTGCAGTTATGCTTGAAAAATATTACAGAAAATTTCAAAAGCCCTTAATTTCATGGTAGTTCTTCAGCTCCATGAAGGAATACAGGATACCATTTAAAAATAATCTTTGGAAATTTTGTGATGGTATTTGAAAAATACTTAACTGCAAAATTATTCGCTATATCGATAGCTCAGAATAACAAATGAAACTTTCATTTTTATATACTTATATTATGCCTACTAACATTGAATATAGTCAAGAGGACCACGAGGGAATTTTAAAGCTGTGCACACAATTTTGCATGCCCTCCTGTTTTCCTATGGAAAAACAAAGTCAACTTAATCTGCAGAAGTACTAAAAAGAAAGGAAAATAACATGGACATTGGGTGATGGGGAGAAACTAACTGGAACACAGTGAGAGATGCTGGATATTGAATATCTGAGGAAGGAAATATATTTTGGCATTCTTCTTTCATGGAATTTCTTCATTTTAATTGTCCTAGACTGATGAGAGGACTATTATTATTTCCTGTGACCAGACTGAAGCAGTAGAGAGATGGAAAGACTGTGCCACGTGCCCTTTAAAAACTCTCTGCCTTTATGGTAAAATTACTAAATAGTACTTGTTAGTATACCATATGACCGAAAGGGCCATGCAACTGAGTTGTTAAATCATGCCATGTCCACCACATAAACACAATTCTCTTGACCTGTAAGTATAAGTAACAGACAGTCCTTAGAGTAGCGAATTTGAGCTCTTGGGGCAAGTGAGTAGATTTTCCTGGTGAGAGTCTTCATTGCAAACCTTTATTACTACTACAGGGGTCTGGTTCCATTCCTAGCTGGGGAACTAAGATTCTGCGAGCTGTGCAGTCAAAAAAAAAAAAAAAAAAAAAGACTGCAGTTTGAAGGGAAGCAGCAACAGTCTGATTTGAACAGCTCCATTCTGTTTGTTTTTACTGATCTGTTCTGTCAATTCCTTATAGGTTTACTAAGATGTTTTGTCGAAATCTGGGAAAGTTAGCAGAGTATTAGATTAATGCTTCCTACTTAATAGGCAATAAAATGATCAGTTATAATAAAGTTTCAAATTTTGATGGAAACCTAGAATACCTCATAAAGATGGGAGTTACTTGTCAAAGTGATCATTTGTAATTAGATCTCAGAAACAACTTCTGTCTCTTAGGGAAAAATAGCCACACTGCATATGGAGTTTTAAAGTATGCTGTAACATTTTGTTATTTGTAGAAATCTAATTCCCTGTAAGGATTAAATCAGATAATTTTTAGCATTTCAAATATTTTAAAGAGCATGCTCAATGGACATTGTAGATACTGTTAATTAGAAACTTTTCTTTAATGAGAAAAATAAGACTGTGTGTTTGGAAGAATATATTAAAAGATTTCATTTATTATTTTATTTGAGGTGAAAAAAAATCTTTGAAAGTTCAAACCAACAAACTATATTAATAACTTTGCTTGTAATACCTGCTCATCTATTTATGATACTAAATCATACTTGATTTTATTTGAGTGTAATTTTCCAATTTAATTAATTATGCTAAAAGAAGTTACACATTTAATTTAATACTCTGTTGTTAAATGAAATAAAAGTATAATTCTCTCTCCTTAATTGTTATTTCCCCACAATATACAAG
This sequence comes from Capra hircus, assembly GCF_001704415.2. Taxonomy (NCBI): domain Eukaryota; kingdom Metazoa; phylum Chordata; class Mammalia; order Artiodactyla; family Bovidae; genus Capra; species Capra hircus. The sequence continues at coordinate 93,256,537 of NC_030821.1, forward strand.
AAATTAACTTACATACTTCTAACAGCACATCTTCAGTGTAGCAAATTATTAGAAAGCTATAGTTTATACATCTTTTAAATGCAAGGAAAATAACATAGGTTATGAATCCTATAGTGAATTGACTATATTAAAGCAACTTTCAAATAAAACCAATTTATTTCCTAAGAATAGTTTTGGAAGAGAAACAGAATTCAGCATGGGGGTTCAGATCCCTGTTCACTGTGAGAGATGTGACTGTAGTTGTGGTCTTGGCTTTTGACAACAGGCAGAGCAGCGCGTTTACTCTGGGGCTGTGAGTGATGTCCATAAGCACCACGTTTGGCTTCAGGGCAGGCTCAGGTATAGGAGACCACCCCTGTTGGTGAGCAGTTGACTAGCTTCGCTTCAGTGCTCTGTAATCTCCACAGCACACGAGGGCTTCCTAAAGGACCACTGATGTGACCCTTTTGTTTGATGTGCGGTCACTGCCACACAGACTGGCTGTAGTATTCTATTCGCTCTCAAACAGCAGGGTGACTGTTCTGAGAGGCCCTCAATTTGTTACTATATTTTTATGCCGAAACAAAAAAGGATATTTCTAATGGGAATTTTCTAACAGATTCTGAAGTTTCTATTTATCCTACTGTGTTTAGATGTTTATATCTTCATGTTGGAGAACTGATTGCTGATTTTAAACCTGGCGGTATTACATAAATGAACAGCTAATAGTTTTTATGGTCTCCATGTCTGAATTCTGGTTGTCAACATTAAATATCTGTTCTTTGGGACAGTCTTCATATTTCCATGGCAATTATCCTATAATTTAAAGTGGATATGAATCCTTTCACTCCAAACCAATTCTTCCCAAACTTCAGTTATTTCACATGTCAAGTTTGTAATTTTTCCATGACTGTGTAATACATACATAATTTTTAATGTATTCAAAATATGGTGCTGACATGTAAAGTGTGTTTTATGATTATCAGATATTCTAATAGATGGTTTACATGCAATATCATGAGTGCTGTAGTCACCCAGTAGTATAAATGCTAATAGTCTCTTTTTATAAATAAAATAGAAGCAACATATTGAGTTTGCTTGGCAATAAGCGGTAGAGCTAGAATCAAGAGCCAGATGATTTAAACTTTTGTCTTTATGTGGTGAATGTATTTATCTCTAATATTTTTTTTTTGCTTTAAGTTGATTTTGTCTTGCATGAAAAGTTTTAAAACCAATGTTCAGTCTAACTTTTCACAACCTTTTACTTTTAACCTATCTGTTAAAGGTTATAAGTTATATATGAGTTATATCTCTTGTAACCAGCGTAGAGCTGGATTTAGATTTTTTTTTTTCCTTCTTGCTTGGCAATCTGTATTATTTAATTAGCTACCTAATCCTTTTACACATATTTTGATTTCTTAGGTATTTGGAATTCTTTCTACTATCTTATTTAATATTTTCAGCTGTTATTATCTTATTTTTTCTCTTTCCTGATTGATTATGAATTGAATTGTTTTTATTTCATTCTCCATTATTATGGAAATTATATTATTTCCATGATTTTAGTGCCTAATTTTGTGCTTCAAGTATATACATTTCATTAAGCAATAAATCTAAAAGATAACAATTATTTCTGCTGGCCCCAGAGAGGGGGAAAAAATGACTGTAGTACACTTTAGTTCTGTTACCATCCCTCCACCATTTACATATTTTATGTCTAGTGCATCTTGAGGTTTCTGTATAATAATCCCTCTTTCCCTCTGAGGTCTCTACACTGCAATGAATGAGGCTGAAAAACCCCAGGTGGAGGTGTGTGAGTTTGTACAGGTGTCCAGTTGTCTCTGTAGAAAGTGTGTGTAGAAACTGTTAGTCCTCAGCTGTGTCTACCTCTTTGTGACCCCATGGACTGTAGCCCACCAGGCTGCTCTGTCCAAGGGATTTTCCAGGCAAGAATACTGGAGTGGGTTGCCATTTCCTTCTCCACAGGATCTTCCTGACCCAAGGATTGAACCTGGGTCTCATGCATTGCAGGCAGATTCTTTACCATCTGAGCCACCAGGAAAGCCTACAGTTGTCTCTGTTCAGTTCATTCAGTCACTCAGTCATGTCCGACTCTTTGTGACCCCATGAATTGCAGCACACCAGACCTCCATGTCCATCACCAACTCCCGGACTCAGATTCACGTCCATCGAGTCAGTGATGCCGTCCAGCCATCTCATCCTCTGTCGTCCCCTTCTCCTCCTGCCCCCGATCCCTCCCAGCATCAGAGTCTTTTCCAGTGAGTCAACTCTTCGCATGAGGTGGCATAAGTACTGGAGTTTCAGCTTTAGCATCATTCCCTCCAAAGAAATCCCAGGGCTGATCTCCTTCAGAATGGACTGGTTGGATCTCTTTGCAGTCCAAGGGACTCTCAAGAGTTTTCTCCAATACCACAGTTCAAAAGCATCAACTCCTTGGCACTCAGCTTTCTTCACAGTCCAACTATCACATCCATACATGACCACAGGAAAAACCATAGCCTTGACTAGACAGACCTTTGTTGGCAAAGTAATGTCTCTGCTTTTCTTTTTTCTTTTTTTACTTTATTTTATTTATTTATTTATTTTCCAGATTTCATTTATTTATTTATTTATTTATTTTTACTTTACAATTCTGTATTGGTTTTGCCATACATGAACATGAATCCGCCATGGGTGTACACGTGTTCTCAATCCTGAACCCCCCCTCTCACCTCCCTCCCCATACCATCCCTCTAGGTCATCCGAGTGCACCAGCCCCAAACATCCTGTATCCTGCATCAAACCTAGACTGGTGATTTGTTTCTAATATGATATTATACATGTTTCAATGCCATTCTCCCAAATCATCCCTCTCCTTTTCCCGCAGAGTCCAAAAGACTGTTCTATACATCTGTGTCTCTTTTGATGTCTCACATACAGAGTTATCGTTACCACCTTTCTAACTTCCATATATATTCGTCAGTATACTGTATTGGTGTTTTTCTTTCTGGCTTACTTCACTCTGTATAATAGGTTCCAGTTTCATCCACCTCATTGGAGCTGATTCAAATGTATTCTTTTTAATGGCTAAGTAATACTTCATTGTGTATATGTACCACAGCTTTCTTATCCATTCATCTGCTGATGGACATCTAGGTTGCTTCCATGTCCTGGCTATTATAAACAGTGCTGTGATGAAAATTGGGGTACATGTGTCCCTTTCAATTCTGGTTTCCTCAGTGTGTATGCCCAGCAGTGGGATTGCTGGGTCATAAGGCAGTTCTATTTCCAGTTTTTTAAGGAATCTCCACACTGTTCTCCATAATGGCTGTATTAGTTTGCATTCCCACCAACAGTGTAAGAAGGTTCCCTTTTCTCCACACCCTCTCCAGCATTTATTGCTTGTAGACTTTTGGATTGCAGCCATTCTGACTGGCATGAAATGGTACTTTATTGTGGTTTTGATTTGCATTTATCTGATAATAAGTGATGTTGAGCATGTTTTCATGTGTTTGTTAGCCATCTGTATGTCTTCTTTGGAGAAATGTCTATGTAGTTCCTTGGCCCATTTTTTGATTGGGTCGTTTATTTTTCTGGAATTGAGCTGCAGGAGTTGCTTGTATATTTTTGAGATTAGTTGTTTGTCAGTTGCTTCATTTGCTATTATTTTCTCCCATTCAGAAGGCTGTCTTTTCACCTTGCTTATAGTTCCCTTTGTTGTGCAGAAGCTTTTAATTTTAATTAGGTCCCATTTGTTTATTTTTGCTTTTATTTCCAGTATTCTGGGAGGTAGGTCATAGAGGATCCTGCTGTGATTTATGTCAGAGACTGTTTTGCCTATGTTCTCCTCTAGGAGTTTTATAGTTTCTGGTCTTACATTTAGATCTTTAATCCATTTTGAGTTTATTTTTGTGTGTGGTGTTAGAAAGTGTTCTAGTGTCATTCTTTTGCAAGTGGCTGACCAGTTTTCCCAGCACCACTTGTTAAAGAGATTGTCTTTAATCCATTGTATATTCTTGCCTCCTTTGTCGAAGATAAGGTGTCCATGGGTGTGTGGATTTATCTCTGGGCTTTCTATTTTGTTCCATTGATCTATATTTCTGTCTTTGTGCCAGTACCATACTGTCTTGATGACTGTGGCTTTGTAGTAGAGCCTGAAGTCAGGCAAGTTGATTCCTCCAGTTCCATTCTTCTTTCTCAAGGTTGCTTTGGCTATTCAAGGTTTTTTGTATTTCCGTACAAATTGTGAAATTATTTGTTCTAGCTCTGTGAAAAATACCACTGGTAGCTTGATAGTGATTGCATTGAATCTGTAGATTGCTTTGGATAGTATACTCACTTTCCCTATATTGATTCTTCCGATCCATGAACATGGTATATTCCTCCATCTATTAGTGTCCTCTTTGATTTATTTCACCAGTGTTTTATAGTTTTCTATATATAGGTCTTTAGGTTCTTTAGGTAGATATATTCCTAAGTATTTTATTCTTTTCATTGCAATGGTGAATGGAATTGTTTTCTTAATTTCTTTTTCTACTTTCTCATTATTAGTGTATAGGAATGCAAGGGATTTCTGTGTGTTGATTTTATATCCTGAAACTTTACTATATTCATTGATTAGCTCTAGTAATTTTCTGGTGGAGTCTTTAGGGTTTTCTATGTAGAGGATCATGTCATCTGCAAACAGTGAGAGTTTTACTTCTTCTTTTCCAATTTGGATTCCTTTTATTTCTTTTTCTGCTCTGATTGCTGTGGCAAAAACTTCCAGAACTATGTTGAATAGTAGTGGTGAAAGTGGGCACCCTTGTCTTGTTCCTGACTTTAGGGAAAATGCTTTCAATTTTTCACCATTGAGGATAATGTTTGCTGTGGGTTGGTCATATATAGCTTTTATTATGTTGAGATATGTTCCTAGGTTGGTCATAACTTTTCTTCCAAGGAGTAAGCGTCTTTTACATTCATGACTGCAGTCACCATCTGCAGTGATTTTGGAGCCCCCCAAAATAAAGTCTGAAACTGTTTCCATTGTTTCCCCATCTATTTCCCATGAAGTGATGGGACAAGATGCCATGATCTTCATTTTCTGAATGTTGAGCTTTAAGCCAACTTTTTCACTCTCCACTTTCACTTTCATCAAGAGGCTTTATAGTTCCTCTTCACTTTCTGCCTTAAGGGTGGTGTCATTTGCATATCTGGGGTTACTGATATTTCTCCCTGCAATCTTGATTCCACCTTGTGCTTCTTTCAGCCCAGCATTTCTCCTGATGTACTCTGCATAGAAATTAAATAAGCAGGGTGACAATATACAGCCTTGACGTACTCCTTTTCCTATATGGAACCAGTCTGTTGTTCCATGTCCAGTTCTAACTGTTGCTTCCTGATCTGCATATAGGTTTCTCAAGAGGCAGGTCAGGTGGTCTGGTATTCCCATCTCTTTCAGAGTTTTCCAGTTTATTGTGATCCACACAGTCAAAGGCTTTGGCATAGTCAATAAAGCAGAAATAGATGTTTTTCTGGAACTCTGTTGCTTTTTCAACATCTGATACAGCAGATGTTGGCAATTTGATCTCTGGTTCCTCTATCTTTTGTAAAACCAGCTTGAACATCTAGAAGTTCACCATTCACGTATTGCTGAAGCCTGGCTTGGAGAATTTTGAGCATTACTTTACTAGCATGTGAGATGAGTATAATTGTGTAGTACTTTGAGCATTGTTTGACATTGTCTTTCTTTGGGAGTGGAATGAAAACTGACCTTTTCCAGTCCTGTGGCCACTGCTGAGTTTTCCAACTTTGCTGGCATATTGAGTGCAGCATTTTCACAGCATCATCTTTCAGGATTTGAAGTAGCTCTACTGGAATTCCATCACCTCCACTAGCTTTGTTCATAGTGATGCTTTCTAAGGCCCACTTGACTTCACATTCCAGGATGTCTGGCTCTAGGTGAGTGATCACACCATCGTGATTATCTTGGTCGTGAAGATCTTTTTTGTACAGTTCTTCTGTGTATTCTTGCCACCTCTTCTTAATATCTTCTGCTTCTGTTAGGTCCATACCATTTCTGTCCTTTATCGAGCCCATCTTTGCATGAAATACTCCCTTGGTATCTCTAATTTTCTTGAAGAGATCTCTAGTCTTTCCCGTTCTATTCTTTTCCTCTATTTCTTTGCATTGATCACTGAAGAAGGGTTTCTTATCTCTTTTTGCTATTCTTTGGAACTGTGCATTCAGATGCTTGTATCTTCCCTTTTCTCCTTTGCTTTTCACTTATCTTCTTTTCACAGCTATTTGTAAGGCCTCACCAGACAGCCATTTTTCTTTTTTGCATTTCTTTTCCATGAAGATGGTCTTGATCCCTGTCTCCTGTACAATGTCACGAACCTCATTCCATAATTCATCAGGCACTCTGTCTATCAGATCTAGTCCCTTAAATCTGTTTCTCACTTCTACTGTATAATGATATGGGATTTGATTAAGGTCATATCTGAATGGTCTAGTGGTTTTTTCTACTTTCTTTAATGTAAGTCTGAATTTGGCAATAAGCAGCTCATGATCTGATCCACAGTCAGCTTCTGGTCTTGTTTTTGTTGACTGTATAGAGCTTCTCCATCTTTGGCTGCAAAGAATATAATCAAATTGTCTCTGTAGGTTCTAGAAAATACTGAAGTGAGCCTCTTTCCCAAGCCCCTGACTCGCATGAGAGAGCACCAAGTCTTCACCCAGACTGCATTCTGTCCAGAGCAGAGTCAGTCGTGGCTTCCCGGCCCTTTGTCAGTGGTATCATTTGTGACTCTTGGGCAGAAACCTGGAGACAGCCACCGAGATCTTTGGTCTGAAGTCCGAAGTTAAGGTCTGGAGAAAACTTGCAGGAAATTGGGACAGAAGGCTGATGGGGAACTGCAGCTTATCTAGATCTTGTAGTTCTATGGTCAGAGTGGACATATATAAAGAGGCGTTACGTTTCATGACTGAAAATGAGTGTAAGGAGAAGGTCTTACCCAGATTGAAGAATTTTCTGAAAGAGTGTGTTTTACTGAACTTAAGGAAGATCACTCTTGTGGGCAGAGTTCTCCACAGTGTGTAGATGCCACTGACCTCCTGCATCTTGGTTGTTGCTCGCTTTAGAGTGGGACTGGGTTCATGGACCCTCTAGTGTCAGGCTCTAGTCAGAGTGGATGGAATCGCGTGCATAAATCCTACCAGGTCATTAGGAAGCCAGGATTCTGAAGGGAACGGATGTCAGCCATTACAGATCATATCACTGCAGAAAGATTCATACTTACTTTCAAAATACTGTCAAGTTTCATTTTCTTATTAAACTTTTAACTGAATCTGCTCCAAATGTTTCTGTGTCTGTGCATAAAGTCTTGATTTTATTTTGTCAAATCATAGAAAAGATAAAGCTATAAGAAATTCTTAATATTTACGTTTACTTTAGTGATATAAAGTGAATGCTAAATATATAATTTTAGCATTGTTTGCCATATATTAAATAATATTATTTAATAACATTAAATAGTAAAAAGTATTTAGTTGTATTATCACACTTATAATGTGAGTTTATAGTTAATTGTATCAGTTACTTATGTATGGGTTTATCTAATGTAAGTTCCTAGTTCCAGAAAAGTGGTCAGGTTTGCATCTCAGGTATGAAAAAGGACACTTGGAAACATAGCAAGAGCATGTGTGAGGAAGTTGAGGGATTCAGAAGGGTGTGAAAAAGGGGAAGTAAGATGATTATTTGCTTCCCTGGTGGCTCAGAGAATAAAGCGTCTGCCTGCAATGCAGGAGGCCCAGGTTCGATCCCTGGGTTGGGAAGATCCCCTGGAGAAGGAAATGACAGCCCACTCCAGTATTCTTGCCTGGAGAATCCCATGGACAGAGGAGCCTGGCGGGCTACAGTCGATGGGGTTGCAAAGAGCTGGACACGACTGAGCGACTTCACTTCACTTCAAAGTACTAATGGGCTTCCCAGGTGGCACTAATGGTAAGGAACCTGCCTGCCAATGCCAGAAACTTAAGAGACTTGGCTTTGATCCCTGGGTCAGGAAGAGCCCCTGGAGGAGGGCATGGCAACCCACTCTAGTATTCTTGCCTGGAGAATTCCATGGACAGAGGAGCCTGGCGGGCTACAGTCCATAAGGTTGCAAAGAGTCACACACAACTGATGGAACTTAGCACGCACAACATACTAGATAGTATATGCAGAGTAAATAAAGAACTGAAAGTACGTGCAGACACTATCTACTGTCTGTCTATCTCTATTATCTATCTACCTGTCATCTGTCTCTCTAGCATCTGTCTATATCTATCTATCTATCTATCTATGAGTCTATCTATCTGTCTATCTGTCTATATCTGCTTTGATACTATCACTAACCAGTATTGAGAACTTCACCATGTTCTGTAGAGCTAAATTTACTTTTCTGGTTAGCCATTCATTCATTCACTCATTCATCCCTTTCCAGTCATTTATTGAGTGCCTGTTACATGGAGGTACCATACTCGATGCCAATTATATGGTGCAAAGCAAAACCAACTCATAGTATATATGTAATATGAGGATGCATATATGCGTCTGAGAAACGAGACTCAACCTGCCACGCCTGCCTCTCAGGACTGTGAGAGAATAGAAGGAAGGGTAGCTGTGCTGCATGTTCATAACTCAGCTACTACACACAAATGTCAAGAATTAAGTTTCTTTGTCTTTGAAAAGTTATTCTTACATCTCTCACAGGTCAGGTTACTACATAAGGTATGACACAACACCTTTCTTTTTTTATTATCTGGATTTTGATTATTAATATTTAAGTTTTCCACTTGACTGGGCTTTGTGATGAGCTGAATGAATGTATGTTGGCTTGGAGAAGTCCAATTTCATTAGTGTGGAAATTTTCAGAGTCATGCCCCTGGACTGTTGGTATTCTAATGAACATTAACTGTCTGCAAATTGCCACATACAGGTTTGAAACAGGCATATTAAAGGATAAGAAGAGGAGACTCACATAGCAGGGCTCTGAGCTTTACCCTTCCAATAGAGCAGTTTAACTAGGATTTGTTTTATTAATTCAAGACTTATATCATTAAATATAAAGAGGAAGTATCACTGCCTTTAAAGCATATGTTAAACCAAATGTGGCACAATAATTTCTAGTGCTATGATTTGAAGGAAAAAATTAAAATATGAGATTCAGTTCTAATTCTTTAGCTATTAAGTATTTTTAATTCAGATAGTATCATAATTTGGCCAATGGTTTGTCTATTATGTTGCAAGTCCTTGGTATGATACATTAGGAAAAAATTCTATTTCAAAGAAAAAGGAAACTTGCAGACTCCTAGGTCTATGTTGAGCTTAGATGGTCTTTTTTCCTACTGCATATTTTACTTATGAATCATGCACTTGGTGTATGAAGTAAAAGAAGTGCTTGGGATTACTTTTTAGCACAATAGCTTTACACAGTATGATACAGACTATGTTAAATAATATATTTTATTTTCAAATCCATTGCTTTAGCATACATACTTAACAGATTTCATACCACACTTGGTAACTTAAATTTAAAACAATATGTAAAAATTGTAAAGGCTATTTTTTACTTTATCATTTTTTAAGACAATAATCACTTAGAGCTACATTTCTTTACTCATTTTTAAATCTGATTACCTGATCTCAACCAGGACATCATAAAATGCAGACACAATAATGAAATTGGTATAATCAGCACTCACTGACTGAATGCATAGTACATACCCAGTTTAGTGACTCAAAAACCCTAGACCTTGAAGGATTCTCAAAATACCTTATGCACTAGCTTCCTATAATTAGTGGAAATGTTTTATAAGTTATTTGTATCATCCAAAATAATTGGTGATCTTTGTTCCTTTGTAAACTAAAACAGCCAGTTATATCATGAAATCACTTGTGTGTCCATCTTCAGGTTTCTGACTTTATCATTTTGTGACTCATTTATACTATTTTATGGTTCATACATGATATGAGAAAGTATTTACTTTTTTACTTTTTTTTTTACTTTAGTTTGATTTGCTATGTTTCAGGTATACAGCAATGTGATTCAGTTACATTTATACATATGTGTGTATATATATGCACATACATGTATGTATATGAGGGGAATGGTTTCCATGTGGCACTAGTGGTGAAGAACCCACCTGCCAAAGCAGGAGACATCAGAGACATGGTTTTGATCCCTGGGTCAGGAAGATCTCCTAGAAGAGGGCATGGCAACCCACTCTAGTATTCTTACCTGGAGAATCCCATGGACAGAGGAGCCTGGAGGGCTACATTCCATAGAGTCGCAAAGAGCTGGACACGACTCAAGCCACTTAGCATGCATGCACTCACACATATATATGTGTGTATGTATATATGGGTATGTGTGTATATATGCATGTATGTGTATGTATGTGTGTGTATATATGTATGTATATACAAACACATATACATGTATGCATATTTTTCCTATTCATTTCCATTATAGGTTATTATGAGATAGTGAATATAGATCCCTTTGCTATATAGTTGATCCTTGTTGTTTATCTAATACATATATATATATATATATATATATATATTAGTGTGTGTTTGTTAATCCAGACTCATACTTTATCCCTTCGCTACCTGCTTTCCATTTTGGTAACAGTAAGTTTTTCTTTATCTGTGAGTCTATTTCTATTTTGTAAATAAGTTCATTTGTATCACTTTTGGGATTCCACATAAATGATATCATATAATATTTGTCTTTCTCTGACTTACTGCACTTAAAATGATCATTTCTACTTGCAGCCATATTGTTCAAATCGGCAAAATTTCATTTTCTATGACTGAGTAACATTCCATTGCGTATATGTACCGCATTTGCTTCATCCATTCATCTGTGGAGGGACACCCGGGCTGCTTCCATGTCTTGGATATTGCAAATAGTGCTGCAAGGAACGCTGAAGTGCCTGTATTGTTTTGAATTATGGTTTCCTCTGGAGTGGGATTGGTAGATCATATGGTGGTTCTCTTTTTCATTTTTTGAACAACAGCCATACTGTTCTCCATAGTGGCTGCATTCCCACCAACAATGTAGGAAGGTTCCCTTTTATTTTCTAATGTTTCAGTATTTACTGAATATTGTGCACACACCAGATTTTGTTGAACAGTGTGTGTGTTGTGTACACACACATGTGTATTTGATTGAATTGATAATAGACTGGATACATGTGTATATAGTTAGTTCATTATTTATAATCACTAAGGTCCTTAAATGTTTCTTAGAATAAACAATAAACAAATGATTGATTTATGTAGTATTTGAATAGAATAAGTATATTCTTTCTACCTCATTAACCACATAGTTCCCAAATCAAAAAGTTGGAAGCTTCCCTAGTTTTAACTCTTCCCAGTCCTCTTTCTAACACTTTCCTTGTAGCATATCAGCCCCCACTAGACTTCTGGATGTTCTTTCCCTAAAGACCTCCCCACATGGCATTGCAACCTCACAGGTACTCTGTGTTTGTCTTGATACACTGTGGCCTCTTGCAGGACCCGACCAGTGTGTTACCTGAGATCTTTTCATTCCTCCCACCTCCAGGAACCAGTGATTACCTTTGGGAGACTTAATCCCTCTCGTAAAGAACTTGTGTTCAAGTCAGTCATCGAGTAATACAATCGATTTTACTTCCTAAATAGAACTCCTGATCACAGACTGCAGATTAAAGAGAATAGATATTTTTATTCATCTCTAATTGCCAACTGAAAGCTACCCAAATTTTGTAAGAAGACTAAAACTTTTATCTACTATGAAACTAGGAGACAACAACATCCTTAAATTATAAACTACAGAAAATAGCTTTCAAATTCAGTGAAATCTGTACTAAAAGGAGGAGAAATACCAAGAGTAGATGCTGACTTATTCAGCTACTGAATAATGTCGAGTTCTCTAAATGACACAGCCTTAAAAAGCCCAATGAAAATGTACACTCTGATCTGTGGGAATTAGAAAACTTCTAGACCTGGGACATCCTGAAGCAGTGTTTCATACCTCAGAGGAGCAGCTGACATCTGCTCAGAGGAGAAGCCTTGCTGGTCTGCCAGGCTGTGTGTCACCTATAGCCTGTCAGGGAACTGTGAATAGAAGCAAGTTGGAAAACACTACTCAGTGTAGTTTGCAAAGAAACGAATCGCTGCGGCCCTGTAACGCATACCTCTTCATTACTCACCAAGTGGAGATTTTGACACCACCACTAGTCCTGACGACTTTAAACTTATTCGAAAGTAAGGAGTGAGTTGACACAGCCTGTGCAGTTGCAGGTGTGACAGAGTAGCTGGTATCAGATGGATATCTCTCCCACAAAGTTACAAAAACTAAACCAAAACAGACGAACAGATAAAAAACAATTTGACAGCACTTATAAGCAATATAGCAGAGAAAGTAACTGGAGGGGCTGCAACCCTAGAAAGAAGATAAGGACACAAAGTAGTGCCACATGGACCTCTTTTCCTCTGGAGGGACTTTGCAATCCAGTGACACAATTATTCAGTTCAGTTCAGTTCAGTTGCTCAGTCGTGTCCAACTCTCTGTGACCCCATGAACTGCAGCATGCCACGCCTCCCTGTCCATCACCAACTCCCGGAGTTCACTCAAACTCACGTCCATTGAATTGGTGATGCCGTCCAACCATCTCATCCTCTGGCATCCCCTTCTCCTCCTTCCCTCAATATTTCCCAGCATCAGAGTCTTTTCAAATGAGTCAGTTCGCATCAGGTGGCCAAATTATTGGAGTTTCAGCTTCAACATCAGTCCTTCCAATGAACACTCAGGACTGATCTCCTTTAGAATGGACTGGTTGGATCTTCTTGCAGTCCAAGGGACTCTCAAGAGTCTTCTCCAACACCACAGTTCAAAAGCATCAATTCTTCAGCACTCAGCTTTCTTTGTAGTCCAACTCTCACATCCATACATGACTACTGGAAAAACCATAGCCTTGGCTAGACAGACCTTTGTTGACAAAGTAATGTCTCTGCTTTTTAATATGCTGCCTAGGTTGGTCATAACTTTCCTTCCAAGGAGAAAGCATCTTTTAATTTCATGGCTGCAATCACCATCTGCAGTGATTTTGGAGCCCCAAAAAATAAAGTCAGCAACTGTTTCCACTGTTTCCCCATCTATTTGCCATGATGTGGTGGGACCGGATGTCATGATCTTAGTTTTCTGAATGTTGAGCTTTAAGCAGACTTTTTCGCTGTCCTCTTTCACTTTCATCAAGAGGCTTTTTAGTTCTTTTTCACTTTTTTTCCGTAAAGATCGTGTCATCTGCACATCTGAGGTTATTGATATTTCTCCCGGCAATCATGATTCCAGCTTGTGCTTCTTCCAGCCCAGCGTTTCTCATGATGTACTCCGCATATCAGTTAAATAAGCAGGGTGACAATATACAGCCTTGACATACTCCTTTTCCTATTTGGAACCAGTCTGTTGTTCCATGGCCAGTTCTAACTGTTGCTTCCTGACCTGCATACAGATGTTTCAAGAGATAGGTCACCTGGTCTGGTATTCCCATCTCTTTCAGAATTTTCCACAGTTTATTGTGATCCACACAGCCAAAGGCTTTGGCATAGTCAGTAAAGCAGAAATAGATGTTTTTTTCTGGAACTCTCTTGCTTTTTTAATGATCCATCAGATGTTGGCAATTTGATCTCTGGTTCCTCTGTCTTTTGTAAAACCAGCTTGAACATCTGCAAGTTCACGGTTCACGAATTGCTGAAGCCTGGCTGGGAGAACTTTGAGCATCACTTTACTAGTGTGTGAGATGAGTGCAACCAAGCAAAGAGCAGCATCTTCCTGGGGTGAGGATACAGAGGTCACAGTTCAGGAACTGACAGAGAAGTTGGAAACTGAGTGGGGCGTGGGGAAATCTGTTACAGTTTGTAACAGATTTCCCTAATTTGTTGACTGCTGAGCTGTGCATGCCCATAAATTAACCAAGAAATTAACCAAACAGCAGCAGCTGGAGGATGACCCTCTGAGCAAACTCTCCAGAAGCTTCCAGGTGCTGGGAGACCCCATGCACACTTCAAGTGCATAGGAAACACTTTGATGTCCTGGACAAATTCCAGGAGGGCCAAACTCTGGGAATAGCATCACACTCTCAAGTAACAGCAGACCTTTAAGCCCAGCTCTGAACAGGATTAGGATTTATTTTCTCTGCCAATCAAAAACAATTTCACTCCTGTTGGAGGAAAATAATATCATCCAAAGCCTCTGTAGGTTTTCACCCACAAAGTCTGGCATCTAACTTAAATTAATGAAGAAAAGGACCAACCAACTAACAAGAAAAACTAACAATAGCATTATCAAAAAGGGACTTTGAAATAACCATGATCAATATGTTCTAGAGACAAAGAGGGAGGAATGCTTTCAGCAAAGACTTGAAATCCATTTTTATAAATTGAGTGATAATTTTAAACTGAAAAATGCCACCCCCCAAAAAAACCCTAACAGTACATTTAATAGGCATATTAGAAACAGCAGGACTGAGAGTTAGTGACCAGGTCTGTGGAAAGTATATACATTCACACAAGAGCAAAGAGAAGTTGAAGAACAAGTCAGAAGTGGAACAAGATGGAAAGGGGGCCTGAAGAGTGTAACCGAGTCCCAGGAGGAGAGCAGTGGCAGAAACAAGACCTGAGTCCTGGAGGGCTGGCTGAGAACTTTGCCAAAGTAGTGAAATATTATGTTGTAGTAGCGATACATTACATTGTAAATCCAACAACCATTCATAGTCTCAGGATAGAGGGAGAGAAAAACAAACCTAGCAATATTATGATCTGTGTGCTGAGAACTAAAAACGATTTTTCTTAAAATAATCCTGGGGAGGGGAGAAAGATATTATGTTCAGGAAAGAAACAGTGAGACTTTGGCTGGAAATTCAGCAGATGTTATCAAAGCCCCAAACCCATGGAATGACTGAAAAGAAGAATGCTGGAGGAAAAAAGAAAAACATCAGAAAAACCTACTGTTTATGCTTGGTACATGCTGCTGCTGCTACTGCTAAGTTGTTTCAGTCGTGTCCGACTCTGTGCGACCTCATAGGCGGCAGCCCACCAGGCTCCCCCGTCCCTGGGATTCTCCAGGCAAGAACACTGGAGTGGGTTGCCATTGCCTTCTCCATGGTACATGTTGCCCAGTGAAAATATCCTTCAGATAGTGCAAGGATGAATGGGTGAAATTTCTAAGAATTCATCACCAGCCAACCTACCCTTCATATGGAAGGAAAAAGTCCCCAGTTGGGAGTAAACTGGAGGAAGAAATAGGGAATACATGGGATGGGTAGGAAGAATAAAAGTAACAGTAACAACATATGGGAGAGAGTTAGCAGTAATAACAGTAACAACAAGAGTAACAAATCTGTTGTGTTTTTATGTGCCAGAAACAAACATTAAGACATGAAATTTATAAAATACATCAATACAGTATAATTAGAAACATGAAATACCTAAGAATAATTCTCTTCACACCCTCTCCAGCATTTATTGCTTGCAGATTTTTGGATCGCAGACATTCTGACTGGTGTGAAGTGGTACCTCATTGTGGTTTTGATTTGCATTTCTCTAATAATGAGTGATGTTGAGCATCTTTTCATGTGTTTGTTAGCCAGCCGTATGTCTTCTTTGGAGAAATGTCTATTTAGTTCTTTGGCCCATTTTTTGATTGGGTCGTTTATTTTTCTGGAACTGAGCTGCATAAGTTGCTTGTATATTTTTGAGATTAGTTGTTTGTCAGTTGCTTCATTTGCTATTATTTTCTCCCATTCAGAAGGCTGTCTTTTCACCTTGCTTATATTTTCCTTTGTTGTGCAGAAGCTTTTAATTTTAATTAGATCCCATTTGTTTATTTTTGCTTTTCTTTCCAGAATTCTGGGAGGTGGATCATAGAGGATCCTGCTGTGATTTATGTCCGAGAGTGTTTTGCCTATGTTCTCCTCTAGGAGTTTTATAGTTTCTGGTCTTACATTTAGATCTTTAATCCATTTTGAGTTTATTTTTGTGTGGGGTGTTAGAAAGTGATCTAGTTTCATTCTTTTACAAGTGGTTGACCAGTTTTCCCAGCACCACTTGTTAAAGAGATTGCCTTTACTCCATTGTATATTCTTGCCTCCTTTGTCAAAGATAAGGTGTCCATATGTGTGTGGATCCTACACTGTTGGTGGGAATGCAAACTAGTACAGCCACTATGGAGAACAGTGTGGAGATTCCTTAAAAAATTGCAAATAGAACTGCCTTATGACCCAGCAATCCCACTGCTGGGAATACACACCGAGGAAACCAGAATTGAAAGAGACACATGTACCCCAATGTTCATCGCAGCACTGTTTATAATAGCCAGGACATGGAGGCAACCTAGATGTCCATCAGCAGATGAATGGATAAGAAAGCTGTGGTACATATACACAATGCAGTATTACTCAGCCATTAAAAAGAATACATTTGAATCAGTTCTGATGAGATGGATGAAACTGGAACCTATTATACAGAGTGAAGGTAAGCCAGAAAGAAAAACACCAATACGGTATACTAATACATATATATGGAATTTAGAAAGATGGCAATGACGACACTGTATGCAAGAGAGCAAAAGAGACACAGATGTGTATAGCAGACTTTTGGACTCAGAGGGAGAGGGAGAGGGTGGGATGATTTGGGAGAATGGCATTGAAACATGTATACTATCATGTAAGAATCGAATCGCCAGTCTATGTCCAATGCAGGATACAGCATGCTTGGGGCTGGTGCACGGGGATGACCCAGAGAGATGTTATGGGGAGAGAGGTGGGAGGGGGGTTCATGTTTGAGAACGCATGTACATCCGTGGTGGATTCATGTCAATGTATGGCAAAACCAATAGAGTATTGTAAAGTAAAATAAAGTAAAAATAAAAAATTTTTAAAAAAACAAATAAAATACATATGGACAAAAGATAAACTAAAAAAAAAGAAAAAAAAGAATAATTCTAAGTAGGTAAGCTAATTAGAAATAAACTAAATGAATATGAATCGATCAATAATATGTAAGTCCTCAATACAAAGAGTATTTATAGGCTCATAGATAAATCCAGTTGTGTGTGAGTGAAATGCAGTAAGAATTACACAGACACAACTACTTCAAAAGGTCTATTTGAGGGATGAGATGTAAATAGCGATCTACCTTGAGCACATCCCTTGGTTCTAAAGTGATACTGCTGTCAAAATAGGTCCAGTAGATATGCTTATATGGAATTTGACACCAGCCTGTTATCAGTCCCAGAATTTTAACTCCTAGAAATTATGAGCAAGATGCTTGGGTGTTTCTTGATCAGCAAATTCCTTTTGTGTTGACCGTTCATCATTAACAACTTGTATATTGATCCAAACAAGTGTAGGACTCAAATAATTTGAGGAGACTTCTGCATATTTGAAAACATACAGTGAATTTGTATGTATTATAGCCATCTTTTCATACGCCTTAAATTACTTATCCTCTTTTGGCCTTCTGGTAGAGTCATGGTAGTCTTCTACCTTCTTTTGTTGTGTCCAAGATACAGAAATTGATTATAATTATTTTTAGGCTAAATTTATTATTAAGAGTAGAAATCATCTTTACATAGTGTCTCATAAACTTTTCCTAAAAGTTGCCTTACTTTCTGAAAATGAGAAGCTGTATCAGGCCCATTTTTTTTTTCATTCTGTTCCAAAATTACATGCCAGTCATCTTATATTAGAATAAGGAACCAGAGTATGACAATGAAAGGTACAGGTTGGGTTCCTTATGTGATTGATCTCTGAGATGTCTATAGGGAATGCAAAGTCTTTTTGTCTACTTAGGGAAAGTGAGCTCACAGGGTTCCAGCTTCATTTTATCAACCTTTAGAAAAACACTTGATTGGAATGAGTTTCTACATTGTCTACTACCGTAATTTCCTTGGTTCTATTCATACAGTGCACACTGTTATGTACTATACCATATATGAATTCCATATATATTTTACAGTTGATGGCATTTTTATTTCTTAAAATACATAAAATTTGATGCATCTTAATATTGAGCATAATTGATTTGATTTGTTTGGTCACTAAGTTGTGTCCAACTCTTTTGTGACCCCATGAACTGCCAGACTCCTCTGTCCATGGGATTTCTCAGCCAAGAACACAGGAGTGGGTTACCATTTCCTTCTCCAGGGGATCTTCCTGACCCAGGGATCAAACCCACATCTGTTGCATTACAGGTAGTTTCTTTACTGCTAAGCCACTAGGGAAGTCCTATTGATTTGATTAAGTGCACATAGATTATTCATTTTAACAGAAAACCCAATTCTAATCTTGCATTAATGTAATATTTGTCAGTAAATGGTTCATAGATCTTTCTTACTATATTATGAAGATTTCCATTAAATACAGCCAGTTAGTTAAAGTTCTGGTTTTTTTTTTTCACTTTAGACTTACTGTTTACAACTACAATAAACCAGAGAAATAATTTACTTTCCTCGAACCTCCTACAATTTGATAAATTCACCCACCTTCTTTTCTTCACTATCCTTATTTATATTCCAGGTATTTTACTGTAAGGAATGATTTCCTTACTTTATTTAATAAATAAAAACACATCTATTATCTTGAATGTGTTGTATGTTTTTGTCACTTTTTTATAGTTTAAAAAGAACCATCTATACTAATTGCAACTTTTAAAAAAATTTAATGGAGTATACTTAACTTCATAATGTTGTATTAGTTTCTGCTGTACAGCAGACTGAATGAGTTATATGTATACATACATCCCCACTGTTTTAGATTTCCTTCCCATTTATCAACTTTTAACCTCAGCTTCTATTTGATAGAGAAAATCTGGAGGTAGAGAATTGAGCATAACAGTTTGTCCATCATATACAAGCGATTTTGCAGCCTAGCAAGTAGCAGCACATATAATAAACATCCTACAAACAACCCAATCAAAAATGGGCCGAAGACCTAAAGATATTTCTCCCAAGAAGACATATAGATGCCAAAAGACACATGAAAAGATGCTCAGTGTCATTAACTAGCAGAGAAATGCAAATTAAAACTACAAGAAGGTATCCCCTCATACCAGTCAGAATGGCCTTCAGCCAAAAATTTATAAATAATAAATGTTGAAAAGGATGTGGAAAAAAGGAGAACTCCCCCACACTGTTGGTGGGAATGTTAATTGGTACAACCATACGGAGAAGAGTGTGGAAGTTCCTTAAAACCTAAAAATAGAACTACCATATGACCCAGCAGTCCCATTCTGGACATATATCTTGAGAAGAAAAAATCTCTAATTCAAAAAGATACATGCACCTCTACAGTGTTCACAGCAGCACTGTTTACAATAACCAAGACAGGAAACAAGGTAAATATCTATTGGCAGAGGAATGGATAAAGAAAATATGGTGTGTGTGTGTGTGTGTGTGTATACATACATATATATATATATACATATATATATAAAACACAGTATTACTCAGCCATAAAAAAGAATGAACGCAATGCCATTTACAATAACATGGATGGAACACCAGATTATCATTCTAAGTGAAGTCAGAGAAAGACAAATATCACTTATCAGCTTATATATGAAATTTAAAAGTACAGGTGTACTTATTTATAAAACAGAAACTAACTCACAGAGATAGAAAACAAACTTGTGGTTACTGATGGGGAAAGAGGGAGGAATAAATTAGGAGTTTGGGATTATGGTACATATAACACATTTCAGTAGTTTTTAGTATATTCACAATTAGCTATGCAACCATCACCACTAGGTAACTTGAGAACAGTTTTTTCGTCTCCCGAAGAAACCCATAACCCTTGGCATATACCCCTCCCCCTGTTCTTCTAGCCCCTGGTGATCACTTATCCACATTTGTCTCTTGATTTGGCATTTAATTTAGATGGAATTGGGCTTCCCTGGTGGCGCGGAGGTTAAAGCGTCTGCCTTCAATGCGGGAGACCTGGGTTTGTTCCCTGGGTCGGGAAGATCCCCCGGAGAAGGAAATGGCAGCCCACTCCAGTATTCTTTCCTAGAGAATCCCATGGACGGTGGAGCCTGGCGGGCTACAGTCCATGGGGTCGCAAAGAGTCGGACACGACTGAGGGACTTCACCTTCATGGATTATCTAGGAATGAAATTACTGAGTACCATGGCAACTCAAAGTTTAATTTAACTCTAAGCTTTGTTTAACTAAACTGCCAAACCATTTCCAAAGTGACTGCATCATTGTACACTGCCACCAGCCGTGTATGAGGCGTCCAGTTTCTTCAGATTCTCGTCAGCGCCTGTTACCACCCCCTTTTTACTGTAGCTGTCCTGTGCTTGCAAAGTGACCTCTCATCATGGTTTTCATAACGCTTCTTTTAAGCCAAATTTATCAAACTTGTTTGCTATCTCAAATAATTCACTTTGATTGTGGATTCAGATTCTTACATTAAAATTCTTTTGAGTCATTCATTTCTTAAAAATGGCTTTTTCTTGAAAGAGAAGCATCTTCACAGTATTAGAAGTTCAGTTTCTTTTTTCCCCCTGGAAATTCTTTAGTTAACTGCATGAGAACTATGTCTGCATAGATCAATCAGAGCGGGAGCTCTGTTCAGTTGATATCTGTCTGCCCAGATCAGCATTCCTAGGGTACAGAAAGTGAGAGACTTCTTTCACTAATTGAAAAGACTGTTTTTTTAAACATGCAAAGAAAACTAGTAGTTACAATCTTACCACTTGACATAGATGGAAATGGACACAGAAACCTAATCCCAGAACAGGAAGGGCTATTCTTTATTATGGACATTTTCTTGAATGATATGAACTTTTGTAGCTTACTAACAGGCAGAAAAACCAGATTTTCTGTCATCTGCCACCCAGCTCTCAATACACCTCTGAGATTTTCTATCGACCCGATTTCATCTGTAGACAGACCCTCTGTTGTTGCTGCCACTGGCCACAGACAAAGCAAAAGAAGAGCCAGATTCACCAGGAAACAGAACCAGCAGCAAGCAAAACAAGGCCAGAGTTAAGAAAACAAAACAGAAATTGAAAGCAACGTTCTCTTGTCTCTTGATATTAAATTCAGAAGCCAGAAAAAGCCATCACTGGGCTCAGAGCATTCACGGGGCACCCTGCCCAGAGGTCCAGTGGATGTCCATCTGGGCATTTTTACAGGATCTCCGATACTCTTAAAACATAATCCCCAAATTTAAAACAGTTGTCAGAAAAATATATAGGAAATATCAAAATTTTAACTCATTAGTGAGCAAACCAACAGAGAGACAAACTGGTTCCTCAGATGACGTGCATATAGACACAAATATATAGTCATCGGGGAGAAAAAAGAGAATGCTGGAACATTGTCCAGTTTGATCCCAACTGGATCATGTTCTCTAGGTCAATAAAACCCTATCCTTTGGAGTTATCCTCACTACCAGGTAGTGATCATTTGCTCCTTATAAGTTCTTTTCAAGTTAACATCTTTTTTATTGTTCAGTCACCTAGTCATGTCCGACTCTTTGCGACCCATCTTCATAGCATCTTTTACAGAGTTGTAAAAATTTTGACCCATAATTATTATAAGAGTAAATAATAAGTCAATAAATATTCCATTCCCTCAGAGAGTCAGATGCTTCTATGCCCTTGAGGTTCTTAGGAGATAATCCTAAAACATGGCATTAAGAGGTAAGGCAGTTTTGTTTTTTTTCCTAATCTCATTTCCAAGTTTAGATTTTTCCTTTCTTAACAGGTAGGAGGCAGGTATCACTCTGAGAAACTGGGTAAGTGCCATGCCCTTAATGTAATGTGCTAGAAAAGCAGTTTTTTTCATCGGGTTGAATACAGTTTTGAGAGTCTTATCAGACGAACCCCAGCAGTTCACAAGAAAGGTACATAAATTCAGAGTCAAGGCCTGCAATGAGGTAGAGAAAAGCCATGAAAATTGGCAGAACATAGAAGAAAGTAAAACTTGAAGCCAGCCGAGACAGCTAGAGAGTCGGTCTCCTGAAGTTACAGTGTGAGGAGCAGGGGTCGAGAACTCCGGTTTTAGTGATGAAAGAGAATGAAAGTCTTGCCAGGAGGCACAAGGTGGGAAAACCTATGAGACCAGAGTGTCCCAGGATCAACAGAATCAAATGCTTTGTCTAATACACGACGTATGAAGATGTCAAAAGGATGAGGACTGAAAAATAGTAGGATTTTGCCATGTGGAGTCATTTTTCGACTTTGATGAAAGGAAAAGGGAGTATGGATGAAATGCTGGTGACAGAGCCTGGTTTTGCTTAGTTTAGGAGAGAATAGAGAGAGAGAGGACGTACGGCCCAGAGGTTTCCGCGCAAGGTCAGTAGCTAGGGGAGAGTCTTCCAAAGAAGGAAGGAGGGGTTTTTGTTTGTTTGATCTTGAAAGATGGGTTGTGTCAGCCTGCTTGTATAGTGAGAGCTCACTTATTCAGTTTCAATTTAGGGGCTTCCCAGGTGGGTAAAGAATCCACCTACCAACATAGGAGACACAGTTTGATCCCTGGGTTGGGAAGATCCCCTGCAGGAAGAAAAGGCAACCCTCTCCAGCGTTCTTGCCTGGAAAATTCTGTTGGCAGAGGAGCTTGGCGGGCTACAGTTCATGGAACTGCAAGGAGTCAGACACAGCTGAGAACTTCCCTTTACTCCGCAATGGGAGGAATGCTGCAAGTGTTTAGTGTGCGCTGATATGAAGTATCCAAGTCGTACTGTGACTGGTACAAAATATAAAATACAGGGGTGGGAGGCAGTAGTCAGTGCTTGACAGAGACGCCCAAAAAGCTTTATAAGGCGAAAGCCCCTTAGGGCATCTTGAAGGACTCAGGCACATCTACAGGGCAGGAATCAGTTTTTGGATGATGGAAGCAGAATAAAGAAGAAACAGGCAAACAGGGGTAAATCTGTGCTAAGACTGTGACCTTTCCTTTGATTGATCTGGCTGGTTAGACCCAACTCCACGCCTCTCCCTTCAGTTAGCCAACCGAAGTGAAAATACCCTAACATGTTCCATTTGAACATATGATGCTCTAGATTCTTCAGGAAACTATTCAGATCACATAATAATGATATTTGAGCTCCTAAACAAAATATTTTATTTTTTGAGGAAAAAAAAATGTGTCTTACTTATTCATAAACTTACTTTTAACATAACTTCTTAAATCACCCCCCACCAAAAAATGGTAATTGTTTACTGTACATATTTATCTGATTTTTTTCAGAATTTCTGTTTGTTGCCATCGTAGAACATTTCATTGCTGTAATTAAATATCCAAGAATAATTTGTGAATCTTCATCATTCATTGGATCCATTTTTATAATAGAACTATTATAGAAAACACCTTCCTGTTCTTTCAAACTTCTCTATAACCTAAATAACAGCATCTAAAATTTAACAATAGTACTTTTGTGCAGTGATTTTTAAAATGCAGATTGAGAGTTGTGATATGAGAGTTCTGTTTTCATGAATCATGTGGAGAAAAAACGTGTGTGTTGGTTTATCTGTACTTTACAATAAAGGTAAAAATACAATCACTAAAAAAGACGATTTCAGTAACCACTGTGGGGAGTGTGCTGAGGAGACTGATGAGAGATGAAAAACTATGGATTTCTCAGTCGCAGGTGTTTGCTTGAAGATGGGTATTATAGTGGTGAAATTGACCAAATCCTGTCATTTCTGTATATCCTTCAGCAGAATCGTGTGAATAAAATAGTAGAGAAACCAGACACTAAGAGAGGACTTGAGCAGGATCACAGAGTTAGGAAATACATTCAAACAAATTGGTGAGGACACGAAATAAATTGGCCATAATATTTATCTGAAAAGGAAGTCCACTAGAGTTGGGTATATAAACCTCTCAGAAATCAGTGTTAAATTGATCATATGTAAAACTGTCCTTTTCATGATTGTAAAAAGAGACTGCATAACATGCGTAGCGAAATTACCAGGTTTGCGAATCGCTTTAAAAAGCATTTGGCTTGATGAAAAGGTGATCAGAGTAAAGGGAAGCAATACGAATATCTGAATGCTGTCACGTGAAGGTCGGCATGGACCGACTCAAGAAACACAGCTAGGGTTTACCATTCCAAGTTATTCTGGTCAAACCAGGTCTCAGCTTCCGCTCACGGTCTCTGAAGGGATCCTAAGGTCCAGACAGTCCTCTGTTTTCCCTGCCTTCTGAGCCCCCACACCAGTTTTCCTTTCTGCTGAAACACTCATTGTGTATGTAACCACAGACATATTACATGATCACCAAGGCTTCCTGTTTTATTGTTTCTCATCATGTTAGGGTCTGTTCTGGCTTGTATAAGAAGCGTCATCATTTAAGCTCTATTCAGTGATATCTTTAGTATTTCCAGACAAGAAATGGAAAGTCCAGATGGTCGTAAAGGTCATGGGAGCCAGTTTTTGCAGATATTTTGAGGACACATAGAATAAGAGGGCCATTTCAAAGATATCAAACAGGCCTTTTTTGGACCAAAAAAAGGGAAAGTCTATGTCAATAATGGAAAAGCAGAAGCAACACAGTTAAGACAGAAAGAATCCTACTCCCCTGGCCCTCTCTGCCCCGCCTTCGGCTCTAGCTCATGGACACACCTTTGCTTGGGAAGGTGGAGACGTCTGTCTATCAACCTTCTGCGGTGCCTGAGCAGAAATTCATTCATTTGGGAAAGAAGTCCAGTGATCTTTTCAGATACACTGAGACAAGCTCAGGACACAGACAAGTGAGTTTTGCAGGAAGGAACGAAAACGAGGACATCTGGACCCGGAACCTGTGGGTTTGAAGATTCCAAGGATGAAAATGAGAGAAAACTTGTGTGGAGGAGATAGACCAGGAGGGGCTAAGCAAGGAGAAGGGGAGAGGCTGGGGGGGTTTGCCAGATTAACAGCCTTTCCTGGGTTCACTAAGCCTCAGAGAATAAAAGATGTGCCCATGAGTTGGAATCCCAAAGAGAAACCAGCACAAACAAACGCTGTTTTCATTTTTTTTTAAACCTTGTCTTATGGCAAATTCAGAGTATCCATTTTTAACAATATTTTTCCCTCAGAAATGCATATGAACTTATCGCATTGACTGAAATATTTTAGCTTTTCCCTGAAAGTAACAGAGGAACTATTGGCAAAATTGATCAGTTACATCTACTTCCCTGTTGCTAGCCTCTGTTGCATTTCCTGTTCCTCTCTTCCAGGAGTTGATAGATGACTCTGTGTTGAAATGCTTGTTGCTTCAAGCCGCATCCAGTAAACATTTGACAGTGGTGATGTGATCTTAAGAGTATTCGTAGCTGTAGGACTACTACTCAACTGGCTTTTCACTCTAGAATTTTGCCTGGATTATTTCAAAATGAATGAGATTTAGAGTTTCAGTTATGCTGACCTGTAATTTATGGATGCATATATGTTTTTACTTTGTAAATATAGTTCATTTACCCCTAAAATGCAAGGCAGACGGATGGGGACTTCCGGAAGAGCCATCACCAAGAGCACAAGCATGAGCGGAGAGATGTACACACTGGAGCATAATGATGGCAGCCAGTCGGACACAGCTGTGGGCACCGTTGGAGCAGGTGGGAAGAAGAGGAGGTCCAGCCTGAGCGCCAAAGTGGTTGCCATAGTGTCTCGGAGGAGCAGAAGCACATCCCAGCTGAGCCAAACAGGTGAGTGATACGAACTCAAATATCTCAAGTTTTTGCTAGAAAGACAGAGTTGATCTTCATGCTGTGTCTTGTGATGGGCTTTACAGTGTATCAGTTCTTTGCAAAGAATGTTTATTTCTGTTTCTGGAAACCTGTTCCATGTGTGAGTTTATTCTTCTTTTCTGTTCAACTGTCTAACAGGGTATCATTTGTCAACCCTAAAGTGGTCAGATGTTTTGATTTAAGTGGAAAAAAAAAAAAGCCGTGTTTACAAATATGCAAGGAAATGCAAAGAAATATTAAAGAACCAAATTGTTTGAAAAGCAAGAAAAGCAACAGGACTCTCCTTTTCAAAATGTTCCTTAATGCAATTACTTCTAATTTAGACTAACTCCGTATTATAGAAAAGAAGGTCAGTTGTGCAACTTGAAAAAGTGTGTGAATGTAATAACTGGTCTGTGATTGCTGTATTTTCAATGCAAGTAAAAAATCTAGCGGTTATTTTTACTTTAGAAAAAAAATGGGTCAGTGTATTCATGCAAAGAATAATGTTTTAATACAAATTTGAGTTTCAAACATTTTCTACTTCTTACAAATCTTAAAAGCTTTATGTCCACAAGGTATGTAGAAGAAAGCAAACACAGAAGGGAGGATGGTTATTTATATATTCTAAAATATTAAAAAAAAACTGCCTGAAATTGTATAACATTTGATCTTACATATTAGATACTTTGTTACTAGGCTGAGTACTGCAGAAAACCCAAGGTAAGTGAAATATGCAACTGATATCAATTGTCAGCACTTGTTTCTCCTGCCATAATCTTAGTTGCATTTTTTGTTCCTTAAGAGTGAAAGTCTTATTGTAAAATTTACTTATGCTAAAACACTTTCATGACATGCTTTTTTATAGTTAACTTGGCATCCTGGAAACTACATGTTTTATATTATGCATTTTACTGGACAAAATGACGAATAAATTAGAAACTGGAAATTTTGAGCCATTCAGAAATTGAACTAGCACACATAGCTGTTTATCAGAACAGAGGTTTGTCTTTCTGAAAATCATAGGATTAGAAAGGACCTACATTAGCCAGGGTCTAGGAGCTGCCTCTCTGCCGTCCCAGGGGGTTGGGCTGTTCATTTTGAAGAAAAATCATGTGTCTTCCTTGGGGTTCTACTTCCTTAGGAGTAAGAGGTGTTTTTTCACTTCTTTTGCTTTTTTTATTTTTGACACTGGTGCTTAGTGGTTTGTAGGATTGATGTAATAAATGATCCTTTCCAGTGTGGGATGGACTTTGACCACCACATTTCAAATCACTTTATCACTTGGATGAAATGGAAATTCTCTTTAATGTCCTTCTAGGGAACCAGTGTTTGCTGCAAGTTCGGGGATGGCTTATCTTCTTCTACAGCTTCCACAGTCGGTCTCTTCTCAGTTTCCCCCATAGTTAGTGTGAGTGGAGTTACCTTTTCTTAGAATAAAACAGTGATAATTAAACATAAGTATTATACCTGGGGCACTGCTTTGCAGGTAATAGATTCAAATGAATGACACTGAAACCCTCAACCCCTTTAGTTTAAATTTTATCCCAATTATAATCTTTGCTGAATTTTGAATATCTCCCTCCCAAAAGTTGCATTGTTAGTAACTTCCACTGAATACCCTGGTTTCAGGGATCAGGTTTCAAGGTACAGGGGCAAAAAGGATGACAAGGCCAAAACAACAAAATAGTTCCCTTCGAAGTGACTGAAGGGATGAAAGGTGACTGGCCCTCGGGCTGTTTGCCTGTGTAGTGGGTGGTTCGACTGAAAGTCCACCTCTGAACGTTCCAGGTGTAGGAATTGATGTTTCTTCTACTGCGTCATAATTGTATCTTACATTTGATGACAGGTTTTCTCATTCTTCTTGATCTTCCCAAAGTAATTGACCAACAGTGACAAACCTCAGTTAACTCTCCCCTTTATTTCAGTAGATGGCCTGGTGTGTCTCCCTATTGCTCCTTTTTCAAGTGATTTCTCCCCCCTTTTTCAGTGGTTAGATTCTCTCCTGTGAAGTCACCAAAATGCAGAATTCTCATTCTAAGGAATCTTATTTTTTGTCGCTTCAGCTACTGTGTGAAAGTGAAAGTCGCTCAGTCCTGTCCAGCTCTTTGCAACCCCATAGACGATACAGTCCAAGGGATTCTCCAGGCCAGAATACTGGAGTGGGTACCTTTTCTCTTCTCCAGGGGATCTTCACAGCCCAGGGATCAAACCCAGGTCTCCTGCATTGCAGGCAGATTTTTTTACCAGCTGAGCCACAAGGGAAGCCCAAGAATACTGGAGTGGGTAGCCTGTCCCTTCTCCAGAGGATCTTCCCAACCCAGGAATCAAACCAGGGTCTCCTGCATAGCAGGCAGATTCTTTACCAAATAAGCTATCAAGACTGTATACGATCATCAAATTTATTTTTCCATATTTGTCCTCCAAAGACTTATTCCTTAATTTTAACTTCTTATAAGAAAGCCCCTTGGATGGCCTACTTTAAATAAGTGGAACATCTGCACAAATCTGAATTTCGAGGATTTCCTTTCAATAATGCCACAGAATGTATAGTTACAAACCCTTAGAATAGTTTTCTCCTTTTTAAAAATTTCCTTTAATTTGCTTTTCCCCAGGTCCATCATTCCAGAGAAAGCTATGTGATACTTGTCCAATTTTAAGAAACATCATTATAATTGATTTAGATGGCTTTAGTGTGAATTGAACCCAATAATTGCAGACAGGTGAGGGTTTCAGGGGGGCTCCTAAATATATGTATATTTAAGACAAATTTTAAAAATATATTTCATTAAAATATAGTTGATTTGCAATGTTGTATTAATTTCTGTTTTACAGCCAAGTGATCCACCTATACATATACTATAATGCATGTGTGCGTGTTCAGTCAGTCATGTCAGTCTCTTTGCAACCTTATGGGCTGTAGCCCACCAGGCTCCTCTCTCCGTGGGATTGTCTAGACAAGAATACTGGAGTGGGTTGCCATTTCCTCTCTGAGGCAGATTCTTTACCAATGAGCCACCTGGGAAGCCCAATATTATAATATATGTATATGTACATATACGTATATTATGTTTCATATTCTTTTCCATGATGGTTTATCATAGGATACTGAATTTAGTTCCCTGTGCTATGCAATAGGATCTTAGTGTTTATCCATCCTACCTATATATAATCATTTGTGTCTACTAATCCTGAACTCACAATCCATTCCTCCCCAAGTTGCCTCCCTCTTGGCAACCACAAGTCTCTCCTTTATATCTGTGAGTCCCTTTCTGTTTTGTGAATAAATTCATTTATGTTGTATGTTAGAGTCCACATATAAATGATATCATGTGTTATTTTTCTTTCTCTGCCTTACTTCAGTTAGTATGATAATCTTGAGGTCCAGCCATGTTGCTGCAAATAGATTTATTTCATCCTTTTTTATGGCTGAGTAATATTCCATTGCATATATGTAGCACATCTTTATCCATTTAGCTAGGACAGATTGTCTAATGGTGTCAATTAATCAAAGATTTGGAAGAAGAAAGCAGTGTTACTTACATATTAAAGCAAACTGGGTATTCTGTGGAATAGAATGTATTATGTTTAATGTAAATGTCTTCTTATGTTTGTAAAAAAAAAACAACAAACAAACATTAAGGGCTTCTATGTCAGTGAGTCTCTGAGATCTTCCCCAAGCACCTCTGCCACACAGATGATGGATAATCAGGGAAACATGAAGCATTCAGAAATAATGTTTAACCAGCTCATTTCAAGTATGTTGTTTTATTTGTTTTTCTTTTTATAGCCACAGGTTTGCTCAAGGAGTTTATTTGATTCTTTGTTCAAAATCAAGTAAAATGTATTTCCAAAAAGTGAAGAGCATAGTAAATTATATATATACATACATGTGTGTAGTAAATTATATATGTGATATGTAAATATGTTACATTTACTTTGCACTTATGTGTAACTTGCTGTGCACCTCAATATATTTACTGTGCTCTTCAATTATGTATAATCATTTATGTTGAATATTTCAAGTATAAACAATGCTAATATTTTAAAATCACCTTTAGCACAGTATTCATAATGAAAGTAGGAATTTTTCAAATGTATTTTTTAACTAGGAGAGTGATATAAATAGAAATGTTTCCAAAAATGCTACTGCTGATAAATGGCTTCAAACCATCAGGCACATAACTCAAAGCTTGTTCAGGGTGCAACAGCTGAATTAGATTGAAAAGGGTATGACGAGTGGGAAGAAAAGGAAACTTTAAGAAAAAGCTCCTGATCCAGGAGTGTTTTGGAACTGAATGAAGCTCTGGTTCACTCAATGTAGGACGAGGCCTTAGGATATGAGGAGGTTTTGGGCCTAATGTAGGTATAGCCTGGCCTGTATAGCCTGAGGTTTGCCTCACTAAGAATGAAGGCTCTTTTGAGAAAGATCATCCTTAGTACACCCTGTATTTACCTACAAGTGAAGATAATTGTGGTGATAGTTATCATAATAACGATAAGTATTCATATATCTAAATGATTGAATCCAGGATATTTGCATTTCTAGAGCTTTTTCCATGTACCCCTAAGGTATACAGGTACAGGTGTGTGTGTATAACTTCAATCCATGATTGGTGACAAAAACATGTGATTAGAACTTTTAGCTTTAAATGTAAAAGTATTATCAGCTTTATAGGCTAGGAACTACTTAATTTACTTTACCATATTGTTGAATATCTGTCTCTCCAGGACTGTACCAGGAACAATGGGTATTTCAAAATTTAGAAGCATCATTCCCAGTGGACAGAAATAATTAACGTTTGAAATGAACAAGAATTGAAGAACTCAATAAGAAAACGTAAAGCCAAATGCCAAATGTAATAAAACCCAGTGCCATTTATGTGTATTACCAAGGGAAGTGAGAAGACAAATTGGTCAAAGGACTAAATTTCTTAGGATAAGAACACATGCAGAATCGGCAGCTAATTATAGTCTAGACATTTAATGTAATTATTATTTGTTATATCATTAACAACTGATGATACTTCATTAGCTAGATTAATATCATCTTTTCCTACATACTGGCAGGATTTTGGTGATTGTACATTGATTAAATGATGGAAAATGTTGCAGGACTTTGTTATACTGTCAAATTAATTATCATGTACTAGGACCATACTAAAAAAGTCACTTCTGTGTTCCTTTAAGAACAGATATTTTGTACCATTCCAACATTTTCCACCATCCACATTTCTGTTTCCCCTGTGCAAATCCTTTCTTTAAAGACCTGCTCAAAATCCTCTTGAGTCATCTCGTGGTGTTATTTCAAGATTTCTAGTCTCTTTTTCCTCTGAATTCCTGTAGATCCTGACTTTACTGTCAACTTGCTGCAAACCCAGACATTCTGGGGCCACTGCCATGAGCAAAGCAATAAGGAAAAAATGATTAATAAAAATTTTCACCTGGACACAGATAAACAAACAAGCAAAAATTTAAAAAAATGCAGTGACCTGAAAATGATTCACACTCCCTCTGAGAGAAATCTGAGTCTATATATAAAAATACCTTCCAGCCACACTGTGCTTCTTCCTCTTGTCCTGTGTACACCAGGGTGTGGGGGACAGGGCCCAGGTCCCCACGGACTGCACTGAGTCCAGAAGCCCAGCTATGCTTGCGCCTTCTGCTTTCCTGACCCGACAGATTTAGCGTCATCTATTCTAGGCTCAGACATTTCCAAAAGACTGAAGTTTTAGGCCTGCCTTCCTGCTGCTGTTTTTCTTCCGAAATCCTGAAGCAAGGAAGCATAAGATAATTTTGTGGCAATTATTAAGAGGCCAGTAATTTTGTGGAAAGGGGAAGAGAAAATACTGGAAGAAAAATACAAGATGTATGTCAATAAATTACCTAGCCTGTGAATGCAGTTTGATTGAAGCAAAGATGTATGAAAGAGCCGTAATGGGAAATACGTTTTGGAAAGAAGATTGGAGCCAGGCCTTGAAACCATCTAAAGGACTCTGCTCACTATTTTTATGGAGAGCTTTTAATTGAGAATAGAAGAAACAAAACTGTGTCCGCAGAAGCTTAAGTGGAGGCAAGATGTGCAAAATAGTGAGGAAGCAGAAAGGTCAGGGTGAGGCTAGTGAATGAAATGGAATAATGTGGCGTAGGTAGAAAAAGAGCCATAACGAGGGACAGGGCTGAGCTTGTTGCAACAAAGTAGGGACCCAAACGGAGAGAGGACAAAATGAGAGAGCCACGTTTAGGGGTAACTGGTGAGAGAATGGGGGGGTGTGGGTCAGGATTCAGGCAAAGAGTGAGTGAGCAAGGAGAAGGCGAAATAGACCCAAGGGAAGGCAGGGTTTCCCAGAGCAGCTGCTGAATCCCCAGAAAGACAGGGAAGCCAGGAGTGAGAACAGACTGCTGGAGTTTGCACCTGCAGGGTCGCTCTGCCCTGCCCAGTGGGGGAGGACAGGGGTCCTCGGTGTGGGCGCCTCGCCAGAGGGGAGACCGTTCCTCTCTCCATTCGGTCCGCATTTCAGGTGGAACCACCATCTCCTAGATTTGGGATGGGCCTGCTGGAGATCAGGCTGGAGAGTCTACTGTGAGATATAGTGGGGATTCCCCCCAAACCCTAGAACCTATCAGATGATGGGGCTGGAAAGATGAGAGAGAGGAAATTATTACGAACTTATCTTCAGAAGGCATCATGAAGGGAAGAGCTCAGTGCGAACAGTCTGTCTTTCATTCATTCTACCAGCATTTATTGACTATTTTTCATGTACCAGACTCTGTCATCAAAAGGATGTTAGGAGCAGGTAAAGTGTGTGTTTGCGCATGTGTGTGCACACAAGTGTCTCAGAACAAAGGGGATCTGGGCATTTTTCCAGGATGATATGTGGAAGAGGCACTTCTGGATGAAGACATGGAAAAATGTGAGATATAATACAAAGAATTAAAGTATTGGAGCAAAATCCCAAAGAGCAAAGTAGTTAATTTGAGGACACAAAGTTATTCTTCGAGAGAGGGAAGATGGTTCTGTCCCTGTTTGACAGAAAAGAGGAAATGGTTGAAATCCAGAGGAGCATTGCAGCGGGGTTCCTGAGTAGCGAAGGAGCCTGTGTCCAGGGAGATGCGGGTGGAGGGAGGGTTCAGGGTGAAGAGCGCAGTAGTGAGATGGTCATTTGTGTGGATCAGAGCACGGCCAACCTGTACCCACATTCCTGAGTTTGGATGACAGAAGTCTCCAAAATAGGTTTAGAAACATCTTCCAGGGCCCATGTCACCCCTGCAGGCTTCTGATTCATCATGGCTGTTGTTCTATCTTCCACGTCATCCCTGAAGTTTCTGCATCTCTGCTGTCCTCCCCGGATTTCGGCAGTCATTGCTGAGTCTGAGTTCTTGTGGACTCTGACACGAGGAGTGGTTGGATCCAGACCCATTTTGGAAGTTCACTATCTTGGGATGCCATCTGCTCCTTAGGTGACTGTCTCCACTGTGAATATTAGTCTCATTGGAGAAAAGGGAAGTCCTGCCTTCCCTCTTATCTGTGGATATTCTCCTTCCCAAGGCAGAGAGCAGACCTTTTTCTCACTCAGAATATGGGTCAGGGACCTCCCTGGTGGTCCAGTGGTTAAGACGTTGCCTTCCAATGCACGGAGTGCAAGTTCAGTCCCTGGTTGGGGAGCTGAGATCCCACCAAAAGTCCAGAACATAAAAACAGAAGTAACAGTGTGCGTGCATACAGTCGCTCAGTTGTGTCTAACTCTGTGACCCCATGGCCGTGGACTGTCCCGTCAGGCTCCTCTGTCCATGGGATTTCCTAGCAAGATTACTGTAGTGGGTTGCCATTTTCTCCTCCAGGGGATCCTCCCTACCCAGGGATCGAACCCTCTGCATTGGCAGGCAGATACTTTACCACTGACTTACCTGGGAAGCCCGTGAAGTAATAGTGTAACAAATTCAATAGAGACTTTGAAAATGGTACACATTAGGGAAAAAAAGAATATGGATCAAAAAGGCTTTTTTTTTTTTTTTTTTTTTGCTTTGGCAATTTAGCTCAAGGAAATTATTTCATTACCATCATGGGGATGAAAAGAAACATTTCAGAAGGTCCATAGAGTATTAAAAACTGTATAGATATAGTTCATTATTCTACAAAATCATGCAGTTAAAAACGTAGGTATTCCAAGAACTTTTAGCTAGACTTATGGATAGTTCATTTCAGAATAGCTTAATAAGAGTTAATGAATATCCAAGGCATATCTCTAACTTCTCAAGACATAGATAGAAACTAACCATAGCACTCTTGATCCATTGTCAAGAAAAGGACAATATACACAAAACTTGAACTGTAATCCACTTATCCCTTTAGGAATAGTTCCTGAAAAAGCTAATTTACCCATGAGCTCAAGGCATTAAGATTTATGTTGTTCATAGTCAATAAGCATTCCAAGAAAATGTCCAAGTTATTAACTGCTCTTCTGCTTATCTTTTTTCAGTTTTCTTCTTCAAAACCACATAGTTAAGGCAAGTCATAAAATAAACCACGCACCAGCTTAGACTTTATACTTTATTTACTCAGAGAAAATGATTGTCTTACATTTCTCTTAGGACTTGTTTTTAATCTTTCCAAGCTATCCAATTTGCCAGAATATTCTGCATGGTTTAAATCTAGTGCTTCTTTGTACGTACTCTCTGCCTGTTCCTTTGCACAAGCAATTATAGAGCTGGAGGAGAGGGGGCCACCGTGATTTTATTGGACAGTCTAAGAAAAGTTTTCTAGACTCTGCTGATGTTAATACTGGAAGCAAAACAATTTTACAAAGAACGGGCATCCCTCCTCCAAAGTTTCAGAAACTGAGAGATACTGTAGATGAAAACCTTGCTGAAATTGGAGTTCCTTGTTTGTGCCTCATTCAGTCATTTAATAGTGCTCGGGAAACATTCTGAGAAACGCCATGTTTCATGTTCTTTGTTTCCTGAACACACGGTCATGGTGCCAGAAATGATTTTCGGTCTGCAAAACCATCAGATGAATGTAAGCATGGGTTCTTTTGTTTACCGCTGCTGTCTGGCTTAGGAATTCACTACTGTTAATAGAGATTTAATGCCACAAGAGTAACTCATCTGCATCAAGAGATGCCCTAATAAGGATTCGTAGTTTTAAACATACGCCAGCTGCTCTATTTTTGTTCTCTTCCTTGCTCTGAACTATAAATTTTGGTGTGGCTAATAGGTAGATACACATTTAGTTTGGCTTGGCAGAAAAGAGTGAAATTCATTTTCATAATTAATTTGAATTTTAGGACTTGGAGGAAGAAAGAAATACATTTATTAAGTAACTTAAAAGCATAATACTAAGTAGACCTTTAATTATAAATTCTTTCATAATTATAAATTCTTGTTGACCAGTACTAAGGTAATTTTTACACATGAGATCAGTTTCAGAATGGATGTTCTAAAGTATTTCAGATAGCTGAAATGTAACAAGAAATATGTCTGATTATTTTTCCAGATGACCAATTTCAGTGCATCCTCATCTAATGCAGACTGGCTTTCAATAAAGATTTTTTGATTGATTTCTTTGCTAATGATTTTTTTTCAGTTTTAAACCCAAAAAGAGTAAAACAAAGATTCATCAAACTCCTGTAGTATCACCACTTATTGCAAATTCACTGCAAAAATATTAGGAATGTATGATTAGCTAATCTTTTATGCATTTTACTATTAATATTGATAAGCCATGAGCAATTAAAGCTATTATTTATTAATCACCATCAGCCAGCTGGTATTTTAATTATTTTGCATATATTAATATCTGTGGTTCTCAAGACACAGCCACGAGACACTATTATTATTGATACTTTATGAGTTTCATGACTTGTCTAAGGCCAAACCACCCTTAGAAGTTTAAGCAGAACTTATGTTCATAACCACTTCACTGTAATCTCATTCAACTGCATGGAGACACAGAGAAATACCTTTCTTTTTTGCTCTTTTAGAAACAATCATAGTTTCATAATATTTCATTTTGTTCTAAAATATGGCCTTTTTTTTGGCTTTTAAAATAACCTGTGTTTAGGATGACCACTGCAGAAGGTTTGTCTAGGGTTGATTTGGGGAAAGGTGGATCAGTGTGAAAGGAATCACAGTGCTTTGTTTCTAGGAGTCAGTGGTTTAGGGGATGGGATGTCAGACATGAGCGTGTGTGATGCTGCCTTTTAAGGAGAGAGTGATTATTGGGAAAAAGCATTATTTGCCCCAGTTTGCAGTGGGGGCAGTGATTGGAAAGGGTTTTTGAGGAGATTGAGGATCCTCAGCATATAAATGGCAACTGGGGTCAGTGAATGTGCTTAGGAAGAAAATGCAGATCTATTTTCTAGATCCTCTTCCAAAAGGGAAGTAGATCTATAAAACAGAAGAAAACAGAAAGGGGAAGGCCTTTCTGAGCCTCAGTTTCCCCAACTCTGAAATGGAATGCTAAACCACACCGACCTGAGAATACTGTTGAGAAGATTAAATGAGCATCTATGTTGAGTTTAGCAAATGACCTGGCATATGAAAAGGAATCAATTATAATGGTTAGCGACTCTAATAACTCTGAGAAAACAAAGATAAGAATAGCAGGCAAAGAACAGTGTCGGTGGCATCGCTCATGGGGTGGGAGGAGACTGGACTCTTTCTGCATCAGTGCTTCCAAAGTTCCTCCTGTCCGACACCCTCTGAGGAGCTGGTGGGGTCGTAGCGCTGACCTCAGGTACCTGCCTAGACGTGGTTGCACATGCCATCCTGCACACACACGGGGCAGCTGTGGGCTCCCTGACCTGCAAGGCCTGCTCCAGGGGCTCCTCCCCAGACCTTTACCCAGCCTTTTCTATACAAGGTCCGGGGTCAACAGGCTCTGGCCCACAGCCTGTGTTTTTTAATGGCCCATGAGCTAAGCATAATTTTTCTGTTTTTTTTTTTTTTTTCAAATGGTTGGAAAAAAATCATAATATTTTGTGACTCATGAAAAGATGTGAAATTCAGGGTTGGCATCCATAAATACAGTTTTGTACAGGTTTTCAAAACACTAGGTTTATACAGGTGTTCCCCAGCTGCTTTCATGATAAAAAAGCAGAGACCATGTGGCCCATACAGCCTGAAATATTAACTCTCTGGTCCTTTAAAAAGCAAGTTTCAGGATCATTTTTATACACTCCATATATATAGAGAGAGAGAGAGACTCCATATATAAATATATGATACTTGTTTTTCTTAAGGAGGTGTGAGGGAGGCGATACATGCATACTAATAACTGATTCACGTTGTTATACAGCAAAAACCAGCAAGACTTTGTAATGCAGTTATCCTCCAATTAAAATTTAATATTATTATTTTTTTTATTAAAAAAGTTTTATGGCTGTTGTTCCAACCTGAGAGCTCAGTGGTTCTGTTAGGGAACAGGATCTTTTCTATAGTTCCCTAAACAGGATCTCTGCTTTTCAAAGGCAGTTGTTAGTTTAAACTATTACACCATGAACTTTGCTCTTTCCTCCCTTACTCATGCAAAGGTTACATTTATACGGTGGGCCCATCAATATCATCTGTCATTAGATCAATGAGTCTCCAAAATGAAAATGTATCTCCGAAAGAACACCAATCTTTAGATCTTCAACTTTGCCCTAAAAATTGATCCCTGAAAGGAAGAAAAAAAAATTTTGATTCCTGATTTAGCTCCAAAATCACTGCAGATGGTGACTGCAGCCATGAAATTAAAAGACGCTTACTCCTTGGAAGAAAAGTTATGACCAACCTACATAGTATATTCAAAAGCAGAGACATTACTTTGCCGACTAAGGTCCGTCTAGTCAAGGCTATGGTTTTTCCTGTGGTCATGTATGGATGTGAGAGTTGGACTGTGAAGAAGGCTGAGCGCCGAAGAATTGATGCTTTTGAGCTGTGGCGTTGGAGAAGACTCTTGAGGGTCCCTTGGACTGCAAGGAGATCCAACCAGTCCATTCTGGAGGAGATCAACCCTGGGATTTCTTTGGAAGGAATGATGCTAAAGCTGAAACTCCAGTATTTTGGCCACCTCATGTGAAGAGTTGACTCATTGGAAAAGACTCTGATGCTGGGAGGGATTGGGGGCAGGAGGAGAAGGGGACGACCGAGGATGAGATGGCTGGATGGCATCACGGACTCAATGGATGTGAGTCTGAGTGAACTCCGGGAGATGGTGATGGACAGGGAGG
Source organism: Capra hircus (assembly GCF_001704415.2). Taxonomy (NCBI): domain Eukaryota; kingdom Metazoa; phylum Chordata; class Mammalia; order Artiodactyla; family Bovidae; genus Capra; species Capra hircus. Next base: position 93,294,456 of record NC_030821.1, read on the forward strand.
CCTGGCGTGCTGCGATTCATGGGGTCGCAAAGAGTCGGACACGACTGAGCGACTGAACTGAACTGAACTGAACTGCTGACATAAAGTAGTAAAAGCACTTTCCCTCAAAAGCACTTCATTTTCACAGTTGGGCACTCAGGGACTTTGTTATTTCACTGGTGATTACATGCCCAGCATTTAGTTCATGGCCTGGCCTGGGCACACACAGATTGTTCGGAATGAATGAAAGTTCAGAAAGAGTTTTCTGTATTCCCTTTCTTCACAAGCCGCTGAGTCCTCCTCACACTCCGGTCTAAATTCTGCCTACCCAGTTTCCCAGACTGTTCTTACTAAGGTCACAGAAAGTCAACGGGCATGAATTTGATTGGGATAAAATTTAACTTACAGTAGAGGTCACAGGTATTCTGCAGATACAAACAGAGGAGATGAGTATAATAGAAAAATGTTTATGAAGATTATTTATTTTTATTTGACATGACTAAATGTTTCTCTTAGACGTGTCATTTCCTGTCTGACAATGCCCCAGCCAGACTTACCTACCTTCAGTTCACAAAACACACCTTAAAGCTTCCTTCTTTGTATCTTAAAGATGTTGAAAGTTCTTTTTTTAAAATTAATTTTCATTGGTATATAAGTGATCTACAGTGTTGTCTTAGCTCCTGTTGTACAGCAAAAGGAATCAGTTAAACATACACATATACTCATTCTTTTTAGATCCTTTTCCTATATAGGTCATTAAACAATGTTGAATAGAGTTCCTTGTGTTATACAGCAGGTTATCGATTATCTCTTTTATATATATATTAATGTGCATATGTCAACCCCAATCTCCCAGTTTATCCCCCCATCCCTTTATCTCCTGGATAACTACATGTGTTTTCTCTGTCTGTGACTGTTTCTCTTTTGTAAGTAAGTTCATTTGTACCATTTTTTTAGCCTGTCAAAATCCTTCTCTGCATCCAGGCCCTACCCAAATCCCAACCTCCAGTCGGGGCTAAAAGCGGTCTCTGAACTCCGGTAAGATTTTTCTGTTCTCCAGTGGTGTGGTTTAAGTATTTACCTGCCCTGTAAGTGTCTGTGGAAGCCCCATCACAAGATGAACTTAGAAGTCACCCAAGCACAGTTACCCTGCAGCAGGTATCTTTTGCTCTCACACAACCTAGTGTCTTCAGAGCAGGAGGATCTTGGATGCATGTGATGCTGACCTAGTGAGAACAGCTCAGAAGGTGACTCACTGATCCTTTAATATTGAGACATGCTATGTTTAGTGGATAATTTTCAAAAGGTAATTTTTCTTCCATGTTGGGTTTTGTTATTCTTAGGAAATCTACTCAGAAGTAGAAGTAACTTTTCTATTCTCCTTCTACCTGCCTTTCCCCTTATTTCTCTTCTTGACTTATACATCACTTCAGAAGCACCTAGGCATTGATCTGGATACGTTTCACTGGGCAATTCCACCTTTCTGCTTTCAAGTTTTAACGCTTCTACAAATAATTATAGATAATTATCGTTCGAAAGTTTTGAGACAGTAAATGAATTGTTGTGATGGTAACTTCCTTACCTTTACATAAAAGTCAAATAAAGAAGCATTTTATTGGGAAATTACTGAGAGACAAAAGTTGGCATTGATGACTTATGATGCTACTGTGTATATCACTCCAGTTAATAAAGGTTTGGCTATCTTTGTGAAAATGCTTGGTAAGAAATGCAAAAATATCTGTTTTTTTTTAAAGAAATCTTTTATTGGCAATAGAAGAATATATATAATGGCCCTACTATGTATATATATAGTGTGTGTGTATATATATATATATATATATATAATGGCCCTACTATAACTTCTTTGCAAGTCAGCTAGTGAGTTCCTACATGGAAAATACAACTTCTGATTTGGGGTCAGTACATTGTGATACTTATTATAAAATCATTTACATTGTAAGGATTCTTTTCTTATGAATAAAGAATGTGTACACACAATGATTAGTCATAGTTGTAGTGAGACTTAACAGACTTTATCTAGGACTGCAGGAGAAATAACAGTTAATATTCCAGATTCAGACTCAATACTTGGGATGGTTTTGAAAGTGGAAATAGCACATTCCTTCCACTCTTAATTTGAAACTGTAAAACCTCTGATGATTTATCAAATAGTAAAGTTAATAATCTATTAAACAGGAAAGTTTCAAATGGAAAAGGTTATAAATTATACTTAGTAACTAACTAAATTTGCTTTTATAACTAAGCATATACCTTCATTGAAACATTTGCTATTATCTAATGAAGTAAAGGTATATCAATTGGGAAATAAAACCAAATTGATGAAGATGTTAATTTAATACTTTTAGCATTCTGAAATTGAAAGGGTAAAACAGAGTCCTTGATCTGTCTCCTTCCATTCTATTCCATCGGAAATAGATGCAAAGCTGCTAATGAATTAGGGAGAGCTCTTGAGAGAATCTATTGATTTGAAGCCCACAGGAAAATACATCCAAGAGATAGTTAATTGACTTTAGGTGGTCTAACCTGCTGCTAAAAATGCCAGTTTTATTTACAACATCTACCTCAGGAAATTCACCTAAACAATTACTTGGTTGTTTTTAAAATTAAAAAAAAAAAAGAAAAGAAGGGAAGAAGATAGAAAAAGAGTTAAAATTATTTTAAGGGAGTTACATAAAATTTCATGGAGATTCTTAGATATTCATCAAATCATTGACCATCAAAAAATTGACCAAATTCTGATGAATATTTGATATTTGATATTCATCAAAATATTAACATGTATATTGGAGACTTACAGTAAGATCAGAGAAGGAATATTTTACCTCCAAAGTGGAAATTTACTTTCAATTCTGTCTTCTCATGGATTATTCCTTATTGTTTCTTTCAAAGTAAACACTCAAAAGTGTTATGTTTTGTGAGGAAAACCCATCCACTTATGTAGATTTTTGAATGATTTTGATATTTAATCTAAATTTTACAGACAGAAACAAGAAAGAATAAAGGCTGGATTCAAGTATATGTTAATATTGCATTAAGTGCGTTGACCATGGTGATAGAGCATTCTTTATTTCCAGAGTTGCTTAAATCTAGTCTAAGTCTGTATTGCTTTTCATTTCAAGGTGTATGTGGCCTGAATCCCAGGTTCCTTAGTGAGACTGCCTGCATCCAAGTGGCAATAACTCAGTGATGACGGGAGTCTGCCAGCTCCGCATGCTTGTCCAGACCCCTCCCTGGGCTTTTTAATTCATATTCCGCACGTCCTAGATTCTCTGGCCCAGATAGAATGGTCCGACAATTGGGTGCACATCCTTTCACTCTGCAAATGGCTTCGTAACACTATTCAGAGTAATGCCAGTTCTCTTACTCTTTTGTTCTGCTTTTATATTTTTAGAGTTGTTGCTCATCACATACCCTGTAGCTAAGCATTTCAGAAAAGCCCCTGCCCTTTGGAACTCTGCACTGGGTATTCTTCGTGGTCCACAGGAAAGGGAAAGCATTCACCTTGCCTTTCATTTGTTTACAAGCTCTTTGACTAAGTAGCACATCAACAGGGGAAGACCTGCCTTACCTGTTTATATGCGACTAAACACACGCACACCTTTTTATAAAACTTTATAGTTTTATAAAATCTTTCATGTTTATCATTGAACGAGTACAAAATGACTGAGAGATTTTAAAATCAGAGCCTGAATCATATGAGGAAAGATCAGAAATGCATTAATTGAAGGAGGTTCCCAAAGAAAGTGAGTTTTAAAGTGAAATGTGATATTAATACATACTCTTCATCCCTCAAGGTTTCCAAAAGTTTTAATACATTCTTAATATAGTTTCCTTTCTTTCTACCCAAATACAATTGTGACAATTGAATGCAACCACAAGGAGCATAAATATTTTGAACTGCATATGCATATTAATCTATTTTTAAAAAAAGTCTTTTAGCAGCTTGTTTTAGCAGCTTATCATCCTAAGCATTGATGTTCATTTTTAGTTATGTCCTGCTCACCTCCCTAGGATAAGAAGAAACCATCATTTTCATTTTAAGCTTTAGTTTTTCGCCATCTTAATGTCAGTAGTGCTTGAAGCCAGCAATTGCTCCCCAGTGAAGTTTAGTGGTGACTGTTTTTACTGCCTCTATCACTGGTGGTTGCTCACATGGTAAAGAACCCCCCTGCAATGCAGGAGACCCAACTTTGAGACCTGGGTTGGAAAGATCCCCTGGAGAAGAGAATAGCTATCCACTCCAGTATTCTTGCCTGGAGATCTCATGGACAGAGGAGCCTGGTGTGCTACAATCCATGGGGTTGCAAAGAGTCAGAGCACTGGTGGTACCGCTGTGTGATGACAGACATTTATCCACTCCACAGATACTTACCACAAGGTCATCAATAGCTAATAAAAATGGAATCCTTGGTGAGGCCACGTCCTGTGACTGTTCCTGCAAAAAGCCCTTGGTGTATACGGTCACAGCCATCTCTCTCACCCAATTTGGGAGACTGTTATGACATAAGAAGGTGATTATTTTTGAATTTTCAAGGGAAAAAAATGAAGGCTGAGAGAAGTGAAGTCACTTGTCCAAAGTCATACAACTGGCCAGTAGCAGAAAGGATTTGGGTCTTGTCTGTTTCCAGAGCCTCAGTCCTTGCTATGGGCTGAATATTTCTGTCCCGCAAAACACCTAAGTTGATGCCCAAGATGAGGGTCTTAGGAGATGGGGCTTTGGGAAGAAGAGTAGCTTACAAGCGTGGAGGCCTCGTGACTGAGATGAGTGCCCTTATAACAGCGACCCCAGAGACTAAAGGGCCTTTTCCCTATGAGAAGACAGCTGTCTTCAAGGAAGCAGGCTCTCATCAGAGACCAGGTCTGCCACCACCTTGATCTTGAAATTCCCAGCTTCCAGAATTGTGAGAAGTAAACATCTGTTGTTTTATAAGAACTTAGTTTGTGGCATTTTTGTTGTAGCATCCTGAATGAACTAAGAGAGTCCTTAACCACGATACTGTGTGGTCTGGGTATTTTTACGTGGTTAATTAAATGTGTATAGTATAGTGTTCGGAGAAGGCAATGGTGCCCCCTCCAGTACTCCTGCCTGGAAAGTCCCATGGATGGAGGAGCCTGGTGGGCTGCGGTCCATGGGGTCGCTAAGAGTCGGACACAACTGAGCGACTTTACTTTCACTTTTCACTTTCATGCATTGGAGAAGGAAATGGCAACCCACTCCAGTGTTCTTGCCTGAATATCCCAGGGACGGGGGAGCCTGGTGGGCTGCCATCTGTGGGGTCGCACAGAGTCGGACACGACTGAAGCGACTTAGCAGCAGCAGCAACAGCAGTATAGTGTTAGTCACTCAGTCCTGTCCAACACTTTGTGACCCCATGGACTATAGCCCACCAGGCTCCTCTCTCCATGGAATTCTCCAGGCAAGAATTCTGGAGTGGGTAGCCATGCCCTCCTCCAGGGTATCTTCCCAACCCAGGGATCAAATCCAGGTCTCCTGCATTGCAGGCAGATTCTTTACCATCTGAACCACGAGGGAAGCCCAATTAGGTATATAATCATCTATAAATACCCGGAATATCCGGTATCAACAGTTAGTATTTCATCAGTTCTATAAAAGTTTATGTAACTAGAAGAATATTTCATTCAGATTTCCTTTTCCTTTATAGGGAAAGTGAAAGTGTTAGTCGCTCAGTCATGTTTGACTCTTTGTGACCTTATGGACTATAGCTCACCAGGCTCCTCTCTCCATGGAATTCTCCAGGCAAGAATTCTGGAGTGGGTAGCCATGCCCTCCTCCAGGGGATCTTCTGAACCCAGGGATCAAACCCAGGTCTCCTGCATTGCAGGCAGATTCTTCACCATCTGAACCAGGAGGCAAGCCCAATTAAGTGTGTAATCATATACAAATATCCAGAATACCCAGTGTCAATTGTTGGTATTTTGTCGGTTCTCTAGAAGTTTATATAACTAGAAACATATTTCATTCAGATTTCCTTTTCCTTTATAGGGAATCTGAAAGTGTTAGTCACTCAGTCATGTTTGACTCTTTGTGACCTCACGGACTATAGCCCGCAGACTCCTCTGTCCATGGAATTCTCCAGGCGAGAACACTGGAGAGGGCTGCCATTCCCTCCTCCAGTGGATCTGCCTGACCCAGGGATCAAACCAGGTCTTCTGCATTGCAGACAGATTCTTTACCATCTGAACCACCAGGGAAGCGCCCCTTTATCAGGGGAAAACTGTAAAGTGTATATCTGTATGAGTTTACATACTGAGACTAAAGTCAAGTCACTGCTTTTCTTCTTCAGCAGTATGAAACACTTTGTAACTAGTTGGTCTCTCTTTACTCATTCAGTTCAGTTCAGTCACTCAGTCGTGTCCGAGTCTTTGCAACCCCATGAATCACAGCACGCCAGGCCTCCCTGTCCTTCACCAACTCCCGGACTTCACTCAGACTCACGTCCATCGAGTCCGTGATGCCATCCAGCCATCTCATCCTCGGTCGTCCCCTTCTCCTCCTGCCCCCAATCCCTCCCAGCATCAGAGTCTTTTCCAGTGAGTCAACTCTTCTCATGAGGTGGCCAAAGTACTGGAGTTTCAGCTCTAGCATCATTCCTTCCAAAGAAATCCCAGGGCTGATCTCCTTCAGAATGGACTGGTTGGATCTCCTTGCAGTCCAAGGGACTCTCAAGAGTCTTCCCCAACACCGCAGTTCAAAAGCATCAATTCTTCAGCACTCAGCCTTCTTTACAGCCCAACTCTCACATCCATACATGACTACTGGAAAAACCATAGCCTTGACTAGACGGACCTTAGTCAGCAAAGTAATGTCTCTGCTTTTGAATATACTATCTAGGTTGGTCATAACATTTCTTCCAAGGAGTAAGTGTCTTTTAATTTCATGGCTGCAATCACCATCTGCAGTGATTTTGGAGCCCCCCAAAATAAAGTCTGACACTGTTTCCACTGTTTCCCCATCTATTTCCCATGAAGTGACGGGACTGGATGCCATGATCTTCGTTTTCTGAATGTTGAGCTTTAAGCCAACTTTTTCGCTCTCCTCTTTCACTTTCATCAAGAGGTTTTTGAGTTCCTCTTCACTTTCTGCCATAAGGGTGGTGTCATCTGCATATCTGAGGTTATTGATATTTCTCCCGGCAGTCTTGATTCCAGCTTGTGTTTCTTCATTCCAGCGTTTCTCATGATGTACTCTGCATATAAGTTAAATAAGCAGGGTGACAATATATAGCCTTGACGTACTCCTTTTCCTATTTGGAACCAGTCTGTTATTCCATGCCCAGTTCTCTTAACTGTTGCTTCCTGACCTGCATACAGATTTCTCAAGAGGCAGGTCAGGTGGTCTGGTATTCCCATCTCTCTCAGAATTTTCCACAGTTTATTGTGATCCACAGAGTCAAAGGCTTTGGCATAGTCAATAAAGCAGAAATAGCTGTTTTTCTGGAACTCTCTTGCTTTTTCCATGATCCAGCGGATGTTGGCAATTTGATCTCTGGTTCCTCTGCCTTTTCTTTACTCATTAGGAAAGGGAAATACCGGTTGAGGAACTTGCACGAGTCCACACCAGTAAGGGCAGAGCTGGTCTTGAACCTGGCAGTCAGACAGAAGTCTGTGCTCCATGTGGGGCAGTGTCAGCCAGCAGTGTGGCTCCAGGCCCCTAGTCCCCTGACAGCTTCCTGTCTTCAGACACAGTGAGGCCCAGTACCATACTGTGTTTCTTGTTCATTTCACAAAAAAAAAAGAGAGAGAGAGAGAGAGAGCTTGCTGGACATCTGTGGGCTTAGCAAATGCTACTAGATGTTTCTGCAGGGAAGGCAATATATGAAGAAGAGACCATATTGCAAGTTGCATCATCTTGTCTCAAAGCAGTGAGTCATATTTGGATTGGTGCTGGTTTTTCTCTGGACCATGTCACTGTTTCTGAGCCTTCGTTGGGGGGGGGGGGGGAGTGTGCGGGGGAGGGGCGCAGTATGTGAAGAAGGAAAGACTTCCTCAGTGTCTGGAGCTGGGGAAGGGGAGTAAAGGGGAAAGGAGTCCAGACTCTCACGTGCTTCCAGTGAGCGGTGCCCTGGGGTCCCTGTCACCTGAGCCGTGTGCAGGCAGGCTCCAGCAGCTGCTGTGAGGGAGGGGTGTGCCCATAAGTCATCAGATCATCATCTACTAGGTTCCCTAACAGGGTGAGTCAAGAACAAGGCGGTTGTGTTGGGAGCTGTAGAAGCAAGTGATTTGTACCTCGAGGAACGCCTCTGCATATTTACAGGAAAGCTGAATACTTTTGTTGTTTACTCAACTGATGCATTTATCCACAAGAATACATCTCATTATATATAATAATAAAGGCTGAGTTTATCGAATCCTTAAATGATGAGCCAGAGTGGCACATTCGGGCATTTCAACAAGGTACCATTCTTATCAGGGGCCTCCCTCGTGGCTTAGACAATAAAGAGCCTTCCTGCAATGCAGGAGACATAGGTTTGATCCCTGAGTTGGGAAGATCCCCTGCAGAAGGAAATGACAACCCACTTCAGTATTTTTGCCTGGAGAACTCCAGACGGAGGAGCTTGGCAGACTACATCCGTGGGATCACAGTCACACACAACCGAGAGACTAGCGCTTTTACGTCCTCACTTCACCATTCTTACTGTCCTTTTCTGGATAAGGAATCCCAAGCTCAGGAAGATTAAATGCAATTTGCTCAGCAACGCATAGCCAGTAACTGGTTCACTCAGGGTGCTACCATGCTTATTCTTAGCCCTCGTGCTGTGCTGTCATCGTCAAAGCTGGATCTGTTAAAATAATTCTACTTGCTGTAAAAATTGACCCTAAAATGTGCAAATTCTGAAACTGAATGAAACGACGTTCCTTCTTCATTCAGTAGCGTGAGCAGGTGCTCGTAGCTGACAGCCCTTGCTTCCACACAGTGGCTCAGGTACCGAGGTCCTAGCGTCTCACGCTGTTGTCCTCTGAACCCACATGGTGGGAGGATGAGAGCAGATGGAGAAAGTATATCTGCTTTCTAAAAGCCTCGCCCCAGAGGCCCATATGCCTCCAGCCACATGGCCATGTCCAGCTGCTAGGGGACAGGCCCTGGGGAAATGCGATGCTGGCTGAACAGCCCTTAGCATCAGTTTACTGCAGTGGAAGAGGGTGGACAGCAGGCTGGCTCCCACAGGAGTGACTTCAAATATCTTCCATTATAATGAGTTAAAGCACTTGAGAGGTGTTTTTTGTTTTTTTGTTTTTGTTTTTTTAAAGCAGAGGCTGAAAATACTGGCGATTTCTCTTCTTTTGTTATTTTTGTATTTCTTTTTAAATTTTATTTATTTTTTAACTGAAGGATAATTGCTTTGCAGAAATTTGTTGTTTCCTTTCGAACATCAACACGAATCAGTCATGGGTATGCATATGTCCCTTCCCTCTTGGTATTTCTTATGTAAGAATCATACATAGCCAGTGTGATCCAGGTACCTGTTGATCTCACCTCCAAAGCCTGGAATAAAAATTGGTTTCTGTTTGATCCTCAGTTTTAAGTTTTCCTGGCCTCTTCTGACTCTTAGATCCCTCTGCCCCATTTTACATATACCAGTGATGAAGCTGAACCATTTCTTTGCCTTTTCTTAAATTTTATTTTTTATTGAAGTATAGTTGATTTAGAATGCTGTATTAGTTTCAGGTACAATGATTCAAATAAACACATATCTGTACATTTATACATATGTATCTTCCATATACATGCATACACACACACATATATTTGTGTATATTATTTTTCAGATTCTTTTCCATTATAGACTATTACAAAATATTGAGTATAGTTCTCTGTGCTCTACAGGAGGCCCCTGTTGGTTATCTATCTTACGTATACCCGTGTGTCTATGTTTATCCCACTTCTTTGCTTTTTAAAACAAAACTGGCATGTGCCAGCGTGCCTGAGTTTAGCATCGTTTGGTGAAAATGTCACGGGGAGCGGGGCTGGAGGAAAGGAGATGGTAAGAAGTGGTCAGACCACTAGACACGCAGGATTTTGCCACTTTTCCCTCCTTGGTCTTTCCCCTCTGCTCACCCACTATTTCTCTGGGAATCTGTCATACTGCTCAACAGCAAGGATGTGTATATATCCCTCTTCTAAGCTGCTTCATCAACATCTATTTATTTAATATTTAAAGTAGGCTTGTGAGGGGGCTCTGATAGCGTCTTTCCTGTTTATCAGTGCCAACACTGCAGGACAGAGAGTGAATGGTGACGGCCTGGCTCAGATGTGAACTGCAGCTGCTCAGCTGCAGTCTGCCCTCGCGGCCGTGAAAGCATTCTCCCTCTCAATAGGGACTTTCTCACAAAGGCGGATTCTGGTGCCAGCTCTCAAGGTTCAATTTTACTTTGTTAAATGTATTTCTGAAGTTCATCTGAGCGTTAATCCAGCTCTTAAGTACTCACTGTGGTTATAATTGTAAGCACCACAAAGTACTTCCTCCACTTTAACCAGAAAGGACACTCTTACGTGAGCCATCATTGGATGCTATTACAATTGATCCTTACGTGCTCTGTGTTAGTTCTTAAGAGTAAAAATTGCTTTTGGTTGCTTTAACTATAGGAGATTGATTTGTAATTTCCCTAGTATTCTTTTACAGACCAGAATAAAGATTTTGCTGGATGGGCTTAGTTTGCACACCTCTGTTTACACTCTTGTAGCCAAACCTCAGCATACTCAGCAGCCTATTTTCTTCAGACCTTTTTCACAGCATGTCACACAAGGCCCAGAAGTAAGTCCAGACACCACCGAGGTCTTTGTCGCAGCTACTTTCTGCAAAGAACCCAGCTTTTACTTTTTTTTTTTTTTTAACTGAAAAACCTTTTTTTTTTTGGGGGGGGGGTGCTCAGTGGCCTGTTCAAATATTGAACATCCAAGGAAAGTTCATATATTTACATAACCAAATAGGAGGAAAAAATTATTGTGTTGTGACTGTCTCTCCAAGATGTCTCCAGTGAGTCCTAAGATCGTGTAGTGTGGTGAGAAGGAATACCTTCACATTGTGCAGCTAGGGTTTTCTTTTAAATTTTTAAATGATATTATATGTGTCTTTATAATTATGACACAATGAAAATACAAGGGTGAAGAAGAATGGGATTATTTTCTAGTCAATCTGTGCTGGATTTTGTGCTCTCTATAAAGTTTACACAATTCAGTACTTACAAATAATTCCTTTAAGGATTACAGTTTACATGTCCTTTTTGAACATTTGTTTATTATAGGGGATTTCATTTGATGTAGATATTATTGATATAACTGGGCTTTGATGCCTCAAAACAAGAGAATATATGTATTCACACTCAAAGAACATAAAGCAAAAATAACCTGCAGAGCAATGCCATTGTAATTTATTTGGGCTTGAAAAGATTATTTGTTTCTTAAAATTATTGTCCTTTGGATGTTTGTCTTTCCTTTAAATGCAAAAACCTAATTCTGTTTCCTTTCTTTTGTGTGAGTAAAGATACATGAAGCCACTGTTTTATCATAAACAGTTCATTTTTCACGCTGATAAACTGTGCTGCAGTGATTTTCTCGGTTAGAGGACAGCTTGACAGAAGACACTGGATGTTCCCGCTTCTCAGATTGCATGACATTATAGTGAATATTTTCATCTACCATCTATGCTCTCCCAGTAGCTTAATGCTATGTTTAGATGAATTTGGGGGCTGTTTATCATTTTCTTATGTCTCCAGTTCTGTACCCACTATTTATATCCATTTTTCTTGCCCCTTCAAAAAATTGGTCATGAGTGTAATCTCATGTTTGCTGATAAAACACGTTTTTTTCGCTGAAGTGTAGTTGATTTACAGTGTTGGATTAGATTCTGTTGTACAGCAAAGTGATTCAGTTATACATAAAGGCATTCTTTTTTAAATTCTTTTCCATTATGGTTTATCACAGGATATTGGATGTAGTTCCCTGTGCTGTTTATCCCACATATAACACTTTGCATCTGCTAATCCCCAGACTTCCAGTCCATTCCTCCCCTACCTTCTCCCCCTTGGCAATCCCAAGTCTGTTCTCTATATCTGTATGTCTGTTTCTGTTTCATAGACAAGTTTATTCGTCTCATATTTTAGGTTCCACATGTTAGTGATTTCATATGGAAAAGTCTTCCTCCTTCTGACTCACTTAGCTTAGTTGATGACCTCTGGGTCCATCCATGTTGCTGCCAGTGGGAGTATTTCATTGTGTCTTTGAACCACAGCTTCTTTCTCTATTCATCCATTAATGAACATTTTTAAGTTGCCTTCATGTCCTATTTTGTAAACAGTGCTGCAATAAACACTGAGGTATGTGTATCCTTTTGAATTACTATTTTGTCTGGATATATATACCTAATCGTGGGATTGCTGGATTTTATGGCAATTCTATTTTTAGTTTTAAAATAAACATTTGACATTTTTATCATGTACATAATAAGAGCTGGTTGATGTCCAGAAGATTAGGTTTGTTTATACTAGATGGTTCTTGGTCTCAACATACACAAAGGAGGTTGGATATCATCACAGACCTAATTCTTCCTCATACTCTAGAAGGTGGTTACAGCCCAATGTATTAAGCTGTCGTGTGATACCCCAGAGATGGGTTGACATTCTCCATCCAGTGAGTTGACTTGATATCTGAGATATGTCATCTTATGCTGATTCCAGACATTATTGCTATTTTCAGAGCATAATCATTTCCTATCTGTGGAATGAATGAATTGAGAACTATTTTAATGCCAAACCACTGATCTCCAAGAATTTGAAATTCTGTCACTTGCTTTCTGGAATTTGGTAGTGTGCTTCTGGGACAGATACAGAAATGTTCCACGTTTCTCTAACTCTTCCCTTGAAACGCATCGAGTGGCAAAAGAAAGCCCATCTTCAACTGGATGGCGGCCAGAGGCCGAAACATCAGCGAAGAAGGAAGATTGTTTGAAGTCTTGAGTTTTAGCTTAAAAATTCATGAGACTTTAGCCTTTCCCTGACTATATACTCATGTTTCTTTTACTATAAAAATTCCCCAAACCTTCTAGCAGGTGTAGAATAATATTCTCCTCTCAGTTCCATATTGTTCATTATGCTCAAATCTCATCTGAAACACTGCTTCCATCCCCCTTCAGGATCATTAGCCAGAACCTGAAGGCCAGCTGTCCACATCTGGGGGCTTAAACAGCAGAGTTTTCTTTCAGTGCAGTCCATGACCGTGGAGTAAAGGACAGCTAACTGGATGGCAGAGATGATAAGCTGAGGGTCTTATCCAGCACCAAAATCCGACTGTCTGAGCTAACTCTGATTCACTCTGAGTGCAGGTTAGCCTGTAGCTTGAAGAATGAAGGATCTTTTCCAGGGATCTTCCCAAGAAAAGACTTCTCTTTCCTCTTCTGGCTCTCAGGAAGTCTCAAAAACTTTGATGCAAACCTCCTTTACTTGAGTTTTACGGATATGTACTATTGAACACTTAGCATTTCTATAAACTTGAAATTAAATATGCTAATAACCATCTTAGTTATAATTCCACATTTCTGATATTGGTGATTGATAATCATTCCACTCAAGGTTTTGTTTTTTTTTTTTTAATTTTTTTCTAAGTGTAAAAATACTTTGAGTCAGATTATTTACAGAGATTGAGAAAAGAAGAAAGCAAACCATTAGTGGTTTCTGTTACTTCGTGGTCCACTTTTGTGTAGCTCTACCCTTCACGTGTGATTCACTGACTCCCTAAAAAGCAGCTGCTCCCCATGAGCAGAGGTGTCACCCCTCTTGGCTATACAACACGGTTATGTAGCAAAAGAAGAGCTGGATTTGTGCAATTGTAGGTACGTATTCTTCTCTTTTACCTTTCATAGAACCGAATAAAATTAGGGTTAAGAAAAAATAGCGTTGATACTGATGATAGGAAACATAGCCTTCAGAAAATATAATACAACAAAATATAATTAAAGATGGCGTCTAATAGGGGAGGTGGAGGGGAGTGCTAGAGAGATCTTTAAAATTCTCGGGTGATGATCATTGTCGCAGAAACATTCCAGTGAGTGTTTTTAATGCAAAGTAATGTTGTATATTTGCATGAGAACTGGAAGAATGCTTAGAAGGGGCTGCTGAGATTCCACAATTCCTGAATAGCCAAGACTGCTTTGATAAATTGTGGAGAAATTCTTGTTTGTAAGATACCAAACATACCTAGAGTTTATATGGGGACAGATACAGGAAACATTGTTTAAATGTAATTTCTGAAGATATGAATACAGAAGAGGGGCCTGTTAAGTTTGTCAGGGAAAAGTATGGGTTTTGAAAAATGTGTATTCTAATTAAATGAAAACTTTACGATTAAAAATGGAGAGAGAATTACTTCCTAGAGCTTGGTCCTTGAGAAGGCAAGAGGGAGAGGCAGCTGTCCAGACAAGAGAGACACCCTTTGCCTTGTGGGAGGAGACGCAGGGGCAAAGGTGAGTGTGGAGGGTTAAACGCTTGTGACCTTCTCCATTCCTCATGCTTCTCCAAGCTTCTAGGACATAACTGCCTGTATTCTGGCTCCGTGCATAGATGGTCTTCAGATAACACACTGTCTGCCCGCAGGGTGCATAGCCCAGCCCCAGCATTACCATCAGCTCTGATGAAACAGCCTCAGGCCAATATGTCACTTAAGGCATGTAAGAGCCAGCTAAGTCAGAGTCCCACCAGCCATCTGTTTGGTTCTTTAAGTCATATCATTAGAAGGCCATGCACCTTATTTTACTGAATAATGACCTTTGCAAATAATACCTGGTCAGTTCGACACATCTTCAGTGGCCCTGCTTAATACCGAGTGTTTCAAGTAGTAGCATAATCCAACATAAATGACCACGTTTATTAAATTAACATTTAGCATCCATGGAGTCATAGAGTCACCAAAACCTTTCTAGGACAGGGAATTTAATTAATTATTATACTTGGACTTGCATTTCTTCTAATTCATGTGTACAATAACAAAGTTTACCTGTCTAAATGACAAGAATTTTCCTTCAAGGGTCATGTGAAATAAATAATGCTCAGAAGACATTAATTACAAAGGTTGGGTCTCAAATATATGTTATTGTGTTTATAAAGTCACCGTTTCTCCACAAGTACATGTGTGAACAATTACTGTTAAAAATCTTGACAATGACCCAACATAAAAAATGTGTTTTACCCAATTTTCTGGAAGAATCTTATATTCTCTACATTCAAACTTTCATGTCATATGCAGTTACTTATGCAAACTTACTTTTAATATGCAGTTGTTTTCATGGACTTTCAGCAGAAGTCATATGAAGTTTACCAGGTATGTGTGCTTGCTTTAGTGGGAGTGACGAGGCTAAAAGAGGACTGTTTACCTGTCAGCGTTGGGTTGCCTCTTCAAATTCCAATGATACAGCCCTTTTGTGTAAGGTTAAGTGTTGTATTAAGGTTAATTTGTGTTGTATTGTATCACCTGGCTTCTAATCAGAGCACTGTGTCTCTAGGTTCCTTATAAAATGGCTTTCCTATTAGCAACCATTTTTCAGGAATATGTGTGTGTGTGGCTTAGCCATGTCTGACTCTTTGCACCCCCATGAACTGTAGCCCACCAGGCTCCTCTGTCCATGGAATTTTTCAGGAAAAAATACTGGAGTGGGCTGCCATTTCCTGCTCCATTTCAGGCGTATATGGAAATGTTATTAGTCAGAGCCCTTATTTGTGAGAAAATGCAAAGGGTCTGCAGTGCAATATTATTTCAAGTAAAAATGCATAAATACCAAGTTATTATTAATATAATAGCTGTTTGTCTTTTAGGTGTCAGACCCTGCCCTTGGTGCTTTACATCATTTCTATTTATTCCAGAAAACTAAGCTATTTGCACTTTACACAAAGGGAAACTTGAGATTAACAACTTGCCAAATATTATCTAGTGATAGTGTTAGCATTTCAGTGTAGGTCTGTGTAGAGTCTTAAGGGGCAACTGTGTGTGCATGTGTACATCTAAAGATAGGAGAAAAGGCAGTTTTTATGTGTGTGTGTTGTTCTTCTTGGGGGACTTAGCAAACATTTGACTAAACGGGTTCTAATTACCAATGACTGTTGTCTGTAGGTGTGAACTTACAGCATCTGTAGTAAATTACATTTCTTGGCCTGAGAAATCCTCCTTACAAGTGGTAATTTTTTTCGAAATTATTTGGAAACCTTCTATAATTATTCTTAGCATCTGGATCATGAGATCATCTTTTAAATGAAAGAAAACTTTAGGGAAGTTTCTGCAGAGTAATAGCTTTCTGAGTAATCTTATAGGAGTAGTGTATGAATTTGTTCTTGCTGCTGTAACAAGTGACTATAAATGTAGTTGCTTAAAACGCAACAAAGTGTGTTATCTTGCAGTTCTGGAGGTCAAAAGTCCAAAGTGGGTCAAGATGTGGGTTGGGCTGTGTTTCTTCTTGGGGCTACAGGGGAGAATCCTCTTCTCTGCCTCCCAGTCTCTTGGGGCTTCTGTCACTCCTTCACCTTCAGCCCTCCTCCACCTTCAAAGCCATCATGTCACTCTTACTCAGACTTGCGTTTCTCTTCCTCTTGTAAGGACCTTCCAGGGTAACAGGCAGACACAGGAGGTCTTCTCTTCTCAGGACCTTCTGGTGTATCTGGCAGACGCAGAAGTCTTCTCAGGACCTTCTGGTGTATCAGGCAGACGCAGGAGGTCTTCTCAGCGCATTGGGTGTTCTGAAGGTTTGCAGGGCCTGAGAAAGCTCTGAAAGGGGCCCACCTTGGGCTGGTGGCTGTGAGGTTTCCTCCAGGACCTGCAGGATGAGACAAGGCAGTCAAAGCAGATGGGTGCGGGGAGAGGAGATTTCAGCAAAAGAAATAGTATGGGCAAAGACCGGTGCTGGGAAAGCTGATACAGATTTTGAGAGGTGAAAGGGCAGGACCCTGTAGTCTGGGGAGAAAGGGAGAGGATGGTATGAGAGCCTCCCGGAGAGCAGGTTGGAGGCAGGTCTGAAGGGGCCTCAGGACCACGCCTAGGGTCTTGGTTTCATCTTAAACGCTGCAGCATGCCAAGGAAAGGTTCTAAACAAAGATGCAGAATGATCTGATCAGCAGATCAAAAGCTTTTCCTGTTGCTTTGGAGCAAGCAACCAGCCAGGGGGGAAAGGCAAGAATAAATGCAAGAAAATGTTAGGATAAAGAGAGGTATTTGGATTTTAAATAAAGACTTGTTAACTATCTTCTCCTTTTCAAAAGGATTCAGATATATGTCTTTTCATTGGCAATGACTCCCTTTTTTAAAAAGTTCTTCATTAAGCACTATTTAACATACACAAAAAAAATGAGAAGGCATGATCACTTGCTTTTATGCTGAGAGATATAGTTACAGTTTCTTTGGCCAGGTGTTTGTGTTTTATTTCTAATTGTGTAATGAACATAGTTTCCTTAAAAGGAGACATTTGGGGCATCAACAAACTGGTTAGGGGGAGATTAGAGGAGTTAGAAAGTTCCTTCTCAGGGGGCACCAGGCCTTCTGTAGCTGATGTTAAAGATTACCTGATTTAGGACTTGTTGTTGGTGTTGGGGAGGCTCCTCATACAGGCCCCAGTCTCGTGAGACTCGCTGGTGGTAGGGACCCCTGGTGCCTCTCCACCAGCTTCCAAG
This sequence comes from Capra hircus, assembly GCF_001704415.2. Lineage (NCBI taxonomy): Eukaryota > Metazoa > Chordata > Mammalia > Artiodactyla > Bovidae > Capra > Capra hircus. The sequence continues at coordinate 93,312,120 of NC_030821.1, forward strand.
GAGACACCTTGTCTTTAGTGCAGGTGTTGACTTTTCCCCTCCAGGAGTCTCCCCTCCTTGGCTCACAGGTCAAGCCCAAATCCTACTCCCATTAATATACCTCTGGAGCCCCCTTTTTCTGCCCTGGGATTGTCAGAGGCATCTGTTGTGTCCTCTGTGTGGTTTTTGCATATCTTTTAACGTTTTCTCACTCTAGTTTCCCTTCTGATGTAGTTTCTACTTCTTTTTGCTACATTATGACAAGGAAACAGAGGTTGGTATATATATCCCTGCTGATGGAGGTTTGCGTGCATGTGTGCTGAGTTGCATCAGTCGTGTCTGACTCTTTGCAACCTGATGGACTGTAACAGCCAGGCTCCTCTATTCATGGGATTCTCCAGGCAAGAATACTGGACTGGGTTGCCATGCCCTCCTCCAGGGGATCTTTCCAACCCAGGGGTTGTACCCATGCTTCTGGCATTGAAGGCATATTCTTTACCACTGAGCCATGCGGGAAGCCCCTGATGGAGGTTTGCTTAAACCTTTAGAAGTAGTTGAGATAGACAGCTGTGCATGAATGTCCACATTCAAGAATGAAGAGCTGAAGGAAACTGCTGTATGTGTGTTTCTCACATGCTGTCTATGGAAAGCTTGTCATTATAGGTTATGTCAAGTAAAACTTATGTTATTCCAATCTTTGTAAAATACTAATGAAATGACTAAGAAAATTTTTTCTTCCCACATTTCCCAAACATCTGCTAGAACCACGTATCTCTCCAGACCTAGAAAATAAAGTAAGCTTCTCTTTGGCAACTGTGTGGGTTGGACTCACCTGAAAGCGGACCCCGAGTCACAAGTCTGAGTGCAGACAATTTACTTAGAGGTGATTCCAGGGCAATGAGACAGGGAAAGGCAATCAGCATGAAGTACATTACTTAGTGGATGAGTGCCCTCGGCAAGGGGCTCCAGCCTATTGGGGTTCTATGGGAGGCAGTGCAGAGGTGTCGTCCTGAGGGTGAGGAAGCTGGCCTTGATCCAGCAAGTCCCACTGCTCATCAATTGGGCACTGCTCCTAGGGTCTGCAGCTTCCTGGAACTTGAAGCCTCTTTACTGTGTGGGCCCAGCTGACAGCAGCCAGGGCCCCATAGAGTCATGGGTCCTGCAGGGAAAAGCAGTCTTGCATCCGGGAACAGGAACTGCCCAGGGGACTGGGCAGGGCCCCCATAGCATCTGCTCCTTTGGCCTCTGCCCAGCGTGTCCCCCTCGAGTTGTAGGAAGGGCACCTGGCCCGTGGGTTCCCGCAGCCCCTGCACAGGCAGAGGTGGGCTGCTGTGCCAGCCACAGGCCCGGTGAGATCATGTCCGCTGGTCTTGGTTTGCCCAGACATGCAGGACCTGCTCAGGGAGGCCCCTCTCCCGCCTGCTCTCTCCATGCCATCCAGTCCCCACTGGGGCTTAGGCTGGATTGCTCTCTTGGCCTTTCATTGTTGTCCAGAACATTCTGTTACAGAGGAGAACCCTATTAGCCCCCTCCACATGCTGCTGTGATGCACACTGTGGTCGATAAGGTCTGTGTCCACCCATCTCCAAATCCCTTTGGTTGGTTTTTCTCTACGCTCCTCAATTTTGGCTGCCCACGGAACGCATCTTATTATAGAGATGCTCTTAACAGACAGCATTACGTTGTCCAAAGTGCAAGGGCTTCATGCTTTGAGGGCAGCTGCCCTTGATTGGAGGGACCCAGTTCTCAAGGCAGTATGTTCAGGGTCACTCTGAGAACATCCAAAGGAAGCGAAGTAGCAGTTTGAAGGGTTCCCTGCTGGTCATGAAAGACTGGAGGTGTGTGTGCTGTTTTGTGTTAGAAAGTTCTGTTATAAACTTGTCCCTTTTCAGTTATTCTGGCCTCAAGTTTAAGTGCTTCAGTTGTGCCAACAGAGATGGCTCCGTCAGCACAAACATACGTTTCCCCATGCAAAAGACCCAGGTAAGCACCCCAAATTCCAGGAGCGCCGAAACACATGCCCTGTGCCCCACAGAGCCTCCAGGCTAGCCTCTTGAGTTCCGTGGGCTTCTGTTCTTTGGTGTTTTCATGCATTGTGATTTGAATAACTTTCTAAATGAAATTTCACAATGTCACATGGAATTGTTTTGAGGCAAGTTTAGTTTGGTTGTTTAACTTGTTACTGCTCTCCTTTTTATATTGGTATATGTATGTGGACTACATAATTTATCATCCAGACTGGAATGTCCTGGTGAGTGAAAAGGAAACATTATTAATAACATGTTACAGCAGTGGTCACTAACCCGGATTGTCCTGTGTTACTAGTGAGTAGGATCACCCTGCTACATCTCACCTATTCACGTTCATTTTTTTTTTACCTTTTTCTTTTTTTATTTTTATTTTTACTTTATTTTACTTTACAATACTGTATAGGTTTTGACATCCATTGACATGAATCCAGCACGGGTGTATTTTTAAGGTGAGAAGGGACGATAGGAAGAAACACGGTCATGGTCAAAACATAGTCAATTCCATAACCCAAAATAGAATAGTGTTAAAATATTATATCACTGGGGTAACTGTAATAACAGCATTTTGAAGATATTTTTGCTTGGTTCTTTCTGACAGTTTACCCCCCAACTCTGAAAATGATCTGCTTTAAAAAAAAAAAAAGAAAGAAGTTCCTATCTTTCAAATAATGCTTGTTTCTTATCTAAGGAAACAAAAACCAAACATGATCCTAGTAAGATGGTTCTGTCACTGCTGTTTTTCCCATCTTCATGAAAAGGGCTTGCAGTGCCGCTTCAATTGAAAGGAAGCGGACTTGGTTGGAAGTGGCATTAAAGGGTTTGATGTTGCTGCTGGTGGTAGTTTTGCGTGTAAATCCTAACTGCTACTGAAGTCTGGGGCCTGTGTCCTCTTTCGTGTAAAACACAGCAAGCCCAGCAATGCCAGCAAATTTGAGGAGGGGGAACAGAAATGTGTGGGAAGCGGTGAGCTTGCTGTGTGAAAAATGTTCAGCAAGCGTTGGGCCGTTTACCTTTTCTATGCCTTACCATCTCCCTTGCCCTAGAGCTGTCTCCTGGCAGGGTGAAGTGCGGGAGGAGCCCTGCGTGCATCTGGAAGGTGATGCTGTTGATGCCTGGGTGTATTACATGTGTATTACAAGCACTAGGGCAAGATAGCCACATGGGACCTTCCTCTTGCCCCTCTAAAATCCCTTTAAACAGAGTTACCCTGGAAATCATGTGTTAAGCCCTGAGCTTTACTTCTTGAATTTTTATTAAATACTAGAGAAGCTACATAGTATTTCATAGATTAAGAAACAGACTTTCAGTTCATTCGATTTAAATACATCTTCATTATATGGTTTGTTTAAAAATTTGTGACTGTGTAGCAGCTTTCAAATTGTGCTATTTAGCAGTTTTCAAATTATGAGATGATGCATAGCAAATTTTCCGAGTGATTTTTCACTTCATGGTCGTATAATATAATAGGCTCTGGAAGAAACACTCCTGGCAGAAGCAATTTAATCATCCTGTTGTAAGTGTGAGGACGAGGGGCGGGGGAGAGGGGGTTGTTGGGGGAGAGAGAGAGAAAGGAAAGGTTTCTCAGAGCTCTAATGCTTCTCCCGGAGGCAGCACAAGTTATTTAAGCCAGGTCAAAGCTTCTTTGGCTTCAGTTTTCCTCTGAGGACAACCTAATGCTGATTCTTCATTTTCTCAAGATAAACAAGGTAAGTCTATGTTCTGTATATGGATTTACTGAGTCCTTACAGGAATTTGTTAGTTGATGTATAACATCTTATGAAACTAAAATATAAAACCAAAAGCCAAATTCCTGTTTGTCTGAAGCGTTCAAAAAAATGTGTAAACAGTTTTTGCAAAGGTATATTATACTTTATTATTAGAGTACTACTAATTCAATGAAAAAGAAAAAAATGTAAAAGTAATGTAGTGGATTGAATACTTACAGAAGGCTGTTGCTGCTGTAGGTGTATGTATAAAATCATAATGTCTAAATATGATAACTTTACATATGTACAGGCTTACAAGATTTTAAAACTGGATTTGAAATTGAGCAGTGCTTCAACTCAAACATACCTCATAATGTTATCACAAAATTATATTTTTGTTTAAAGCAATTTGACTTGTATTTAAAACTGTATCCACTGTTTTGCATATCACATAACCTTTTATATACAAATAAATACGAATACCTTTATATGGACATGTATGTTGGAAATTTAAAAGTTTATTTTCATTACTTTTTAAAATTGTAAATCATGTTTAGGTTCCAAAAATTTTGCTTTCATGTGTTATAGTCAGGCAAGGGCCAGAGAAATGTAACTTTTTTGTATAAATAACTTAATGATGACTCATTTTCACTGCTTTATTTAATATAGTTTATAGTTTTTTTGTTTTTTGGTTTCCTAAGACTACCTATTTTTGAAGATCTTTCTCAGCCATATTTCAGAGAAACTAATCAAAATTCTCAAATGATATGTTTGTTTTAACTATCTTTAGATTGAAAGAAAACACATTTAAGAGTCTAAATAATAGTTTGAAATAGACTTATTTTGTGCTTTCGGGTAGTTCATGTGGAGAAGTGTAATCTGGTCATTTTTTTTTCCCCTAACTCATTTTCTCATTCACTCATATGTTGTTGCCACAGAAGATCTGGCTGAAATTAGAAGTGTTGTTTGTCATCGCTAGACGTTGTGTCAGAGCCATTCTGAGAATCTTCTAGAAAAGGGTAGTCTTAGTTGTGTACATTCACAAACAGTGCTGCTCTTCAAAGGCTAACCATGTAATATGTGTGGTGAAATCAACACTTTGTTTCTTGCTTCTTTCTTTTTTTTTTTTAAATAACCTCTAAATCAAAATCTGAGGGGCATGTAGAGGCTTTTATACATTAGCAAAGTCTTCAGCATAAGACTTGTGCTTTGTTTCTGTGTTTATTTTATATTCTCATTAACGCTTGTATAGAACTAATTCCTGATTTAGTTCGAGGTAACGCTTCACACAACTTCAGAAGCAGGGCTCATCCATGGAAAGAAGGCATAAACATGCTTAGGATGGTTGTAATATGTCATGATTTTTATCTTTCCCTTCCCTAATCCCCAATTTAGTTTAAGTCATTTGTCTCAAAAGGAATCTTAACATCTGTTGGTTTCACAACATCATGTTTAACCAACTCAGTGAAATGGCCTCTTGCTTCTTATATGTGCTTATTATTAATGAGCAGGAAGAAATTATTTTTCTACTGAAGTAAAAAGTATATTTTAAAAAAATTATTTGAGTATAGTTGATTAACAACGTTGTGTTTGTTTCCGCTGTACAGCGAAGTGAATCAGCTACGTTCTTTATTTTTTTTAGATTCTTTTCAAAAAGTGTATTTTTTTTCCCTTCACACTTTAAACTTTGTGTAAGAGTGCAGAAGCAGTGTGTTCTGGATTTTATTTTTTTAATCTGATTGGCCAATGATTAGGAACTGCTTTGGGGCTAATCTGTGAAGGTGTATGTACAGTTAATGCCCTCGGATTTAGTTACAAGATTCAGTCAGCGGCTCACTCAGTAAATATTTTTGGGAGAAACTGGTGTCTCACAAAGCACTCTGACCAGAAGGGTGCTAAGGGGAGAGGCATGAAAGCATATCCAGAGGAAAAATTACATGTAAGTAAAGGATTTTATTAAAGTCTATCACATTCACCTGAGCGTTTTCATAGAGCAGTTTATAGTCAATTAGCAAGTGCTTTTTAGGGAAGCCAGCAGTACTGAGTGGAAAGAGCAGTGTCATTGGAGCTTAGGCTGGTCCAACTCGGCTGCAAGTGCTTATGCTTGAGGTGGTCTTAAAGGAATGGCAGGGGTCATCTCAAGTAAGTAGGATAAAGTACAGCTTGGAGGCAGAAAACATCATCTCATACATCAGGAACAGGCTGGAGGCAGCCTGGTTGGCACAGAAGGTTGCTACGGGGGAGCAGAGCCAGAGGCCAACGACCAACATCTTTCTGAAAGTGAATCCGCTATGGTTGTATAGACCCCAGCTGAAATGACAAGCATCTCAACATAAGGAGAGCAATGGAAGCAAGAAGGAAGGAGTGGATGGGGAAGATGAGGCCGAGAGAGTCAGAAAGATAACCATGTTCGATCATGGAATAGTGGCAGCCCCTTTAACAGAAATGGCACGTTAGGAGAGAAGACCTCTTGGGATCTGTGACACTCTACCGGTCAGGTTCAGCCAGAGGAGCAGAATCTGTAGGAGACAGACATTAAGAGATTTATTACTGGGCCTCTGTGGTTGTGAGGCAGGTCCGAAATCCACAGGGCTGCCCTGAGCTTGGACAGCCCAGGCCCCCAGGAATGGCTGGAGCTACAGCCCACACGGGGCTAAGTATCCCCAATCAGAGAGGCCTTAGTTCAACCCTTGAAGCCTTTAAATCATCTAGATTGCCTGAAATAGTCCCCCTTATTAAAGTCAACCGAATGTGTCCTCTAATCACACCTACAAGGTATACCTAGACGTGTGTTTGATTGAATGGCCAGTACTGTAGCCCAGCCAAGGAGACACAGAATAAAACCATCAGAATCCTCCAACTTGTTATGAACTCCAAAGGGCTGGTTCGATTTCTTAGGTGATAATGGAAGAAATACATCAGAAATTCAGAATTGAAATTCAGGAAAGGTGCTGAGACTGGAGGGCTTCCCTGGTGGCTCAGATGAGAAGGAACCCACCTGCAATGCAGGAGACCTTAGTTCAATCCCTGGGTCAGAAAGATCCCCTGGAAGAGGACATGACAAGCCAATGCAGTGTCCTTGCCTGGAGAATCCCATGGCAGGAGGAGCCTGGTGGGCTACAGTCCATAGGGTCGCACAGAGTCAAACACAACTTCAGCGGCCAGCACAGCACAGCAGAGCACTGATATTTGAGCTACCATGATAGGAGTTACCCACTAGAGGTGATATGTGGATGTCAGTCAGGAGTTTGGGAGGCTATAAACTTCATACAAGGCTATAAACTTCTACATCAAAGATGAATTCTTAGGAGAAACCATTTTTAAGGGGCAGAAGAAAGCAGAGTTGACTAAAAGATGGAAAGAAAAGATTAAATTTAGATTGAGTTTAGATTAAGTGCTAAGAGGAATGCTATAGCATCATATGACTTTGCCTGTCCCTCTCTGCTATGCTTTCTCACTCATTTCACAAGATTTCCAGTGGGGCAGGGGGACACTGTGGGCCCCTGGTCTCCTCCTATACGATATTGAGGGATCTTGCTGCCAGGGATCCAAACAGAATCTGCACTGAGAGAAAGCCAGTGGGTTTTGTTTTGTTTTTAATTGTGAGCTTTAAGCATACAATTGAGTAAGGTAAAACACCCCAGACTGCAGATATGACAGACATAAAGAATCAGATACATATTCCAGACAATGAAGAGTTAGAGGTACAGCCATTCTGCTTACTTAGTGGAGAGATTTGGGGGGAGCTTCAGCCCACTCTTGAATGCCTTGTCTCTTGCTCATCTGTTCAGCATTTTCTTTAACCTTCAATATACAGCTCAGATGTCTCCTCCTCTGAGAGAAGTTCATTAACTCACTGTGGCAGGGATGTTAACTCTGTCCTTTGTCCTATCTCTTGGGCATATTTGCACTTGTTATCCTGCTGAATGGGACTTCCCTGGTGGCTCAGTGGTTTAAAAAAAAAAAGAAAATCTGCCTGCCAATGCAGGAGACGCAGGTTCAATCCCTGGGTCAGGAAGATTTCCCCTGGAGAAGGAAATGGCAACCCACTCCCGTATATTTCTCCTGGGAAATCCCATGGACAGGGGGCCCTTGAGGGCTACAGTCCATGAAGTCACAAAGAGTCTGGCACGACTGAGTGATGAAACAGCCGCACCACCATCCTGCTCAGGTAGAGCTGCTTGTATGATTTTCTCCCCCACCAGCTGGTGGTCAGCTCCCTGCAATTTTCATGGTCAGCTCCCGGCAATTTTGATGGTCAGCTCCTGGCAATTTTGATGATCAGCTCCCTGCAATTTTGAATCCACCACCTTGGAGGGAAAAGTTTCTGGGGGTTGAAGAGTAAAGTTTAGGAGAATAAGGTAGAGAAGAAGAGGAGGGGAAGTGAATGGCAGGATCATTGCAGGAGGTGGGGGAGGTGTTTACCACGGTCCTAATATGGACGAAGTGGAGGATGGAGTTGGAAGGGAGGAAACCTGGGAGAGATCTGTCTTCTTGAAAAGTAAAGACAAACAGATGCAAAGGAAAATGTTCCTTCTTTAACGAGGATATTTTTCCTGATGTGAAAAGCTCGTTGATTTTTAAACTGTCTTTGTTAATTTAATATAAAGCATGTAAAGGGCTTATAACAATGAAAGCTGCTCGTCCTGTGTATGTGTGTATATGTGTTGATCTGTGTGTGAATGTGTGTGTGATCTGAGGGTCTGTCACGAGTCCGTTCTTACATATTTTCTTTAAGTGACATTTTACCTGTTTTTCCCAGTCATATGCTCTCCTAGTGTTTGGTTACAAATGCTATTATTAATAAGACAAAATGTGGTTCCTTCCTCAACTGATTGAAAGTATTTTACAAATAGTGGAATTCTGTGTGAACGTGATTATGATGCACTGGGTTGCAAGAAAACAAGAAAAGTGACTTTCCGTATCAGCACTGTCTTGCAGTGCCTTTGAGAGGGAAATATAAAGGTTAAAGAAAAGTGTCTCATTCTAAAATTGAAAGTACTGGTCTGTACTTCCATGGTGTTTAACTTTTCTCATCAGAATTGTTTAATGTATTCCTAATATGATTATTTTCACCCCTGCCTTCCAGAGTTCTATGTTTTATTTTGTTTGTTTTTATTGTCTTTAACTTAGCAAAAAAGTGTGTGTTAGTTGCTCAATCATGTCTGACTCTTTGTGACCCCCAGGCTCCTCTGTCCATGGAATTCTCCAGGCAAGAGTACTGGAGTGGGTTGCCATTCCCTTCTCCAGGGGATCTTCCTGACCCACGGATAGAAGCCGGGTCGTCCGCATTGCAGGCAGTTTCTTTACCATCTGAGCCACCAGGGAAGCAAAAACTAGATGTTTCCTTGATCTGTAAAATCTATAAAAACGTTTTTCTTTCCTCAAATTGATTTAGAACTTGACTGCTTAGCATCGTTCATAAAATGTGAACTTGTTTGCAGAGAAATTCAGCTGAAATCAACTTTTCAAAAATTTAGGTACCAGGGACATACAGTATTTCTCTCCTTTTGTTCTACGTTAGGGGTAATTTCAAGAAGCATTATCAAGAGCCTTTTACTGTAGAATTTCAGATTTAAATTTGCAGACAAAATCTTCCTGGCTTAAGGAGAACAGCAGAACTAAGAGCCGTGTCCCTAGACCGTATCTAATGCACAGTGATGCGGGTCCTTGTTCGTTAAAGGACACCATACAGGGCTGCCTCCAGGTGGCACCAACTGTTAGGTAACATTTATTGTAGCAGAGATGCTCGAATCTCTGGAGGTTGGACTTGGTCTGTTCAAGTGTGAATAAATGGAGTGTGACGATGTCTGTTCTTCCTGAAACGAACAATTCACTCAGGGCCTCACTGCTTGCATGATCAGATTCTTTGTCTTCTTTTATTTACAAAATGGGAATCAAAATTTCATCTACAGTAGAGGCCAGACAGAGTTTGGAGCAGAAAGTTTGAGGCTCTGATCTTCACTGTGGCTTTAGAAGCCATGTGGCCACTAGCTAAGGATTTATGTCCTGACCCTTTAAATAAAGAATTTGGATGAGATCACTCATTTTTAAAGTTCCGGTGCTAAATTTCAGATCTATTCTATCCTGAAATGCACCAGTTGAATCCACCTAATTGTATTCATTTTGGGATTTCAGCTCTGTGTTTAATTTTTGTATTCTTCTAATCCTCGTTTGAACAGAAAACAATTATTGCCAGTATGAAATTATCTTACTGCTTTCATATCACAGAAGCCTCAAGGTATAGTAAGAAAAGTATTTAATATTGTAAATTTACTTCTGGTCTAGTGAGGAAAATGTCAGGTTTGTTTTCAACTGTGTCCAGTTGTTTTCCCTCCAGGGAAAGAGTTACTAGCTCTGCAATCTTGGTCTTATCTGTCTCCACCTGACAGGGTGTAATGTCTCAGTCAACCGGGGCTGCTGTGACAAAAATGCCATAAACTGGGTGGATTGTAAATGACGGAAACTTGCTTCTGGAGGCTGGAAGCCCAGGGTCGGGGCACCAGCATTGTTTGCTTCCTGGTTCACAGATGGCCATCTTTTTCTGTAACCCCACACGGTAGAAGGAGCAGCCATGCATTTTGGGGTCTCTGTTATAAGGGCACTAACCTCATTCATGAGGGCTTCACCCTCATGACCTACTCACCTGCCCAAAGCCCTGGCTCCGAGTACCACCGCCATGCAGGCTTCAATGTATTAACTGGGGGGATGGGAGACCCATTCAATCTATAGCCTGCGACTGAGCCGAAGCCAGAACATTTTTGTGTCATTAACACCTAATGCTTCTCTCACTCAGACTCTCAGGACTCTCATTCTTTTATTGAACAGTCAAGTTAGGACAGTGCCTTGAGAATAATAACCAAGACCTGGAAAATGAGAGGCAGAGTGGCTGACTTCGCTAACGTGCATAACTCCGATCCCTCATTTGGTTCACATTTTCATTCTGTTAATGCTAAAGTATCTGCTCAGGAACATTTACTTTTTGGCAACAGAATCTTTAAATACTGTGCTTGACCCAGTTCAGTTAATTCCTTAGATGCCTTAAGATACATATGATGCTGTGCTGTGGATTGGTGAGTCTTGGTTGTCAGAGTTTCCCTTCACCAGTACACATTTTAGGCTCTTCTTATATATTGCAAATTCTGTTCATCTGATTTTCTAAAGATGGAAGGTGAAGTGAAGTGAAGTCGCTCAGTTGTGTCTGACTCTTTGTGACCCTATGGACTATAGCCTACCAGGCTCCTCCGTCCCTGGGATTCTCCAGGCAGGAATACTGGAGTGGGTTGCCATTTCCTTCTCCAGAAGACCTTCCCAACCCAGGGATCGAACCTGGGCCTCCTGTATTGCAGGCAGACGCTTTACCATCTGAGCCACCAGGGAAGTCAGAAGGAAGGTAGAAGGGGGAACAAAAAAGACCTCAAATTCTTAATATTCTTATTTACCATTTTTTGTTTGCTTTTTAATTTCCTAAGGGTTTCTTTTACTCTTTGGATGTGAAACTTTATGTTTTATTTAACTTATGTTTTGTATTTACAGTGTTGTGTTAATTTCTACTGTATAGCCAAAGTGACTCAGTCGTGTGTATATATGTGTATGTGTATATATACATATATTATTTTTCATATTCTTTTCAGTTATGGTTTATCCCAGGATATTGAATATAGTTCCCTGTGCGATATAGTAAGACTTTGTTGTTTATTCATCCTATGTGTAATAGTTTGCATCTGCTAATCCCAAGCTGCCAGTCCACCTCTCCTCTCCCCAATCCCCCCATAGCAACCGCAAGTCTGTTCACTATGTCTGTGAGCCTGTTTCTGTTTTGTAGAGAAGTCCACTTGTGTTGTATTTTAGAGTCCACGTATAAGTGATGTCCTGCAGTATTTAATGCATTCTAACAGCAGTCGGTGGAGAGCAGCCAGCAGGTTCCCAATGACATATGTGGACCTATGTGTGTGCACGCAGCGTTCCTATCACTCATAGACTCTCATCCCTGGGCACAGCCAAACCCCAAATTACTCCCAAGACCTGTGTGGCCAGGCCTCCAATTACCACTGTTTACTTAACTTGCCCATTTCCTGCCCGTTTGGCTCGTTCCCCAAGGCTCGGTTGGATCTCCCTGCCAGCCGGAATGGTTTCCTTTACAAGGACCAGCTGCTCAGAATCCACTGTGAAGACAGCCACCCTCACTCTTGTGGTCTTTTTTTTTTTTTTTTTTGCCCCAGGAAAGTTGCTTTCTCTTCCTCGGCCTCCCTCTGCCTGTTCCTGCTGAATAATTCACCCTTCTCTTTCCACTTGGAATCTGAAGACTTTTCTCTTCAATCAACTAACTTAACTCCTTCTATGCCTATTTGTAATATTGGTATATTTTACCTCTTAAAACATAAATTACCTTTATGATCATTCAGTAAATAGATATAACTACTTTTAAAAAAATTTTTATTCCCACCCTCTAAAATAGGTGTTAGAATTTAAGCTAATGATACGGTGAGTAAACAGAAATCTAAATAATCCTCCAGTTATGACATAAGAGGGTCCTACCCTGGTAGCTCTGATGGTAAAGAATCTGCCTGTAATGAGGAAGACCTGGGTTTGATCCCTGGGTTGGAAAGATCCCTTGGAGAAGGGAATGGCAGCCCACTCCAGTGTTCTTGCCTAGAGAATCCCTTGGACAGAGGAGCCTGGCGAGCTACTGTCCATGAGATCACAAAGAGTCTGACACAGCTGAACAGCTAACACTTTTTTCACTTTATGATATAACAGACTGAAACATTTCCAGATGATAGTATTGCAGAAGATTACAGCTACCTCAAGCAGCTCATATTCTCTCATGGTAGATTTTGCTTCCTGTGTAGTGACATGAAATTTCTGATGTTTGGGTGCAGGTCTATGAGGTAGTCAGGTAAGGCTTGGGTAGGATAGGGTAATAAGGATGGATAGTTTTGTAACTAAGTTGCCACTTGTATGAGATCCCTACAATATTTCCTGGCTACTGATCCCCTGGAATTTTGCCAGTTAATTTATTTGTCACTTTGCCACTGCATTGAAAATACCCCATGGACTAATGAAGTTCTCAATGTCCTTATTACTAAAATGGAAACTGGATTATTTTTAAAAGCTACCAGTAGTAAAGATGTCTCTTTGACCACCTGTATTTCTTACATTGTAATTTTATAAATGCAAAAGAAAAGAGATGGCTGCTGACATCTCTGAGTTAACTTTCTCTTAAAAGTTTGGACTTAGAGATGACAATTTTATAGCTTCGAAAATATTGATCCCAGTACCCCAGTTTTCTTTGAATTCTTTGCTTAATCAGATCTTCGCAAATAATTCTTTGGCATACTATTAAAAATCTGTAGAGTAACATCCAATTACTTGAGGATTATAAATCAGACATTATAGTAGGTGCTGGCACATCCTGCTCTATTCTGCAAAGTGTAGGCTCTGCTGCCCTGCTGTCGTGCTGTGACTTTCCATGTGGAGTGTTCTTTCTGGATCTGTAGGTTTTGTGGCCCCAGGATCTCAACATTATGGAGACCGCCAGCCAGAGGGACAGAGCAGCTAGCCGTCAGAGAGACACACACTCATGATCACTGACTGTAGTGACTGCCTGTCACCTTCTTTCTTGATCTCCAAGTTTCCTGAATTGATGGAAAGTTTAGTAAAATCTTGAAAGAGAGCAAGATGCTGTGGCCACACCGTCCTTCCCTGGGTGTTTATCATCAGAATTGATCGTAAGTTTTCCAAAGTCTGATCAAAGCTCAAAAACAAAAAAAAATGCCCAGTAGATATTTTTTCTAATGATAATCCTTCAAGTGGATCAAAATAGGGTTTTCCTTATATTATAAAGCATGAGATAGTTTCATCCATGAGAAATGCTAGACTTGGGCCTGTTCAAAAACACAGAAGCCCACATACCTGATGGTACTTAACCGTTACAAACCAAGCTAAAAAATGCTAAATGACAAATAAAAGGTTTTAGTTTCCTACCTTGACAAAAAATGTTTGCCATCACCGAAGAGGTCAAGTTTCAACTTAGAATTATGACTGCTGGGAGCTCTGTGCTTGACTGTGACACACCCCCACCTTCTTCTGGGCCCCACCACCCCCACCTTCCGTTCCCAGCTGCTGGCTCTGCAAAGCACCTCAAGGGGTCCTGCCTGCTCCTACCTGGGCTTTGGGGTGTGCACGTTGGTGGTGCTGTTCATCATTAGGAGAGAGAAAGACATACGGGCTGGCCCTGGGTGTGGGATTGGGGCCTCTGGATGGGGAATTCTAGGCTCCAAGGTTCTTGGACGCTTTGTGTAGAAGCCAGCCCACAGGCTCTAGGTGGGTAAACCCTCTGGATGCCCTCCTGGTCCCTGGGGAGGAAGAGGCTCCATCCTCTGTACTAGAGTGTGGCCACAGGAGGGACTGAGCCAGGCCCCGGAATGCAGGAGAGGAGGATTTAATGGTCCTCCAGAGATGATCTTCCATCCAGAGATGATCCAGAGATGCCTGGAGTATCATACATTCTTATTAACTGTATGGATTAACTCATTTTGTAGTGTGATCTTTGTCAAATTTTGTTTTACGTGCAGACTCTTTATATACATCCCATCTGTTCGGGAATGATGGGTAACGCCAGCATGATTAATGTGCCTAAGCAAAGAGACAGGAGGGAATCTCAGAGTCCTCTTCACGTGAACTTGGCCTTTAAAAGTTGGTCGGGCCCATTTCATTCCGTCCTGTTTCTCTGGACAGAGTTTATCCCACCCTTTCAGTAATTACCTTGTGGGTCATTCTGTGATGAGAGCGCTCTCCCGCTGTACAGAGATGCAGTCACACGTGCTGCTTGACTCTCCAGTGTGGACTGGGGAGGTCATAAGCCTGAATACAGTTAATTGCTGCTCAGGGGCCAGTTCAAGCTAGACTGGCTCCCCAAAGAGGAGACTGTGTGATTGTCCCCATCACTCACCATTTTGGGTGCCTGATGCTGTGACCTTGAGTTTCAACATGGGTCCCTTTTGGTCATGGGTGACTGGTTACACAGTACAAGTCTTTCCCAGATCAGTGTACCCCTGACTCAGACTCTGTCAAGAACTCCTGCCCATCTCTTTAAAGTCACCCTGCTGGTCTCTGAAATCCCTAAAAAGAACTCCACTTGTGCTACATAGCTCATATTTCAAATCAGACTATCCTGAGTTTGATGAAAACCCATCCAGTTGGTTTAAAGGGATGTAGTAAGAAGCAGAGAACCTACTTTGTTTTATAGAATCTGGAAAGAAATGTACTCATATAATTTGTGATCTCAAACTGTTTTCTTCCCATAATGACCAGCACAGCAGGTCATTGCTACACAGTAATGAGGAACTTCGTATGTGCACATTCAGTTCAGTTCAGTTCAGTCGCTCAGTCGTGTCTGACTCTTTGCGACCCCGTGAATCGCAGCACGCCAGGCCTCCCTGCCCATCACCAACTCCCGGAGTTCACTCAGACTCATGTCCATCGAGTCCATGATGCCATCCAGCCATCTCATCCTCTGTCGTCCCCTTCTCCTCCTGCCCCCAATCCCTCCCAGCATCAGAGTCTTTTCCAGTGAGTCAGCTCTTCACATGAGGTAGCCAAAGTACTGGAGTTTCAGCTTTAGCATCATTCCTTCCAAAGAAATCCCAGGGCTGATCTTAAACAGGAAAAGATCCACATACCTGATGTCACCTAACAGAAACCGAGGACTTATAACTTAGAAAGGACCCCTCTGTGTATTGAATCAGTTATTGCTAGAGTCTCCCCTTCTAACCCCATTTTCTCTGAGACAATACAGAGAAGAAAAATTTCTAACTCTGCTGTTAGAAGAGGAGCCTTCTATTTTCTAAATAGGAAAGTATTGCCAATCAATTCAGTAACTCAATTCTCAGATCTAAAGTCAGAGAATTGAGTGTACTATTCACAAAAATACTATTATATTTTTTAAATCCACACTAGATTTTATTTATAATCCTATGTACCATGGTACAGATTAAGCTACTGTAACAAGACACTCACAGATAGAGTGGCTTAATCAAGACCCTCACATAGTAGTGCAGGCAGACCATCTCATCTGGGGCTGGCATAACAACTGCAACACATCAGGGACCCAGGCTCTGCCAGCTTCAACACATGCTTGCATCCTGGGGCCCAAAGTGGCTGCTGCAGCACCGACTATCACATCCCTGTGCCATTCACAGTGGAGATGAGAAGGGCAATGTGGTCAGCCCTTAGCTGGGAGGATGAGGGAAGTTCTATCACTAGAGAAAAGGGTAAGGATGGATACTCAGGGCATGAAAAGTCTCTGGGATCTGTTGCCACTTACACTTGATTCCAAAGAGCATTTTGAGCTAAATATGTGAAGGATACAGAAAGATGTGCTTTGAGTTGAGCATGGGAAATTAGTGTTATTCTACTTGGAGACCCAATCTATGCAAAACACTTTGAGATCTCACAGTGTAGCAGGAGGTAAGTTCAGAACCATGGTCTTTTCATTCCTGCTTGAGACAAGCTCCCATTTCATAGACAAGGCAAGTGAGGCAAAGAGAGACAGAGTGAGCCACTTGCAGACTCAGAACTAACACAGGTGGAGCTGGGACCTGAATCCACAGGCTCTGATCCCACGGAAGGCCCTCAAACCATTTCGTATCCAGCCAACACTGAGTGTATTAGGCTGCCTTTTCAAATTGGAAAAAACGAAAGATTCCCTAAATAGTAATCGTTGTTGTTCAGTTGCCCGGTTGTGTCCCGACTCTGTGACCCCATGGACTGCAGCACGCCAGGTCTCTCTGTCCCTCACCATCTCCCAAAGTTTGCCCAAGTTCATGTCCATTGCATCAGTGATGCCATCCAGCCATCTCATCCTTTGACACCCACTTCTTCTGCCCCTCAATCTTTCCCAGCATAAAGGACTTTTCTAATGAGTCAGCTTTTCGTATCAGATGACCAAAATACTGGAGTTTCAGCTTCAGCATCAGTCCTTCCAATGAGTATTCAGGGTTGATTTCCCTCAAGATTGACTGCCTTAATCTCCTTTCAGTCCAAGGGACTCTCAGGAGTCTTCTCCAGCACCACAGTTCAAAGGATTCAATTCTTTGCTGCTTTGCCTTCTTTATGGTATAGCTCTTACAACCTTACATGGCCACTGGGAAGACCACAGCCTTAACTATATGGGCCTTTTTCTGGCACAGTATTGTCTCTGCTTTTCAACACTGTATAGACTTGTCATTGCTTTCCTGCCAAGAAGCAAACGTCTTATGATTCCATGGCTGCAGTCACCATCCGCAGTGATTTTAGATCCCCCAAAGAGGAAATCAGTTACTACTTCCATTTTTTCCCCTTCTATTTGCCATGAGGTAATGAGGCCAGACCTGGGTTTGATCCCTGGGTCAGGAAGATCCCCTGGAGAAGGAAATGGCAACCCACTCCAATACTCTTGCCTGGAAAATCCCATGGGCGGGGGATCCTGGTAGGCTACAGTCAATGGGGTTGCAAAGAGTCAGACATGACTGAGTGACTTCACTTTCACTTTCAGTTTAATAGGGCCAGATGCCATGATCTTAGCTTTTTTAATATTGAGTTTTTAAGCCAGCTCTTTCACTCTCCTCTTTCACCCTTATCAAAAGGCTTTTTAGTTCATCTGCACTTTCTGCCATTAGAGCGGTACCATCTGCATACCTGGGGTTGATGTTTCTCCCGCCTGTCTTGATTCCAGCTTGTAACTCATCCAGCCCCACATTTCTCATGATGTGCTCAGTGTATAGATTAAACAAACAGGGTGCAGCAGACAGCCCTGTCTTACTCCTTTCTCAATCTTGAACCAATCAGTTATTCCATTCAGGGTTCCAGCTGTTGCTTCCTGACCCACATACAGGTTTCTCAGGAGACAGCTAAGATGGTCTGGTGGTCCGATCTAAATGGTAATAACTTGGTTTAAACATTTTTTTTAAAAAAGAAAAAAACTAAAATGTGCAATAAAACATTTTCTTTTTTTGTAGGTTTCAGCCTGAAGTATTGTTTTATTTTTACAGTCAGAATGTCATAGAGTTAAGGAGATATTCTAAGTTTACACTCAGTAAGTGAAATACAGTTTCAATTAAGGTGTTAATTTAGAACAAAGAAGAGTTTTAAAAAATATATGGGACATAAATGTGGTATGTTTTACTCCTGGGAAAATAAATCTGAGGCCTTATTTTCTGAACACTGAGTGGGTTTTTTCTTTCTTTCTTTCTTTATTTATTTATTTTGGGCTAGAAGTATATTTAGTATATTTGTTAACTTTAAAAATAATTTTATTTTATATTGGAGTCTACTGGATTTATAATATTGTGTTGGTTTCAGGTGTACTGCAAACTGATTCAGTTATACATTTACATAAACCTATTCTTTTTCAGATTCGTTTCCAATTTAGATTATTACAGAATATTAGAATAGAATTCCCTGTTCTGTGCAATAGGTCCTTGTTGTTTATCTATTTTATATATGCTATTTTTTGCTACCGTTTAGTCGCTAAGTCGTGTCTGACTGTTTGTATCCTGATAGACTGTAGTCCACCAGGCTTCTCTGTCCATGGGATTTTCCAGGCAAGAATACTGCAATGGGTTGCCATTTCCTTCTCCAGGGGATCCTCCCAACCCAAGGATATAGTAGTGTTTATATGTTAATCTCATCCTCCTAATTTATCCCTCCCCAACTTTCCCCCTTGATAACCGTAAGTTTGTTGTCTGTGTCTGTGAGTCTGTTGCTGTTTTGTATATAACTTCATTTGTATCATTTTTTTAGATTCCATATATAAGTGATATCATAAAATATTTGTCTCTGTCTGACATACTTCATTTAGTACGATAATCCCTAGATTCGTCCATGTTGCTGCAAAAAAAATGGCATTATTTCATTCTTTTTTATGGCTGAGCATATATATCCCTTGTATATATATCACGGGCTCCCCGCTGCTCAGTGGGTAAGGAAACTCAGGTTCGATCTCTGGGTGGGGAAGGTCTCCTGGAGGAGGTAATGGCAACCCACTCAAGTATTCTTGCCTGGAGAATCCCAGGGACACAGGAGCCCTGAAGGCTAGTCCATAGGGTCACAAAGAGTCAGACACAAATGAAGCAACTTAGAATGCATCCAAGCACGTACATATATCACAGCTTCTTTATCCATTCATCTGTTGATGGACATTTACATTGTTTCCATGTCTTGGCTATCGTAAATAGTGCTGCAATGAACTTAGGAGGCATATATCTTTTCAAAGTATGGTTTTCTCTGGATGTATGCCCAAGAGTGGAATCACTGGATCATGTGGTGGCTCTGTTTTTAGTTTTTAAAGCACCTTCATTCTGTTTTCCACAGTGGCTGCACCCACTTGCATTCCCATCAACGGTGTAGAAAGTTTCCCTTCCCTGCACACCCTTTCTGGCATTTATTGTTTGTGGACTTTTAAATGATGGCCATCCTGACTGATGTGAGGTGGCACCTCATTGTAGTTTTCATTTGCACTTCGCTAATAATTAGTCATGTTGAGCATATTTGCATGTGCTTTTTGGCCAACTGTATGTCTTCTTTGGAGAAGTTTCTAGTTAGACCTTCTGTTTTCTGATTTTTTTTACTTTTAGCTATTTGAGCTGTTTGTATGCTTTGGAAGTTAATCCCTTGTCCGGTTGCAAATATATCTGAGGCCTTATTTTCTGAACATTGAGTTGTTAATAAACTCTTTAGATATCTCCATGACATACTTTAGAGCACTTTTTAATCGAGTCAAGCTGAAATAAGTCCATCCCAGGATTGGGAGCTTAATCTCATCCTCAGAACATGTAGGTGACCATTGATCCCCAGGTGCTTTACCTTGTATGCATCACATTTATTAAGCAAGAAGATGACCGTATATAGTGTCCACTCCCTAGGTGTATTGGTTTGCTCAGTATGCATGGCGAAATATCACTGACTGGCTGTTGGAACAGCAGTTTTTCCCCTCACAGTTCTAGGGGCTGGGCGTCCACGGTCACGGTACGGGCAGGTGTGGTTCCTCTGAAGCGTCTGTCCTTGGCTTGGCGGTGGATGCTGTCTTACCGCCTCTCCATGCCGTGGTCACTCTGCATCCTCATCTCCTCTTCTTGTGAGGACACCAGTCAGATGGGTTAAGGTCTCCTTAGGGGGCTTCTTTTAAGTTAATCACCATGTATAGGCCCTATCTCCCAGTAGTCTTATCCTAAGATTTTGGGGGTTAGGACTTCAGCCTGTGAACTGTGGGTGGGTGATGGGGGGAACCCTGTTCAGTCCAGGCCGTACTTTGGGAACATAGAGACCTGGACTCAAGCCAGATGTCCAGCTTGCGGCTGCCTCCTCCCTGACGGTTTTGGCCAAAACAGGATGCGGGGCAGGTGGTGTGTTTCAGTAACCTTAAGCCTCTTTACCTGAATATTTGGGGACCGCATTATTAAGTTTAATCTGCAGATTATTTAAAAGAGAATCTTGAACTTGCTCACATTTTCACCATCTGGTCAAGACGAAACAGATGAGGTGACAGTTGTTATTCTTGTTGTTTAGTCGCTAAAGTCGTGTCCGACTCTTTGGGGACTCCATGAACTGTAGCCTGCCGGGCTCCTCTGTCCATGGGATTTCTCAGGCAAGAATAATGGAGTGGGTGGGTACCCATTTCCTCCTCCAGGGGATCTTCCTGACCCAGGGATTGAACCCACACCTCCTGCATTGGCAGACAGATCTTTAACACTGCACTACCTGGGAAGCTCTGAGGTCATAGTAGCAAACATTTTCCTGGAAAACTCAGTGTGTGAGGGAGCCGAGATGGTCTGACTGCAGGCATTCCAGGCAGTCAGCAGGATGCCAGCTTCTCACCAGGGAGCCACTTTCAGTCATGGGTAGGCTGAAAAGCAGATGTCAGGAGTCAGTATAGACCTTCTAAAGCCATGTTTGCAGAGCACACAGCAGCAAAGAGAGCACCATAACCTCCTTCAGGTTACTGCAGTGAAATAAGAAAGCATAGCCAGGGTCTTTCCCTGGTTGTTCAGTGGTTAGGACTCTGAGCTCCCAGTGCAGGCGACATGAGTTCACTCCCTGCTCAGGGAACTAAGATCCTGCATGTTTAAAACAAACAAACAAAAAAGCATCACTACATCACTGGGAAAGACTGAAAGAATTCTGAAAATATTATTAAGGGCACTTATTCCATCCATCTCACAAAAAGTATTCCTAACGATTCTATCTTTAGCTTCTTGACCATTGTGTATCTTTCATTATAAACCTCTTTGGAAAATGGGAAAACTGTAAACTTTATGGCTTGTAGGATTAAAATGGAGAATGAATGAGGGAAACCATAAAAATGCAAGAACTTTCATGCCGTGTTCTATAAATGTTCTTCAGACTTATGAAACTTTTACAAGTTGTACTTATCTGGAGTGGGGTGAGGTATATTCAAGAACCTTGGCCCAGCACGAAAGGAACATTTTTGTTTGTTTAAAAATACCCAGAAACTCACTGTGGCACCGTTGGAACAGACTGCCTAATAAATGTTTTCCGACGGTGTGGTTGCCACAACATTGGAAGCGTCTGACAGCAACAGGAGAACTGCTGGGTCTTTTCTTGTAAAAAATGATCACTAGAGATCCGTGTTGTGTTGTGCACAAGACAGAGTACACACAGTTCTGTGTGGCCCTGGGGAACCAAGAATTTGATGCCGATAAGAACGGCATCAGTAGTAAACAGCAGCTGCAGCCACCCAGGTGGTACATAACCATGCATCCGGAGAGCATCAGGTCAGAGGTCATGTAGAGAACTCCCTCTCTGCACTCACCACTCACAGTGTCAACTTGAGGTTAACTTGAGTCAACTCAGAAATGTACCCACTTCAAGAGACCATGCTCCTCCTCACTTGAGACCTTTACACGTGATGTTCTCCGGGCATGAGATGCAAATGCCTTTTCACCGTCTGCACAGCGTGAAAATTGCCTTTGAAAGCCCCTTGGGTGTCAGCCTGTAGTGTCTCAGGGAGTCCAGTCCCATCAGTTAGACTGTTCTGCTGCTGCTCTGTTTAAACGCGAGGTGAAGCGATTGGTTTGCATTTAGGCAGTGTGTTTCATTAGAGGTCATCGTAAACCCTAGAGGGCCTCCTAGTGGCTCAGACAGTAAAAAAAAAATCCTGCAATGCAGAAGACCCGGGTTTGATCCCTGAGTCAGAGTCGTGAAGATCCCCTGCGGAAGGGAATGGCAACCCACTCCAGTATTCTTGCCTAGAGAATCCCATGGACAGAGAGGCCTGGTGGGCTACAGTCCATGGGGTCACATAGTTGGACATGACTGAGTGCCTAGCACACGCAGACACACATAGACTCTGAATTCTCTTGAGGAACTGACAGAAGTGAACAAAGAGAAGTTTTGCATTTCTCACTTCCCGATTCTGCCAGGTTATTGCTCATTTAGTGGCCAGGCAAGCAGCAGACCCCTCACTGTCTAAACCATTCTCTCTTGCTCTTCTTCTCTCCGTGTTAGTAGCATTACATTAGATAAAAACCTGAAGCTCAATACATGTAAAATAAATCCTCTGTGGTGCACTGACCCCTCAGGATCAGTACTTGCCTATCCCTCCTCTAAGGCCGTGAGCTGCCTGGAATCAGGGACTCTTTCCTTTCCAAGTATATATACACAGCACTGGCCCAAAACATTCAGGGAAAATTTCCTTGAATAAGTTAATAAATGAATGAATAAACAAAACGGGTCACATTAACAACAACAACTTTTCTGTTTCAAAACAACTGAATTTTGTCGCTGTGCATATAAACAAAATGAATCTTATCAGTGAGCTCAGTTGTTGCTTTCAAGATAACCAAACTGAAGCACTTCCTCTGTTCTTTCTATGAGTTAATAAGAAAGACACTATTATACTTATCTTTTGAATTCAAATTGTTTACTCCATTAAGTTATATTCTTTTACTGATATTTCCAGTTGCTGGATGGAATTGACTTTTCATTTGCTGGTTAGGTGCTGCATTGATTGGAAGGTGATTTTTTGGATGTTATTTATCTTTCTCTACCTCTCCAACCCATGATATTACACCTGAAACTGTTGGGCCTCACCCTACGCATCTATGGATTCCCATCTGCTTAGATCTCTAACATCTCTAGAAATGGACAACCTGCCCTCATCATGTGTGACTCTCCAAACACTCTTTCAGTGTTTGGAAACCTTTCAGTGTTTGCAAACCTTTTGGAAATGGTGCTGGAGCCTCTCTGCCTCCTCATCTCTGGCTCCCTCTTCTGAATGGTCCCCAGCTCCCCTCAAAATCAGTGCTGCCATGGAGGCGGCCCTGTCATCCACTCTACAGGTCTGCTTCTTACTAAAATTCTCAGTAGTAATCAACAGCTAATTCTCTTACTTCCTGAGATACCTTATTCTTCTGATTGCAGCACCATGGCCCTTACCCCTTTTTCTCCTGAAAAGGTCTTCCCATGGAGGCCCCCTAACTGCCTTGATACTCTTCTAGACCTTCAAACGTGAAAGCATCCTGGGCTCCACCCCAGCTCCCCCGTGTATCACTCTCTGCTCCCTGGAGGTCGAATGGGCACCCTAGATCTCCATCCCATCCGCCTGCCAGCCTGTCCTGTCTGCCCACCTCCCGCCTCTCTGGACGTGGCCTGACCCTCTGGGCCTGACCCTACATCTTCTTCCTACTTCACTCTCCACACAGCTATTGCACGAGCTCCTCTGTCATCCCCTGGAGAACCCAGAATTTCCACCGCCCACGAGTTCGCCTCCCCGCAAGTGACACTGTCATCCAACTAGTCGTTGTTGTTGTTGTTGTCTAGTCACTCAGTCGTGTCTGAATCTTTGTGACCCATGGACTGTGGTCCACCAGGCTCCTCCATCCATGCGGTTTCCCAGGCAAGAAGACTGGAGTGGGTTGTCATTTCCTTATCTAGGGGATCTTCCCGACCCAGGGATCAATCCGCATCCACTGTATTGGCAGGCAGATTCTTCGTTACTGAGCGACCAGGGAAGCCCCTCCAACTGGTGGTCCTAACTGCAAACCTGAAAGTTCCTGATTCCTCCTGTCTTTCTGAGCCACTTGCACATGGATGAGCAGGACATGTGTCAGCTACACTGCAAGAGAAGCTCAAAGCCCCTCCAACTGGTGGTCCTAACTGCAAACCTGAAAGTTCCTGATTCCTCCTGTCTTTCTGAGCCACTTGCACATGGATGAGCAGGACGTGTGTCAGCTACACCGCAAGAGAAGCTCAAAGCCTCTCCCCACTGATCTGCCCTGCTGCTCTCCGGACATGGCCTCCATTTCCCTCCTCAAGGAGGAGAGCTTCCCCCCTCCTCCACTTCTGCTCCAGGAGCTCAGCCCCACACAGTGGTTCGGTGACCCTGTGAGAGGGTAGATCAGAATGAGACCCTGCCCTGGGTTCCCCAACACTCAAGCACAGAGTCCAGGCAGGCGCCCAGCAGAGCCTGAGCCTCTCCGGCTCCTCCTCTCCTTGTGTGTAGTCTCAGACCCACCAGGGCAGGCCTGGCCCTCCTTGGGGTCTGCCACTTGCTCCTCTGCCTGGACTGGCCTTCCCCCAGACCCTTGCATGGCAGCCTCCTTGTCTACAAGTCACCTGCCCTGCCCAACTGGTCAAAATGAACTCTCTCAATACAGACAGGCTCTTCTTCGTTTGCTGTGGTGCTATCCAGTATCCAGATGATATTCAGATGGAATTTCAGTTGAGCTATTTCAAATCCTAAGAGATGATGCTATGAAAATGCTGCACTCAATATGCCAGCAAAGTTGGAAAACTTAGCAGTGGACATGGGACTGGAAAAAGTCAGTTTTCATTCCAATCCCAAAGAAAGGCAATGCCAAAGAATATTCAAACTACCGCACAATTGCAGTCATCTCACACACTAGCAAAGTAATGCTCAAAATTCTCCAAGCCGGGCTTCAACAGTACATGAACCATGAACTTTCAGAGGTTCAGGCTGGATTTAGAAAATGCAGAGGAACCAGAGGTCAAATTGGCAACATCAGTTGGATCACAGAAAAAGC
Source organism: Capra hircus (assembly GCF_001704415.2). NCBI lineage: Eukaryota > Metazoa > Chordata > Mammalia > Artiodactyla > Bovidae > Capra > Capra hircus. Next base: position 93,336,879 of record NC_030821.1, read on the forward strand.
AAGGGAGTTCAAGAAAAACATCTGCTTTATTGACTACACCAAAGCCTTTGACTGTGTGAATCACAACAAACTGTGGAAATTTCTTAAAGAGATGGGAATACCAGACCACCTTAACTGCCTCCTGAGAAATCTGTATGCTGATCAAGAAGCAGCAGTTAGAACTGGACATGAAACAACAGACTGATTCTAAATCAGGAAAGGAGTACGTCAAGGCTGTATATTGTCACCCTGCTTATTTAACTATACGCGGTATACATCATGCGAAATACCAGGCTGGATGAAGCACAAGCTGGAATTAAGATTGCCACGAGAAATATAATAACCTCAGATATGCACCCTTATGGCAGAAGCAAAGAGGAACTAATGAGTCTCTTGATGAAAGTGAAAGAGGAGAGTGAAAAATCTGGCTTAAAAATCAACATTCAAAAAACTAAGATCATCGCATCCGGTCCCATCACTTCATGGCAAATAGATGGGGAAACAATGGAAACAGTGACAGACTTTATTTTCTTGGGCTCCAAAATCACTGCAGATGGCAACTGCAGCCATGAAGTTAAAAGATGCTTGTTCCTTGGAACAAAAGCTTTGATAAACTTAGACAGTATATTAAAAAGAACTGACATTACTTTGCCAACAGAGGTCCAGCTAGTCAAAGCTATGGTTTTCCCAGTGGTCATGTATGGATGTGAGAGCCTAATACTACTTTTGACCTACTTCACAGAATATGACTTTGTCAGGTTCATGGCGCAATCTGTAGCACACAGGCTAAATCCATCTTGCTGCCTCTTTTTCTAAATAAAAAATTTTATTGGATCACCATCATAAAAAAAAAAGAAAAGAAAAGAAAAGTGAGCACCAAAGAACTGATGGTTTTAAACTGTAGTGTTGGAGATGACTCTTGAGAGTCCCTTGGACAGCAAGGAGATCCAACCAGTCCATCCTAAAGGAAATCAGTCCTGAGTATTCTTTGGAAGAACTGATGCTGAAGCTGAAACTCCAAGACTTTGGCCACCTGAAGAACTGACTCATTGGAAAAGACCCTGATGCTGGGAAAGATTGAAGTCAGGAGGAGAAGGGGATGACAGAAGATGAGATGGTTGAATGGCATCACTGACTTGATGGACATAAGTTTGAGCAAGCTCCAGGAAGTGGTGATGGACAGGGAAGCCTGGCATGGTGCAGTCAATGGGCTTGCAAAGAGTCAGACACGACTGAGCAACTGAACTGATTCAAAATCTAAAGTCATTATTTTTCCATTATATTATCTTTATTTACTTTTAAGTTGAAATACAGTTGATTTACAATGTCCTGTTAATCTCAGGTATATAGCAAAGTGATTGAGTTATCTATCTATCTATCTATCTATTCTTCTTCAGATCCCTTTCCCTTTGGTAAAGAATAGGTTCTTACAAGGTATTGAATACAATATACAAGATATATGATACAGTATACAGTATTTTGAACACAATAAGCAAGATATTGAGTTCAGTTCCCAATACTATACAGTATGTTATTTTTTAGCTTTTTATTTTGTGTTGGTATATAGCTGATTGACAATGTTGTGATCATTGCAGGTGAACAGCCAAGGGACTCGGTGATAGATATATCCATTCTCCCCCAAACTTCCCTCCTCTCCATGCTGCTTAACATTGAGCAGTGTTCCACAGATCCTTATTAATTTTTAGTTTTATTAATATATAGTACTGTATGTAGTAATCTCACACTCCTGATTTCTCTCCCCCCTGCCCTTTCCCCTTTGGCAACCATAGATTTGTCTTCTGTGTCTGTGAGTCTGTTTGTAAGTAAGTTCGTTTGTATCATTTTTCACATTCTGCATATAAGCGATATATGATATTTGTCCAGAATCATCATGTTACCTGACTTGCTTTAGCTGTTTACTGGATGTCCTCTCCTCTAACTTGTGTGACTTTAACACCTAGAATGCTATCAGACTATCAGATTAGAGGCCTTTGACGCTTAACAAGCATTTGCAGAATGAACTAATGCAGCCATAGGTTGTTTCTAAATGCAACATTTCAAAATATGAAAAGTGAAAGTTCCTTTATAAGTAGGACACATTTTGGAATATTCTATGAGAGCATGTCTATTTTTCCAAAGCATGAGTAAAGTATTGCCCCCCAATATTATGGATTTTACTAATTTTTACGTGTCTGTGAATGTAGAATATTAAAATATACTAGTTTTCTAATCCTTTTGTTCTTTGTATAGTACTTGGGACGGGGTTTCAGGTCAAAGGTCTCATGACATCATTTGCCAGTAGACTTCACGTCTTTTTTGGGTTAATGATTCTTCAGTGGATACAAGTAATTATTAAATACTGATGGTATCTTTAATAGGCATAACAGTATTTTGTAATATTTAGTGGTTTAATACATTATATTGGTATTAAAAATGTCATATATGTAACATTTATACTGTAATTATAGCATGCATGCTCAGTAGCTCAGTCATGTCTGATTTTGCGACCCATTGGGATCCTCTGCCCATGGGATTTTCCAGGCAAGAATACTGGAATGGGTTGCCATTTCTGACTCCAGTCATGGCACAGAGGGATGAATACAGATAATTATATACATTTGTATAGAATATGTGTGATTTTTTTCAATGTTTTCAAATGAATTTGTAAGCCCGTATGAAAATGCATACATGAAAATATCTGTAGCTAAACTTTTGTTTTGTTTGTAAAGTCAATCAGATCAGACTCTGTGTTTTCCTAAACTGTGGTATAATGGAATGATCACAAGACCTGAGGTTCAGAAAATCAGGTTTCTCATCTAGCTTCCAGGCTAATGAGGGGGATACTGAAGAAGCCATCGTTCCCACTAGAATGTAAGCTCCAACGGGCAGAGGTTGGTTGCGTTCACTGCTGCATCACCAGCGTGCAGAAAAGGTGAGGACCAGTTCAAATGCTGGACAGTTACTTGTTGCATGAATTGTACTTCTCTTGTGTACAGTTTCCACATCTATAAAACTCTGAGCCTTCCAACCTTTACATTCCAGATAATATGAGAGCCCTTTGAATATAAATCATGAAGATTCAGAGCTAGAATTGCTTATCCAGCTGTTACCTGGGCCTTTATACAGTTGTATAGTGAATGCATCAAAACTCTGTTGAATATTTCTTAACATGAGTAAGACAAGATATTGGTCCATGATTGCCATCTTTAATAGGCTTGAGAAAAAAACTCTAAAATAAAAAATATATTACCCAAATTCACAAAATTAAATAACTATAAAAGAAAGTTCAATAACCTACCTCTTACATGATGTTTTTGCAAAGTGTGTAGCACTTAGATTTATTTTGGAAGCTGTGAAGATTTAATACTGCTGTAAGGATTTCAGGACATACCCCTCTTTGCAAAAAACTTGAAAAATACAAATTGATAAAGAACTCTTAACTTTTAAATGTTTTCTTTTCATTCATCAAACACATATATCACTACAAGCACCTGTAGGATGTGTTAGGAGAGGCGGGAGAAGCCAGGCTCTGGTAGTACCTCCGTCATCTGGACAGCCAGGCGCACAGAGCCTCCTGGCTGGAGTCAACATCAGCACTGGAAACGTCACAGAGGAAACCTGTGGACTGGGGGCTGATGACCAGACCGCCATCACTCACAGCCTCCCCATCACAGCCACCAGGAGCAACCCAGCTTTGGGGGCCACCGTCTGGTCCCCTCACATCCTCCAGACCGATGTTTGATGAGACTCTGACCCCTTTTTTATAAAGCCGCTGCTCAGCTCCGTCAATCTCCATCCCCTTCGCTTGCCTGTTTTTATGCATAGCAGTTATTACCAGACCTGGTACATATTTGTTGACTCGTTAATTGCCTTTCTTGTGTAATACATACATGTATGTAAGCTCCATGATGACAGGAAATTTGTCATTTGGCAGTGTTTACCCAGAACCTAGAACAGTGTGGGACACCTGGTTGGTGTTTAGTAAATATTTGTTGGATGGAGGAAGGGATGGAAAGAGGGAGGGAAGGAAGAATGGATGGAGGGAAGGATGGAGGAAAGATGGTTGGAGGGAGGGAAGGATGGATGGATAGAATAATGGAGGGAAGCATAGATGTGTGGACAGGGCTAGGGATGGATGGGTGCATGCATGGAAGGATGGAGGGAAGGAAGGACGGATGGATGGATGGAAAAAGGAAGGACAGATGGAGGAATGAATGGATAAATTAATGGATGAAAGTATGGGTGGGTGAATAAAAGGAAGGGTGAATGGATGGGAGGAATGCTGACTGAGTGGATAAATGCATACCTTAATGAACAGATCCTTGTGGCTGATCCTCTTAACCATTTCTCTCTAGTTCCCAGCATCCTCCCCTCCATTTACATGTAAAAGTTTGCTTTCATTATTATAGCTATGAACCTCATTATTTTCGGTAGAATTTGGTGTTCTACCCTCGTTCATTGCCTCGGGATGCCTGGAGTAAACATTTGTCAGGGTTCTAGCTGGCTCACTTGGGTAACATGCCGTGGGGGCTTGCCCCTTGCCCTCAGGTGGTGTGGTGCTGATAGGCATGCAGGGATGAAATGTTGCTTTACGTGGTGACTTCATACAGGAGCAATGTCTAAGAAGGAGCCACAGGACACACATAAACACGCAAGCTAAGCTAATGGCAGCCATCACGGCCATAGGGGAAGTCCCTGCCTTGAGTCCAGTGGGTGAGGCAGAAGGCAGGAGCACAGGTGGAGAATCGAGAGCCGTAGGTGGGAAGAGAGATGCATCCATGTGTCGGTTGGTAGGAGCACACAGTGCTTTGTAGAGGGCAAGTTATAAACAACAAGATCAAACAGATTCCTACCCTTTCACTGGCATTTCAACCTCCAAAAATGTATTCTGTGAAACAGCCTCAAACAACTGGAAACATCACCAGTAATGAGCCCTATATGGGTAACCTCTGTGCCATCTCAGATGAGATCCTATATGTTAAAGTGTTACAGAAAACATTGAATAAAATGCTGCTTTTTTTTCCCCCCTTTTATGAGGATTGTGGATAGCTGGCTGTCCCAAAACAGTGGCATTTTCCATGCTGGGTTCCAGTGCCTCTTCTGTAGAGGACATTCCCAGTCATTCAGATCTGTCTCCAATCAGTTGGAACCTTCCAGATTAGAAGAATCTGTTAGCTTCCACAGAACAGTACAGTGCAAAATCCAGTTTTTCACTGAAGCTGACAACTTGAGCAGCCATAATGCAGGGGTGCACTTTGGCTCATTGGGAGTCAGGTGGTCTCTGAAACTGGGCAGTGGTCTGCCTTCTGCTGCTGCCTCCTTAGCCAGAGAATCCAGTAGCAAAGAGATTAATTCCTCAGAGTATTCTCTTCGACATTATTTTTGTGAGTAAAATTTGAATTATATGCATAATTACCAATTGTACTTGCAGAGTCAATATCCAGGGTAACTGTCTGAAAAAAAGAAAAAACAAACACTTAGAGTTGCTTTTGCTCTCTCTTGCCAGAGTCAGGCCACAAGAAGTTGAAAAGCACCATCCAGAGAAGCACCGAGACAGGAATGGCAGCTGAGATGAGGAAGATGGTGAGGCAGCCAAGCCGGGAGTCCACGGACGGCAGCATCAACAGCTACAGCTCCGAGGGAAAGTAAGTGGGTCAGCATATGCCCAAGGCCTGGAGCCGAGGGTCCCGAGTCACAGGGAGGGTAACAAGGCTCTCGTTATCCTGCAGTTACTTTGTACAACCGGGAATTCAACCATCCACTTTAAAACAGCCTGACCTCTTAAGATACAGACACACCTCTGGCCCGGTCACTCAGACCTCTCAAAGGGATGAGGAAATGACGGCTTAACATGAATAAACTGATTTTTGTTATCCAAAAAGGCTCAGAAAGTCCATGACCAGAGGCTTATGGTAGAAATGCCACATATAATGGCTTCTTTCAGATGGGAAATTCATCGTCTAGCCCAGTTGCCAAAATCTGAATTAGAACGTAGATGTATGAAACTGATTGTTCATATTCCTGCTTTTCTCCAAACTATTTTGAGATGCAAGTTGTTGGAAGTCTTAACATTCTTATAATAGCAACTTATTTTTCTTATTTTTAAAACATCATGATTTCATTTTCACCTTAGGAAAAATGCCCAGGATCTACCTGCTTAGTTATTTTTCTGATGAAAGAGTTTTCATTAATCTTAAAATTAATTAATTGGGGGAAAATGTAACTAGATTTTTGTTTTTGTTTACTTGGTATGTTTTTTTTTTTTTACAGAAAAATCTGCATTTTTCTTATGCTTGAGAATTTTTCTGGTGAAACTGAAATAATGGTTTTACTGATTGATAGTTTGATAGTTGACAGGTTATTGAGGTGATAGATCTTACAAATAATTAAGTATTATCCTGCAATGGGTCACTTGGGGATTGACTGTGTACAAGTTTTCTATAATTATGTATTACCACACAGATATCTTTTACCCATTAATTATTAATTATTTTATTTTACTGGCATTTTTAATTAGGTTCAGAAAATAAATTCTGCCGAGTTAATGTTCATGATATCATTTCCCATTCCTGGAAGTAGTGAGTCCCTTTATTTGATCCAATGATGGGTATGCATTCTCCCAGCAAGATACAGCCAGGAACAAAAATCAGAAGGCATGAAGTTTTGGAGTTAAGTTTGCTAAAAAATGCCAATATTTGTTGAAGGATTATGAAGCAATGAGCAAATAAAAAACTGGAGACACTGTTTTCTGATATAAAAATCAACAAGTGTAGATTGGGATTAACAAATACACACTTCTATATAGATAGATAGATAGATAGATAGACAGATAGATAGATAATCAATAACTAATAGGAACCTACAGTATACCACAAAGAACTCTACTCAACTCTCTGTAATGGCCTATAGGGAAAAAGCATATTAAAAAGGGTGGACACATGTATATATCCAGATACATATAACTGATTCACTTTGCTCTACAGCAGAAACTAACAACATTGTAAATCAACTATACTCCAATAAATCTTTTTTAAAAATTGGCAAATCTAGTAATACTTCCACCATGGATAAGCCACTTAACGTCTCACAGATTTATTTTATGGTCTCTTGATAAAATAATAATTGATGCTCTTTCTAATCCTTTTGATTATGAAAAAATAATATGTGTGAAAGCGCATGCTGTTGTTCGCTCGCTCAGTCAAGTTTAACTCTTTGCGTCCCCATGGACGGCAGCATGCCAGGCTTCCCTGTCCTTCACTACCACATTGGAAAAGATCAACCCTTATACAAAACTGTTTATTCCAAAAAATTACATATCGAAGTTTAACTATGTGAACAGCCTGGTTCTTGTTACCCTGGACACATCAGGTAACAAGAGCACAGTCCCTGCTCTGGGCAAAGATATAGCCTGGGGCTTCAGGCAGACATGGTGAGAAACAGACAAACGCCAACCAACGTACTAGCATTTAATTTAAATACAAATCTCATATAATATAATATATTAATTTATTCAAGATGTTAATTCATTCAAAACTGAAAAAATTAAGCATTTTGATTTGTAATAAGAATCTGTTTTCAAATAATATTTATTCAATATTACAAAATAGAGATACCAAGAAAACATTTCATGCAAAGACGGGCACAATAAAGGACAGAAAAGCTATGGACCTAACAGAAGCAGAAGATATTAAGAAAATGTGGCATGAATACACAGAAAGAACTGTACAAAAAAGATCTTCATGAGCCAGAGAACCACTATGCTGTGATCACTCAGCTAAAGCCACATCCTGGAAAGCAAAGTCAAGCAGGCATGGGAAAGCATCACTGTTAACAAAGCTAGTGGAGGTGATGGAATTCCAGTTGAGCTATTTCAGATCCTAAAAGATGATGCTGTGAAAAAGCAGCACTCAATATGCCAGTAAATTTGGAAAACTCGGCAGTGGCCACAAGACTGGAAAAGGTCAGCTTTCATTACAATTCCAAATAAAGGCGATGCCAAAGAATGCTCAAATTACCACACAGTTGCACTCACCTCACATGCTAGCAAAGTAACACTCAAAATTCTCCAAGCCAGGCTTCAACGGTACATGAACCGTGAACTTCCAGGTGTTCAAGCTGGGTTTAGAAAATGCAAAGAATCCAGAGATCAAATTGCCAACATCCACTGGATCATCGAAAAAGCAAGGGAGTTCCAGGAAAAAATATGTATTTCTGCTTTATTGATTATGCCAAAGTCTTTGGCTGTGTGGATCACAACAAACTGTGGAAAATTCTGAAAGAGATGGGAATACCAGACCACCTGACCTGCCTCTTGAGAAATCTGTATGCAGGTCAGGAAGCAACAGTTAGAACTGGACATGGAACAACAGACTGGTTCCAAATCGGGAAAGGAGTATGTCAAGGCTATATATTGTGACCTTGCTTATTTAACTTCTATGCAGAGTACATCCTGTGAAATGCTGGACTGGATGAAGCACAAGCTGGAATCAAGATTTCCAGGAGAAATATCAATAACCTCAGATATGCAGATGATACCACCCTTATGGCAGAAAGCAAAGAGGAACTAAAGAGCCTCTTGATGAAAGTGAAAGAGGAGAGTGAAAATGTTGGCTTAAAGCTCAACATGCTGAAAACTAAGATCATTGCATCTGGTCCCATCGCTTAATGGCAAATAGATGGATGGGGAAACGATAGAAACAGTGAGAGATTTTATTTTGGGGGGGCTCCAAAATCACTGCACATGGTGAATGCAGCCATGAAATTAAAAGACGCTTGTTCCTTGGAGGAAAAGTTGTGACCAACCTAGACAGCATATTAAAAAGCAGAGACGTTACTTCACCAACAAAAGTCTGTCTAGTCAAAGTTATGGTTTTTCCCATAGTTGTGTATGGATGTGAGAGTTAGACCATAAAGAAAGCTGAGTGCCAAAGAAATGATGTCTTTGAACTGTGGTGTTGGAGAACACTCTTAAGAGTCCCTTAGACTGCATGAAGAACAAAGCAATCAATCCTAATGGAAATCAGTCTTGAATATTCATTAGAAGGACTGATGCTGAAACGGAAATTCCAATACCTAGACCAGCTGATGCAAAGAACTAACTCCTTAAAAAAGACCCTGATGCTGCGTAGATTGAAGGCAGGAGGAGAAGGGAATGACAGAGGATGAGGTGGTTGGATGGCATCACCAGCTCGATGGACATGAGTTTGAGCAAACTCTGAGAGTTGGTGATGGACAGTGAGGCCTGGCATGCTACAATCCATTGGGTTGCAAAGAGTCAGACACGACTGAGTGACTGAACTGAACTGAATATTGCAAATATTATTTATTTAAGAAATTATTAAATGTTTCTTAAAATTTAGCACTTTAATGTTACTTAATGCTTGTGAGTAATTATTGAAGTAGGTCATGACATAAAATACCACATCTTATATTTTATGTTAATCATACATTTATGTAGGGATTTGTATTGTGAAATGTGCCAAAAACTTACTGCATTAAAAACTTTAATTAAGCCCTCCTGCTGAGGGTCTTCTTTTTTGTTTTATATTGGAGTAGAGTTGATTAACAATATTGTGTTAGTTTCAGGTGAATGGGACGGAGGGGTATACTGGGAGTTCGGGATCGACATGTACAGTCTGCTGGGTTTAAAGTGGATAACCAACAAGTACCTACTGCGTAGCACAGGGAGCTCTGCTGAATATTCTGTAAATTGATAGGGTAGACCTCCTCTCGTTCAGCACTGAGCCTCATATGCTTGGTTCAGAGGAAATGCAAAGAATCAGTAAGTAAACCAATTACGCAAGTACTGTTTGATTCATGTTCAGAACTATATTCTAATGGAAAGTAATGAAAAGAGTTCTAGGAGATCTAATGTTTTGATTTTTGTCCTTTTGCCAATAGTTTAATATTTCCTGGAGTGAGACTAGGCGCAGATAGTCAATTCAGTGATTTTCTTGATGGATTGGGACCAGCCCAGCTTGTCGGCCGCCAAACCCTTGCTACGCCTGCAATGGGTAAGAATAATTTTTCCTGAAAGAAAATGAGTGTTTCATGGTTGACAAGATTATTTAAAGCAGCGTAATAGCATTGATAATACAAGCGAGAAGAACATTTATCTCAAATGTTGCTGGTTTCAAATGACTATTCTAAGTTCTAATGCATTTTTCTAACTTGATACATATTTCTGATGCACTTTCCTAACTGCTGACAAAGGTCTGTATAGTCAAAGCTATGGTTTTTCCAGTAGTCATGTATGAATATGAGAGCTGGAATGTAAAAATGTTCCAGAAAACTGAGCACCGAAAATTAATGCCTTCAAACTGTGGTGCTGGAAAACTCTCGTGAGAGTCCCTTGGATATCTAGGAGATCAAACCAGTCCATCCTAAAGGAAATCAACCCTGAATATTCATTGGAAGGACTGGTGCTGAAGCTGAAGGTCCAATAGTTTGGCCATCTGATGTGAAACGATCCTGAAAAGATCACTGGAAAAGATCCTGATTCTGAGAAAGATTGAGGGCAAGAGAAGGGGTGATAGAGGATGAGATGGTTGGATGACATTACTGACTCAATGGATATGAGTTTGAACAAACTCAGGGAGATAGTGAAGGACAGGAAAGTCTGGTGTGCTGCAGTTAGTTCACGGGGTCTCAGGGTCGAACACGACTAAACAACAGCAACAACTTGACACGTAATGTAAAATGAATAAAGTTAGTCACCTATCTTTGAATTATCAGAATTCTGTCAATGTAATGTCTACAGTATATCCAAATGTAGGAGAAGGGTAGCATGTTATAGCATGGAAAAATCAATAGATTAGTTGATCAAGAATGTTGGTGTGAGTGCATTATTATGCAAAAAAAATTAATGAAATTGCGTCCCTACTTCAGAACTCAAAAAAGTAGTATTTTAGAGTCAATTGTAAAAGAGAAACAAGAGGTGAAGAAAGACACTAACAAATACTGAAAATACTTAATGTTTCTATACTCTTGGAGTGAGAAAGAACTTCCAAAGCAAAGCCAAATAAATCAAAAAACTTCTACTAGCAAAAATACCATAAATTAAGATTATAAAAGGTGATAAATGGAGAAAATTATCTGTAACATGTCCAATAAATATCTTCCTGAAAGGCATGAGATTTTAGCTTGAAAGGACCCACAGAGTAGTCAGCAAAATTATGAGAATATTTCAAACACAAAAACAATATTATGTCATTTTACAGTCCCAGATATTGATAGAAAATCCCACAGCTTTCCTAAGAGGAAAAATAATTGTATCCAAAATTGTATTAAAAATCTGCTTCTCACTGGACTCTTCAGTAATAATAGTGGAATCCAGAAGATGAGCATTGTCTTCAAAATTCTGATTAACAATTTATTTCCAGCATGGAGTACAATAGCCAGCCGAGTCATCCAGTAAATTTGAGGCTAGAACTAACAAATGTGTAGGCACAAAGGGCCTCAAAACATTTTCCTTATACCCAGCATCACTCAGAAACCTATTGGAGGACATGCTTCAACAAAACGAACTAAGGAGACTTAAAACTTGTGAACTAAAAAGGAGGAACATGAAATTCAGTAAATTAATGTTTTTGTACAAGAGAAATGGATGGGATGCCCAGAATGGTAGTGAAGGAAAATCTAAGAAAACAGCTACCACTTTAAAAGCAACCTGTCCAAACTGCAGCCTGTCAGATTCTTAAGCTAAATCTGTAGAAAACCTAGTGTGTTTGATTTTGTAGTAGAACTAGACAAGCAGGACAGAGTGAGGGGTTGAATTAGCATAAAAATACATAAAAATGTAAGCAAGTACTTTTTAAAGCACACTTAGTGGGCGTAGAGAAAAGGAAGTGTCCAAGAAATGAGAAGTAATCACAATATTCCATTGTACTTAACTACAATATTGCATAATCATAATATAAATATTAATATTGGGAGAACAGCATGACAGAAAATGTCAAGTGTATACCGGGGACAGGAAGACAGAGAAAGCAAAATTAGAGGTCAATAATAATATCTATTACTGAAAAAAGGAAGTATCTTATGAATATGATATTTAGAGATAGGGATGCAAATGCCAGGAAGTAAAAAAATAAAAATAAGTGAGTAAAAATATTGCAAATTTTGAAAGCAGTGACTTTTGAAAGGGAAGAAGTTGAGAGAGAGACTAGGAATATTTTATACTAATAATAAGGCTTAGAGAACAGTTTGACTCTTTGAAGTGTGTGTGTATGTGATTAAAAGGAAAAAGCCTGAGAGTCCCCAGGAGCTAAGGTTTAAAACAAGAATTATTATAAAATTAATCAACAATCCAGAACCACAACATTGATCAGTGGATGAGGCAAATAAGAAGAATTCACAACTGAATTCTTTCTCACAGCTGAGAAAATGGAGATGATTCAACCAACTAAAACCAACTGAGAAATAAATATATTTAATATTTTGGAGGATAAAGTATCATATCATTCAGAAAAAGTTTGGCATCTTCTAAAAATGGATAAAGGGCATGAACAGGCAATACAAAAGAAGAAATAAAAATTGAAAATATTTACAAATATGTTCAACCTCCCTAATAACCAAAGAAATGCTAATTATAACTTATGGAACATCAGACTGGCAAAAAAGTAGACATATTGCTCTTAATGTTATTAGTGGGCTGTGGAAGTGGGAAGACAGATTTTTTCTGATCACAGTGTACCTTTCTGAAGGATAATTGGCAGTATGCATGAAATTATTGAATGTCCCTTCAATTAGACCTAATGATTACAAATCTGGAAATTTATGTTTAAGAAATAATTGACCATGGGTGTAAAAATTCTTCATAAAGCTGTTCTTTCTAATGTTATTTAATAACAACAATATAGATAAGCTGTATTTCCATCCACAGGGATCTGGTTAAATAGGTAATAACATTCCCACCATGGTTCATACAGTCAGTAAATTGAGGGTGTATGGTCATGAAAGTTGTTAGATAAATAGATAGAGGTGGATGGTAGATAGATGTATAGATAAAGTGATGGAGAGAGAGAGATGGATTAATAGATGGTAGATGAGATAGGCTCATAGCCAGAGAGAGAAAGAAAGATAGGGATGAAGGAAGGAACTAACAAATTATGAAATTGCTAGGGTATTTATCAATATATTAATGGAGGTTTTTGCTAAATAATGGGAATGCAGATAATTGTACTTTTTATCAAGTATTTCATATACTCAACATAAAGGATAAGAAACCTTCGGGTACAGAATTTCTTAACTACTTCAGTGTTGTTACAGTTAAGCAATTTATAAACCAGTATGAGACTCTCATAAGTTGAATGAATACCAGAAAAATGAAGAGAAACATTTAAAACCTGATTTGGAGTTAGGGAAGAAAAGTGGGGTTGGGGGCTCTAAGTATTAGTTTTTTTTATGAAGATCATGAGGATCATAATTTGGAGTCTCTTATGACCTTTTTTTTTTTTTTAACTGAATGTGACTGCAAAGAAGTTGACACATTTTGCTTCTGCTGGCAGGTGATATACAGATAGGAATGGAGGATAAAAAGGGCCAGTTAGAAGTTGAAGTGATTAGAGCACGAAGCCTCACGCAGAAACCCGGCTCCAAATCCACACCTGGTAAGACGCAGAATTAACTGTTTATATGGGAGTCTCCCATGGACAGAAGCTCAAAACGTGTTGTATTTGAATTTATATGCTTCGTGTTGCATTATCTGTCCTTTGTATAACAGTGGATCTGGGTTTTCCTTGCACAATTATTCTGTTGAAAGATTTAGGAAGAGTCTTGTTGTGTTAAGACAAATTTAGTTATGATGGCTTCTTAGCTCATGTAAATTCTTTTTGTCTGCCCATGTACAAAGGCAGCATAAAAATTCAGTTCTAATCATAACAAGGATAAGCTTTTAGATAGAAAATGAGCTTTAAAGTATAAGCCTATGTTGTATTGCCAGCCATAAGCCAAATAAGTCAGAATCTTATGATAACTTTGAAGACTTGAAATGAGGAAAATTATGTTAGTAGTAACATATGGGTTTTAAGGGGTAGCATTCATGGAGCACTGAAAACTTTAAATGATTTAAATAATCAATGGAAAGCTTTTAGTAAGCATCTCTACTTCTCTAAGGAAGCATTTGCTAATAAAATCCATTTAATTTGAAGGGTTAACTTTGTATCTGTTAATGTTACCTTTGTTCAGCTCCTTATGTCAAAGTGTATCTTTTGGAGAATGGGGCCTGCATAGCCAAGAAGAAGACAAGAATTGCACGAAAGACCCTGGACCCTTTGTACCAACAGTCCCTGGTTTTTGATGAAAGTCCACAGGGTAAAGTCCTTCAGGTCAGTCATAGCTGGTTTGTCTTTTTACACTGTGACAGGCCTATTGTCCACACCAACATTGAAGAGGTGGGCAAACAGAAAGATAATAAATTCCAAATTGTTGATTTACAATATAAGTCATATGTAGTTGTAAAATATCTCTTAGTTCCAATGGAGAAGAAGATATTTATTTTCACTCTGCTTTTCTCCCTTCTCTCGTCCTCTCCTTATACTTTTGCCCTACTTCGCACCCCTTTCGTCTTCTAGATGTTAACAGGTTAGACCAGAGAGATAGAAGGATGGAGTGATAGACAGGTAGGTAGACAGATACATAAATACGTAGACTAGCTGGATGGAAAAATGTATGTGTGGGTGGGTAGACAGGTAGATGGATGGATGGATAGATAATTAGGGCAACCGATGTTAATAATAGGTTAGTAAGCAAGACGTGATGCAAAGAAGGAAAGGGAGCAAATATTCATGACAGGTTGAGTGTCAGTTTCACTGTTAGCTGCTTCCACATGTTATCTTTTCTAGATATTTTGACCGCCACTGCCCTGCCCCCAGCTTTTTTTGGCTTTTAACTTGCATTTCTCTAGCTACTAATAATATTAAACAAATTGTTCATGTGTAATTGACCATTTGGATTTTCTCTTATGTGAAAAATTAACCGTTTTACCTGATACTCTTCTTAGCTTGTAGAAGTTTTTTGTTTGTTTGTTTCTTTTAAGCTGTTCTGGATACTGGTATTTTGTCATTTACATGAATTACACACACATTAGTCCTACTGTGACTTTTCTTTTACCAAATTCTTTACATCTTTTGATGAACAGATGTTCTCAATTTAAATATACTTCTTAAAAAACCACTTTTGTAGTGTTTATGCTTTTTTTCTGACTTAGTTTTAAAAAATCCATCTTTATATCTTATTTGTTAGGTATAACCCTTCTTTATTTTAATCCTTCTTTATAAATATATTGGGTGTATATATTTATGTATTATATATACTATATATATTAAGGTTAGTATTATATATATTTATAACCTGAAGTTTATAAATATATTGTTTTCATAGAGTTTAATTATTTTGGTTTGTGTTGTAAAGTAGGGTCCAGTTTTATTTTTTCCTTTTTATATGATCATTTGTCCAGAAATTATTTATTGAAATGTCCTTCTTTTACACCCATTCTATAATATCAGCTCAGTCATAGACCATTTCATTATCTGCATTGAAAGATTCAATGCAGTTCACTTATATCTTTTGGAAGATTATGTCTGAGGAATACAGGCATTACATAATTTGGCAAGGTTACTCAGTAAATTGAAAAACTGAGATTTGCCACCCCTGCCTCTGTAAAACAGGTGGGTGAGTTCATTTAGGAACCTCCACAGAGCCTGGAGTAAGTGTAATGGGAATCTTACCTGACACCCAAAAAATTGATTTTGGTGTCAGATTGTTCTGTCAGTTCGCTGACTTGTTAATCCTCTGATCAAGTTAAAACTGTCAGGCAAGTCCTCAAAAGACGCCAGCTTATAATTATTTTTCAGCCTGTCCCTTCAGTAACAAGTCTGTAATATAAAAGAAATGTAGTGAATATTCTTATTCTTTTTGCACATTCCAACATGCACACATGCCATGGTACCGGAAGCTGGGTTATCTTGCCCTCCTAGCTTGCACAAAATTTAATTTGTATATCTCTGGGGTCCTGCACATTGCTCACTAGATAATAGTTGCTAAAGAAGATTTTGGATTGATAAGTAAATAAGCTTGCCTGTCTGTTTTTAACACGGTTTATACAGACAATACCTTTCATGGACTAGGGAAATACTATATGTATTCCATCAAATCAAAAAATCATGATGAAGTATCTCAAAGTACCTGAATATTTTTAATTATTAAGTCTCCTTGGTCTTAGTTATGTTCACTTCACCTCCTTTCCTGGCTGGCTCAGTTTTACAGACCAGTTTGCTCTCAATTCTTCATGTGTGAAGGAGAGGAGCTCAGGTTTACCACACTTCTCTGTTTCTGCAGGTGATTGTCTGGGGGGACTATGGCAGAATGGACCACAAATGCTTCATGGGGGTGGCTCAGATCTTGTTGGAGGAACTCGATCTTTCCAGCATGGTCATCGGCTGGTACAAGCTGTTCCCACCGTCATCGCTGGTTGACCCCACGCTCACCCCTCTGACCCGCCGGGCTTCCCAGTCATCTCTGGAAAGTTCCACTGGGCCCCCCTGCATCCGGTCCTAATGAACTCACACCAGTAAGACTCTACCTTCAGGATAATAATCTGAACCAGATATTTCATGAGCATTGTTGGAGACAGACAATCAACCTGTGTTTTGCCTGTAGTCGTTTTTCAATAATATGTCCCAATCGTTGTTTAAAACCTGGCTTCACATGACAGAACAAGGCAGTCTATCAAATACAGGAAGAGTCAACGTGCTAGAGAATCACTGATGCTTCTAACAAATGAGAGAAAGGAAACTGCAAATTCACAAACACGCACACACATGTACACATCAAACTGAACAAACTGGAAACTGTCACTTTTGTGAAAAGCTATATTTTATGTGTTTTTTGCACAAACCACAAGGAGTGTTATTTCCCTGGTGTTTACGTTTTGTTTGCGCGTTGTTTGTTGATTTCAGTTGATTTCAGATTTGTTTTAATTTGGTTTTCACTGCATTTGTTGTTTCTACTCATTTTCAGCTGTGTCATGACAGGGCTCGTGATGTTTACAGAGACCCTTCCTTTCTTTTTCCAAAAGCACCAAAAAAAAAGGGCTGAAGCAGTCTCTGTAGCATCTCTGCAGAGTGTGCACCATAAGACAAAGTGAGGCCAATGCAGGGCTTCACTGACTTTTGCTTTATGATTCTTCAAGTTCTTATGTGTAGAAACCCAGAAAATGAAAGTTATCTTCCAAAAACAAATAATCACAGAATCACTGTTTTGAATGGAGCTCATGTCTGTTTGTGTTCTAAAACATTAATTTATGTTTTCCATTGTTTTGCATGGAGGACTTTTACAGAACTGAGTCTGCAGCGAATGCTGGGAACTAACCTAAATGCATCGTTGTACCGTGGAAACACTCCTTGTAATGCCTTTTCCTTCCTGACATCCAAAATAAAAGCAAGTATATGCTCATGTGTACAAACCATATGTTTGACTTCCCAAAATGGTGACTAGAAGTGTAGGCTTAGTACCCGTCCTGGCAAGAACATGGTATGGGCTATTAATATTCCACTGGAAATTTCATTTGAAATATTCCACACTAATGATTTTTATCAAATTTTAGTTTACATTTCTTTGAAATTGATGCAAGCACAACGCTTGTTTTTTTAATGCAAAGTATCTTACTTTGGGGTGGGGGAAATAAAACAAAGTCCAGTTCAATTTGCATTTTCTTCATCCGAGTTTTTCTTGGCCTTGAATTCCCTTGTGACCTTCTGTATCTGTGCTAACAACTGCAGACTCTGCAGGTGCATCGAGACCTTCTCCCTCCTTTTATGAGTCCCTCCGCTTTTGTGACTCCACAAATAGAGCAGCATGACTTGGAACTGTTCAAAGCTGCATGCACGTTTTATTAAAAAAAAAAAAGGATAAAGAGAAAAAAAAAAGAAAGGAAAAAAGAAAAGAAACAAAAGGTTATTTAATAATGTGTGTTAGTTCCACATAGGCCAGCTTGTATGTTGCATGGACTTGTACAGTTTGCTTGTTAATTACTCTGCTGAAATAACCAAGAAATTTAAGCCATCCGTTTTTGTCATAGACATTTTGCAAAGTTTTAGCCAGACTCCATCTGTGAGTCTGAGGTGAAATGTCTATAGATGGACTTTATTTTTTACCCTCTGGAAAATGTGATGTAGTATGGACCAAATTCCTTCTAATAAATATTTTGGTGTAGATTCCTCCTGTGGGGCTGTAACACATGTAGACACTGTGTACACATAGGTTTTAATCCATAGACATACTGCCTGCACCAAGTGAATTATTTATTATTGACACACACCAGAATGACCTGCCCATTGTTCCCAGGGCACAGATTGACCACGGGTCACCATGCTGAGCAGGAAGGACTGAAGCATTGGTGTACTTCTGCTAGATACCGTTCTGTCTTAGTGGCCAACAATCAACTGATTCTAATTGGGTAGTATCTTTCTATTTGACCACTTGTCTTAACACTTCCCTGTGCTTTTAAATGAACTTCCAACTCATGTATGTAAACATGTTTAATAAAATTTACTTTTCATGTCAGTCTACAGCCATCTGTGTTCTGTGTTGTGCCAGGTATTCGTTGTGGGTTCCACTGGGCAAGATGGGAGCTGGATCGCGGGAAGGGAGGGGGGATTTGTCATCTGCTGGGGGCACTTGACTTGTCACTGCACAAATGTGTGTCTTCATCTCCAGCCCAAAGGGTACTTTGCATCACATACAATTGTTTTACTCTGTCAGCCTGTCTGAAGTGAGCACATGAGTTTACTTCTGAAAAGTGGCATTACTGAAAACAATAAATCTCAGTAAGAATCAAACAGAAGATTGTTTTTCTGCTGCTCTTTAAGTGTGCTGTTGTCCAACTGCCAAATCATTTCAAGCGTGTGATATGTCAAAATATCAATTCCTGCACCTGTTACCAAAGCATCTGGTTCCTCTTTCCATTGGTTCCTTCTGGACCCTTGACTGATTCATAGAAACTTGCTTTAGGGTTGGTCAACTTAAACCAAACAATATGTTATATCATCTCCAACAGAATCTTAGAGAATAAATATATCTTCAATGATAATAGCTGAGTCTCCAAAAGTAGTATGTTAAATAAAATTTGTTGGCTTTATTACTTCAACTTTATGACATTTTCTTTTCTTCCCCAAAAGTGTGTTCATATATGATGCCAAACCTGGCCTCTGTATACCAACACTGAATTAAAGTTTGAAGACAAGAGTTTTGGGTGAAGAAGAAAACATATCTTTATTGCTTTACTGGGCAAAGGGCACATAGTGGGCTAATGACCTCAAAACTGTGTGTCCCGTCCTGCAGGGGGTAGTGAGGAGTATTCAAGTGTTCAAGGAGCAGAGCATGATCAGCTTATGGACAATGTTCTGATTCACTGGTGGTGAGGGAAGAGGGAGTCAGGATTATCAACCTTGCGGTTCAACTGGTCTGATGTCTTTGTGCTTGTGGGAAGCATAAAGTTAACTTCTCCTACCTGGTGGGAGTTTCAGTATCTGCAAGACATCTCAAAGATACTGTTATGTGTATCACATGAGGCCAAATCAGCACCCTGCCCCAGAGCTGCTCTATTGTTTCCTGACTGCTCCTCCCTTGTCTCCACATCCCCTCCCTTCCCTGGTTAGTAATTGTTTGAACCCGACGTTTGGAGCTCTGGAAAAGTCATGGAGGCTGAATGAAGCCTATTTCCTACCATTAACCAGGGATGCAGAAAGGCTTTTGTGCCCAGGACCCCACAGAGTCATGTTCAGTTCCATATATTTCATCATTGTCACCCTCATGACACTTGCTGAGCCTTAATTTCATGTTGCATTGCTGTAAGACAGTTGCTGTGATCTAGTCTCCACCTTCTAGGAACCCTTAAAATTTTACAGAACACACTGGCTTTAACTTTGAAATCAAAGTAAACACAACTAAATCAAAATCAAATTGGAGACAATCAGTTGTTTAGAGTGGTTTAAACAGTTGACTGAATTTTACCCTACTGAGTCAGCCAGTTGTTTGGTCTACAAGACATGAAATTATCTGTGAGGCTGGGTCAAGAGGAGACAAAAACAACTGATCAGTTCATTTCACAACAAACTGTCAGAGCACAGCTGTCTAATGGCCCTACAGCATATCACTGGGGGTGGGAGGGGGCGCTTCTGCCACTCAAAGAGGATGCAGCTGAATATGGTTCAAGAATTCTTTGTCTGGACAGGCACAGAAGCAGAAATCAATCTTCAAGTCATATAGGATTGCATGGTGTTATGATTTCAGGGCCTGCGTGATGGAGCAGAATTAACTAGAAGATTTAGATTTTGCTAAATCTTCAGGATTTCTTGCTGGCTCTGACAAGTTAATTTCTGGAAATCTCAGCCTGAAATATGTGATCTGATTTTACTTAGCCAACAGTGTTAAGAATTTTGTTGGGTACTAGATATTAAGTATTTGGGATATAAAAGCAAAACAGATACTATCTTCAAGGAACCCCATGTCTACTGAGAGTAATCATTACCTAAAGAAATAATTGCAATGATACATGTTTGATTTGCATGCAAAGGGCTATGGGTTTCAGTTAATTTTCCCAATAGCCTGTGAGTTAAGTACTCTTATGACTCCTACTTCCCATAAAGGATCTGCCGCGTGGAGCAGCTAAGCTACAGGTCAAAGTTGCAGTGCAGGTTTAGTGATGGAGCTGGAATACCCACGAAGGTCTTGCCATCTTCAGAACCTGCGTGCTCAGCACTTGGCATCTTCCCTCAGGGCTCACAGCTGAGCTCAACCTTCACATACGACAAGTCCACAAAATGGGGAAGAACTCCAACCCAAATTCATCTCTCCACTCAAGGCAAGGGTAAAGGAATGAACAAAGTAGTCTTTGACTGAGCCCCAGACTGATCCTTTCAAGGCAACATTGTCTTGGGTACCCCTCCCCATCTGTCCCCAGACACGATGTAATAACTGTAGTTTTTACAGTTCTTCATCAGTCACACAATTTTGCATCTTAGGGTTGAATCCACCCATGCAGCTGTTGGGTCTTCCCAGAGTCATCTTATTTGCTTCCAAAGCATATTCAGTGATCGTCATTGAGATGTAGAGTGCCCTCTCCCCAGAAGCTCCCAGAGGTCATCCCTCCACTCTGCAGCCCCCACATTTGACTTGTACTGCCACCCCAATTCCCCTCCAATACTTCTCAATGGGGCACAAGATATGCCAAGTCTTCATATCTGAGTGCAAAGCAGATGTGAGCAAATCACAGGTGCCATGTGATGGCGTTTTTAGTAGTTGGTCCATGCAGGTTTACTGTAAGCTCCTATCTTGGGACAAAGTCTTAGAAGTCATGGTTTTGGCTATTTTGTTCTGTTTGAATCACCACAAAGAGATTCTCTGAGGTCACAGTATACAATTACAACTCAAATTTGTTCCTTTCACCCATCATCTTCCAAAATGCTAAATATTAGCATGCACACACACACGCACATACCACATGTGTGTGTGAGATGATTTCTTACATTGTGGATTAGTTCTTCATCATCAGGAGAACCTTTCACTACTACCTGCATCCATCAGTTTATCCCTCCCTAAAATGGTCTTTTCAGTCCTGCCTCCAATACCTCACCTACTGCTCATTCATCACCCCAATGGAAGGCTTCCAAATCAAAACACAACATACCCACATTCATTTGAATTTCATATATACAATGAGTAATTAAAAACAATCTTAAAATTAGTTTTATCAGCCATTCAAAGTCAACTTGGCATCCTGTATTTTTGCTGGGTAAATATGACCATTCTATCCCTGTGGTGGGTGGTTTGTGCCCATACCACTTTGCTGAAATGCAGACACATCCAACAGCATTTTCTCAGCATAGTTATTGACCCCTCCTCTGCATCTCCTATTGAGAACTTCCTTCTTGGAAGTTTTTCTCTCCTCTACTTATTGTTCTCATCCTTCACCTTGAAGACTGGATTATGTGTCCAATTCCTCACTCCTTCTGAAAGGATCACACACTCACACCTGTTGCCATGTTGTTTTGCAGCCCCTCACTATATAGCAGGATGAGAATCCACACCCCTTTGCCACTGACTTGGGACTGACCAGGTGACTAGCTTATTCTTTTTAATGCATTTTATTGAAGTATAGTTGATTTACGATGTTGTGTTAATTTCTGCTGTATAAAAAAGTGATTCAGTTTTACATATATAGACATAAAGATACAGATATAGTAGTACTGGTATTCATTGCTCAGTCTTATCTGACTCTTTGTGACCCCATGGACTGTAGCCCATGAGGCTCCTCTGTCCATGGGATTCTCGAGTCAAGAATACTAGAGTGGGTTGCCTTTTCCTTCCCCTAGGGATCTTCCTGAGCCAGGGATCAAACCCAGCTCTCCTGCATTGCAGGCAGATTCTTTACTGTCTCAGTTACAGGGAAGCCATAAATATTTAGATATAGATATATTCTTTTTCATATTCTTTTCCATTATGCTTTATCTCAGGATATTGAATATATTTCCCTGTGCTATATAGTGGGACTTCGCTGTTTATATGTCCTATATTTAATAGCTTATATCTGCTAATCCCAATTTCCCAATCAATGTACCGCCCCCTCACTTGGTAACTACAAGTTTTTTCTCTATGTCTGTGAGTCTGTTTCTGCTTTGTAGATAACGTTCCTCTGTGCCATATTTTAGATTCCACATATAAGCGATATCATATGGTATTTTTCTTTCTCTGACTTACTTCACTCAGTATGATAATTTCTAGGTCTACTCATGATGCTATAAATGGCATTATCTCATTTCTTTTTCATGGTCGAGTAGTACATATGTGTCTATATCTGTGTGTATATACACGTGTGTGTGTGTGTGTACACATCTTCTTTATCTATTCATCTATCGATGGACATTTAGGTTGCTTCCATACAGACGACTTGCTCCTGTGCTGGCTGATGAGTTAGTTAGTTAGTACCTAACAGGAAGAATTAGTGCCGTGACACAGCAAATGCAGTCCTCCATGGGAAGGTCCCCCTGCAGGCTGGCACTGTTCATTCAACCTGGTCCTTGAATGAAAGTTGTGTAGAGCAAACCTCAGACTGAAGCAAAGCTGCTCCAGATCTGTGCACAATAAAAAATGTTTTTGGTAGCCACAAAGACTTGGAAATTATTTGTTATACAGCCTCATTACAGGCTTGAGTAACATGTGAAACGAGACCTTCCAGATGTACAAGCTGGATTTAGAAAAGGCAGAGGAACCAGAGGTCAAATTGCCAACATCCACTGGATCATAGAAAAATATCTACTTCTGCTTCATTGACCAAGCTAAAACCTTTGACTGTGTAGATCACAACAAACTCTGGAAAATTTTGAAAGAGATGAATACTAGACCACCTTACCTACCTCCTAAGAAACTTGTATGCAGGGCAGGAAGCAACAGTTAGAAATCAACATGGAACAACATACTGGTTCAAAATTGGGAAAGGAGCACATTAAGGCTGTATATTGTCACCTTGCTTATTTAACTCTATGCAGAGTACACATGTGAAATATGGGCCTGGATTAAGCACAAGCTGGAATCAAGAGTGCTGGGAGAAATATCAATAACCTCAGATATGCAAATGACACCACCCTTATGGCAGAAAGTGATAGATAGATAGATAAAGAAGTCGCTCAGTTGTGTCCGACTCTTTGCGACCCCATGAACAGTAGCCAACCAGGCTCCTCCGTCCATGGGATTTTCCAGGCAAGAATACTGGAGTGGGCTGCCATTTCCTTCTCCAGGGGATCTTCCCAACCCAGGGATGGAATCCAGGTCTCCTGCATTGTAGGCAGACGCTTTAAGTGAAGAAGAACTAAAGAGCCTCTTGATGAAAGTGAAAGAGGAGAGTGAAAAAGTGGCTTAAAGCTCAACATTCAAAGAACTAAGATCATGGCATCTGGTCCCATCACTTCATGGCAAATAGATGGTGAAAAAGTGGAAACAGTGACAGATTTCATTTTCTTGGGCTCCAAAATCACTGTGGATGGTGACTACAGCCACAAAATTAAAAGACGCTTGCTCCTTGGAATAAAAGCTATGACAAACCTAGACAATGTATTAAAAAGCATAGATACCACTTTGCCAACAAAAGTCTGTCTAGTCAAAGCTATGGTTTTTCCATTAGTCATGTGGTGGTTCTGATGGTAAAAAGTCTGCCTGCAATGTGGGAGATCAGTGATCCCTGGGTCAGGAAGATCTGGAGAAGGAAATGGCAACCCACTCCAGTATTCTTGCCTGGAAAATCCCATAGACAGTGGTTGCAAAGAGATGGACACAACTCAGTGCCTTCACTATGTACAGATGTGAGAGTTGGACCATAAAAAAGGCTGAGTGCCTAAGAATTGATGCTTTTGGTGTGGTGTTGGAGAAGACTCTTGAGAGTCCCTTGGACAACAAAGAGATCAAACTAGTCAAACCTAAAGGAAATCAGTCCTGAATATTCATTGGAAGGACTGATGCTGAGGCTGAAGCTCCAAAACTTTGACCACCTAATGCAAAGAGTTGAGTCATTGGAAAAAACTCTGATGCTGGGGAAGATTGACTGCGAGAAAATGGGTGACAGAGGAAGAGATGGTTGGATGACATCACTGACTCAATGGACATGAGTCTGAGCAAACGCCAGGAGATAGTGAAGAATAGAGAAGCCTGGTGTGCTTCAGTCCATGGGGTTGCAGAGTCAGACACCACTTAGTCACTGAACAACAACAATTACAGGGAAATCTATTACACCATCCTTTCCTGGGTCCTTCTCATCAGCATCTACTATGTAAAGGGGGTGTGTTTCCTATGGAGACACAAAGTTGAATAACACAAAGAATCTGTAACAATCCTTAAGGTTGTTTATTTCACAATATTATGACCTTTTTTCTTTCTATCCCCCTTCCACTCTCTAATCTACTCCCAAGTTTCAACTAAAGCCTCTGTTTTCATCTTAGCATGGCCATTTCTACAGTTAACAGGTCTGAGTCTCAGACTCTTTGCAGGATAACTTTTTACTGTCTCAGCATCCCACGAAGAACATTTCTAAAGGAAAAATGTAATCACAGATTCCCAAAGTCACCCTATTTCTGTTAGGCATCACCTTTTCTGAATTTCTAATATTTGATTCATTCTTTTTTTTGTAGATGTGAAATAGATGCCTTAAAAAAATTGTTTTAATTGAAGGATAATTGCTTTACAGAATTTTGTTGCTTTCTGTCAAACCTCAACATGAATCAGCCATAAATATACATATATCCCCTCCCTTTTGAACCTCCCTCCCATCTCCTTCCCCATCCTACCCCTCTAGGTTGATACAGAGCCCCTGTTTGAGTTTCCTGAATGATACAGCAAATTCTCCTTGGCTATCTATTTTACATATGCTAATGTAAGTTTCCATGTTACTCTCTCCGTACATCTCACCCTCTCCTCCCCTCTCCCCATGTCCATAAGTCTATTCTCTATGTCTGTTTCTCCACTGTTGTCCTGTAAATAAACTCTGCAGGACCAGTTTTCTAGATTTTGTATATATACATTAGAATATGATATTTATCTTTCTCTTTCTGACTCACTTCACTCAGTATAATAGGTTCTAGGTTCATCCACCTCATTAGAACTGACTCAAAGGCATTCCTTCTTATGGCTGAATAACATTCCATTGTATATATGTACCACACTCCTTTACCCATTCATCTATCGATGCACATCTAGGTTGCTTCCATGTTCTAGCTATTGTAAATAGTGTTGCAGTCAACAATGGGATACATGTGTCTCTTTCAATTTTGGTTTCCTCAGTGTATATGCCTAGGACTGGGGTTGCTGGATCACATGGTGATTTTATTCCTAGTTTTTTAAGGAACCTAAATACCATCTTTCATAGTGGCTATATCAATTTACATTCCCCTGAACAGTATAAAAATGTTCCCTTTTCTCTACACCCTCTCCAGCATTTCTTGTTTGTAGACTTTTTGATGATGGCCATTCTAACTGGTGTGAGGTGATATCTCACTGTAGTTTTGATTTGCATTTCTCTAATAATGAGCAATGCTGAGCACCATTTCATGTATTTATTAGCCATCTGTATGTCTTCCTTGGAGAAATGTCTCTTTAGATATTTTTCCCACTTTTTGATTGGGTTGTTTGTTTTCCTGGTATTAAATTGTATGAGCTGCTTGTACATTTTGGAAATTAATCTTTTGTGAATTGTTTCATTTGTTATTAATTTCTCCCATTCTGAGGGTTGTCTTTTCACCTTGCTTATAGTTTCCTTTGCTGTGCAAAACCTTTTGAGTTTAATTAGGTTCCATTTGTTTATTTTTGTTTTAATTTCCATTACTCTAGGAGATGGGTCATAGAGGATCTTGCTTTGATTTATGTCATCGAGTGTTCTGCCTATGTTTTCCTTTAAGAATTGTATAGTTTCTGGTCTTACATTTAGGTCTTTAATCCATTTCGAGTTTATCTTTTTGTATGGCATTAGGATGTGTTCTAATTTCATTCTTTTACATGTAGCTGTTCAATGTTCCCAGCACCATTCATTGAAGAGGCTGTCTTTGCCCCATTGCATATTCTTGCCTCCTTTGTCAAAACTAAGGTACCCATAAGTGCATGGGTTTCTTTCTGGGCTTTCTGTCTTGTTCCATTGGTCTGTATTTCTGTTTTTGTGCCAGAACCATACTGTCTTGATGACTGTAGCTTTGTAGTATAACTTAAAGTCAGGACGGTTGATTCCTCCAGCTCCATTCTTCTTTCTCAAGACTGCTTTGGCTATTTGGGGTCTTTTGTGTATCCATGAAGGTGAAAGGGAAGTTGCTCAGTCGTATCTCACTCTTTGCAACCTCATGGACTGTAGCCTACCAGGCTTTTCTGTCCATGGGATGAATTGTGGTATATTTTATTCTAATTCTGTGAAAAATATCATTGGTAATTTGATAGGGATCACATGGAATCTGTAGCTTGTGTCTTGTAATGTAGTCATTTTCACAATATTGATTCTTCCTACCCAGGAACATGGAATATCTTTCCATCTGTTTATGTCATCTTTGATTTTCTTCATTGGTGTCTTATAATTCTCTGTGTATAGTACTTTTGTCTCCTTAGGTAAACGTATTCCTAGATATTAATTCTTTTTGTTGCAATGGTGAATCAGACTGATTCCTTAATTTCTCTTTCTGATTTTTCATTGTTAGTATATAGAAATGCAAGTGATTTCTGTGTATTGATCATGCAAATTTGCTAAATTAACTGATTAGCTCTAGCAATTTTTTGATACTATCTTTAGGGTTTTCTATGTACTGTATCATGTCATCTGCAAACAGTGAGAGGCTTACTTCTTCTTTTCCCCTCTGGATTCCATTTATTTATTTTTTCTTCTCTGATTGCTGTAACCAGGACTTCCAGAACTATGTTGAATAATAATGATGAAAGTGGACACCCTGGTTTTGTTCCTGATCTTAGGGGAAATGCTTTGAGGTTTTCACCACTGAGAATACTGTTTGCTGTAGGCTTATCATATATGGCCTTTACTATGTTGAGGTAGGTTACCTCTATGCCCAATTTTTGAAGAGTTTTGATCATAAATGTGTGCTGAAGTTTCTGAAAGGCTTTCCCTGTATCTGTTGAGATGATCACATGATTTTTATCATTCCATTTGTTAATATGGTATATCACATTGATTTATTTGCATACATTAAGAATTATTGCATCCCTGGAATAAACCCAACTTGATCATGGTGTGTGAGCTTTTTGATGTGTTGCTGAATTCTGATTGGTAAAATTTTGTTGAGGATTTTTGCATATATGTTCATCAGTGATATTTGCCTGCAGTTTTCTTTTTTGTGTGTTGTCTTTGTCAAGTTTTGATATCAAGGTGATAGTGACCTTATAGAATTTTGGAAGTGTTCTTTCCTCTGCAGTTTTTTGAAACAGTTTTAGAAAAATCTGCGTTATTTCTTCTCTAAATGTTTGATAGAATTCTCCTGTATAGCCACCTGGTCCTGGGCTTCTGTTTTTTGGGAGATGTTTAATCACGGCTTCAATTTCAGTACTTGTAATTGGGTTGTTCATAATTTCTATTTCTTCCTGATTCAGTCTTGGAAGATTGAACTTTTCTAACAATCTGTCCATTTTTTTCCAGGTTATCCATTTCATTGCCATATAGTTGTTCATAATAGTCTCATAATCCTTTGTATTTCTGCATTGTCTGTTGTAACCCCTCCTTTTTCATTTCTAATTTTGTTGATTTGATTCTTCTCTCTTTTTTTTTTCTGATGAATCTGGCTAAAGGCTTGTAAATTTTGTTTATCTTCTCAAAAAATGAACTTTTAATTGTATTAATCTTTACTATTGTTTCTTTAATTTCTTTTTCATTTATTTTTTCTCAGATCTTTATAACTTATTTCCTTTAAAAATTTTGGGTTTTTTAATTCTTATTTTTCCAGTTATTTTAGGTGTAAAGTTAGGTTGTTTCTTTGATGTTTTTTTCTCATTTCTTGAGGTAGGATTGTATGGTTATAAACTTCCCTCTTAGAATGGCTATTGCTGCATCAAATAAGTTTTGAGTTGTGTTTCTATTGTTATTTGTTTCTAGAATTTTTTTGATTTCCCTTTTGATGTCTTCAGTATCCTGTTTGTTATTTAAAAACATGTTGTTTAATCTCCATATGTTTGTATTTCTTACCATTTTTTTCTTGTAATTGACATCTACTCTAATAGTGTTTGGATAAGATGCTTTACACGATTCCAATTTTCTTAAATTTACTGAGGTTTGATTTGTGACACAAGATGTGGTCTATCCTGGAGAATGTTCCATGTGTGCTTGAGAAGAAAGTGTATTCTTCTGCATTTGAGTGGAATGTTCTGAAGATATCAATGAGATCCATCACATCTAATGTATCACTTAACTTGTGTTTCCTTTTAATTTTCTGTTTTGATGATCTGTCCATTGGTGTGAGTGGGGCGCTAAAGTCTCCTACTATTATTGTGTTACTGTCAATTTCTCCTTTTATGTCTGTTCAGTTCAGTCTCTAAGTTGGGTCTGACTCTTTAGAACCCATGGACTGCAGCATGCCAGGTCTGCTTGGCCATTTCCAACTCCTGGAGTTTACTCAAACTCATCTCCACAGAGTCACTGATGCCTTCCAACCATCTCATCCTCTGTTGTCCCCTTCTCCTCCTACTTTCAATCTTTCCCAGCATCATGGTCTTTTCCTTTTTTTTTTTTTTTAAGAAGTTGAATATTTTATTATTAAATTGTTTATTCTCGTGCAAGGCTGTTACTCACTGTATAAAAATAGCACCAGCAAACACAGTATATTGCAAAATTAAGATAGTAATATTCTTCATTGGATGCTATACAACTAACAAACTTTTCTTCACTGGCAGTTATTTCTAGTGGGAAGATAATTTTGACCCAAATCCAAGGATAGCTGTAAGCAAGTTACAGTGTCATATAAGGTTTAAGATAACCATGTTATCCTTGAATTACATAATTTTTGTAATTAGTTTTACCAGGGATAATTTCAGGAATTCTGAATATTATAACTGGAGCCTAGCCTAAAAATCACAGGATGCTGTGGAAAAGATGCACCGTGTTTATCTGAAGTCATTAGAAAGTTAAGGGGTATTTTCTTCAGGAAACATTGTTACAAGTAGTTTCTTTTGCTAAAAGTTGCTTTTTAAATATCTATCCACCATAGTTTAAGACAACTATGCTAGATTAAGTTGTTTCAAAGTAGTTTATTTAGGGGTTCCATTTTCACTCCTCAATAGATTTTATGTATTTCTCATATGCTTCTTCACTCATTAGTTCATCTAGTTCTGAAGGGTTACTGAATGTCATCTTGATCAGCCAACCATCTTCATAACACGACTTGTTGACAAGTCCTGGATTTTCTGCTAGAGCTTTATTAATTTCAGTTACTTCTCCTGATAGAGGAGAATAGAGTTCACTAGCAGCTTTCACACTTTCCAAAGCACCAAACTCCTCTTGTTTGTTCAACTTTGTCCCAACTTCAGGCAGACTACAGTAAACAACATCTCCCAAAGCTTCCTGTGCAAAATTGCTGATTCCCACTGTTCCAACACCATTTTCTGTTGTTACCCATTCGTGTTTTTCTGTTAATTTCCGCACCGACAGCAGAGCAGGGCCGGTGCGCAGCGCCCGGACCGTACCGGCTCGCAGTCCCCAGGGCCGCAGGGAGCAGGGCGCGCTGGGTGCCGAGATGGCGCGCAGGCT
This sequence comes from Capra hircus, assembly GCF_001704415.2. Taxonomy (NCBI): domain Eukaryota; kingdom Metazoa; phylum Chordata; class Mammalia; order Artiodactyla; family Bovidae; genus Capra; species Capra hircus. The sequence goes on from NC_030821.1 coordinate 93,367,126, forward strand.
GCCGACCGCGGCCCACACGCTCCGCACCGCGCGCAGCGCCATGTTCCCACTGCATCATGGTCTTTTCAAAGAGTCAATTCTTCATATCAGGTGCCAAAGTATTGGAGCTTCAGCATCAGCATCAGTCCTTCCAATGAATATTCATCACTGATTTCCTTTATGATGGACTGGTTGGTCTCCTTGCAGTCCAAGGGACTCTCAAGAGTCTTCAACACCACAGTTCAATAGCATCAATTCTTCAGTGCTCAACTTTCTTTATAGTCCAACTCTCACATCCATACATGAGCACTGGAAAAACCATAGCCTTAACAAGACAGACCTTTGTTGGCAAAGTAATGTCTCTGCTTTTTAATAAGCTGTCTAGGTTGGTCATAACTTTTCTTCCAAGGAGTAAGCGTCTTTTAATTTCATGGCTGCAATCACCATCTGCAGTGATTTTGGAGCCCCCAAAAATAAAGCCTGCCACTGTTTCCCCATCTATTTGCCATGAAGTGGTGGGACTGGATGCCATGATCTTCCTTTTCTGAATGTTGAGCTTTAAGCCAACTTTTATACTCTCCTCTTTCACTTTCATCAAGAGGCTTTTTAGTTCATCTACACTTTCTTCCATAAGGGTCATGTCATCTGCATATCTAAGGTTACTGATATTTCTCTCAGCAATCTTGATTCCAGCTTGTGCTTCATCCAGCTCAGCGTTTCTCATGATGTACTCTGCATCTAAGTTAAATAAGCACGATGACAGTATACAGCCTTGATGTACTCCTTTTCCTATTTTGAACCAGTTTGTTGTTCCATGTCCAGTACTAACTGTTACTTCCTGAACTGCATACAAGTTTCTCGAGAGGCAAGTCAGGTGGTCTGGTATTCCCGTCCCTTTCAGAACTTTCCACAATTTATTGCGATCCACACAGGCAAAGGCTTTGACATAGTCAATAAAAAAAAACAACACATATTTTCTGGAACTCTCTTGCTTTTTCCATGATCCAGTAGATGTTGGCAATTTGATCTCTGGTTTTCCTCTGTCTTTTCTAAATTCAACTTGAACATCTGGAAGGTCAAGGTTCATGTATTATTGAAGCTTGGCTTGGAGAATTTTAAGTATTACTTTACTAGCATGTGAGATGAGTGCAATTGTGCGGTAGTTTGAGCATTCTTTGGCATTGCCTTCCTTAAGGATTGGAATGAAAACTGACCTTTTCCAGTCCTGTGGCCACTGCTGAGTTTTCCAAATTTGCTGGCATATTGAGTGTAGCACTTTCACAGCATTATCTTTTAGGATTTGAAATAACTCAACTGGAATTCCATCACCTCAACTATCTTTGTTCTTAGTGATGCTTCTTAAGGCCTACTTGACTTTGAGTTCCAGGCTGTCTGGCCCTAAGTGAGTGATCACACCACCGTGATTATCTGGGTCTTGAAGTCCTTTTTTGTACAATTCTTCTGTGTATTCTTGCCACTTATTCTTAATATCTTCTGCTTCTGTTAGGTCCATACCATTTCTATCCTTTATTGAGCCCATCTTTGCATGAAATGTTCCCATGGCATCTCTAATTTTCTTGAAGAGATCTCTGGTCTTTCCCATTCTTTTGTTTTCCTCTATTTCTTTGCTCTGATCACCGAGGAAGGCTTTCTAGCCTCTCCTTTCTATTCTTTGGAACTGTGCATTCAAATAGGTATATCTTTTCTCTTCTCCTTTGCTTTTGCTTCTCTTCTTTTCTAAGCTATTTATAAGGCCTCCTCAGAAGCCATTTTGCTTTTCTGCATTTCTTTTTCTTGGAGATGATCTTGCTCCCTTCTGTACAATGTCATGAACCTACATCCATAGCTCATCAGGCACCCTATCAGATCTAGTCCTTTAAATTTATTTCTCAATTCCACTGTATAATCATTCAGTTCAGTTATTCAGTCGTTCAGTCATGTCTGACTTTTTGCGACCCCATGAATCACAGCACGCTAGGCCTCCCTGTCTATCACCAACTCCCGGAGTTCACTCAGACTCATGTCCATCAAGTCAGTGATGCTATCCACCCATCTCATCCTCTGTCATCCCCTTCTCCTCCTGCCCCCAATCCCTCCCAGCATCAGACTCTTTCCCAATGAGTCAACTCTTCGCATGAGGTGGCCAAAGTACAGCTTTAGCATCATTCCTTCCAAAGAAATACCAGGGCTGATTTCCTTCAAAATGGACTGGTTGGATCTCTTTGCAGTCCAAGGGACTCTCAAAAGTCTTCTCCAACACCACAGTTCAAAAGCATCAATTCTTCGGCACTCAGCCTTCTTCACAGTCCAACTCTCACATCCATACATGACCACAGGAAACACCATAGCCTTGACTAGACAGACCTATGTCGGCAAAGTAATGCCTCTGCTTTTGAATATGCTATCTAGGTTGGTCATAACTTTTCTTCCAAGGAATAAGCGTCTTTTAATTTCATGGCTGCAATCACCATCTGCAGTGATTTTGGAGCCCAGAAAAATAAAGTCTGACACTGTTTCCACTGTTTCCCCATCTATTTCCCATGAAGTGATTGGGACCAGATGCCATGATCTTCGTTTCCTAAATGCTGAGCTTTAGGCTAACTTTTTCACTCTCCACTTTCATTTTCATTCAAGAGGTTTTTAGTTCCTCTTCACTTTCTGCGATAAGGGTGGTGTCATCTGCATATCTGAGGTTACTGATATTTCTCCCGGCAATCTTGATTCCAGCCTGTGTTTCTTCCAGTCCAGCATTTCTCATTATGTACTCTGCATATAAGTTAAATAAGCAAGGTGAAAATATACAACCTTGACATACTCCTTTTCCTATTTGGAACCAGTCTGTTGTTCCATGTCCAGTTCAAACTGTTGCTTCCTGACCTGCATACAGATTTCTCAAGAGGCAGGTCAGGTGGTCTGGTATTCCCATCTCTTTCAGAATTTTCCACAGTTTATAGTGATCCATACAGTCAAAGGCTTTGGCATAGTCAATAAAGTAGAAATAGATGTTTTTCTGGAACTCTCTTGCTTTTTCCATGATCCAGTGGATGTTGGCAATATGATCTCTGGTTCCTCTGCCTTTTCTAAAACCAGCTTGAACATCTGGAAGTTCATGGTTCATGTATTGCTGAAGCCTGGCTTGGAGAAATTTGAGCATTACTTTACTAGCATGTGAGATGAGTGCAATTGTGCGGTAGTTTGAGCATTCTTTGGCATTGCCTTTCTTTGGGATTGGAATGAAAACTGACCTTTTCCAGTCCTGTGGCCACTGCTGAGTTTTCCAGATTTGCTGGCATATTGAGTGCAGCACTTTCATAGCATCATCTTTCAGGATTTGAAATAGCTCAACTGGAATTCCATCACCTCCACTAGCTTTGTTCAGAGTGATGCTTTCTAAGGCCCACTTGACTTCACATTCCAGGATGTCTGGCTCTAGGTGAGTGATCACACCATTGTGATTATCTTGATTGTGAAGACCTTTTTCGTACAGTTCTTCCGTGTATTCTTGCCACCTCTTCTTAATATCTTCTGCTTCTGTTAGGTCCAGACCATTTCTGTCCTTTATCGAGCCCATCTTTGCATGAAATGTTCCCTTGGTATCTCTAATTTTCTTGAAGAGATCTCTAGTCTTTCCCATTCTGTTCTTTTCCTCTATTTCTTTGCATTGATCACTGAAGAAGGCTTTCTTATCTCTTCTTGCTATTCTTTGGAACTCTGCATTCAGATGCTTATATCTTTCCTTTTCTCCTTTGCTTTTCACTTCTCTTCTTTTCACAGCTATTTGTAAGGCCTCCTCAGACAGCCATTTTGCTGGTTTGCATTTCTTTTCCATGGGGATGGTCTTGATCCCTGTCTCCTCTGCAATGTCACGAACCTCATTCCATAGTTCATCAGGCACTCTATCTATCAGGTCTAGGCCCTTAAATCTATTTCTCACTTCCACTTTACAATCATAAGGGATTTGATTTAGGTCATACCTGAATGGTCTAGTGGTTTTCCCAATTGAAAGTATTCTTCAATTTAAGTTTGAATTTGGCAATAAGGAGTTCATGATCTGAGCCACAGTCAGCTCCTGGTCTTGTTTTTGTTGACTGTATAGAGCTTCTCCATCTTTGGCTGCAAAGAATATAATCAATCTGATTTTGGTGTTGACCATCTGGTGATGTCCATGTGTAGAGTCTTCTCTTGTGTTGTTGGAAGAGGGTGTTTGCTGTGACCAGTGCATTTTCTTGGCAAAACTCTATTAGTCTTTGTCCTGCTTCATTCTGCATTCAAGGCCAAATTTGCCTGTTACTCCAGGCGTTTCTTGACTTCCTACTTTTGCATTCCAGTCCCCTAGAATGAAAAGGACATCTTTTTGGGGTGTAGTTCTAAAAGGTCTTGTAGGTCTTCATAGAACCGTTCAACTTCAGCTTCTTCAGCGTTACTGGTTGGGACATAGACTTGGATTACCGTAACATTGAATGGTTTGCCTTGGAAATGAACAGAGATCATTCTGTTGTTTTTGAGATTGCATCCAAGTACTGCATTTCGGACTCTTTTGTTGACCATGATGGCTACTCCATTTCTTCTGAGGGATTCCTGCCCACAGTAGTAGATGTAACGGTCATCTGAGTTAAATTCACCCATTCCAGTCCATTTTAGTTCGCTGATTCCTAGAATGTCGACGTTCACTCTTGCCATCCCTTGTTTGACCACTTCCAATTTGCCTTGATTCATGGACCTGACATTCCAGGTTCCTATGCAATATTGCTCTTACAGCACTGGACCTTGCTTCTATATCCAGTCACATCCACAACTGGGTATTGTTTTTGCTTTGGCTCCATCCCTTCATTGTTTCTGGAGTTATTTCTCCACTGATCTCTAGTAGCATATTGGGCACCTACTGACCTGGGGAGTTCCTCTTTCAGTATCCTATCATTTTGCCTTTTCATGCTGTTCATGGGGTTCTCAAGGCAAGAATACTGAAGTGGTTTGCCATTCCCTTCTCCAGTGGACCACATTCTGTCAGACCTCTCCATCATGACCCACCCATCTTGGGTTGCCCCACAGGCATGGCTTAGTTTCATTGAGTTAGACAAGGCTGTGGTCCTAGTGTGATTGGATTGACACTTCTTCAGCATTACTGGTTGGGGCATAGACTTGGATTACTGTGATACTGAATGGTTTGCCTTGGAAACAGAGATAATTCTGTCATTTTTGAGATTGCATCCAAGAACTGCATTTCAGACTCTTTAGTTGACTATGATAGCTACTACATTTCTTCTAAGGGAGTCTTGCCCACAGTAGTAGATATAATGGTCATCTGAGTTAAATTCACCCATTGCAGTCCATTTTAGTTCACTGATTCTCAAAATTCAACATTTACTCTTGCTATCTCCTGTTTGATCTCTTCCAATTTACCTTGATTCATGGACCTAACATTCCAGGTTCCTATGCAATATTACTCTTTACAGCATTGTTGCTTCCATCACCAGTCACATCCACAACTGGGTGTTGTTTTTGCTTTGGTTGTTTATGTTTGTTGGTGTTTGTCTTATGTATTGAGGTGCTCCTATGTTGGTTGCACAAATATTTACAAACGTTATGTCTTCTTCTTGGATTGATCCCTTGATCATTATATAGTGTCCTTCCTCATCTCTTGTAATCTTCTTTATTTTAAGGTCTATTTTGTCTGATATGAGGATTGCTACTCCAGTTTTCTTTTGCTTCCCATTTGCATGGAATATATTTTTCCATCCTCTCCCTTTCAGTGTATATGTGCCTTGAGGTCTGAAGTGAGTTTCTTGTAGACAGCATATATATGGGTCTTGTTTTTGTATCCATTCAGCCAGTCTGTGACTTTTGGTTGGAGCATTTAGTCCATTAACATTTAATATAGCTATTGATATATATGTTGTTATTGCCATTTTTAAAGTTGTTTGGGATTGATTTTGTAGATCTTTTTTCTTCCCTTGTATTTCTTGACTATTTAAGCTCCTTTAACATTTGAGGTGGTGATGGACAGGGAAGCCTGACATGCAGTGATTCATGGGGTCACAAAGAGTCGGACACAACTGAACGACTGAACTGAACTGACTGAACATTTGTTGTAAGGCTGGTTTGGTGGTACTCAATTCTCTTAACTTTTGCTTGTCTGTAAATCTTGTTATTTCTCCATCAATTTTGAATGAGATCCTTGCCAGGTACAGTAATCTTGGTTGTGAATTTTTCCCTTTTAGAACTTTAAATGTATCCTCCCATTCCCTTCTGGCCTGCAGAGTTTCTGCTGAAAGATCAGCTGTTAAGCATATGGGGTTTCCCTTGTACATTACTTGTTGCTTCTTCCTTGCTGCTTTTAATATTCTTTCTTTGTGTCTTTGTTAGTTTGATTAGTATGTGTCTTGGTGTGTTTCTCCTTGGCTTTATCCTGTATGGGACTCTCTGTGCCTGTTGAACTTGGTTGGCTATTTCTTTTTTCCATTTTGGGGAAATTTTCAACTATAATCTCTTCAAAATGTTTTTTATACCCTTTCTTTTTCCCTTCTTCTTCTGGGACCCCTATAATTCGAATGTGGTGCATTTGATATTGTCCCAGAGGTCTCTGAGTCTATCCTCAGTTTCAGTTTTTGTACTTTATTCTGTTCTTAAGAAGTTGTTTCCACCATTTTATCTTCCAGCTCACTGATTCGTTCTTCTGCTTCAGATATTCTGCTATTGATTCCTTCTAGAGTGTTTTTAATTTCAGTAATTGTGTTGTTTGTCTCTATACGTTTATTCTTTAATTATTCCAAGTCTTTTTTTTTAATTGATTCTTGCATTTTCTCCATTTTGTTTTCAAGGGTTTTGATCATCTTTGCTATCATTATTCTGAATTCTTTTTCAGATAATTTGCCTATTTCCTCTTCATTTATTTGGATTTCTGTGTTTCTAGTTTGTTCCTTCATTTGTGTAGCATTCCTCTGTCTTTTCATTATTTTTTTTAAACTTATTTTGTTTGAGGTCTCCTTTTCCCAGGGTTCAAGGAAAGTTAAATTCTCTCCTTGAAGAAGATTGAATTCTTTCCTCCTTTTGGTTTCTGCCCTCCTAAGGTTGGCCCAGTGGTTTGTGTAATCTTTGTATAGGGTGGGATTTGTGCTGAGTTTTTGTTTGTTTGTTTGTTTGTTTTTCCTCTGATGGGCAAGGCTGAGTGAGGTGGTAATCCTGTCTGCTGATGATTAGGTTTGTATTTTTGTTTTGTTTGTTCTTTAGATGAGGCAGCCTGCACAGGGTGCTACTGGTGGTTGTTTGATGCCAGGTCTTGTATTCAAGTGGTTTCCTTTGTCTGAGTTCTCACTATTTTGATGCTCTCTAGGGTTAGTTCTCTGGTAGTTTACCATATTGGAGTCAGTGCTCCCACTCCCAAAGCTCAGGACTTGATCTATGGTTGGGAACAAAGAGCCCACAAGTGGTTTGTTATGGCATTAAGTGAGATTAAAGCAAGTATCCAAAAATGAGAAACGAAAGATGAACCCCAGAGAAACAGCAGTTGCAAAATTAAGCAAATAATAATTAAAATAATAGAATATACACATACATATACACCCATGATCAAGGTCAAAACAGTCAACAAAAATAAAGCACAGCAGACTGACTCAGCCAACAAAGGAAATCAAAGATTATATTTATCAGCTAAGAATGAAATGAACTAAAAAACAAACTGGAAAGCAGAACTAAAGCAATGTGCCAAGTGGGGAATAAAGCAATGAAGACAAAACTAACAAATATATTGAGATGAAAGGAAAGAAAGAAACAATAGATATGCAGTTTTAAATAGATGTAGATGAAGATTTATATACATTAAAGATTAACTGCAAGGGGAAAAGAACAGTAGGAAAGGCAAACGAAGGAATAAATGTAGAAAAATTATCATAGGTTTAAAAATTAAAATTATAAAAAGAAGAGAACAAAGATGGATGAAGATAGAGAAAAGGAATAAAAAAGAACTCCACAGAACTGCCAAACCCCAACGTAGAAGCAGAGGTTTATAACAACAGTAAAAAATGTGACTGAATATACACGCATACATATACACCCGTGAGCAAAATCAAAAGAGTCCAATAAAAATAAAGCACAATCAATTGACCCAGCAAACAAAGGAAACAAAAAATTATGCCTACCAGGACAAAACTAACTAAAGCACAAACTAGAAAACAAAACTAAAGCAAGGCGCCAATTGGGGAATAAAGCAACGAAAATAAAACTAACAAAAATGTTGACAGGAAAGGAGAGAAAGAAAAGGAAGAAAGAATAGATATGCAAAATTATATAGCAGTAGATAAAGAAGATTTATATACATTAAGGATTAACTGCAAGGGGGAAAGAACAATAGGAAAAGCAAACAAAGGAATAATGTAGAAAAAATAATAGGTTTAGATAATTAAAATTAAAAACAGAGAAAAGAAAAATAAAAAAAAGGAAAACCCCACAGAAATGCAAAAGCCCAATGTAGAGGCAGCGGTTTATAACAACAATAAAAAATGTGACTGAGAAAAAAAAGGCTCAAAAGCTTAATTGGATTTCTTAGTGCCAATACTACAATGGGGGTGGGGGTGGGAAGGAAAAAAAGAAAAAGAAAAAAAAAAAGAAACTACGGAACAAATCAAAACATAAGAATAATAAATGTTTTTCTTGAGTCACTTCTGTCAGAGTCCTTTCCCCTACTGGGAGTCACAGTCTACCTCATCTCCCTAGGATGCCCTCCAACAGTGTGCTGATCTCTGGACCTCCCATGGGGGCAGCTCAGAGTCTAATCTGGCCCTACTCCTGCGTGTTCTTGCTTCCAGTGTCCACAGGTATCAGAACTGGTGTGTTTTCTCTTGTGGGAGTTCTCTCTTGTAATAGCCTTTTATATATTCCATAGACACAGAGTCTGCGTAGTTGAGCTTGTGGATTTAATCTGTAACTTGTACAGCCGATGGGAAGGTTTTTGGTCTTCTTCCTTAGCCACGCTGCCTCTGGATTTCAATTGTGATTTTATTTCCACCTCTACTTGTGAGTTGTCCACTGGGGTTTGCTCCTCAGCTTGCCCTGGAGGACTTGGGTCTGCCCCAGTGAAGGCCAGGTGGGGAGGTGGTGCAGCTGCTTGGCTCACAGGGATTCTGGCAGCACTAGACACTCAGGGGAGTTGGTGGCTCTGGCAGCAGGAAATAAATGCTCTAGAAGGGCATGGTAACCAGTATTGGCCAATATGCTCCAGTATTCTTACCTGGAGAACCCCCGTCCCTGACAGAGAAGCCTGGCAGGCCACAGCCTACAGGGTTGCAGAGTCGGACACTACCAAAGTGACCCTGTGCACACGGACATAAGACTATTATTGCCTGTGGCAGCTCTGCCACAGTGAGGGTTGAACATGAAGTTGGTGCAGCTTCTTGGCTTGCAGAGACCCTGGTGGTGCCAAGTGTGCAGGGACACAGACTGCTTCCATGGCAGGACTTATGGCTCTGTCTGAGTCTTTTTTGGAGCCTCTTGTAGCCGGCAATCAGAAGGCCTCTTTGGCCAGTCTTTCTCCATAGCTCTGCCCAGTCTTTCTCCATAGCTCTGCCCATTCAGGCACTTAGAGGGCTCCCTTGCCTGGAGTCCTTCTCTGTTGTTCAGCATGTCAGGCACATAGAGGGGGCACCCTGGCTGGGGTCCTACTCTGTAGACTGGCAAGTCAGGCACTTAAAAGGGCACCCTGGAGGGGTCCTACTCTGTAGTTCAGTGTGTCAGGCATTTGATGGGCCTGCCTCTCTATTGTTCATCTGAGGATGCTGGCATGTGGGGAGAGAGAAGCTACGGTGATGGCCCCACCCCCTACACATGACAGCAGTATTGCCTTGCTTCCATGTCTGCCTGGCTTTCCTCCACAGGCATTTCCCACCACAGTCTCCTCCCTCACATGCCCTTGCTCGGTCTCTCCACAGTCCACAGCAGCCCTTGCCCTGGGATTGCTCCACAATCCCTAAACTCCAGCTCCTAGCTGCTGCACCTTCCAGGGGACCAGTGTCCCTGTCCAGGGTATATATGGCTGTGGCAAGGACTGTCTGATTCTCATTCCATTTAGGCTGCCGCTGATCAAGTTAAAATGTCTCAGCCTTAAACGTTTCTCCTCTGACTCAGACAATTGCCTTGATGTGGGGTTGGACCCCTGCTTCAGTTTCCCCACCCATCAAGGTCAAGGTCAAGTGAAAGTGAGGTCGCTCAGTCATGCCCAACTCTTTGCGACCCCATGGACTGTAGCCTACCAGGCTCTTCTCTCCATGGGATTCTCCAGGCAAGAGTACTGGAGTGGGTTGCCATTTCCTTCTCCAGGGGATCTTCCCAACTCAGGGACTGAACCCGAGTCTCCCGCATTGCAGCCAGATGCTTTAACCTCTGAGCCACCAGGGAAGCCCATCACGGTCAGGTCCATTATTAATAACACTCCTGTTCCCCGCCCCCCTCAAGTTCCTTCATCCTACCGAGTTTTCTATGGTTCTATATATTCTTTTCCACTGGTCAGGTACTCCTGTCTGCTCTCAACTGGTGTTCTGCATGCACTTCTGTGTCTGGAGGTGTATTCCTGATGCATCCATGGAGAGAGATGTACTCCACATCCACCTACTCCTCCACCATCTTGTTCTCTTTGATTCTTTCTTGATATTGATGATAAAGGCAGCAAGAAGTAACTGATGAATAAAGTCCACAAGGAGTTGGAGAAAGTTAAGAGTCTTATCCACTCAACATAAATTTACTTGGAATTTATTTTAAACTAGGTAGTTTTCAAGTAACCAACAACATGATGTTAAAGAAAGTGAAGCAGAGCCCTGCCCTAAAGGAACTTACAGTCTAGTGGGGAACTAAGGTCACAATCAAAGAATAGCTCACATATAAAATGGCTAAGTATAATTAATGTATAAAGGAAAATGATATAAAATATATAAAATTATATAAAAATATGAAGTGGGTATTTTGCCTGTTTTTGTTTGCTGGACTAGAAAAGTTTCTTGAAAAAGTAAAGCTTTAGTTGAGACCCTGCACAGAGAGAAAAGTGAGATATTGTCAGCAGAGGAAATGCTTGCAAAACTCATAGACAGATGAGAAACCTGGCACATTCTACAGATAGAGAGGAGTCCCCTGAGGATAAAATGCAGAGAAGAAAGAGGCTGCAGGTGGGCAGGGCAGGTCAGGCAGTGTCCCCATCCGCCCCTCTGAAAACCCAGAGGGATTTATAATTGTCCCCCACTTCTCCCACAGAGCTCCCTTAACTAGCTGTGTCTACCTGCCTGACCTCATACTTGGTGCTTGATGCATTTTGGTAAATGTATTAGTTGTGGGGAGGGTAACTATGCCAAAGAATGGACCCCAAATATGCAACAGAGATGTAGTCTCTCCTGGGCAACAATACTGGGAGAGTCAACAGGTCACAGTGTGTGGGGACCCAGGTTGATGGATACCTAGGAATCTTTCACGTGGGATACCGAAACCTCCCTTGAAATTGGCCCTATTGCACAATCTGAGTGGGGAAAGCAATGGGGGGCAGGTGTGGGTCTGAAGGGGCTAACGGCTTCCGCTTCCATTCTGTTTGCTAGGACTCTCACGCGGCCTCGCCCAGCGGCGGGAGAGGATGTGAGCGCCAGGAAACAGAAGGAGAGCGAGGGCTCTGATGAGCAACTCGACAGTTCTGTCCCAGGATGAGTGGCTACTTGGAGGTCATGGCAGACTCTGCACCCACACTAGAGTCTAGGTTTGAGTTCGTTCCTCCTGGTTTCAACGGGAAAAATGGCACAAGATGTTCTGAGGACACAGTTACCATCCTATGACACATGCTTCACTTGTTTGAGAAACACCCAGCTCAGGAATCCCTGGTCCCGAGATTCTCCTTCAGACACAACTTAGTGACTGATCAACAACAACAGGGGGCTCAGCGGTAAAGAACCCGCCTACCAACGTGGGAGACGTAAGAGACACAGGTTAGATCCTTGGGTTGGGAAGATCCCCTAGAGGAGGAAATGGTAACCCACTCCAGTATTCTTGCCTGGAGTATCTCATGGACAGAGGAGCCTGGTGGGCTACAGTCCATGGGGGTTGCAAAGAGTCGGACACAACAGCACACATACACAGAAGACTCTTTCCCTCAATAGGATCCAAGCAGCAGGATCCACAGCTAATCAGGTTTTCAGTATTTGCATCTGTTCTGGTAAGTTCTGTTCTTAAGGATAAGCCCTCCTGGGCAAAGGCAGTTTGCTTTGGGCCTACTAGGTCCCGTGCCAAGCAGCGTGTGAGGATGGTCTAACCAACTGCAGACTTAACATCTCCACTAGTACACTGGCAATGGAAGAATCCAGCTCATTACCTCTGCAAGGATAACCAAGATGAAGCGCCCGATGACACCAAGATCCCCACGTTCCTATTTAACGGATTTCCATAATTATTGCAACAGTATAATTTTAGATTATAAAGTGATTAAAATTCTATAGACCCACCACCACTACCTGTAGCAGTTGGCCTATTGGGGCCTGGGGATTTCTTGTTCTTCTGAAAGCAATGAAGCCTAAGGTCAAAGTCTCTTCCAATCTGTTCTGTAAATCTGTAAACCCCCTGATGATAGAAAGCACTGTGCATGTCCAGAGACAGAGGAGTTTTGAGAGCAGAAAGAGAAACTGAGGGGAAGCTCCCTAGGACAAGCGAGGAGACAAAGAGGAACTTGCTCCTAATGACGGGATTCCGGCCTCAGTCCAGCACAGGGCGGTGGCTCATCAGCCTTCAGACTCACACCAGAGTCAAAGGTCACTGGTCAGCTTCACTTTCTACTCTGATCTTAGAACTGAGTTGTTCAAAATCTTCTGACAGGTCACTGAGATTCCAAGGAAACGCACCTAAAGAGGTTTTTCCCCTTGGATTATATGATAATTTCCCTTTTCTTTCTTACTCTCTTCTCCAATTTAATCATCTCCCAAATTCTCTTCAAATTTAGAAGTCTGAGATGGAACATTAAATTATAGATTTCTAACAAACTCCCAGGCAAGTTTGGGAGTTTGTAACAAACTCTTAATCCCTGCTGAGTATTTTGAAAGGCTTGGGCAAAATAAAAATGCAGGGGCCCTTGTTTAGAGACATCATTAAGGATTTCATGACAGCAACACCAGAGCATTAAGTCAGTCCTTACAGCCCTGTGTGTGGCCCCACATGACTGCACAAGGCCATGCTCTCCCCGGAGGCCGGCCCAGCCCTTAGGTGATGCAGGGCTAGGCGGTGCTCACTCTGCACAGAACGCTGTGAGAAGAAAGGCCTGGGAGCAGACCCTTGCGTTAGGTCATCCTTCCTAGGGGTAAAACTGGTCACTATTTTTCAGGCATTTTGATCTCTGATTCATTTGATTGAAATTGGTAAATTGATATCCTTGAAGCAATGCTATAGGAATTCTTCCTCCCACTCTCTTTGGAATTTTCTTTTTCAGTTTTTATTTTATGGAAGTATTGTTGATTTATAATGTGTTAATTGGACTGCAAGGAGATCCAACCAGTCCATTCTGAAGGAGATCAGCCCTGGGATTTCTTTGGAAGGAATGATGCTAAAGCTGAAACTCCAGTACTCTGGCCACCTCATGCGAAGAGTTGACTCATTGGAAAAGACTCTGATGCTGGGAGGGATTGGAGGCAGGAGAAGGGGACGACAGAGGAGGTGGCTGGATGGCATCACTGACTCGATGGACGTGAGTCTGAGTGAACTCCGGGAGTTAGTGATGGACAGGGAGGCCTGGCGTGCTGCAATTCATGGGGTCACAAAGAGTCGGACACGACTGAGCGACTGAACTGAACTGAACTGACCTGAACTGAATTGCTGCTATACAGCATCATTCACTGAGGAAGACTTTCCTATCGCTCCTTGCTATTCTTTGGAACTCTGCATTCAGATGGGTATATCTTTCCTTTTCTCCTTTGCTTTTGCTTCTCTTCTTTTCTCAGCTATTTGTAAGGCCTCCTCAGACAACCATTTTGCATTTTTTTTCTTGGGGATGGTCTTGATCACCGCCTCCTGTACAGTGTTATGAATCTCTGTCTGTAGTTCTTCAGGCACACTGTCTATCAGATCTAATCCCTTGAATCTTTTGTCACTTCTACTGTATAGTTGTAAGGGATTTTATTTAGGTCATACTTGAATGACATAGTGGTTTTCCCTACTTTCTTCAATTTAAGTCTGAGTTTTTCAATAAATGGTTCATGATCTGAGCCATAGTCAGCTCCCGGTCTTGTTTTGCTGACTGTATAGAGCTTCTCCAACTTTGGCTGCAAAGAATATAATCAGTCTGATTTCGGTGTTGACCATCTCATGATGCTCATGTGTAGAGTCATCTCTTGTGTTTTTGTTTGTTTTTTTGTTTGTTTGTTTGTTTGTTTTTTCTTGTGTTTTTGGAAGAGGGTGTTTGCTATAACCAGTGCATTCCCTTGGCAAAACTGTTACACCAGAGTGATTCAGATATATATATATATATATATATATATATATCCTTTTTAAAATATTCTTTTCCATCATGGTCTATCACAGAATATTGAACATATTCCCCTGCGCTATATAGTAGGACCTTTTTGCCTATCCATTCTGTATATACTAGTTTCCATCTGTCAACCCTAGCTCCCCGATCCTCACTTCACCCCTCCTCTACCCCTTGGCAGCCAGCAGTCTGTTCTCTCTGTCCATGGGACACCTTCTCTAACAAGAGCTTTTTACATGATGCTCTAGAGAGTGAAGGAAGTCTCTGAGCTTGTCTGCGGGTGTCGGAAGAAAAGGCGGAAGGCTGCAGAACCTTCACCCTTGCTCCATCCAGAGCTCTGGGCTCTCATCTGCCTGACAGTACTCGTGTTCAGGAGGATGGAGCAGGGAAGGCGGAAACAGGTTGTGCCGGTGTCCAGCCTCGGTGGATCCAGGGTGATTCGAAGGTGGGGATGGAGTCAGCGTCTTTGGAAAAATACATATTTAATCACAGATATAGAGAGATTGGAAATGGATAGTGCAGTAGGAAGATTAGTGGAGAAAAAGAGGCTGAATAACTTGGATTACATGGAATAGCATCCATGCTCCAGATGGGAATTCAGCCAGAAAAACGGGAGCAAGAAAGAAGCGACATGGGGAAATCAGTCTTTCGGGAAACTGATCCGATTTCTTTATTTTTGGGTTTGCTTATATACCTTTTGTTACACTTAGGGATGAATACAGAGTCACGTGGGAGTCAGCAGTCCTGACCTTTATCAAAATCAGGTGCTTCACATAAATGTATAAAAAAGGTACATCATCTTCTGGCCATGAGTGAGACCTGCTGACATTTTATGATCCTTTCTTTCTGATAACCAAAAAAACTTATTTCTTCCAAGGGTGTTTTTTCTTAAACCAGGCACCACCCTCCAAATAAAGTTACATTCCTATAGGGTGAGGGTGTAGTGAGTTACAATCAAGAAAGGAATTTATTTAACCCAAGGTTAACATGATTAGTCTTAAAGGTTAATACTTGTTTCTCCTATATGCTTAAAGGTTAATACTTATTTCTCCTATATGTTAGTTATATTCATTATAAGGGTAGGGAACATGGAGATTTAGCAGCAAACATCAGCCCAACAAATGAAAATCCTTTCACCAATGCTCCCCTTAAGATCTATTTAGTCTTAAGATATGATAAAGTTACATTTTCACATAGCAAGGACACCGTGATTTATAACAAAGTACAGTGATCTATTACAAAAGAGAAAATCCATTAACTCAAAAAGTCTAGTATTGCTAACATCAAAACTACTGTATTTCCTTTTCTATATTCCAAATACATTGATTAATATATTCCCAGGTGCCTAAGGATATGGAGGTAATAATTGACTCAACAAGAAGAAAAAGCCCTATGCTAATTAAGACTCTCAAAATACTCCAAAACTCTCTGTGCTGTTTATGGTTGAGAGGTAGTAAACAATCATGTGGCAGGAGTATGGATAATCCTGTCACACAAGCTAGTCTGTCAGCAGAGAGGTTTGACCTGAGACACCCTTGTCCCACCCACAGCAGGGAATTAGCAGCAATTATTGACACAACAAATGAAAAAACCCTTCACCGATATAATTCCTAACCAACTATACTAATAATTTCTAACTCCCCAAAATAATTTGCCTTTAGTAAGTCTAAAACATCTCATGCCTCTCAGGTTGGGAGGCTGTAAACAATCACATGTGGCCGGACAAACCTATACAGGTGGGCTAGATAACCTTCAGAGGAGTCCGTAAGCTGAAACACTCTTGTCACGCCCAGGAATTTTTATTGCCTTGGAGCTGCACGTTTACTCCTTCTCCGAGAGAAACGGTTATGGGGGAGAGCCCGCCGTAAAGTCAGAGGTGTAGGTGAGAGCATAAAACAGACTCTGGCTTTGGGGTTAGATGCTCGGGAACAGGCGGTTTCCTGAGGCTTGATCACGCCTTTGTGTATGCCAAGCCTCCTTCCTCATGACCTTTGCCATGGGCGGAGTTCCTCACGCTGGCCCCCGGCAAGGTTGCTCAGGAAAGTTCCACCTGCCGGCCATTAAGTTAGGTAGAAACCAAGAGAAGCATTCTTCCCATGGACTGGCAGGCCACACACCAAGCATTACTGAGCCACTGAAATCCCGTTTCCTAGAAGTGCAGGCCATCCAAAGCCTAGTTAAAGGAGAGTTAAAGAAACAAGTACTCAAACCAAAATTCCACCCTTTAGGGTGAGGTGCTGTCTCTGTGCCAAATGTCATCTGACGCCCGGAGGAGAGGCGGTATCAGCGAGCCTCCCGCCCTCACCCTCTTCGCAGCCCAGGTGCCGGCCTGCTGGCTACCGTGGCAGCAGCGGCCCGGTGGGGATCAAGAAAAGGTTTGGAAATTCAAACTAGTACCTCCAGTGGTGTGTTTTCACCTCCGGGGAGGCTGCTCCGTAGTTGTGAATTCCCGGTGCCTTAATAACAGGCAGACAGACGTTCTTCTTAGCATTCAGTTTCAAACAGCACCCTGCCCTCCTCAAGCCAAAAGCTCCAGATGATAAACAGGAATTTCGGTCTCCAGTCCGGAGCTTCCATCCCTGTCTCTGTGGGTCCCAGCGAGAGCCAAGCCCGTGGGTGTTGTGGCGCATCCTGGCCACGAGATGGCAGTGGCGCTGCGCGCAGCTCGGGGAGGCCGCTGACGCAGGCGGGCCTTGTCTGAGCACCTGAGACGCCGTGCAGGTCTTAAGAGGAATATTTGGACCGAGATGAACTAGATTTTACGGTTAAGGACAAAACTTGCCAGGAAAGGGCCTTTTTGGAGGTATAAAAAAAATACCCGAGAGTAAAAATAACCGATGATGATAAACATGCCCGAAGCTTTTCCATCTTCATCTCCATCAAGAGAAAAAAAATCAAGATGCCGAACGCTTTAAATCAACACAATATTGTAAAGCAACTATATGTCAATATTTTTTAAAAAAATATTGAAATCAAAGAGTATGTTGCAACAGAACCAATTTTTGTCTTTTGTTTTTCTTTTTTGAAGAAGTAATCTGAGTCATGACTCACCTTCCCTCGAGGGCACAGCAAGTTTGTTTTCCATCTACAAACATGTCTAGTCAGAGAATCTATAATATCCCTGTATGGAACTGTAAGTTGCCCCGTCCCCAGGGCTGGGACCCCTAGCCTCACCGGTGGTCACCACGTGGACCTCCAAGCTGAGGCCCAGCGCCTGGGATACCAGGACAGGGCAGCGATGGCCCAGGGGGAGGTCCCCAAGGCTGGACCACTTTAACCGTGGGGCTGTGCATTGGATTCCTAGGACTGCCACAGAGCATTACTGCCATCTCGATGGCCTAAAGTAACAAAAATGTGGGGTTTTTGTACCTTTCTGGGGGCCAGAAATCAGATATCACAGTGTGGACCGGACCACTCACCCCGCAAAGGCTGTAGGGGAGACTCCGTCCTGCCTCTTCCAGCTCCTGGTGCCTCCTTGGCTCATGGCAGCATCTGCCCGTCCTCTACCTCCATCTCCACGTGCCTTTCTCCCGGGTCACTCTGATCTTCTCCCTTTCTGTCTCCTAGAAGAACAGTCACCATTAGATTTAGGGCCCACCCTAATCAGGATTGATCTCATCTTGAGATCCTGACCTATATTAAAGTTACAAAACCCTTCTTCCAAATCAGGTCATATTCTGAGGTTCTAGGTGGACCTTTATCTTGAGGGGTGGGGAGGGGCACCATTCAACTTTCCACAGGTTTCAGGCAGGTAAATTCCCTGACATCTATCAGAACTGTGGGATTTCAATCGATCTGGACCTCAACTCTGTGCCAAAGCAGAAAAGTTCACTTGACTCTGAATGTGGAACTTTGAAAAGTAAAGCAATTCCTCTCCTTAGAGGTGTCTCTGTGGCCACGCTATGATGCATGAACTAACTTCCTGTAGCCTAAGCCCGCTTAGATTTAGAGCTCTTCAATATTGTGTATGTGTAATGGCAGCCATAATAATGATTTTCTCATTTATATACAAATAAAATTGTATACAAATACTGTAATAATGACCAATATGCTGTAATAGTGACAGAAATACTCCATTTAGATTAGTCTTTTGCAGCCAAAAGTATGAAAAATTGGATCTGGAATTTCATTAGTTCTGAGTCCCTGGGCAGAAAAATTGGGCTGATTCTGCGTACCTTGCCATCTAAGAGGCACTATGTAAAGAGGCTTCGCTGACAACACTGCAGCATGAGAGACAAGCTTTGCTATCTTGTCCACTTGCACAGCGTGAATAGGCATATGTGTGGTCATGCGAACACAGACCCTGTGAGTCCAGCCTGGAGCCAGCAGCTGTGGCAACCCCAAGGAACTTGCCAGAAAAGCAGACCACTGGGCTCCACTCCAGACTGTGGACCTCAGAACCAACCAGCTGTCTAACAGGCTCCCTGGGTGATTCCTACAGACACCAGGGCTGGGGAAGCCCTGCCTTGCTGGTCCCTATTTGGTAAGTTTCATAGACTATGGTGATGGAACTTTTCCTCATCATTAGCGGCAGTTCCTTAGAGGTACCCCAGGTGTGGGCAGTGTTGGGGGCACCCTCATCACTGACAATCATTCACCAGCCAGAGCATGACAGCAGTGGCCTTGGACACCAGTGGATTCGGCTTTGATTACCATGGAAGAGCGATGGGGGTGCTGATGGGGAAGCAGAGGATATTGTGTGCTCTTTACCCCGGCATGTCAGTGTGGCATTTTCACAGGCAACTAAAAGTAACTGGGAGGCAGGGTCAAGGGAGTGGCTAAAATTAAAGGAGAGAAAGAAAGAAGGAAGGAAGGAAGGAAGGAAAGAAAATAAAGAAAAGATGAGGCAAAGGAGCCCACTGGAGAAGCCCTGGCAGAACAATGTGTATAATGATGCTGCTGCTCTCTGAAAGCATTCCTGCTCTAAGGTGTCCAGATGGAAGGGGCTCAACACACACAAAGTGATGGCAGCTGGGCTGGCGGATTTGCAGCCAAGCACGTCTCCAGGGTGGTCTCTCACTCTTCTAAAGCAGAGAGCATGGCCATACCCCCGCAGGGTTTCACTTGGTCCCACTGTGGCTTGGCCAGCTCTCACTGCAGACGGTGACTGCAGCCATGAAATCAGAAGACACTTGTTCCTTGGATGAAAAGTTATGACCAACCTAGACAGCATTTTAAAAAGCAGAGGCATTACTTTGCTGATAAAGGTCCGTCTAGTCAAGGCTATGGTTTTTCCAGTGGTCATGTATGGATGTGAGAGTTGGACTATAAAGAAAGCTGAGCACCGAAGAATTGATGCTTTTGAACTGTGGTGTTGGAGAAGACTCTTGAGAGTCCCTTGGCCTGCAAGGAGATCCAACCAGTCCATCCTAAATGAGATCAGTCCTGGGTATTCATTGGAAGGACTGATGTTGATGCTGAAACTCCAATAATTTGGCCACCTGATGTGAAGAGTTGACTCATTGGAAAAGACCCTGACGCTGGGAAAGATTGAAGGCAGGAGATGAAGGGGACGACAGAGAATGAGATGGTTGGATGAGAGTGATGGATGGCATAACTGATTCAATGGACATGAGTTTGAGCAAGCTCCGGGAGTTGGTGATGGACCGGGGGGCTTGGTATGCTGCAGTCTACGGGATCGCAGAGTCAGATGCGACTGAGTAACTGAGCTGAGCTGAACTGACTGGACTCTGGTTGCCAAGGAAACTGCTGTGGAAGAGATTGGGGCATCCCAGGTTCTTGATTGATGGGTTGAGCTGAGAACCGATTTCACGTAAAAGACGTGTATCTTGAGTGACCAGGACAAAAGCAAATGATGCCCAGTGAAAGAGTTCATACTCATTTTTTGCCCCAGAAGAGTTCATTAGGATGGGAACGCTGAGCTGGGAGGGAAGGTGCCTTCTCAGAAGTAATAAAAAAAATAAAGAAACCTTAAGTCTGGACTTACGTGCTCTAAGGAGATCCAGCGTATTAGCAGATGTGAGTCGTCACATTTCTCTGTGGGAACCTGGGAACACACAGACCGGAGCAGCCTCAGATCACAGTTTTGCCCTGTCTTGGCACGATGCTCGGAGAGGACCTCAGAGACGCTGTCTTGCCATCTTCTCTTGGAGAGGATCAGAATTTGGATATGCCGTTTATTTGTCTTGCTTATTGCACATCTGTGAGCTCTTCTTACTGCCCCCAGATAGAATTAGTTTTCCCTCTGTGCTCCCAAGAACACTGTTCCAGCCTTCATTATCACATTTGACTGTAAGTATTTTGGGTCGACTCCTCTGACCAGTCAAGTAATTTCCTGAAGATCACGGATGATGTTTATTTCTCTGTTCTGAGTGCCTAGCACAGCAAGTCCTCAATCATAATTTGAATGAATTACTCTCTCTGCCCCTGAGAGAAGGGGCAGCAGACACAGCCAAACAATGAGGTTTTCAGAAAATCTCAGTGAAACAGAAGCAAGACAAATGTCATACTGAAGACTCACTAATTGCCAGGACTTTATATGGTTATTGGAGTGAATGTTCATGTCCCCACCAACTCTATGAAGTAGGTAGGGCTGCCCACATGTTTACAAAAGGAGACAACCTCAGCAAGGTTAAATGAGTAGCTTAGACGTGCATCCTAACTAGAGACTTCCTGGGCGTGTTTGTACTCAGGTGCATCTGACACAAAACAGTGTTCTTAGCTGCTACGCCAGACTGTTCATGGCCTCAGGACAGGTCACGTGGGGCCTCTTGGGTTGCCTTCTTCAAAGGAAAAGATACCATCTTAGACTGCGGTGAAGCCGTCCTTGGTAAGAGGGCGTGAGCTCAGATTCAACTGGGAGCAGGTGACGTGTGTTCACTAACCCGGCACCGTTACAGACAAGGCACAATGCGGCCAAAGGCATGCTGCAGGAATCACTAGCTTTATAGATTTTACAAGAAACTTAAACCACTGCGCTTTAGATCTCTCATGCCCAAATTGGGACCAACACATTTGCAGCAATGTTGATGGACCTTCAAATGGATGGGCCTAGAGATTGCCATGCTAAGTAAAGTGAGCCAGACAAAGACAAATCCCACGTGATACCACTTACACGTGGAATCTAAACTATAACACAAACTCAGCTACAAAGCAGAAACAGACTCCCAGACACAGAGAACAGTCTTGTGGTTACCAAGAGGGAAGGGATTGGGGAAGAGATGATTTAGGAGTTTGGGATTAGCAGATGTGCCCTATGATGTATAGGACGGATAAACAACCAGGTCCTACTGTATAGCACAGGGAAGTATATTCAATATCCATTGATAAACCATAATGGAAAAGAATATGAAAAAAGAATGTATATATATATATATATACCTGAATCACTTCGCTGTACAGAAGAAATTGACACAATGTTGTAAATCAACTATACTTCAATAAAAATTAAAAAAAAAAAAAACTAAATGAAATGATTTGGGACAAACAATATTTCTTTCCTGAAAGAGTCACTGTGAGAATTCCATTAAGCAACACATGCAAATATACTGAGCTTGATTTCCAACATATAATGTGTTCAATGAGCTTTTATTATCAACACATCATAGTAATTCTTGATTTTTTTAATTATAAAAGTAGGTTTCCTTAAAGGCTTAAGGAGCTGCTCAAATTTGAATGTCACTGGAGTATCATCTCAAAATCAGCCCTCCGTTAAGAGATTAGAGAAGCCAGAAAGGTGCTCCCCAACCAGAGGAGCCAGAAAGGTGCTCCCCAAGAGAAGAGAAAGGACTCTGCCCGTTGAGCCAGCAGTCTCTCCACAGCCGCCAACAAATCACTGTGGGATTTGCCCGAGTTGTTGACATACTCTCCACATCTGTGAAAGGAGGCGGTACGCGCCAAGAATCATTTGAGGAAGTGCTCTGAAAACTAAGAATTACCACACAGGAGTTCTCATTCCCTGTTTACCAACTAAAATTCACAGAAACGTTTCTGTTTGGCTTTCCTGTCTCGCGTGGACAGGCGCATTCCACCTGTCGAGTCTCCTCACCTTTCCACGCACGGCCCTTCAACCCAGGCTTGTCAGGGCTGGGAGAGGAGGAAAACGTGTTTTCTTTCCACAAAACTCTTTAAATCACAGCTTTTTTTTTTTTTTTTTACCCTTCCCTTCTGGTTATGTTGCCCTCTGAGATTCCAAAGCTCCCCACAGACCCACCGGTCAGGGGCTTCCTGGTGTTTGGAAACTTCTCCTCACTCACGACTCCCTCCCTGGGACAGGTCTCTTTCCCTACCTCTTTTGTCTCTCATTTTATCGTTTATATTTTGTCCTACCTCCTTTCAAAGAGAACGTACCGCCTTTCTGGGTGCCTAGTGTCCTCCACCCGCGTTCAGAAGTTGTTTTGTGGAATTTGCTCAGCGTTCAAATGATCTTTTGATGAATTTGTGGGGGAGAAAGTGGTCTCCCCGTCCTATTCCTCCACCACCTTAGGACTGCCTGCTGCTGCGGCTGCTAAGTCGCTTCAGTCGTGCCCGACTCTGTGCGACCCCATAGATGGCAGCCCACCAGGCTCCCCCATCCCTGGGATTCTCCAGGCAAGAACACTGGAGTGGGTTGCCATTTCCTTCTCCAATGCATGAAAGTAAAAAGTGAAAGTGAAGTCGCTCAGTCGTGTCTGACCCTCAGTGACCCCATGGACTGCAGCCTTCCAGGCTCCTCCGTCCATTGGATTTTCCAGGCAAGAGTACTGGAGTGGGGTGCCATTGCCTTCTCCAAGGACTGCCTAAATAACAACTTTTTAAAAAAGGATGTGGTCTTTGCTTTGTATGTCTTAGTGGCTTTTCTATATCTGTAAATTCACCACCACATACTAATCCATATTCCCCCTAAGTAGAAGACTCTGTGCTGGGGAGAAGCCTTCTAGACTTGATGGTCCAGACACAGCCTCACCAGTCACTAGGCAACCATGAGCTGCCAATCAGCAGCTGGGCAGGTACCTGTGACCCCACCTTGTCCTCCTCCTCAGAGCCACAGTGGTCCTGGGGTTTAATGAGTGCACAGCACTGATGGACAAGCTCTACTCACTGCTATTCTGTGGCTGCCATAGACCATGTACACCATCACTATGCTCCTTAACTGGGTATATTGGTACCGTCCCCAGAAAGCTACTACCACCTTCAGGCCAGTGGTGGCCTCCAGGGGGCTCCTTGACCACGAGGTCCCAGAGCTGGCTGGCTTTCACCCTATAGAGTATACGATCAGGTTTGCTTTGTTCTAAATTTTGTGTTTCCCACCGCAAAAAGGTAACCTATTTACAGAACAGTGATTAAAGATACTATGACTTCTTTACAAACAGATGTAAGAACAGGAAATTTCCACTTTTAAAAAACTCTATAAATAGTTCCACTCTCCACTATTACTATTATCCTCTGAACTGCCTGTATCAAAGGCAGGTCCTTCTCTGCAGACTGCATTCAACTCTTCAAACAAATTTCCATCATTTCCTCATCACTCCTGGCCCAGGTGCTCCTTAAAAGTCTCTGAGTACAGGCCATAAGAGGACAGACTTTCAGCCTGAAATTAAAACCAGAACTAGAGACACCTCTCCATGATGCCCACACCCCCTCCCCAAGATCCCTTTCGTGTGCAGCTGGGCCACCACCATACCACAGCACATCCTGCTCTGGTGACCCCTGCAGGGCTCTGAACCTAGACCCCGTTCCTCAATGAGTAGGTGCTTGTCCACAGAGGAGAAGGCATGGGGCATCCATGCTGCTCAGCATCACACGATCAGAGGGTCATGAAGAAACCAGTGGAGACTTCCACTTCCCACATTGGCCTCTGCCTGTGCACATCCCCCTCTGAATGTTCAGAGGAGACCAAAGACAGCTGGTCTGTTCCTAAGAGGAGATTAGGAAGAGATGGAGGTGGAGATTGCCTGCGGTTCAGTTGACAGGACCTGGGTAAAGAGATAGGGCATTTCAGCCCAAACATTCATTCATCTCACTCAGTTAAAAGCAGCCCTGGTCTTTGCAATTTATCTAGATATTCTGACTGTTGCTGTTGCTGTTTGGTCGCTCAGTCGTGTCTGACTTTTTGTGACCCCATGGACTGCAGCACGCCAGGCTTCCCTATTCTTCACCATCTCCCTAAGTTGGCTCAAACCCCTGTCCATTGAGTCAGTGATGCCAGGCAACCATTCCATCCTCTATCGGCCCCTCCTCCTCCTGCCCGCAATCAGAGTACCTGAACGGTATTCTGACTATAGCCCAGCTTGAGATGCCTTTTGCTTCTCCATGGACAATTCCAGGAAACCCAAAGTTATAGGCAGCGTTGTGTGAATGTGCTCAGCACACCCAGCTGTCTAGCTTTGAACCAAACGGGCTCATCTTGGCTTAGTCAAAGGAGCCATACACAGAGAGAGAAATGCAGTTGAAAATTATATTTAGCATTACATATTCTTCAGGCAAAAGCAGCCTTAGAAAAAGCAGTGCCAGGAGTCCGGCTTAATCCCCCTCAATGTGATTGAATCTCAACTTGTTAAAACTGGAAGGAACTGCGCATCTTCTAGAGGAAGGAATGGGGCCTGAACAGGTGACCTGAGCAGGTGAAATGCTCTTGAGCTCCCTGTCCGCAGCAGAGCCAGGACTAGGACAGACCGATCTGAAGCTCAGGGCCACCCTCACCAGGATCTCGAGGTTCAGGCTCTTCACAGGCTTTACCTCCTTGGATCATATGTGTATGTATTGTATTGATGTCTTCATGATGGTCTCTTATGTGAAGATGGAAGCTTCCTGTACTGACTTTCGATTCCTCAATGAGGAAGTGCTTGTCCAGAGAAGAGGAGGCACGGAGCATCACAGGCTCAGCATCACAGGACCAGAAGTTTGTGAAGAAATCAGGCTTCCAAGTTTGGGGCCATTCAGAGAATGTGGAAATGCCAGGAGTCCCATCTCTGTTTACACAGAAGTGACTTGACTGCTTTTTTTTTTTTTTTTTCCTCCTGGTGACTTAGGCTCTGGATTTAGAGTGATCTGAGCTGGCTCTGTAAGAATTATTCAATGACAGGCAGACAAATAAAACAAGACAAAAAAGACAGCTCATGAGAAGGTTTGTTTTGGAGGAGCCTCTGTTGAGCATTCCTGGGTTTTGTTGACATTCACAGGGATTAAGACTGAAGGATGGAAACATGACTAACCGGAAGTCTGCTCACCTCCGAGCGCGCCTTTCCTGTGGTCCCTGAATCTTGGGGAGGGTTGGGAGGTGGGTGGGGTCCCCAGGGAGGCAGCCAGGCCAGCACACCTGCCCAGACCTACACCCAGGGTGGTGGGAGCATTGGAACTCTGCCCAGCCTGCTGCATACTTGGCCAAGTCACATCCTCCCTCAGAACCCCTCTCCCTGGCTGTGGGAGAGCTGAACCACAGCAGCAGTTTTAAAGCATTATAATTGCTATTGCTGTGGTTATTACTAATACTCTTTGCACCACCAGCAGCCTGTCTTCAGAGGGAAGCAGAAGCCTAATCCATAGATCTTCTTTCTGGAATGACTTTGATGGCTGTGATCCCTTACCACCCCCAAATCGGGTCTGCCCAGGTCCCTGGAGAAGTACCCATCCATTCTATGGGGCAGTCTGAGCAAAGGGCTGGTCTCTGAGGGGCTCTCATATTTCACCTTGTATTTCTGCTTCCTTATAAATCTGTTCTCTACGCAAGTACCTTCTGACACATCCCTGGAAAAGCGAGCACATCCAAGTGCACGGGGCAAAGTGAGCACTGCCATCCAGATGCCACGGGAATCCTCCCTGCTGCCAGCCCCTAATCCAACTGCACGGTTTGTTTTAAGGGTCATGGCTGAAAGGCAAAACTTGAGATTTCGTTGTTGTTATGTATAAAATGGCTTGGAGTTTCTAAACAGCTATTTGGTAAAAGGATATCTGTCTAACTGAATGCAAGACAGAACTTGACAGGACAGCCCCCTTTTTAAACTTTTTATTTTGTATTGGGGTATAGCTGATTAACAATGTGATAGTTTCAGGTGAACAGCAAAGGGACTCAGACATACATATGCATGTATCCATGCCACCCCAAACTCCCTAGTCACTCAGACTGCCACATAACATTGAGCAGAGTTCCATGTGTTACACATGTGCTGGTTATCCATTTATAATGTAATCGTGTGTACACGTTGATTCCAAACTCCCTAACTATCCCTCCCCCCATCTCTCTCCATAAGTTTGTTTCCATAAGTAACCATAAGTTTGTTTTCTAAGTCTGTGAGTCTGTTCCATGACAGTCCCTTCTTTGATATTGATAAGTGAAAGTGAAAGTCGCTCAGTTGTGCCGGATTCTTTGCGACCCCATGGACTATACAGTCCATGGAATTCTCCAGGCCAGAATTCTGGAGTGGGTAGCCTTTCCCTTTTCCAGGGGATCTTCCCAACCCAGGGATCAAACGCAGGTCTCCCTCATTGCAGGCGGCTTCTTTACCAGCTGAAGAATGATGTCAAATAGGTTCCCTCCTCAGTTCATCTCCGGTCATTTCCAGTGCCTGAGTCCCACTGGGTCCAATACCTTCCCTTTGGGTGAGAAAATGCATTAGTAGATGCTGGACCAGGGCATTTTCCCCTCCAGCATTTTACTTTTGTTTCGGCATCCGGTGTGAAAAAAGAATGAGGTCTTAGATGATGATTTAATATGACAAAGATTTTTCTCAGTAGTAATGGGAGGGGCAGTAATACTTGAGCTCCCCAAGTAACATGGATTTCTCCCCATCCCAAGAGACAGTGAAGGACAGGCAATCCTGGCATACTGAAGTCTACAGGGTCACAAACAGTCAGACATGACTGAGCGACTGAACAACAGCAACAGTCTTTAAAGTCACTTAAGTCCAATAATTTGTAGATGCAATTTGTAAGCCTTTTTCTCTAAATGCCATGTCTCTCTCTCAGCATCCTGCACTTCTGATGTTTATTACCCAAAATATGATTTTTACCAAATCCTAAGAGGTTTTACAAAATAACCACTTACATTTGTGTGTTGTTATTTTCCTGAAATGTCTTAGGTACCACTGCCTTAAAATAATCTCAAACACAAGCAGGGAGGATGCTAAGTGTGATTTCCCTGTTGTTTCAGAATTTTGGCCAAGCTCCCAGAGGAAGCTGATAAGGAAGGGTGTTAATTGCCTGCAAATTCTAAGAGAAGATGCCAGAGTTTTTAGGCAAAATTTGCAAAATGGAAATTCAAAACATCGCTTGGCCACCTTTAACTCTACACTCTACTTGTAGAGTAATACCAAAAAAGGGACTGTAAATTAGGAGTGAGCACTTTCTCTGGGGAGAGTAACTGGAGTGCCAAGTGTCTCCTTTGGGGGTAAGAAAAGAGGGCTGGGAGGGAGAGCTCCTTGTGCTGCTCCCAAGGGAAGCCCTTCTTGGGGGAAGTACCCATCCACCCCAGGCTGTTCATAAGAAGCAGAAATCTGCTGGCCTGCCTCTTGGTTCTTACAGAATCTGCCATGCTTAGCTGGAGTGCTGGGCCTTAAGGACCAGCATTCGACTCCTGGCAGCATTAGATCCTAGGGAGCATCTAGATTCTCTCCAGGACAGAACAGAGTCCCTGCTCCCATCCGAAGGCTCTCTCCAGCCCTGTGGACTCAATACAAAATAATTGACTTTTGAGTCACATTGATGAAAACCCTGCTCTTGTTGAGGCAAAAATTATTAGGCAGGTAGTGTAGGAAATCTGAGACTTCAGCCTGTTTCAATGAACATCCCACTCCATTAACCTAAAGCTTTGTCCTAAATTACTGACTCTTAGAGGAATGTGTCCTTCATCTGATAAATTATTAGCACTCAGATCCAAGAAAGGGTAGCAATTAACTTCTGTTCCATATGCCTGAGAGAAAAACAACTGATGATCATTGATCTTTAACCTATACATCTGGTCCATTGTAAAATGGCCAGTGGTCTTGAGTAAAGGTTGTGGGATGGTGACTTAATGTCTAAGAAAACAAGAATCCAAGAATCAAAAGCCATGAAGATGTCAAGTTAAACCTTTAAGCAAATTAGTTAGAAGTGCAAACTTTAAGTTGGTTGGTTAGAAATACCATATGTTAAAAATAAGAACCAATCAAAAGTGTACAAGTCGATACTAGGAAGGATATAAATTGCTATCAGTTCAGTAGCTCAGTCTTGTCCAACTCTGCGACCCCATGAACTGAAGCAAACCAGGCCTCCCTGTCCATCACCAACTCCTGGAGTCCACCCAAACCCACGTCCATTGAGTTGGTGATGCCATCCAACCATCTCATCCTTTGTCATCCCCTTCTCCTCCTGCCTTCAATCTTTCCCCCAATCAGGGTCTTTTCAAATGAGTCAGCTCTTCGCATCAGGGGGTATTCGAGTGTCAGCTTCAACATCAGTCCTTCCAATGAACACCCAGGACTGATCTCCTTTAGGATGGACTGGTTGGATCTCCTTGCAGGCCAAGGGACTCTCAAGAGTCTTCTCCAACACCACAGTTCAAAAGCATCAATTCTTTGGCACTCAGCTTTCTTTATACTCCAACTCTCACATCCATACATGGCTACTGGAAAAACCATAGCCTTGAGTAGACAGACGTTTGTTGGCAAAGTAATGTCTCTGCTTTTTATAATGCTGTCTAGGTTGGTCACAACTTTTCTTTCAAAGTGTCAGTTCAGTTCAGTTGCTCAGTCGTTTCCAAATCTTTGCAACCCCATGAATCGCAGCAATCCAGGCCTCCCTGTCTATCACCAACTCCCGGAGCTCACTCAGACTCGCATCCATCGAGTCAGTGATGCCATCCAGCCATCTCATCCTCTGTCGTCCCCTTCTCCTCCTGCCCCCAATCCCTCCCAGCATCAGGGTCTTTTCCAATGAGTCAACTCTTCTCATGAGGTGGCCAAAGTACTGGAGTTTCAGCTTTAGCATCATTCTTTCCAAAGAAATCCCAGGGCTGATCTCCTTCAGAATCAGAATGGACTGATTTCATGGCTACAATCACCATCTGCAGTGATTTTGGAGCCCCTCAAAAGAAAGTCTGCCACTGTTTCCAATGTTTCCCCATCTATTTGCCATGAAGTGATGGGGCCAGATTCCATGATCTTAGTTTTCTGAATGTAGAGCTTTAAGCCAACTTTTTTATTCTTTTCTTTCACTTTCATCAAGAGGTTCTTTAGTTCTTCACTTTCTGCCATAAGGGTGGTTTCATCTGCGTATCTGAGGTTATTGATATTTCTCCCGGCAATCATGATTCCAGCTTGTGCTTCTTCGAGCCCAGCAGGCTTCCCTCATAGCTCAGTCGGTAAAGAATCTATCTGCAATGCAAGAGACCTGGGTTCAGTTCCTGGGTCAGGAAGATCCCCTGCAGAAGGAAATGACAATTCACTCAAGTATCCCTGCGTGGAAAATCCCATGACAGAGGAGTCTGGTGGGCTACAGTCCACGGGGTCATAAGAGTCGGACAATACTTAGCAAATAAACCACCACCACCACTACTCTGCATAGAAGTTAAGTAAGCAGCATGACAATACACAGCCTTGATGTACTCCTTTTCCTATTTGAAAACAGTCTGTTGTTCCATGTCCAGTTCTAACTGTTGCTTCCTCACCTGCATATAGGTTTCTCAAGGGGTAGGTCAGGTGGTCTGGTATTCCCATCTGTTTCAGAATTTTCCACAGTTTATTGTGATCCACACAGTCTAAGGCTTTGGCATAGTCAATAAAGTAGAAATAGATGTTTTTCTGGAACTCTCTTGCTTTTTCCATGATCCAGTGGACGTTGGAAACTTGATCTCTAGTTCTCTGCCTCTTCTAAAAGCAGCTTGAACATTTGGAAGTTCACGGTTCACGTATTGCTGAAGCTTGGCTTGGAGAATTTTAAGCATTACTTTACTAGCGTGTGAGATGAGCGCAATTGTGCGGTAGTTTGAACATTCTTTGGCATTGCCTTTCTTTGGGATTGGAATGAAAACTGACCTTTTCCAGTCCTGTGGCCACTGCTGAGTTTTCCAAATTTGCTGGCATATTGAGTGCAGCACTTTGACAGCATCATCTTTCAGGATTTGAAATAGCTCAACTGGAATGCCATCACCTCCACCAGTTTTATTAGTAGTGATGCTTCCTAAGACCCACTTGACTTCACATTCCAGGATGTCTGGCTCTAGGTGAGTGATCACACCATCGTGATTATCTGGGTCGTGAAGATCTTTTTTGTACAGTTCTTCTGTGTATTCTTGCCACCTCTTCTTAATATCTTCTGCTTCTGTTAGGTCCATACCATTTCTGTCCTCTATTGAGCTCATCGTTGCATGAAATATTCCCCTGGTATCTCTAATTTTCTTGGAGAGATCTCTAGTCTTTCCCATTCTTTGTTTTCCTCTATTTCTTAGCATTGATCACCGAGGAAGGCTTTCTTATCTCTCCTTGCTATTATTTAGAACTCTTCATTCAAAAGAGTGTATCTTTCCTTTTCTCCTTTGCTTTTCACAGCTATTTGTAAGGCCTCCTCATACAGCCATTTTGCTTTTTTGCATTTCTTTTTCTTGGAGATGGTCTTGATCCCTGACTCCTGTATAATGTCACAAACCTCCATCCATAGTTCATCAGGCACTCTGTCTATCAGATCTAGTCCCTTAAATCTGTTTCTCACTTCCACTGTATAATCATAAGGGATTTGATTTAGGTCATACCTGAATTGTCTAATGATCTTCCCCACTTTCTTTAATTTAAGTTCGATTTGGCAATAAGGAGTTCATGATCTGAGCCACAGTCAGCTCCCAGTATTGTTTTTGCTGACTGTAAAGAGCTTTTCCATTTTTGGCTGCAAAGAATATAATCAATCTGATTTCAGTGTTGACCATCTGGTGATGTCCATGTGTAGTCTTCTCTTGTGTTGTTGGAAGAGGGTGTTTGCTATGACCAGTGCATTCTCTTGGCAAACTCTATTAGCCTTTTCCCTGCTTCATTCTGTACTCCAAGCCCAAATTTTCCCATTTCTCCAGGTGTTTCTTGACTTCCTACTTTTGCATTCCAGTCCCCTATAATGAAAAGGACATGATTTTGAGGTGTTAGTTCTAAAAGGTCTTGTAGGTCTTCATAGAGCCATTCAACTTCTTCAGCATTACTGGTTGTGGCATAGACTTGGATTACTGTGATAATGAATGGTTTGGCTTGGAAACCAACAGAGATCATTCTGTCGTTTTGGAGATTGCATCCAAGTACTGCATTTTGGACTCTTTTGTTGACTATGATGGCTACTCCATTTCTTCTAAGGGATTCCTGCCCAGAATAGTAGACATAATGGTCATTTGAGTTAAATTCACCATTCCAGTCCATTTTAGTTCGCTGATTCCTAGAATGTCGACGTTCACCCTTGGCATCTCCTGTTTGACCACTTCCAATTTGCCTTGATTCATGGACCTAACATTCCAGGTTCCTATGCAATATTGCTCTTTACAGCATCAGACCTTGTTAATATCACCAGTCACATCCACAACTGGGTGTTGTTTTTCGCTTTGTCTCTATCCCTTCATTGTTTCTGGAGTTATTTCTCCACTCATCTCTAGTAGCATATTGGGCACCTACCGACCTAGGGAGTTCCTCTTTCAGTATCCTATCTTTTTGCCTTTTCATACTGTTCATAGGGTTCTTAAGGCAAGAATACTGAAGTGGTTTGCCATTCCCTTCTCCAGTGGACCACATTCTGTCAGACCTCTCCACCACGACCCACCCATCTTGGGTGGCCCCACAGGGCATGGCTTAGTTTCACTGAGTTAGACAAGGCTGTGGTCAGTGTGATCAGATTGGCTAGTTGTCTGTGATTGTGCTTTCAGTTTGTCTGCCCTCTGATGCCCTCTCTTAGCTTCTACCATCTTACTTGGGTTTCTCTTACCTTGGGCCTGGGGTATCTCTTCACGGCTGTTCCAGCAAAGCACAGCCGCTGCTCTTTACATTGGATGTGGAGTATCTCCTCACAGCCGCTGCTCCTGGCCTTGGATGTGGGGTATCTCCTCACAGCCACTGCTCCTGACCTTGGACTTGAGGTATCTCCTCTTGGCTGCTACTGCACCGTGCAGCCATTGCTCCAGTCCCCCCTTTTGAGGAGCACTTCACCCACTCTCAGTGTCTATGCTGAGAGTTTTGTACTTTGCTTCTCTCTGAAATAAATCCTGTTGGTTTCTACCATGAGTGTTGCATGCAAAGTCCATTCTTTGGCTCTACAAACAAGAATTCGATTTTCCATTTTATTGTTAGCACAGATTCATGTGCCCTATGCACTGTGACATCAAATTGACCAAAATACAATGTGGAGCAGGTAAAGGTTTATTGCAAGGCAATGCAAGGAGATGGGTGGTTCACGACCCCCAGAAGCCCCAGCCTCCGTGAAGGGTTTTGGCAAAACAGTTTTAAAAGCCTGGTGAGGGAGGAGGTTGCAGAGTCCGTAATCAGCTCATGCACAATTCTCTGACTGGCTGATGGTGAGGAAATAGGGTGGTGTCACAGGGCTTCACATTATCTATCAGTTCTTAGGCTCCAGGAGGCCTGGGGCTATGTGCTCATGATTGTCAAGTAATTAACATCTTCCATTTGGTGGGAGGTTTTCACATTTATAAAACAACTCAAGAAAGGTGCATCAGATACTGTTATCTAGGCCCTTCAGAGAGGAGCAAAAGCAGGATATTAGGGAGGGGTCTCTCCTGGGAAGGCACCATAGGATCCAGCTCCCTTACACTCAGAGGGCTCCCTCCCGGGCCAAGGCATCCCTGGCAGAAGGAGACTTGGGACACAGAGTTAAAGGGACTGAAGATGGGGTGGGTGTTGCAACCAGAAACATGAGTCTAGGAATTAGGGCTGCAGGGGACCCTCACCCAGAGATGATTAGGGCACCCTCACCCTGTGGAGGGCACTGGGCTGGATCACCACCTTCTGAGTCCGCTCATCTTCTCGCCAGCTCTCAGCACAGCCCTAGAGCAGCCTGGAGACACAGAGAGGAGGATTAAGAAATGAGTAGAAATGCAAGAGAAACCGATCATGCCCCATTCCACACCTCAGATTCCTGAGTCAAGTGAACAGCTTAAAGTGGATGAGAAGCTGAAAATTTTTATATTATACTGAACCAGACTTTTAAAAAAGCTAATGGCATGCTCAACATTGCTAATTACTAGAGGAAAGCAAATTAAAATTAAAATATGGTACTGTCTCCCAACAGTAGGAATGGCCATCATCATAAAGGACACAAATAACAGATGTCAGCGAGGACGTGGAGGAAAGGGAACACTCATATACTGTTGGTGGGAATGTAAACTGGGGCAACCACTATGGAAAAGAATATGGAGGATTCTCAGAAAAATAGAATCACCACATGATCCAGCAGTCTTAGTCCCAGGCATATATCTGGAGAAAACCGTAATATGAAAAGTACACAAATGCCAATTCTCATTGCAGCACTATTTACAATAGCCAAGACATGGAAGCAACCTAAGTGTCTCTTGACTTAAAAAATAGCCACGATCTTGAAGTTGAGAGTTATATTTTATTTGGTGGGAATTTTTAGGACTTCAAGCCTGGGAGACAGCATCTCAAGTAACCTGGAAAGAACCGTTCTGAGGAGGCAAGGGGAGCAATCACATTATATAGAACTTTTTAACAAGGGGCAGGTAGTGTGAACATCAAAAGATTATTGTTAATTAGGGAAAACCAGATAGCTCAAGTTAAGGATTTTAGAGTTTCTCTATGTATGGGAAGATGCAAGAGTCTGGGCTGACTGAAATCATTCATTTCATATGCATCTCAGCTATCTGGGGCCAGCATCCTGCAATCTGATTTTTCACATCCTTAGTTCCCCACTCACTGTAGGGAGGGGTGGCGGCCTGAGAGCAGCCTGATTATAGGTATTGCTTTTTGGGGGCAATTTATATTTGAAGGACTGGATAACTAATTGCTGTAACATCCTTGTTTATTGATATGGCAGGAAATACTCCACTTCATAGGTCTATCAACAGACAAATTGATAAAAGAAATGTGGTAATACTTACAATGGAATGTTACTCAGCCACCAAAAGAATGAAATAATGCTGTTTGCAGCAAAGTGGATGGACAGAGAGATTGTGACACTAAATGAAGTCAGACAGACAAATATCATACAATATTGTTTACATGTGGAGTCTAAAAGAAAATGATACAGATGAAACTTATTTACAAAATAGAAACTGACTTACAGAAGTGGAAAATAAACTTACCGTTGCCAAAGGGGGAAGGGGTGGGACAAGGATAAATCAGGAGTTTGGGATCTAAATATGCACACTACTATATATGAAATAAACAACAAAAAACTACTGTATAGAACAGGGAACTACTCAATATCTTGTAATAAACTGTAAGAGGAAAAAAGAGTAGATACATACATATGTATAACTGGGTAACTTTCCTATAGACCTGAAACTAACACTACATTGTAAATCAACTATACTTCAATACAAATAATAAAAAGTAACATAAATTTATATCAAATTTCAAACATATTGAGATGAGAAAGTATAATGAACTTGCACCCAGCACACATGGCCATCCTCTATTTATGCCTGACCCACACTCTTCTGCATGTTATCTTGAAACCAAACTGCTTGACTATTTTCGTACCTACATGCAGTGATTCCATTCTGATGCTTGACCCCTGGCAGCTCCCAGGCTCATTCTTCCCTTAGGCCCCACATAGAAGCCCACCAGAAAGCCTGGGTGCACATTTGTGATGGGACAGACTCTGTAGATCTTCTGATCTGCAGGTATTAGTAAGCAGCCTTTGATTTAGTGTTTTGTGGCTGTCTGGTTAAGGGAGGGATCAATCCCTCACTCAATATTGGTTTGTGTGTCAATACTGATGGTGTCACACTCACATCCAGAGACTGCTGAGAGGTTTATTACTCGTGCTGAGTTTGGGGAGAGTGTGGCAACATTCACAGTTCTAGAAGTGTCCAGACAGGTGAGGAACACGTGTTTGGATGTTCACTGTAGCATGGGGGAGAGCCTGCATGAGTCTCCTGCAGCCCACAGAGCCTGCCATGCCTCCGCGCGGATGCCCAGGCTTCCCGTGCTTGTCTTGGTGGGTTTGGCCCTGAATGCGTGAACACAGAGATGAGAGTTGCCACAGAGAGATTTGTGCCAGGACACAGAGCCCAGGAGTGAGCCCAGGCCCCTCATCCAGCACCTCTCTCACTGGGAACACTGCACAGCACAAGTTACAGCCCTTCACACATGAGCGTCTAGGAACATTCTTATTTCCTCTTTTCGTTACTGGTTCCTTTTGAAGAATAGATGCCTAACTGGTCCACAGGAGAATTAATTCAGCAAATCACCCAGGAACACTATCACAGTATCAAAGATCTACCTCTGGCTTCTGTATCTGGATAGACTCACTGTTTGCAATCCCAGGACTATGGAATCAGAACACCACCTGAGAAACTACTCATAGCCCTGCTAGGTTTTGACTGGAATGCCACAAAATCTACCAGGGGAAATTGCTTCCATCTAGGTAGTTTGAGAGAGCTTCCTTGGTTACTCAGATGGTAAAGAATCTGCCTCCAATGCAGGAGACCTGGATTCTATCCCTGGGTTAGTAAGATCCCTTGGAGAAGGGAATGGGCAGCTGCTCCAGTGTTCTTGCCTGGAGAATTCCATGGCCAGAGCAGCCTGGCAGGCTACAGTCCATAGGGTCACAAAGAGCCAGACACGACTGATCGACTTTCACATACACACAGGAAACTTCAGGGCTTCCCAAGTGGCGCCAGAGGTAAAGAATGCACCTGCCAATGCGGGGGACATAAAAGATGCGGGTTTGATCCCTGGGTTGAAGAGATCCCCTGGAGGGGGGCATGGCAACCTACTCCAGCATTCTTGCCTGGAGAATCCCACAGACAGAAGAGCCTGTGGGCTATGGTCCATAGGGTCTCAAAGAGTCAGATACGACTGAACGGACTTCATACACACAGGTAGTTTCAGAAACAAGCACAATGCACCAAAAATATCATAGAGCATAAAGCACTATGCTGCAAATAGTGGACTTTATCACTTCTCAACAACAAAGTGTCCATTCTTATGAGGTGTAAACAGTGGTGTTGGAGCCAGTTTACAAGACCCATGGTGCATATCTGACCCAAATCTGTGTTCAGATATGTCGCATTGGGAGCTTGAAATGAACGATGGTGGAAGTATTTACACCACAGAAATTGGCAAATGCTATAAATCACGGCTTTTGATAGCAAAAGCTAACGTCAGTTAAGGTAGAATGAAGGTGGGGAAGTAAAGGAAACACAGGATTTTACCAAAATGGGGCAAAATGATATCATGGAAATGGAGTAGTACCTTGCCCCTCCATACCCTCTGCCTATCCTTTGTCTGTGGAAAAGCTTTAGGCAAAGAATAAGTTTAATCACAAAAGTGAGAACATACAGAAACAAAGGAAAACAGTCAAAGGAGACCAAATAGTAACAGCTTAGTCATTGAGCATGGTTCAGTTCAGTTCAGTCACTCAGTCGTGACCGACTTTTTGTGACCCCATGAATCACAGCACGCCAGGCCTCCCTGTCCATCACCAACTCCCGGAGTTCACTCAGACTCGGGTCCATCGAGTCAGTGATACCATCCAGCCATCTCATCCTTTGTCGTCCCCTTCTCCTCCTGCCCCCAATGCCTCCCAGCATCAGAGTCTTTTCCAATGAGTCAACTCTTCACATGAGGTGGCCAAAGTACTGGAGTTTCAGCTTTAGCATCATTCCTTCCAAAGAAATCCCAGGGCTGATCTCCTTCAGAATGGACTGGTTGGATCACCTTGCAGTCCAAGGGACTCTCAAGAGTCTTCTCCAACACCACAGTTCAAAAGCATCAATTCTTAGGAGTTCAGCCTTCTTCACAGTCCAACTCTCACATCCATACATGACCACAGGAAAAACCATAGCCTTGACTAGACGAACCTTAGTCAGCAAATTAATGACTCTGCTTTTGAATATACTACCTAGGTTGCTCATAATTTTTCTTCCAAGGAGTAAGCGTCTTTTAATTTCATGGCTGCAATCACCATCTGCAGTGATTTTGGAGCCCAGAAAAATAAAGTCTGACACTGTTTCCACTGTTTCCCCATCTATTTCCCATGAAGTGATGGGACTGGATGCCATGTTCTTCATTTTCTGAATGTTGAGCTTTAAGCCAACTTTTTCACTCTCCTCTTTCACTTTCAGCAAGAGGCTTTTGAGTTCCTCTTCACTTTCTGCCATAAGGGTGGTGTCATCTGCATATCTGAGGTTATTGATATTTCTCCTGGCAATCTTGATTCCAGCTTGTGTTTCTTCCAGTCCAGCGTTTCTCATGATGTACTCTGCATATAAGTTAAATAAGCAGGGTGACAATATACAGCCTTGATGTACTCCTTTTCCTATTTGGAACCAGTCTGTTGTTCCATGTCCAGTTCTAACTGTTGCTTCCTGGCCTGCATACAGATTTCTCAAGAGGCAGGTCAGGTGGTCTGGTATTCCCGTCTCTTTCAGAATTTTCCACAGAAGCAGAAGATATTAAGAAGAGATGGCAATAATGCACAGAGGAACTGTACAAAAAAGATCTTCATGACCAAGATAATCTTGACGGTGTGATCACTCATCTAGGGCCAGACATCCTGGAATGTGAAGTCAAGTGGGCCTTAGAAAGCATCACTACAAGCAAAGCTAGTGGAGGTGATGGAATTCCAGTTGAGCTATTTCAAATACTGAAAGATGATGCTGTGAAAGTGCTGCACTCAATATGTCAGCAAATTTGGAAAACTCAGCAGTGGCCATAGGACTGGAAAAGGTCAGTTTTCATTCCAATCCCAAAGAAAGGCAATGCCAAAGAATGCTCAAACTACCACACAATTGCACTCATCTCACATGCTAGTAATGTAATGCTCAAAATTCTCCAAGCCAAGCTTCAGCAATACGTGAACCGTGAACTTCCAGATGTTCAAGCTGGTTTTAGAAAAGGCAGAGGAACCAGAGATCAAATTGCCAACAACCGCTGGATCATGGAAAAAGCAAGAGAGTTCCAGAAAAACATCTATTTCTACTTTATTGACTATGCCAAAGACTTTGACTGAGTGGATCACAATAAACTGTGAGCATGGTTAAGGACCTTTATTCATTATAGGGGACTGGAATGCAAAAGCAGAAAGTTAAGAAGCACCTGAGTAACAGGCAAATTTGGCCTTGGAATGAAGAATGAAGCAGGACAAAGACTAGTAGAGTTTTGCCAAGAAAATGCACTGATCATAGCAAATACCCTCTTTCAACAACACAAGAGAAGACTCTACACATGGACATCACCAGATGGTCAACACCGAAATCAGATTGATTATATTCTTTGCAGCCAAAGATAAAGCTCTATGCAGTCAACAAAAACAAGACCAGGAGCTGACTGTGTCTCAGATCATGAACTCCTCATTAACAAATTCAGACTCAAATGAAGAAAGTAGGGAAAACTGCTAGACCATTCATGCATGACCTAAATCAAATCCCTTATGATTATACAGTGGAAGTGAGAAATAGATTTAAGGGCCTAGATCTGGTAGATAGAGTGCCTGATGAACTATGGAATGTGGTTCGTGACATTGTAGAGGAGACAGGGATCAAGACCATCCCCATGGAAAAGAAATGCAAAAAAGCAAAATGGCTATCTGGGGAGGCCTTACAAATAGCTGTGAAAAGAAGAGAAGTGAAAAGCAAAGGAGAAAAGGAAAGATATAAGCATCTGAATGCAGAGTTCCAGAGAATAGCAAGAAGAGATAAGAAAGCCTTCTTCAGCAATCAATGCAACGAAATAGAGGAAAAGAACAGAATGGGAAAGACTAGAGATCTCTTCAAGAAAATTAGAGATACCAAGGGAATGTTTCATGCAAAGATGGACTCAATAAAGGACAGAA
Organism: Capra hircus; assembly: GCF_001704415.2. NCBI lineage: Eukaryota > Metazoa > Chordata > Mammalia > Artiodactyla > Bovidae > Capra > Capra hircus. The sequence goes on from NC_030821.1 coordinate 93,406,484, forward strand.
ATGGTCTGGACCTAACAGAAGCAGAAGATATTAAGAAGAGGTGGCAAGAATACACAAAAGAACTGTACGAAAAAGATCTTCACAACCCAGATAATCATGATAGTGTGATCACTAATCTAGAGGCAGACATCCTGGAATGTGAAGTCAAGTGGGCCTTAGAAAGCATCACTCTGAACAAAGCTAGTAGAGGTGATGGCATTCCAGTTGAGCTATTTCAAATCCTAAAAGATGATGCTGTCAAAGTGCTGCACTCAATATGCCAGCAAATTTGGAGAACTCAGCAGTGGCCACAGGACTGGAAAATGTCAGTTTTCATTCCAGTCCCAAAGAAAGGCAATGCCAAAGAATGCTCAAACTACCACACAATAGCACTCATTTTACACGCTAGTAAAGTAATGCTTAAAATTCTCCAAGCCAGGCTTCAGCAATACGCGAACTGTGAACTTCCAGATGTTCAAGCTGGTTTTAGAAAAGGCAGAGGAACCAGAGATCAAATTGTCAACATCTGCTGAATCATGGAAAGAGCAAGAGAGTTCCAGAAAAACATCTATTTCTGCTTTATTGACCATGCCAAAGCCTTTGACTCTGTGGATCACAATAAACTGTGGAAAATTCTGAAAGAGATGGGAATACCAGACCACCTGACCTGCCTCTTGAGAAATCTGTATGCAGGCCAGGAAGCAACAGTTAGAACTGGACATGGAACAACAGACTGGTTCCAAATAGGAAAAGGAGTACATCAAGGCTGTATATTGGCACCCTGCTTATTTAACTTAGATGCAGATTACATCATGAGAAACGCTGGACTGGAAGAAACACAAGCTGGAATCAAGATTGCCGGGAGAAATATCAATAACCTCAGATAGACAGATGACACCACCCTCATGGCAGAAAGTGAAGAGGAACTCAAAAGCCTCTTGCTGAAAGTGAAAGAGGAGAGTGAAAAAGTTGGCTTAAAGCTCAACATTCAGAAAATGAAGAACATGGCATCCAGTCCCATCACTTCATGGGAAATAGATGGGGAAACAGTGGAAACAGTGTCAGACTATAATTTTCTGGGCTCCAAAATCACTGCAGATGGTGACTGCAGCCATGAAATTAAAAGATGCTTACTCCTTGGAAGAAAAGTTATGAGCAACCTAGGTAGTATATTCAAAAGCAGAGACATTACTTTGCTGACTATGGTCCATCTAGTCAAGGCTATGGTTTTTCCTGTGGTCATGTACGGATGTGAGAGTTGGACTGTGAAGAAGGCTGAGCACCGAAGAGTTGATGCTTTTGCACTGTGGTGTTGGAAAAGACTCATGAGAGTCCCTTGGACTGCAAGGAGATCCAACCAGTCCTTTCTGAAGGAGATCAGCCCTGGCATTTCTTTGGAAGGAATGATGCTAAAGCTGAAACTCCAGTACTTTGGCCACCTCATGCGAAGAGTTGACTCATTGGAAAAGACTCTGATGCTGGGAGGGATTGGGGGCAGGAGGAGAAGGGGACGACCGAGGATGAGATGGCTGGATGGCATCACTGACTCGATGGACACGAGTCTGAGTGAACCCCGGGAGTTGGTGACGGACAGGGAGGCCTGGCGTGCTGTGATTCATGGGGTGGCAAAGAGTTGGAGAGGACTGAATGACTGAGCTGAACTGAGGACCTTTAACCTTGCTTCCCTGGTGGCTCAGAGGTTAAAGTGTTTGCCTGGAATGCAGGAGATTCGGGTTTGATCCCTGGGTTGAGAAGATCCCCTGTAGAAGGAAATGGCAACCCACTGCAGTACTCTTGCCTGGAGAGTCCCATGGAGGGAGGAGCCTTGTTGGCTATAGTCCACGGGGTCGCAAAGAGTCACACACGACTGAGCAACTTCACTTTCGAGAACGTTTAGTTCCTTCTCGTGGTCTTATAGATAATATTGTGAGCCATTTGCTTTGAGCTGTCTTGTAGATACTGAAAGGCTCACCAGGTGGAACTCCATGATGACCAGACTATAGCCACCGACATGAGCTGCCACAGTTCTGAGAGCTGGCTTCAAGGAAATGGGAACAAACCATTTGGAACTGAAGATTCACTGCACTTAAAACAATCAAGATGATGCTGATCAGAGCACTGATAACCCATTTCAGGATGACTGTCAGAGCTGACTGTGAGTCCTGAGCCATACAGCAAATTCCCACTGGCTATCTATTATACATATGGTGGGATGGGGACAGAAGTTCAAAAGGGAGGGGGTGTATATATACCTATGACTTATTCATGTTGAGGTTTGACAGAAAACAAGAAAATTCTATAAAGCAATTATCCTTCAATAAAATAAAATTTAAAAATGAACAAGAGCTGACTGTGCTGCTTCTTCGTGTAGCCCCTCCCTCAGCCCATAAAAGTTCATGGCACTGATTGTTAGTGGGTGGGGTTGGCCTTTGGACAGGAACCTGCCTTCACTGCCTCCTCTTTGATTGCTGGCCTCCAAAATAAAGCAAACTTTCCTTTCCTGCAACCTGGCCTCTTTATTGACTTTGGAGCTGCGGGCAGTGGGACCCCGTGTTTGGTTACATAACTTTTCAAGTGAAATGAAGTCGATTCTGTCTCTCTTTCCCTAGCTCTCACTCGACTTATTTCCTTGCTGTTCCATTTATGAGAACAAAGTTATGCATTGCAACACAGCTTCCTGAACTCAGGCTTGATGAGGCAGTGTGGCCTCTGCTTTAAGAGCTTGGGCTCTGATCAGAATTCTGGCTGGGTCTTTCTCTAACTGTCTCACAATGGGAAATCTCATTAAGTTTGAAAACCACAGGATCCTTGTCAAAAAATATGGATAAGAAGAGTTCTTATTTTCTGGAGTTATAATGAGGAATGGACCTTCCTGGTGGCTCAGATGGTAAAGAATCTGCCTGCAATGCAGGAGACATGGATTCGATCCCCGGGTCAGGAAGATTCCCTGGAGAAGAGAAAGGCAACCCACATTAGTATTCTTGCCTGGAGAATTCCATGGTTAGAGGAGCCTGGTGGGCTACAGTCCATGGGGTTACAAAGAGTCACACATGACTGAGTGGCTACATTTTATAATGAGAAATAAAGAAGATAATTTAGACTCTCTTCTTTATTTCTTAGATGTTTGTTAATTAAATGTTTGTGCTGTGCTTAGTTGCTCAGTCGTGTCCGACTCTTTGAGACCTCATGTACTGTAGCCTGCCAGGCTTCTCTGTCCATGGGAATTCTCCAGGCCAGAATTCTGGAATGAGTTGCCATGCCCTCTTCCAGGGGATCTTCCCAACCGAGGGATTGAACCCAGGTCTCCTTCATTGCAGGCAGATTCTTTACTGTCTGAGCTATCAGAGAAGGCCCTAAATATTGTATAATTTCTTATATATCATTTTATTAGTGCCTGGCATAAACCAAATGCTTCATAAATAATATAAAATTAATTTCAATAATCTTTTACTCTTTTTATTAATGCATCTATTTTCTTAATCTTTTTTCACACACACACCAGTCTTTCAAAATGCTATGGCAGGATCATTTTTGAAAATATGTTGACTGGTCACTCAGATGACACAGTAGATATTTATCAGCTCCCTGCTGCCCCAGACAAAAGTCCATTCACAGCTTAGACAAGCTGAAGGAAAGGAGAGGTTAGCTTAGGGATGGCAGGCAAGGGTTCGTGTATACAGAGAGGGTGATTTGCGATTCTGGGTGTGCTGAGCATATTTTCAGACAATAGCCATCAGCCATGTCTCTGGGCTTACTGCTTTTTACATCTGATAACATGGCTCTTTAGCATGTTCATTGTAACATCCATTTTTATACTTGGATTTTAATTTATCTGAACAAGCCAGTACCACCTTTAGCTCTTATGATATTCAGTTATCTTAGGGATTTAAAAAAATAGCTAAAGAATGCAGCCTATTGCATATAAAATAAAAATTTAAAAACCACTCTTCTATCTTTATTTTCTAATAGATATCAGGTTTCTTGAGCAATTTCAGGTCTACAGAAAAAGTGAGCAGAAAGTACAGTAGTTCTCACTTGCTCTCTCCCCGACCCCTTCCCCAGCCTCTGTTGGTAACATCTTGCATTACTCTGGTTTTAATACATTTGCTACAACTGATGAACCAGTATTGACAGATACATTATTATTAAATAAAGTCTGCATTTTACATTAGGGTTCACTTTTTATGTTGTACGTTCATTGGGTTCTGACAAAAGTATGATGACATGTACCTACCTTACAGTTTCCTGCAGAAGAGTTTCATTGCCCTAAAAATGCTATCCATTCCTCCCTCTCTCCTTCCATGTGAAGCCCTGGCAATCAGCAGTCTTTTCACTGTCTCCAGTTTTACCTATTGTAGAATGTCATAGACCTGGAATCATACATCATGTACCCTTTTTCAGATTGGCTTCTTTCACTTAGCAATATGCATTTAACATTTCTCTTTGTCTTGTGGTGGCACTATTTCTCATTTTGTAAAAATAATATTTTTGAATTTTATTCCATAGTTTGAATGTACCAATTTTGTCATTAATATACCAATTGAAGGGCATCTTGCTTACTTTCAAAATTTGGCATTCTCAACTTTTAGAACTGAAAAGCTTGGTTAAATATCCTAAATTTCATTTGTTTACCTTATGGAAGAGATTACTTATTATTTCTTAAATTAATGCACAGTAGTGTGTAAATGGCAACCCACTCCAGTATCCTTGCCTGGAAAATCTCATGGACAGAGGAGCCTGGTGGATTGCAGTCCATGGGGTCGCAAAGAGCTGGGCACGACTGAGTGACTAACACTAAGCATATAAATGAAGGGGTCAAATAAATTGAGATACATTTTTTCAGAAAATAATACAACCCAGCTGAAAATTGCATCATTTTAAATATAAATATAAATATCTATATATTTCTTTGAGTGTCTGTCTTATCTGCTATTGGGTAGATTTATGCCTTCCTGTAAAACTTATTGGAGAGATTAAGGGTAGCAATAACTGTTACAGGAAATAGATACCTAACAGCGACTTGCTTTGGCTAAAAAGAAGGAAAACTAGAAATAAGTTGCAAATTTCACGCACTAGCAGTTGTCAGAAGAAACTGCATTCACATAGCAGTGAGTCTTATAAATCATATTTAGGACAGAGAGCCCTTTCATAAGAAAAGTCACCAGGATGAAGGGGAGGTCTATCCAGAATTCTTCCCTGTTGGCTTCCCATCACCACCTCCACTTCCTGTTTCCTCTACATTCCCTGAAAATTGGTGCAAAGTCAAAGGTCAGCAAACGAATTGTACGAATAGGTCAACAGCCCCTTCTGCAGGGAGATTTCAGTTAGCTAGCCCTGGTCATCTCCTTCTGATGTCCTTCCCTTCTCTCTACCAGGCCTATGGGAATCTGTAGCTCAGGTAATGAGGATGTGCTGGACACAGGCTCAGGGGTTTCTAGGGGTGGACACTGCAGAAGTAGCATGCGGCCTCCCTCTAAAGCTTGCAGTCTGCCTAGGACACAGATTACACCTGGCAATATTGCACTGTTTGCTCCCAAACGACAGTTCACAGACTAGCGAGAGAATTCAGGTGAAGGGAAACCACTGAGACCCTTTGGCACATCTGAGATGGAATCAAATTGGACTGCCAGGAGTAGGTGGTCTCTGGGTGATCAGGGTCAAGGGAGACAGGGTGTGTGTCGGTGGGTCAGCGGAGGCCACCAAGGACAGGATGCTTGCTCTAGACCAGTCCTTAGGGCAGGTGCCTTCTGGAGCACAGCTCCCTGTCTTTACAGGGTTCTTTTGGCTCCTATCTCACTTCCTCAGCATCTGGCTGATCTCCTGTACTTTATATTGAAATCCCAACATATTAACATCCTTGGGACATCTATGCACCTAGTACAATCTGATTCTATCAGGTTTAAATACCTTCTACTTCTGCCAGGTGCAGCCTCCCACAGACAAAAGATGAATTGCTCCAGCAAACTCACTCTATCAAATGCACCCTTATTATTCTGTTTTGTCAGGTTGCAGAAAAGCAGAGCATCAGAAATCTCCTTCTCTATAATAGATTGGCAGCAAACATTATGATTTTAATGTGTTTATAACATTATTTTAATATATATTTTTATAAACTGTGACACTAGGAAAAATCATCTCAAAACAAGTTATCATTAGCCACTCCTGAAAGATCCATAAAGGTGATGGTGTGTTCTGCCAAAGCTAAATTCACTGTCGGTAGATCTTAAAATGCTAAAATATGGGAGGACATCCCTACCAGACTCTTAGAGCCACCTTTTGTTTTTAGCACCAAACACAGCACACGGCTTTCACAAGATAAGAGTGACTTGGGTTAACATTTGCAACATCACAGGGGATGTTAAAACACTGCTTATAGTGACCACAATAAAGCTGGAAATATTGGTTTCAGGCAAAACCAAAGGCGATTGGCTTGGAAAGCAGAGGCAAGAGCCGAAAAATAAATAAAATAAGCTTTCACGGTTTTTAACGCAGATTTAATAGAAAAAGTTTGGGAAGCTTTCTTCTACTTCATTATCACTGTTTGCTTAACAGATGGTATTTCAGTACAAGGAATCAGTAAAAACGCAAGGACATATTAAAGTGGCAACATTTAAAAAGTTTTCAGGCTGTCCAAAATGTGAGTACTTGCCAGATTCACATTTTAATTAACCTCTGTTCAACAGATTGGATTCCTCAGTTCTTAGTGACACACTCACCCCCTTTCCACTCAGACTGACTCACTGTACTCATGCATTCCACACCCGTGACCAATCTCTCGTGATTCTCATACAACAGGGGTCCTGAGTCCAAGTACTTGTTCTCCCTATTTTTAGCAGTCATTGGTGAACTGTTGTTCAGTCACCAAGTCATGTCTGACTTTTTGTAACCCCATGGACCACAGCACACCAGGCCTCACTATCTCCCACCATCTTGTGGAGTTTGCCCAAGATCACATTCATTGAACTGGTGACGCCAGCCCACCATCTCATTCTCTGTCCCCCTCTTCTCCTGACGTCTTCAATGTTTTCCAGCATCAGTGTCTTTTCCAATAAGTCACTGGTTTGCAAAGGGTGGCCAAAGTATTGGAGCTTCAGCATCAGAGCTTCCAGCAAATATTCAGGGTTGATTTCCTTTAAGATTGACTTGTTTGATCTCCTTGCTGTACACAGGACTCTTAAGAGTCTTCTCCAGCATCACAATTCAAAAACATCAGTTGTTTGGCGCTCTGCCTTCTTTATGGTCAAACTCTCACATTTGTGTATGACTAATGGGAAGACCATAGCCTCGACTAGACGGACTTTTGTTGGCAAAGTGATGTCTTTGCTTTTTAAAACACTGTCTAGGTTTGCTATAACTTTTGTGGGCCATTTGAAATTTTTCTCTAGTCACTTTGGCAACAGTTACAGAAGAGGTGGGGTTGTAGGCCCAGTGACAGTACAATCTTCTGCTATCCAGAAGATAAATCTGTGGCCCAAGCTCTCAAAGCACTTGTGTTCTCTTCTCCATTGAACAAGTCTCTCGCCTATCCCTAAACTCTCACCTCATCTCCTCACATTCCCCAGGATCATACCATGGGCTCTTGCCTTCCTGCAGTACCATGCTGACACAGGCAGAGGTTTCTCCACTTTAGAGAAGCACCATTTCCTGCTGCTGATGTGTCTAGGGGCGTAACTCCTTCCGTTCATTTTATTCCAAGGCGTGACATCATGACACAACCTTCGGTCAGGGTGCATCTCAGCCTGGACCCTGCCTGAGGTCTGAGGAGGCCCCCATGAGCCCCCATAATCCCCCAAGAAGCTCAGATGCCTTATTTCAGATGCCTCGTGATGGTGCCTCCAGAGGCATGTGGGTTTCTTGGCCAGACATGTCTTCCATCAAGGAGCTGCCAGTCTGATAGGATGACAGACATGTAGATCAGTCCTCACATCACAGTATTGGCAGCACTCGCAAGTGATTGAAAAGTATTACTCTTACGGGGTGGGGAGGCAGGGAATGCGTCCAGTGGTGTCAGAAGAATTAGCAAGGGGAGTCTCCACACTTGCCACTAGCAGGGAGAGGGGCATGGGCCAATCTGCAGCCTACAGAACACCGAGGACTCCTGGAGCACAGATGCTAGACCAAGAATTCCTGTTGCGTGTAGGGAGGTTTGGGAGATAACACAGGGGAGGAAGAAGAACATTGGCATTGAAGGTTTATGCCTAACTATGGAAGTTGAGTTTTATTCACAAGGAGACAGAGCATCTCCAAAATAATTTAAGTAGAGAAATAAGCCAAGCCTTGTGTTTCTGAAAGACAGCTCCAATGCTTAGGAAACTCCAGGCATAGGTTAAGAATGTTTTAGTTACAAGCTACATGAACAGATGGACCAAAATTAACCAAAAAAAGGTAATTTATTGAAGATGTTATTGCACTTCATTGAAGAAATGATTAAACAACTAAGGTATGGATAGAACCCAGGGAGCTGCAGGAGTGGAGGGTAGTCTACCCAAAGGCATGAATGAATGATTTTGGTCATTTTTTCTCTCTATTCAAGAAGAGAGAGTTCACATTTATAGAGGAAGACATCTGATTGGTCCAACTTTGATCAATCATTCACGTTCTGGAGATGGAGTTAGCCAGCAGAGTCCTATCTACTGCAGCTCGTGAGGACTTGGAATGAAATGAGTAGCCTCCAACCAAAGAAAAGCAGACAATCATTATCTTGCACAAGATGGGACAGGTGAAATTCAAAGAAAAAGCTATAGAACATATCTACATTTCTTTATTAGTTAGAGATGTCATAAACTTGATAAATAATTGCGGCTTCTCCTTGTGGCTCAGCTGGTAAGGAATATACCTACAATGCAGGAGACCTGGGTTCAATCCCTGGGTTGGGAAGATCCCCTGGAGAAGGGAAAGGCTACCCATTCCAGGATTCTGGCCTGGAGAATTCCATGGACTAGTCCATGGGGCCGCAAGGAGTTGGACACGGCTGAGCAACTTTCCCTTTCACTTCCCAGGTGGTCCTATGGTAAAGAGCCCACCTGCCAATTCATGAGATGAAAGAGATGGGGATGTGATCCCTGGGTGGGGAAGATCCCCTGGACTAGGAATGGCAACCCACACTAGTATTCTTGAGCAGAAAATTCTATGGACACAGGAGCCTGGTGGACTGCAGTCCATCGGGTCATAAAGAGTTGGACATGGCTGAGCCACTGAGCACATGTGGGAAGCAAGGTTAAGCAGAATGGGTATTCTACCTTGGGATATGGGATAATGGCATTACTAGCCATCAGTATGGAAAACAAAGAAGACATAGAAAATTCGAGGCAGGAAATGACTGGCTTCCTTCTGGACCTTTGGAATATGAGATGCCTGTATGACACATCTTGGGAAAGAGGCTCAGAGTGTGGAGATCTGATTTGGGAGCTTGAAAGTGGCACAGACCCGGATGTCATTAGTGTGAGGGTGTAGATGCTGACTCCAGGGTGACCAGGTAGAGTGAGAGAGGAGAGAAACCAGCAGCCAAAATCAGTGACTTGACGTCAGTCAGATAAGAGAAGCAGAAAGAAAGGCTGGTGCATTTGTTACTTGAAAAATGATTGGTGACTTTGTGAGCAGAGGGATGATGCGGTCTAGCAGAGGCATGGTGACCTGGGACTAAGTAGCAAACCAATGCGAGAAAGTAGAAATGTAGAGCCTTGAATGGCACCATTCTTTCAAAATTGTGTCCAAGAAGGACAGAGATAGAATGGATTATATTACATTAATTGGTTTTTGCAACTAGTGACAGAAGTCATACATACAAAGTTAGGAAAATGCAGTTCAGTTCAGTTCAGTCGCTAAGTCATATCCAACTCTTTGCGACTCCATGAATCACAGCACGCCAGGCCTCCCTGCCCATCACCTACTCCCGGAGTTCACTCAGACTCACGTCCATCGAGTCAGTGATGCCATCCAGCCATCTCATCCTCGGTCGTCCCCTTCTCCTCCTGCCCCCAATCCCTCCCAGCATCAGAATCTTTTCCAATGAGTCAACTCTTCGCATGAGGTGGCCAAAGTACCGGAGTTTCAGCTTTAGCATCATTCCTTCCAAAGAAATCCCAGGGCTGATCTCCTTCAGAATGGACTGGTTGGATCTCCTTGCAGTCCAAGGGACTCTCAAGAGTCTCCTCCAACACCACAGTTCAAAAGCATCAATTCTTCGGTGCTCAGCCTTCTTCATAGTCCAACTCTCACATCCATACATGACCACAGGAAAAACCATAGACTTGACTAGACGGACCTTTGTCGGCAAAGTAATGTCTCTGCTTTTGAATACGCTATCTAGGTTGGTCATAACTTTCCTTCCAAGGAGTAAGTGTCTTTTAATTTCATGGCTGCAATCACCATCTGCAGTGATTTCAGAGCCCAAAAAATTATAGTCTGACACTGTTTCCACTGTTTCCCCATCTATTTCCCATGAAGTGATGGGACTGGATGCCATGATCTTCGTTTTCTGAATGTTGAGCTTTAAGCCAACTGTTTCACTCTCCTCTTTCACTTTCATCAAGAGGCTTTTTACTTCCTCTTCACTTTCTGCCATAAGGGTGGTGTCATCTGCATATCTGAGGTTATTGATGTTTCTCCCAGCAATCTTGATTCCAGTTTATGTTTCTTCCAGTCCAGCGTTTCTCATGATGTACTCTGCATCTAAGTTAAATACACAGGGTGCCAATATACAGCCTTGACATACTCCTTTTCCTATTTGGAACCAGTCTGTTGTTCCATGTCTATTTCTAACTTGCTTCCTGACCTGCATACTGATTTCTCAAGAAGCAGGTCAGGTGGTCTGGTATTCCCATCTCTTTCAGAATTTTCCACAGTTTATTGTGATCCACACAGTCAAAGGCTTTGGCATAGTCAATAAAGTAGAAATAGATGTTTTTCTGGAATTCTCTTGCTTTTTCCATGATCCAGCAGATGTTGGCAATTTGATCTCTGGTTCCTCTGTCTTTTCCAAAACCAGCTTGAACATCTGGAAGTTCACAGTTCATGTATTGCTGATGCCTGGCTTGGAGAATTTAGAGCATTACCTTACTAGCATGTGAAATGAGTGCAATTGTGTGGTAGTTTGAGCATTCTTTGGCATTGCCTTTCTTTGGGAGTGGAATGAAGGACTGACCTTTTCCAGTCCTGTGGCCACTGCTGAGTTTTCCAAATTTGATGGCATTGGGTGCAGCACTTCCACAGCATCATCTTTCAGGATTTGAAATAGCTCAATTGGAATTCCATCACCTCCACTAGCTTTGTTCATAGTGATGCTCTCTAAGGCCCACTTGACTTCACATTCCAGGATGTTTGGCTCTAGATGAGTGATCACACCATCGTGATTTTCTTGGTCGTGAAGATCTTTTTTGTACAGTTCTTCTGTCTATTCTTGCCACATCTTCTGCTTCTGTTATGTCCATACCATTTCTGTCCTTTATTGAGCCCATCTTTGCATGAAATGTTCCCTTGATATCTCTAATTTTCTTGAAGTGATCTCTAGCCTTTCCCATCCTGTTGTTTTCCTCTATTTCGTTGCATTGATTGCTGAGGAAGGCTTTCTTATCTCTCTTTGCTATTCTTTGGTACTCTGAATTCAGATACTTATATCTTTCCTTTTCTCCTTTGCTTTTCACTTCTCTTCTTCTCACAGCTATTTGTAAGGCCTCCCCAGATAGCCATTTTGCTTTTTTGCATTTCTTTTCCATGAGGATGGTCTTGACCCCCGTCTCCTGTACAATGTCATGAACATCTGTCCATAGTTCATCAGACACTTTATCTATCAGATCTAGGCCCTTAAATCTATTTCTCACTTCCACTGTATAATCATAAGGAATCTGATTTAGGTCATACCTGAATGGTCTAGTGGTTTTCCCTACTTTCTTCAATTTGAGTCTGAATTTGGCAATACGGAGTTCCTAATCTGAGCCACAGTCAGCTCCTGGTCTTGTTTTTGTTGACTGTATAGAGCTTCTCCATCTTTGGCTGCAAAGAATATAATCAATCTGATTTCGGTGTTGACCATCTGGTGATGTCCATGTGTAGAGTCTTCTCTTGTGTTGTTGGAAGAGGGTGTTTCCTATGGCCCCAGTGCATTTTCTTGGCAAAACTCTAATAGTCTTTGCCCTGCTTCATTCCGCATTCCAAGGCCAAATGCCTGTTACTCCAGGTGTTTCTTGACTTCCTACTTTTACATTCCAGTCCCCTAGAATGAAAAGGACATCTTTTTTGAGTGTTAGTTCTAAAAGGTCTTATAGGTCTTCATAGAACCGTTCAACCTCAGCTTCTTCAGCATTACTGGTTGGGGCATAGACTTGGATTACTGTGATATTGAATGGTTTGCCTCGGAAATGAACAGAAATCATTCTGTCGTTTTTGAGACTGCATCCAAGTACTACATTTCAGACTCTTTTGTTGACCATGATGGCTACTCCATTTCTTCTGAGGGATTCCTGCCTGTAGTAGTAGATATAATGGTCATCTGAGTTAAATTCACCCATTCCAGTCAATTTTTGTTTGCTGCTTCCTAGAATGTCGATGTTCACTCTTGCCATCCCTTGTTTGACCACTTCCAATTTGCCTTGATTCATGGACCTGACATTCCAGGTTCCTATGCAACATTGCTCTTTATAGCATCGGACCTTTCTTCTATCACCAGTCACATCCACAGCTGGGTATTGTTTTTGCTTTGGCTCCATGCTTCAGCAATATGTGAACCGTGAACTTCCAGATGTTCAAGCTGGTTTTAGAAAAGGCAGAGGAACGAGAGATCAAATTGCCATCTCCTGGATCATGGAAAAAGCAAGTAGTTCCAGAAAAACATCTATTTCTGCTTTATTTACCCTGCCAAAGCCTTTGACTGTGTGGATCACAATAAACTGTGGAAAATTCTGAAAGAGATGGGAATACCAGACCACCTGACCTGCCTCTTGAGAAATCTGTATGCAGGCCAGGAAGCAACAGTTAGAACTGGACATGGAACAACAGACTGGTTCCAAACAGGAAAAGGAGTACGTCAAGGCTGTATATTGGCACCCTGCTTATTTAACTTAGATGCAGAGTACATCATGAGAAAAGCTGAACTGGAAGAAACACAAGCTGGAATCAAGATTGCTGGGAGAAATGTCAATAACCTCAGATAGACAGATAACACCACCCTTATGGCAGAAAGTGAAGAGGAACTCAAAAGCCTCTTGATGAAAGTAAAAGAGGAGAGTGGAAAGGTTGGCTTAAAGCTCAACATTCAGAAAACAAAGATCATGGCATCCGGTCCCATCACTTCATGGGAAATAGATGGGGAAACAGTGGAAACAGTGTCAGACTTTATTTTGGGGCACTCCAAAATCACTGCAGAGGTGACTGCAGCCATGAAATTAAAAGAAGCTTACTCCTTGGAAGAAAAGTTAGAGCAACCTAGATAGTATATTCAAAAGCAGAGACATTACTTTGCCGACTAAGGTCCGTCTAGTCAAGGCTATGGTTTTTCCTGTGGTCATGTATGGATGTGAGAGTTGGACTGTGAAGAAGGCTGAGCACCAAAGAATTGATGCTTTTAAACTGTGGTGTTGGAGAAGACTCTTGAGAGTCCCTTGGACTGCAAGGAGATCCAACCAGTCCATTCTGAAGGAGATCAGCCCTGGGATTTCTTTGGAAGGAATGATTCTAAAGCTGAAACTCCAGTACTTTGGCCACCTCATGTGAAGAGTTGACCCATTGGAAAATACTCTGGTGCTGGGAGGGATTGGGGGCAGGAGAAGAAGGGGACGACCAAGGATGAGATGGCTGGATGGCATCACTGACTCGATGGACGTGAGTCTGAGTGAACTCCGGGAGATGGTGATGGACAGGGAGGCCTGGCGTGCTGCGATTCATGGGGTTGCCAAGAGTTGGACATGACTGACCGACTGAACTGAATGGACTGAACTTCATTCTTTCTGGAGATCATTCTCCACTGATCGCCAGTAGCATATTGGGCACCTACTGACCTGGGGAGTTCCTCTTTCAGTATCCTGTCATTTTGCCTTTTCATACTGTTCATGGGGTTCTCAAGGCAAGAATACTGAAGTGGTTTGCCATTCCCTTCTCCAGTGGACCACATTCTGTCAGACCTCTCCACCATGACCCGCCTGTCTTGGGTTACCCCGCGGGCCTGGCTTAGTTTCATTGAGTTAGACAAGGCTGTGGTCCTAGTGTGATTAGATTGACTAGGTTTCTGTGAGTATGGTTTCAGTGTGTCTGCCCTCTGTTGCCCTCTTGCACACCTACCATCTTACTTGGGTTTCTCTTACCTTGTGCGTGGGGTATTTCTTCACGGCTACTCCAGCAAAGCGCAGCTACTTCTTCCTTACCTTGGAAGAAGGGTATCTCCTCACAGTCACCCTTCCTGACCTTTAAAGTGTTATAGCTCCTCTAGGCCCTCCTGCTAGGGAGGTGTTAATAGAAAAAATTACATATAGACTTCAGAGGACATGGACATGATCATTTCACTGGTGAGGAATATATCTTTATAAAAAAACTAAAAAAAATTTTTTTTTAAATTATGGCAAGTCTGGAGAAACCAGTAATCATTATGGGGACCTCAGCACACCAAGCTTCCTGTCTCTTGCTATCTTCCAGAATTTGTTCAAAATAATGTCCATTAAGTCAATGATGAGATCCAACCATCTCCTCCTTTTTCCCACTTCTTCTCCTGCCTTCAACCTTTCCCAGCATCAGGGTCTTTTCCAATGAGTCTGCCCTTCCTATGAGGTAGCCAAGTATTGGAGCTTCAGCATCAGTCCTTCCAAGGAATATTCAGGGTTTATTTCCTTTAGGATTAACTGGTTTGGGTTTCTTGCTGTCCAAGGGACTCTCAAGAGTCTTCTCCAGCACCAAGATTTTAAAACATTAATTCTTTGGCACTCAGCCTTCTTTATGGTGCCTCAGACAGTAAAAGCATCTGCCTACAATGTGGGAGACCTGAGCTCGATCCCCAGGTCAGGAAGATCCCCTGGAGAAGGAAATGGCAACCCTCTCAGTACTCTTACCTGGAAAACCCCATGGATGGAGAAACCTGGTAGGCTACAATCCATGGGGTAGCAAAGAGTTGGACACAACTGTGTGACTTTACTCACTTTTCTCACATCTGTAAATGACTACTGGAAAAACCATAGCTTTGACTATACAGACTTTTGTCAGCAAAGTGATGTCTCTGCTTTTTAACATGCTGGTTAGGTTTGTCATAGCTTTTCTTCCAAGGAGCAAGTGTCTTTTAATTTTGTGGCTGTAGTCACCATCCACAGTGGTTTTGGAGCCCAAGAAAATAAAATCTGCTTTTGTTTCCACTATTTCCCATTACTTCATGGCAAATAGATGAGGAAAAAATGGCATAGGTGGAGAAAATGTAGATAGATGATTAATTCAGAACTTTGGCTTCACATATGTAAGATAATAGAAAATATCTATTACCTGACTCAGGAAGCTCCCCTAGAGAAGGAAATGGTAACTCACTCCAGTAATCTTGTCTGGGAAATCCCATGGACAGAAGAGCCTGGCAGGCTATAGTCCATAGGGTTGCAAAGAGTCAGATATGACTGAAGTGACTTAGCAAGTATTATCTATCTATCCGTCTATCTATATATCTATCTATCCGTCTATAATATCTGCCCCTGGTTCCTGACACAGAAATCCTGAAGCCCTTGTAAACTCCTAGGTGATAAGAACACTAGGAGCATCTTTGGTTGTGTCATTTGGTCTCCCTGGTTCCCCATGCAGAGTTCCCATATCCCTTTTAATTTCTCAGGAGCTAGGTGTGTCTTTTGTTCTAATGAAATGAATCTGGGTGGGCTTCTAGGTGGCTCCTGGATGGTGTCTGGTCACCAGAAAGACCAAGCTGTGATTGAAGCTTTGAAGTTTCAGGCCCAACCCCCATTCTCCAGAGATGGCAGGAGGGGCTGGAAATGGAGTTAATAACTGATCAACCTCCATGATGAAGCCTCCACAAAATCCTAATAATATTGGGTTTGGGAAGCTTCTGATTTGGGGAATATGCCCATGTAGCAGGAGAATGATGTACCCCATTTCCCGGGGGACAGAAACTTCTGAGCTGAGGACCGTCCCAGACCTCACCCTTTGTATTGCATCATTGTGCTGCTCAACTTTATTGCATCCTTTGAAATGGTAAATGGCAGTGTTGGTCTGAAATCTGTGAGCTCTTCTGCAAATAATCTAACCCAAAGGGGGTGCAGGTTATATGAATATCCAGTTTGTAGGGAAGTTGTAGTGTTCAGTAACCTGGGGATCTGCTACTTGGGACTGGCATCTAGAGGGGACAGTGTTGAAGGACTGAGCCAGTAACCCATGGGACTTGACACTGCCTCCAAGTAGATGGCGTCAGGATTGAGTGAGATCACTGGACAGCCAGCAGCACCACCACATCACCTGGTGCACAGGAAATACCTCTACCCATGGACTCAGAGTGCTGAGAGAGCAAGAGAGAAACACAAGAGTAGTGGGCTTTCCTTCACAACATACCAGGCAGACAAAAGCACACGTGGGCAAGACCTTGAGTCCTTAGAAAGGACCAGTCGTAACGGTTTGGTCATCATGTATAAGCCACAAAGGGAAACCAATAGGGACCTGATCATTTGAAATCAGAAAGCAATCAGAGACCCAGAGGTTCCATCAAACAAAAAGCAGATTTGGTAAAAGTAAGAGTACAAGACGAGGAAAGTGTGGTTGCAGAGGGGAAGGTCACAGTTATTGCTTTCATTTAATAACTCAAAGAAAATTATGGATTCATAAGATAAAAGTAATTCGACTGAAAACTGATCATGAAACAGCTTCATGCATGGGCTGTGTTTGTTACCTTTGGAAATTGAATTCTTCCAGGTTCTGGCAGGTTTAGGAGAAGGTGACAACTGGGCCAAATGTGAAAATCCTTACAGTGCATGTAGTGACATGATTGCAGTGTCTGTCGGAGGTGGAACTGCAATAATAAGGCTTGGAAATAATTCCCTATTCCTTACACAGGTGTGAGAAAGCGAGGATCCCAGAGTGGCAACAGAGAATAGTGTGTCTTCAAGCTAGCTGCTTCTACTTCTATAGGGATGGGGCAAGAGGTTCGCTATCAAGTCAAATACCCTCTTAGTAAATACATGCTAGTTTTTATAACTCATATGTTTCATTTTTAAGGTACTTTCAACACTTGGAAAACAACTTAGTAAGTAAATAAAGCAAACCCTTAAATTTGACTATGAAGGTGATGGAAGGCTTACTATCTTGTGAGGAATCAGACCTACTTGATGCTAATTTAGGGAGTCACCCTCCCTGAGGACAGAAAAGGCATCAGTTCATGTATTTCTAACATTTTATGTGACCAACAGAAAATTTGCTATTCCTTAAAAATCCAGGAGTGTTGCAGCTAAGAATACTGGGCATTTCCAAATGACCTGGTGTAAGAGGCTGTTAAAGAATCAACGTACACGTGGCTAACAAGCACATGAAAAGATGCTCAGCATCACTCATTATCAGAGAAAAGCAAATCAAAACCACAATGAGGTACCATTTCACACCAGTCAGAATGGCTGCGATCCAAAAGTCTACAGGCAATAAATGCTGGAGAGGGTGTGGAGAAAAGGGGACCTTCTTACACTGTTGGTGGGAATGCAAACTAGTACAACCACTATGGAGAACAGTGTGGAGATTCCTTTAAAAACTGGAAATAGAACTGCCTTATGACCCAGCAATCCCACTGCTGGGCATACACACTGAGGAAACCAGAATCAAAAGAAACACGTGTACCCCAATGTTCATCGCAGCACTGTTTATAATAGCCAGGACATGGAAGCAGCCTAGATGTCCATCAGCAGACGAATGGATAAGAAAGCTGTGGTACATACACACAATGGAGTATTACCCATTGAAAAGAATACATTTGAATCAGTTCTAATGAGGTGGATGAAACTGGAGCCTATTATACAGAGTGAAGTAATCCAGAAAGAAAAACACCAATACAGTATACTAACACATATATATGGAATTTAGAAAGATGGTAACGATAACCCTCTATGCGAGACAGCAAAAGAGACACAGATGTATGAAACAGTCTTTCGGACTCTGTGGGAGAGGGCGAGGGTGGGATGATTTGGGAGAATGGCATTGAAATATGTATAATATCATATAGGAAATGAGTTGCCAGCCCAGGTTCAATGCATGATACTGGATGCTTGCGGCTGGTGCACTGGGACGACCCAGAGGGATGGTATGAGGAGGGAGGAGAGAGGGGGGTTCAGGATGGGGAACACGTGTATACCTGTGGTGGATTCATGCTGATGTATGGCAAAACCAACACAATATTGTAAAGTAATTAACCTCCAATTAAAATAAATACATGTATTTTAAAAAAAAATAAAGGAAAAGTCCAGGAAGGACCTCCAGAAACTGTTCATGAGAGCAGGTGATTTTACTTCTAGGAAGTCTCCATTTCACTTGTCAGCACTTCTGGCATGATTATGAGATGCGGTGGGGGCTTCAGGGAAGAATGTCATTCCAGGCTTACAGGGCCAGGCCTGAGTACCCACAGCTCAAAAAAGACCTTTTCTAGCTTCTGCTTCCAGTCAGAGAGCAATGAACTAATGACTGTTTTTATGGATGGTTATTAGGGCTCCCCAAGTGGTGATAGTAGTAAAGAACTCATCTGCCAGTGCAGGAGACTTAAGAAACTCGGGTTTGATCCCTGGGTTGAAACAGTCCCCTGGTGAAGGAAATGTCAACCCACTCCAGCATTCTTACCTGGAGAATCCTGTGGACAGAGGAGCCTGGTGTGTTACATGTCCATAGGGTTGCAAGGAGTTGGACATGACTGAAGTGACTTAGCACACACACATAACTCATAACAAAAATATTAACACATATTCAAAATATTAGCTAATCTCTTGATAAATTGTCAAAATATTCAGAAGTCATTCTTCAGGAAAAAAATTTAAAAATAGAAAATAACACCAAAATATGAGCAGAGGTTACCTCTGGGTTGTGAGATTAGAGGTGCTCTTCTCTGTAGCTCCTAAATTCTGTAGAGCTAATGAGTCAAGACCAATAGTTTCTCTTCTGATGCTAAATGTGGAGCATTCCTTGGAAGTCAGAAGGAAGCAATAAATGCCACTAAAATACATAATAAAAATTTTAAATGTACTTAGTTTTCTCTGAGTTGGTAGGTACAAAATTTGGGAAAATATCAAAAAGAGAAAACATTTCTAATATTGGGCTGGATGAAGCACAAGCTGGAATCAAGAATGTCGGAAGAAATATCAGTAACCTCAGATATGCAGATAACACCACCCTTATGGCAGAAAGTGGAGAAGAACTAAAGAGCCTCTTGATGAACATGAAAAAGGAGAGTGAAAAAGTTGGCTTAAAACTCAACATTCAGAAAACTAAGATCATGGAATTTGGTCCCATCACTTCATGGCAAATAGATGGGGAAACAGTTGAAACAGTGGCAGACTGTATTTTGGGGGGCTCCAAAGTCACTGCAGATGGTGACTGCAGCCATGAAATTAAAAGACGCCTGCTTCTTGGAAGAAAAACTATGACCAACCTAGACAGCATATTAAAAAGCAGAGACATTACTTTGCCAACAAAGGTCCATCTAGTCAAAGCTATGGTTTTTCCAGGAGTCATGTATGGATGTGAAAGTTGGACTATAAAGAAAACTGACAGCCAAAGAATTAATGCTTTTGAACTGTGGTGTTGGAGAAGACTCTTGAGAGTCCCTTGGACTGCCAGGAGATCCAACCAGTCCATTCTAAAGAAGATCAGTCCTGAGTGTTCATTGGAAGGAATGATGCTGAAGCTGAAGCTCCAATACTTTGGCCAGCTGATGTGAAGAACTGACTTATTGGAAAAGACTGTGATGCTGGGAAAGATTGAAGGCAGAAGGAGAAGGGGATGATGGAGGATGAGATGGTTGGATGGCATCACCTACTCAATGGACATGAGTTTGAGTAAACTCTGGGAGTTGGTGATAGACAAGGAGGCCTGGTGTGCTGCAGTCCATGGGTTCGCAAAGAGTCAGACACAACTGAGTAACTGAAATGAACTGAACTGAACTGAACTGAAATAAATTATGTTAAAGAGAGTTGATGGTCAGATCTTTAGCTGTCCTGTGACACATTACTCAAGGCCCAGCTGGTTCCTTCTTATTTCCAGGACCAACTCAAATGTCGTACTGAGTGGAGTAAGTCAGACAGAGAAAGAGAAATATTGCATGAGTGGCTCCCATCCTCTAGCCCCCTGGACCTCGGCAGCGCTGGGTGAGTCACTGAACTTAGCAGTTAAGAATTTTGTTATTTATTTATTTTGGCCAGCAGTGACTTCCATTTTTTTCTTTTCAAACTTTAGCTTTTCATTTTGTTTCTAGGTAGAGCTGATTAACGGTGTTGTGGTAATGTCAGGTGACCAGCAAAGGGAGTCAGCCGTACATGTACATGTAACCATTTTCCCCAAACCCGCCCCTGATCCAGGCTGGCACCTAACATTGAGTAGAGTTCCATGTGTTATACATTAGGTTCTTGTTGGTTATTCATTTTAAACACATCAGTGTGTACGTGACCTTCCCAGACTCTCTAACCTTCTGACCCCCTGAAATCATAAATTTGCTTTCCAAGTCTGAGTCTCTTTCTGCTTGTTAAGTTCATTTGTATCATCTCCTTTTAGATTCCACTTATAAAGGATGCCATACAATATTTCTCTTTCTCTGAAGGACTTACTTTACTCAGCACGACACTCTCTAGGTCGTCCCATATAGCGGCAAATAACATTACTTCATGCTTTTTGATGGCTGAGTAATATTCCATTGTATATACGTACAACAAAAGCACTAACAAATCCATGCTTTCCTTTACAAAATACACAGAGAGATGTGCTGGTGGTACCCCAAGAACCTTGGTTCTTCATGCAGATGACCAGTATTTTCAGAACTCTGGCCAGTTTAGGATTTTCTTTGGGTTTTGAAGATCCCATGGTCTGGGTCCACCAAAGGCCAACTGAACACCTACCCTTGAGGTGAGTGCTAACTCACTGAAGAGTAAGGAAAAACATCCTTTCTGAGAGACTCCTGAAGACGTGCCACTCTCTGCGTGGAGATAAATGCCGTTAGGTCATAAGAAAGGGAAAACTCCCTGACTTTGACAACACCAATCAGAATGTTTCAAAACTTACTCAGAGAGTAGGCTATCTATAGAATGGGGTCACTCTTCCCAGGGGATTTGCTGAAATGCTTTATCCTGCCCTGAGACACCAAAATACTAATCCTCTATAGAAATACTTTTAAAAATTTGACGTAAGAACTGATATTCCTTCTTCCTTCAAGGAGAACAGAGTGTCTTATTGTTGTTGGGGTGCATGTGTGTGTGTCCGTGTGTATTTTGTAAAGGAAAATAGTGGATCTGTTAAGCTTACATCTTTAAAATCATTTTTAAAGTGTCAAGCAAGCCCTCGTTGCTTGGCAGATGCTTGGCATCTGGTTTTGTTGACCCAGGTAAGGCATAGAAAGGAGAACTAAAAACACTCTGAAAGTCACAATGAGAGAAGAGCATCTGGTGGACAGTTGAAGAGATCAAAAGATAACAGAAGGTACTCGATCGAACAGGAATTGAGTTTGGAGACAGTTTTCAAAGGTAGAGAAGAGAAATTTCCCAACAGCTTGTTTGGTAATTGGAGAGAGAAGGGGAAAGAAGATCTGAGGTTTTTTCCTATGTGATATGAACACAAACCCCTTCCAACAGTGAGCTCAGCCTCTGCTATAGAGACACACATCACTCTTCAATTATTCTGGATCTCACACTTGCCTCTCTGTGACTGGCACAACGTGCTGAGCCTGGCGTCACGGCTGCCTGGCTTTGTGCAGGGGATACCAAACCCCCACTGAGAAAGGCCCCCCACTGAGCAACACTGAACGCGAGTGACATTGTCATCCCGCAGATAATGGCGGTCTTCACTCCTACCGAGGACCAGGAGTTTCACCACATGCGAATTTTCACAGCAGCTGCAAATGTGACCGAAGACACAGAGGTGGAGGCATCCTGACAGAAGGAGACAGGGTGGGCAGCGTCTGCCTAGGCTGGTTGGCAACTGAGTGTTCCTGAATGGAACAACTGCATCCAAAGCAAAGAAGGACAGGACACGGGGGTGGTGCAGGCGTTCTGGGAAGGGACCAGGCTCTGCATCGGCACAGTGAGTTCACTCTTTAGCGGCGCTTAATTGATCTGGACTCTCTCCTTCTGTCCAGCTGGCATCTTTCAACACTAACAGATAGCTAATTTCCACCTTTCATTCAGCTTTGTCCTTAGGAAGAAGAATTTGCCATTTTCCCCATCTTTACTGCTGAGCATTCAAGCCACAGGTGACACCGTCAGGCCTCCTTGCTCCTTGGCCTGAGGGAGGAGGCTCAGGATTTGGCTGTTACATTCTCTATCCCTAACCCCTAACTTACCTCTCTTCTCGCCCAGCTCCCCCACTACACAAAATAAATTTGTGACTGTTTCACCTGAGATAATTATTGATGTGTCAATAATTAGTGGGAACCTACAAAGCACAGCGAGCTCACCTCGGTGGTCTGCGATGACCTAGAGGGGCGGGAAGGAGGGAGATTCAAGGGGAAGGGGGTGTATGCATATGTGTGGCTGATTCACTTCACTGTGCCCAGAAACTAACACAATACTATATAGTTATTATTCTCCAACTTAAAAAATACTGATGTGCTGACCCCAAATAGTGAATTATTTCTCTACATCCAAATAACTTACATACAAATTATTTACTAAATTTCACCAACTGGGTTTTTCCAGAAGATGTACTGTTCTGATAGGAGTATCATATCAGGGAATAACTAAAGGTCAGTACCAGCAAGAGGGCAATTTGGGCACAAGACCCTTCCTCGAAGCAGTCAGCCCTGTCTGATAGAATGAAAAGAAAAGAAATACTTTTAAATGAGGGAGAAGATCAAATGAAAGTCATTCCAAAAGAGCCCCAAGATGGAAGGCTCATGCCCTGGGGGAAACATACAGAGTCTGGAAATCAAGAAAATGAAACCCCCACAAAGTAGGTCATCCCTCATAACCAGACTCCAAGACCACATTTCAATATGTGTTGACATCTCATACTTCTAATTCAGTTTACCTCTATTAACAAAAGTATGTCTGTTAAAAGTGAATCCAATTCTCACCTCAGCATGGATCATATTTGTGCTGTAGCTAAATGGCTTTGTCTGAAAAGTGATGTCGTGGAGCATATGCTACTCAATTATAACATCATCTTCTGATCTGATCAAAATTCTAGATAGAAATGCAAGTCTGAACTCACTTGGGAAACATTCATTTGCAAAATTGCTGTCCCTTACAAAAGCAGCTGGCATTGTCACAAAGGTTGGATGGAGTAGGTTGGAAAGTAGGAAACTAATTTTTTTTTCGCTTCCTTGAGGGCAAGGTTTTTCAAACTTGATCCTATTGATATTTAGGGCTAGATAATTCTTTTCTGAACAAGAGACTTTATTTTTTTAGGGCAGTTTTAGGTTCACAGCAAAATTGATCAGAAAGTACAAATAGTTCTTGATTACCCATAATTCTTTTTGGTAGGGAGCCAACGTATGTGTTATAAAATGTTTAGCAGCATCCCCGACCTCTGTCCTCCAGACACCATCAATATCTCCTGGCTGTGAAAAGTACAAATGTTACTTTGTGAGTGTATGTATGTTCTCAGTCGTGTTCAACTATTTGCAACGCTGTGGACTGTAGTCTGCCAGGCTCCTCTGTCCATGGGATTTTCCAATCAAGAATACTGGAGTGGGTTGCCATTTCCTTCTCCAGGGAATCCGAGATTGCCAATGTCATTGGACATTGTCAAAGGTCTCCTTGTGGACAAATTCATCCTTGGTTGAAAACTATTATTTCAGAATTTTACCTACTCCCTACAGAAAAAAACAAAAGCTAGATTCTGTCTTCATGTTTCTTAAAGAGGTGTCATTTGAGCCCTGCTCGACTAAAACAGAAGAATCTGGCTAAACATTTTATAAGTATTTAATCTCTTCAGACAAAGCCACTACAGATTCATTATAAATATTAGAGAAAGACAAGATGTTCGGATTGGGGAGAAGTGAGTGCGGGGAGGAGGCCGGAGATGTAAGATAAGAAAGGCTTTGCCCACAGTGATCATCTGAGGTGTCTGCAGTCTTGCGTGTTCACATGCCCAATACACTCAGAATTAAAGAATTGAACAGACTCAGGGTTTCAATTCACAGAAACAGTGCTCACAAGAGATTAGCAAATAGAGTAACCATGACTGTCTCTTAATTTGCAAAGAGAAACACTGTGAAAGGAAGAGAACTTCATGCTGGCTGCATCATTTCCTCCAATAGATGAGCTATGTGGAAACGGAATTCCTGAGGGTGCCGGTGAGCATGGCCTCAAAACGGGGGAGAGACACGTGATCTGACAGTTTAGAGCCCCGGTGTGGGGACCCTCCCCCTGCCCAGGCAATTCTGGGCAGAGTCATGTCTGCGTCAATGCTCCCAAGGCAGATAGGCCAAGGAAATAGCAGAGAACCATGTTAACATTCAGATCCATGGCTTTACTGCCGAGATTATGATTTAGTAGGATGGACATGGGGCCTGGTCACCAGCATTTTTAAACAAGCACCCAGGGGCTCGAAAAGCACTGAACTGTGGTCACCTTTGTAACTGCCCTTCTCTTTCTGTAAGATTCTGCTGAGTCATGCTCTGGTGAACACAGCCTTTCTCCCTGTTAACACCTCCAGTGAAAGTGAAAGTCGCTCATTCGTGTCCGACTCTTTGCGACCTCACTGAGTATATAGTCCATGGAATTCTCCAGGCCAGAATACTGGAGTGGGTAGCCTTTCCCTTCTCCAGGTGATCTTCCCAACCCAGGCATCGAACCCAGGTCTCCCACATTGCAGGTGGATTCTTTACCAGCTGAGCCATATGGGAAGCCCAAGAGTACTGGACTGGCTAGCCTTTCCCTTCTCCAGGGGATCTTCCTAACCCAGGGATCGAACCCAGGTCTCCTGCATTGTGGGCAGATTCTTTATCAGCTGAGCCACAAGGGAAGCCCAGGAACACTGGAGTGGGCAGCCTATCCCTTCTCCAGGGGATTTTCCCTTCCCAGGGATCGAACCCAGGTCTCCTGCATTGTGGGCAGATTCTTTACCAGCTGAGCCACCAGGGAAGCCCAGGAACACTGGAGTGGGCAGCCTATCCCTTCTCCAGGGGATCTTCCCTTCCCAGGAATTGAGCCAGAGTCTCTTGCATCACAGGCGGATTCTTCACCGACTGAGCTATGAGAGAAGCCCTTATGATGGCCAGCCTGGAGACCTCTTAGGAATTACTCTTTTAAGAACTTTTACATATAACATTCAGCAGTGTTAATTATATTCATCATGTTGTACATTATATCCATAGTACCTGTTTATCTCATAACTGCAAGTTTGTGCCTTTAGACCACCTCCATCCAGTCCCCTGTCTTCCCAAATCCTGCCTCTTATAACCACAAATCTGGTCCCTTTTTCTCTGAGTTTGTTTGTTTTTCAAGTATAATTGAACTACAACACTCTGTCAGTTCCTATTACAGAACATAGTGATTTGATATTTTTATACACTTTAGAACAATCACCACAATATTATGCTACAACCTGTTGTTGTACTAAAATATTACAGTTTTTGATTCCTCACATTGTACATTTCATATGTGTGACATTTATTTTGCAACTGGAAGCTTGTACATTTCAGTCTCCCTCACCTATTTCTTTCCTCCCCCACCTGCTTCCTTTCTGGCAACCGTTTTGTTCTCTGTATCTGTAAATGTTTCTGTTTTGTTATATTTGTCTATTTGTTTTGTTTTTGAGATTCCATGTGTAAGTGAAATAACACAGCATTTGTTTTTCTCTGTCTGACTGATTTCGATTAGTATTGTACAGTCTAGATTTTCCCATGTTTCCAAACATAGCAAGTTTTCATTCTATTTTATGGCTGAATAATACTTCATTTTGTATGTATGTATATAACTTCTTTATCCACACATATCTGTTAATGGAAACTTAGATTGCTTCTATATCTTGGCTATTTTTTAAAATGTTGCAATGAACATAGGGGTGCATATCTTTTCTAATTAGTGTTTTTACTATCTTTGGATAAATATTCAGGAGTGGAATCATTGGACCTTGAGGTAGTCACTTTTTTGAGGAACTGTTATACGGTTTTTCATAGTGGCTGCACCAATCTGTGTTCCCACCAACAATGCAGGAAGGTTCCGTTTTTTCCACATCCTCCTCAAAATTTCTTATTTTTTCTCTTTTTAATAATAGCCATTCTAACCATTGTGGGATGATATCTCATTATAGTTTTGACTTGCATTTATATAATAATTAGTGATATGCAGATGACACCACCCTTATGGTAGAAACTGAAGAAGTAATTAAAGAGCCTCTTGATGAAAGTGAAAGAGGAGAGTAGAAAAGTTGGCTTGAGACTCAGCATTCAGAAAACTAAGATCATGGCATCCTGTCCCATCACTTCCTGGGAAATAGATGGAAAAACAGTGGAAACAGTGACAGACTTTATTTTTGGGGCTCCCAAATCACTGCAGATGGTGATTGCAGCCATGAAATTAAAAGACGCTTACTCCTTGGAAGGAAAGTTATGACCAACCTAGATAGCATATTCAAAAGCAGAGACATTACTTTGCCAACAAAGGTCTGTCTAGTCAAGGCTATGGTTTTTCCAGTAGTCATATATGGATGTGAGAGTTGGATTGTGAAGAAAGCTGAGCACTGAAGAATTGATGCTTTTGAACTGTGGTGTTGAAGACTCTTGAGAGTCCCTTGGACTGCAAGGAGATCCAACTAGTCCATTCTAAAAGAGGTCAGTCCTGGGTGTTCTTTGGAAGGAATGATGCCAAAGCTGAAACTCCAACACTTTGGCCACCTCATGTGAAGAGTTGACTCATTGGAAAAGACTCTGATGCTGGGAGGGTTTGGGGGCAGGAAGAGAAGGGGGCAACAAAGGATGAGATGGCTGGATGGCATCACCGACTCAATGGATGTGAGTTTGAGTGAACTTCAGGAGTTGGTGATGGACAGGAAGTCCTGGCGTGCTGTGATTCATGGGGTCGCAAAAAGTCTGACACGACTGAGCAACTGAACTGAACTGAAAGTGTTCTTGGATTGGAAAAATCAATATTGTCAAAATGACTGTAGTACACAAGACAGTCACAGATTCCATGCAATCTTATCACAAAAGACAATTTTCACAAAACCAGAAAAAATAATTTTAAAATTTGTATGGAGGCACAAGAAACCATGAATACCTGAAACAATATTGAGAAAGAAGAGCAAAACTGGAGGAATCATATTTCCTCACTTCAATCTATAATTCAAAGCTATAGTCAACTAAACAGTATGGTACTGGTACAACAGTAGAAATATAGATCAAGGGAATAGGGTATAAAGCCCAGAAATAAATCCACATACTTTCGGTGAATTAATCTGTGACAAAGGAGGTAAGAATATACAAGAGACAAAAGTCTCTTCACTAAGTGGTGCTGGGAAAAGTGGACAGCTAGGATGAAAAGAATGAAATAAGACATTCACTAACACCATATACAAAAATAAATTCAAAAAGGATTAAAGACCTAAATATAATAATGAAAACCATAAAACTCCTATAGGAAAACATAGGTAGGACACTATTTGACATATATCATCAAAATATTTTTTTGGCTCTGTTTCCTAGAGCAAAAGAAACTTAAAAGCTTTTGCACAGCAAAGGAAACCATCAACAAAATGAAAAAGCAATATACTGACTAGGAGAAAATAATTTCAATGTTAAGGGGTTTTTCAGGTAGTGCTAGTGTTAAAGAACTTGCCCACCAAAGTAGGAAATGTAAGAGACATAGGTTCAGTCCGTGGGTTGGGAAGATCCCTTGGAGAAGGAAATGGCAACCCACTCCACTATTCTTGCCTGTAGAATCCCATGGACAGAGGAGTCTGGTGGGCTTCAGTCTATTGAGTTGCAAAGAGTTGGACATGACTGAAGCAACTTGGCACACACACACCATATAACTCAGCAATTACATTTTTGGATACAAATTTGGAAAAAAAATGAAAACTCTAATTTAAAAAGATACATGCACCCCAATGTTCATAGAAGCACTATTAACGATAGCCAAGACATGGGAGCAACTCAAATACTTATGGACAGATAAATGGATAAAGAAAAATATATATATATATATGTATATATAAGAAATAATGCCATTTGCAGCAACATAGATGGACCTGGAGGGTTTTATGCATAGTGAAATAAGTCAGACAGAGAAAGATAAATACTGTGTGTTATCACTTATACATAGAATTTTTTAAAAAATGAATGAGTATAACAAAACAGAAACAGACTCACAGACTTAGAGAACACATTCATGGTTATCAATGGGGAGAGTGGAGGGGCAGAAGGAAGGACAGGATAGGATACAGGATTAAGAGATACAAACTACTATGAATAAAATAAATAAGCTACAAGGGTATATTGTACAGCATAGGGAATGTAGCCAATATTTTATAATAAAATTTAAATGGATTATAATCTATAAAAATAATGAATCACTCTGTTGCACACCTGAAATTAATATTACTAATGTAGTACCAACAATACTTCAATAAGGGCTTCCCTGGTAGCTCAGCTGGTAGAGAATCCACCTGCAATGCAGGAGACCCTGGTTTGATTCTTGGGTTCTGAAGATTCCCTGGAGAAGAGATAGTCTACTCACACCAATATTCTTGAGCTTCACTGGTGGCTCAGATGGTAAAGAATCTGCCTGTAAAGTGGGAGACCTGGGTTCAATCCCAGGGTTGGAAAGATTCCTTGGAGAAGGAAATGGCTACCCACTCTAGTATTCTTGCTTGGAGAATCCCTATGGACAGAGGAGCCTGGCAGGCTACAGTCCATGGTGTCACAAAGAGTCAGACACAACTGAGTGACTAAGCACAGCAGAGCACACTTCAGTAAATTTCTTTTTTTAAAAAAATTCTGCAATTTTTTAAGATAAGCCTGTCTTAGGATGTCTAAATCTGTTTTTTGACCAATAAATGCAGAAGGGTCTGTTTCCATGTTTTTCTCATGCAGACATATGTTGCAAGAAACTGATCATTTGTTTAAAAAAATTCAGCTTTCTTATATATTCATCTCATTTAGCATTAGTGGTATCACTTTGTACCTTCATCTTGATGTTATGCAAAATATACTGGACATTACAATAAATGTGCTTGTCTAACCCGGAATCAATTTGTCATCTCATAGCCCTTTTCCCATCATGGCTTCACAATAAGAAGTCCTCAAAGCTTTTATTTGAACAATGGCCAAGCTAAATCGCTGATTTCCATCCTGAAATAATACACCAGACACCCTCCCTTCTTGGGCCTACATTTACAGAAGAATACAAATGTGTGAAGAACAATGGTTGTAACTCAGTTATGTCAAGGATCAGTTCTTTCGCATGTTTTAAAGTACTGAGAACATTTTTATTTAGCCTACTTTCCTGCCCAGATGAGTACTATCCTTGTACATGGTTCAGTAGGAAATATATTTATACTTAGTCCAAAGCTGCATCCAATGATCAGTAAGAACATCAATCCTATGACTTTATAGTATAGATAAATTACCTTGGTAAGACATAGTTCCTTGCCTGTCATTCTTTTTGCTCGTTTTCTGCTCTGAATTTCCTGGAGGCCCCGTGTGACCTGAGGGACTCAGAAGGGAGCTGTGGACCAGGCTGTGGTCAGGTCAGGTGAATCTGGGGAAAGGACCACTGAGGAGGTTTGACTACTTCTCTGCTGGTTCCTCGCCTGAGACTAAGATGTTAGTGTGTGACTTAGGGAAAGAGGCTCATCAAGGAAAGCTTTTTTTTTTTTTTTTTTTCCAATCAGCATCGTAAAAAGCTGTGCTCAGTTCATACTAATCCTTCCTGGACTTTCCAATTTCTCCACATTCACAAAAATAGGATGTCTTTTTCATAGAACTCAAATTTCATTAAAAATGTCAAGATATCAGAGGCTTCTGGGTTAGGCAATATCCAGAAAAGTCAGCCAATAGCTTATTCATTTTCATAATTTAACGAGTCATGACTGTTCAGTGTTCTTACCCTTGGTTACCTGACTTTTTTGTTTTTTAATAACAGGAAATGTTCATCAGCTAAGGAAGAGATTCTTATTTTCTCAGTGGCCTTTGTACACATCTGTAAAATGCTATCTCATTTCTATGGTTCTCATCTTATCCCAACTCTTGCTTCTCCTTCTGTTTCCCTGTCTATTATCTACCTGATCTTAGTTAAACCAATACTGCAGAGCTGTAGCCACACAAATCAAAATTTTTTGTTCTAGTGAGAACTTGAATTGGCGGCTGTCACTAGCTCTCAGTCTTATTCTAAGTGAAATTGACTCCAGATTTCTAAGTTACTCCTCCTACAAAGGGTAAGTTTAGATCTCTAGTCCTTTGTATGTTATTGCTCTGTACAAGAAACTTTTGAAAGAGTTGTGGAATTTTATAGTAAATCTCTTATTGCCCACTTAAATGTGATGGCTATATGCTTAGTAACTGATGTTTTCTCACATTAAAAAAATTAAAAAAGACACCCACCCATTGTGTAGCTTAGAGGATTTGAGTTTAGAGTTCAATCTCCTAGCATCATGCTAAATAGGAAATTCACAATCCTATTTCTCTTCTTACCTCTTCTATTAACTCATGCTGTTTGGTTTCATTTTTTAACTTCTCTGAGTCTCGGTTCCTTCCTCTGGAAAGTCAAGGGTATTTGACTACATAGTTCATAATATCCCTTCTAACAACAAAATTCTTGTTACCTTATTAATAAGTCAGCACATTTTCCTTGATACAAACATCTTTAGAATCCCCACTAAGAACTAATCAAGAGTATGTGCTAAGTCTTTGCTCTAAGCAGTAGTTTTTACATGGATAGAATAAATTATTTTTAGAGTCATTGAAGGCTTACAATTCTGCCATTCACGTGACAGAACCTTGCTGCCATTTTAATTCAGGCATTTTTTAATTAGAGATAATTTTATATGCTTTCTGTTGTCAGAAACTGAAAACTCCAGAACTCTAGCACATTTTCTGGCTGTAGGAAAACCTCAAGTCTGATTCATTGCCCAAAGGTTGCGATGTGCCCAGTGCTATGTCCTGAGAAAGCACCTATTTTCTTTCAAATGGATTTGTTCTTTGTTATCCTCAAATGCCTCACTTGGAGAGTTTTAATCTGAAGGTGTGAGCAGGATGCAAGACTTAATTCAATTCTCAGTATAATCTCCAATTCTGTGTTGATACATTTTCAGGTTCCTGTTTACGAATAAATCCACTCACCTCCCAGTCTCTTGGGAGATTGCAAAAACGGTCAAACTCTCCAGATACCGTAGCATTTTATGCAAGAATCACCTGCTCACCTGACCTCTAATGGAACTGCTTTGCATTAGCAGATTTTGTCCCCCAAGTCTAGGTAATTTCCAAGCTTCTCTACCGCTGGGGGAGGGGGCATTGCCAGTGCAGCAAAAGTGCCTCTGTTCTTAGGCTGGTTCCTTTCTATCTTAAACACCTTCCTTCTGGGCCCAGGATTTTGCTCTGTTTTTTTTTCTCAACAAGCCAGAGCAGCCATGTGTACAAAGTTAGTAATGCCATAGCTGGTGCAAGTGGTAACGAATCCTTCTGCCAATACAGAAGATGCAAGAGGTGCAGTTTCAATCCCTGGGTCAGGAAGATCCCCTGGAGTAGGAAGTGGCACCCCCCTCCAGTATTCTTGCCAGGAAAATTCCATGGAGAGAGAAGTCTGATGGGCTGCCGTCCATGGGGCCACAAAGAGTTAGACACAAGTGAGCACGCATGGAAAGATGCGCGTTGCATAACCTGTACACCTGTCGACAGCCAAGCTACAGAATTGTTGGGAAGGAAGTATTTCCTTCCAACTTTCTAGGTCTGGCTGGCCTGAGGATTAACTTATAAGTACATAGGAGAGACCCAGGAAAACTAAGTAACTGGCTGAAAAGGCTGAAATCCTCACCTTAAATGCGATCTTCAACTAACAACAAAAGAGGGTGTTGGGGTAGGAGTTTGGGACTTCAGCTGGCAGGAAGGCAGTTCACATGGAGATGACAGAGCAGGTGTTTTCTGCTCCCTGCAGAGACCCTGGGATACAGAGTGGACTCTAACCTGCTGGTTCCCCCATCACAGCATACCACAGCATCTCCATCCCAGGTGATGGGCCTATTCTTTGATCCAAGTTCTGTAAGTATTTAAGAGAGAGGTAAAAAGAAAGATTTACTGAGTCCTCTGTTTCTTAAAAATAATTAGCATAAATTAATCCTCATGCCAAAAAGATATATTTTGTGGTGCCAAATTTTGCTCCTTTACAGTCCTGCCTTTGAAACTTCTCCAAGAAGCCTCACAGTCCAGAAGCTGAGTTGGTAGATTGTTCCACCTCATTAAGCCAGCCCCATAGTCCTGATAATGAATCCATACAATTATATTCGTTTCAGGAGGCTATGAGTCAGGTGGCTTTCAAAGCTAGACCTATAAGGTGCAAGCAAGTAAGTTTTAAAAAGATGCATTTCTACGAAAACCAAAGAAAAACAACAGTTAGTGATTGGAGCAAATTATAATCCATTGTCAGAGTCCTGAAAACTCTCAATCAAGAACATTTCTAGATGTCAGGCTTGAAGCATCTTGAGATGAAGTGAGGCTAGAAAGTGACCATCTGACACAATTTCGTGGTCTGTAGTTTGAATGTCTCTCGTGATGTCATTGATGTTAGGATAAACTTTCTGAGCTGGGTACACAGCAAAAGGCACAAAGATTGTCAAAACATGGGCTATTGTGGTGCTCTCTCTTAAGTTTATATCATGTAGTCCAGCTTCAGTTTTCAGGGCTTCAGGATAAGGGGGTCTTCAATTTTCTATGATTCTAAATCAAAAGTTGGTGAAAAATTGGAAATGTTAGTTTGGAGAGCTATAGCTAAATATTTTAGGAAACTAGAAAAATTCAGGATTCAGACCAGTTTACAGATGGAAAAGCAAAATCTCACAGACAATTAACAGACCTAAACTCTATTATCTATGACTGTTTATTACAGTTTCTACTGAAAAGCATTTTTTTCTCTAAAATTACTCTTATTTTTACCAAAGATAGCCAAATTAAAGCTAATTTGTTTGAAAAAAAGTTTAGTTTCAATAAATCTGGCTTGATCATTTGCATAACTCCAGCAAGAATAGTAACTGCTCATATAGGTTTAAAAAAAAAATCTACATTACTGGAACTTTTTATAAGGAATTTTCAAACTGAACTTTTAGATGTCTCTTAAGGCCAGGACTTTATTTTTGGGGGCTCCAAAATCACTGCAGATGGTGACTGCAGCCATGAAATTAAAAGATGCTTACTCCTTGGAAGAAAAGTTATGATCAACCTAGATAGTATATTCCAAAGCAGAGACATTACTTCGCCGACTAAGGTCCGTCTAGTAAAGGCTATGGTTTTTCCTGTGGTCATGTATGGATGTGAGAGTTGGACTGTGAAGAAGGCTGAGTGTCGAAGAATTGATGCTTTTAAACTGTGGTGTTGGAGCAGACTCTAGAGAGTCCCTTGGACTGCAAGGAGATCCAACCAGTCCATTCTGAAGGAGATCAGCCCTGGGATTTCTTTGGAAGGAATGATGCTAAAGCTGAAACTCCAGTACTTTGGCCACCTCATGGGAAGAGTTGACTCATTGGAAAAGACTCTGATGCTGGGAGGGATTGGGGGCAAGAGGAGAAGGGGACGACCGAGGATGAGATGGCTGGATGGCATCACGGACTCGATGGACGTGAGTCTGAGTGAACTCCGGGAGATGGTGATGGACAGGGAGGCCTGGCGTGCTGCAATTCATGGGGTCGCAAAGAGTCGGACACGACTGAGCGACTGAACTGAACTGAACTGAACTGAAGGCCAGGAAATCAAGCCAAAGAATGCCATCAGAATTGCCTGCAATAACTATAGGTTTGAGTAAATTCCTCTCTTCTTGTGATCCCCAAATGTCCGGAGATTCCTTCTCCTATTAGAAAATGACCTTCCTTACTCACCTGGTAAGGGTACTGGGAATCCTCTAAGGAATACCACTGCATGTTTTTTCCAAGGGTCAATTTGGCTCCATAAAGTCATCCTTAGTTCCTTAAAGCTGACTGGTCATATCTGAGTCCATGCATTCTTCTCTCAAATGTGGCATTTCAGTCAAAGCTTTGGTAATGTGACCTATAGTGACAATTATGTTCTGTCATAGTGAACATATAAAATTAAGTATATTGGCAAGAACATAATAATACATGCTAAGAGTTTCCAAATTCTAGAGTGATCAAGTAGGGATAAAAAGATAAATGTTTCAGTTCTACATACAAAGGTATAATTTATCAAATTGTTATAGGTCATAGTTAGTAAGAGGAAAGATTTTGTGAGATGTACAGAGAGAGTAACATGGAAATTTATAATTGGAGAAGGAAATGGCAACCCACTCCAGTACTCTTGCCTGGAAAATCCCATGGACGGAGGAGCATGGTAGGCTACAGTCCATGGGGTTGCAAAGGAACATGGAAATTTATAATACCATATGTAAAATAGATAGCCAATGGAAATTTGCTGTACGACTCAGGGAACTCAAAGAGGAGCTCTGTGACAATCTAGAAGGGTGAGGTGGGGAGGGAAATGGGAGGGAGGGGACATGGATATACCTATGACTGATTCTTGTTGATGTATGATAGAAAATCAGAAAATTCTAGAAAGCAAATATCCTTCAATTAAGAAAGTAAAGCGGGAACCCCCCCCAAAAAATCCCAGTGATATTTCAGCAAAAAGTCATAAAAATTACATTCATGAATTCATTCAGTCTTATGTAAATAATTCTCACTGATCTTGATCTTTTGTCAATAGCTTACAAAGCCACTGGTTTTTTAATTAGAATTCTGTAATTTCTTACCCAGTTCAGTGGTATAATCTGAAAGTTATCAGAAACCTGTATTTATCAAAAAGTCCTTTTTCTGAATCTTCTTGAAGATAAAACATTTTTGCAAAAGCATCAGATTATAACAGTAGCCATCTATAAATGACTTAAAATGGCTGGTAAAAGATCTGATTCATTATAATACAATTGACACAGAAACTTAGTTATTTCTTTGACACACAGAATCACAAGAAAATAAGTAGAATCATGACTGATAACATTATGCCAAGACATATCTGAATCTGAGGAAATTTATATAATTTCCAGGACATTTGAATTAATAACATTTACCCATTCAACATAGGGAGGTTTATCATTATTTGACCATGCTTACCATATAATTTAAAATACCGCCTAAGCCTAATTAGATTAATACTTCTCTTTTATAAGGAAAGAAAACAAATCTTTTCAATTGTTCTAAGATCCCTCTGGAAAACCCAAACTTAATTTCAGGTCAATAAGATTTCATTTAAAATTTGATTTGGGGAAATTTTGTCAAAAATATCAAAATGGTCTTAAAACTCTTGGTTAAGAAGAACTCTTGGTTAAGAAATAACATAGTTCACTGCAAAACAGTTTATGCAAAATGACCGACTTCACAGGCATTACAGAAATTTAAATAGTTGTAAAAAGCCTTAACTCTTTAAATATCGAAAAGATTCAAGTAATCAAAGACCTGATAAAAACAACATACGAAATTATTCTGATAAAACTTCAGTTCAGTTCAGTTCAGTTCAGTAGCTCAGTTGTGTCCGGCTCTTTGTGATCCCATGGACTGCAGCACACCAGGCTTCCCTGTCCATCACCAACTCCTGGAGTTTACTCAAACTCATGTCCATTGAGTCAGTGATGCCATCCAAACATCCCATCCTCTGTTGTCCCCTTCTCCTCCCACTTTCAATCTTTTTGATAAAACATAACACACCCCTAACCCTGGTTATTTTAGTCAGACTACTGAAAGGTAAAGAAAAATGTTTTACAATTTTTTTTGTTAAGAGTAGACTTTTGTCCTTTTAACAGAAAGAAAACCAAATTCTAATTTTACATTGGGTTACTTTGATATTAGATTCCTTTTGGTCACAGCCAGGCTAAACAGGAATAATTCAGGTTATTAAATCAGGTTATTCAATAATTCAGGTTATAATGTCAGGTTAATAAAACAGGTTAAACAGAATAATTATTATTCTTTTCTTATTATATTTCTTTTCTTATGATTCATTTTCCACAAACCTCCTACAACACTGTATTTCCATTTTAGCTTATCCCTTGTTCTTCCCCCCACCCCCCATTCTTGAAATAGCTAACCTTATTTTAGGGAAGATCATTTTTATTTCCCGTGACAAATTACATTTCCATTTCTCATAACTTTTTTACTCAAAAGTACAACTTACTTCTCTTAAATACAGAGATGCTTTTCACATAATCTTTAGTAGCTTTAATACATGTATTAATTAGAAATCTTAACCTTTAGAAACCTTAACTAAGAAGTAAACAATTGTAAACTGCCTTTTACATTAGCATTTTATGACTTGGCAAGTTTATAAATGCATTATAATTCTACAGATACAGACTATTTCAAACTACAATCTTTCAATAAAACAAAACATGTATTTATTAAGCCCAAATTTACCTTTACTCTTTTGGTACTAAGAAGCCAAAAGTAGTTATACCTATGCTTACTGATTTAATGTTTCACCATTATGTTTTATTTGGAAATGAGCTAGACAGTCAATAAATTTAATTTTTTAGTTTATAATTTAACTCATCTTAGCAAAATTTTAAGATCTCTAACAAAAATGTCTTGAAAGCTATTTTTAAGTACATATAAACTATAATACATAAATTTTTTAAAGTTTATCTAAAACCCTTTTTAGGGGTCTAATTTATATCTACTTAACTTTATTTGCTTTCAACAATTGTTTATATAACCTATGAAAATTTCATGAGATATTAGATAAAGTCAATCATCACTTCCAGCTAATGTTTTTTCATCTGTTGGCAAATTTTATAATGGATAATATGAGCTCACTTGACTTTTTAGTGAAGTTAGATGACACCACTCTAATGGCAGAAAGCAAAGAGGAACCAAAGAGCCTCTTGATGAGGGTGAAGGAGGAGAGTGAAAGAGCTGGCTTAAGACTAAATATTAAAAAAAAAGAAAAGAAAAACCAAAAACTAAAATCATGGCGTCTGGCCCCATTACTGCCTGGCAAATAGAAGGGGAAAAGGTAAAAGCAGTGAAAGATTTCCTCTTTTGGGGCTCCAAAATCATTGCGGATGGTGACTGCAGCCATGAAATCAGAAGTTGATTGCTTCTTGGCAGGAAAGCAATGACAAACCTAGACAGTGTGTTGAAAAGCAGAGATAATATTCTGTTGACAAAGGTCCATATAGTCAAGGCTATGGTTTTCCAGTGGTCACATATGATTGTGAGAGCTGGGTCATAAAGAAGGCAGAACACCAAAGAACTGATACCTTTGAACCATGGTGCTAGAGAAGACTCCTGAAAGTCCCTGGGACAGCAAGGAGATCAAACCAGTCGATATTAAAGGAGATCAACACTGAATATTCACTGGAAGGACTGATGCTGAAGCTGAAGCTCCAGTATTTTGGTCATCTGATGCACACAGATGATAACTAATTGTTAAGTCCCTGATGCTGGGAAAGATTGAGGACAGAAAGAGAAAAGGGTGTCAGAGGATGAGATGGCTGGATGGCATCACTGAGTAAATGAACATGAACTTGGGCAAACTCCAGGAGATGGTGAGGGACAGGGAGGCCTGGCATGCTGCAGTCCATGGGGTCACAAAGTCACAGGGACAGAACTGGGCAACTGAACAACAACAACAAAACTGAGATAGAAGATAATATTACTCTTATTGTTGATGTCAACTTAAAAAATAGTCACAGTCTAAAAGTTGAGAGTTATGTCTTATTAGGTGGGAATTTTTAGAGCTTCATGCCCAAAAGGCAGCATCTCAAGTAACCCTGAGAGGACTGCTCCTCAGGGAGGAGTCAGGTTATATAGAAACTTGCCACAAAGGGCAGGTAGTCTGAACATCAGAAGTATATTTGTGAATTAAAGAAAACCATATATCTCAAGGAATTTAGTACTTTTTTATGTATGGAAAGACACAAGAGTCTGGGCTTACTGGAATCACTCCTTCCATACATACCCCAGCTACCCTGGGCCAGTATCCTGTGTTTTTCACATCTTTAGCTCCTCAGTGCTCACCTTAGGCTGAGGTGGCAGCCTGATGTCTGCTGGAGAGCAGGTATTATTCTCCTTCCTGATTGCCCTTAGGGTGGAGACATTCACATATGGAGGGCAGAATTCCCTGCTGACTGTAACATCCTTGTTACAGGAAATACTCCATTTCTCACTGATGATTAAAGACATGTGTGTTTTGTTTAAACTAGCAACCTTAAATTTGCTATTACTTGTTAAAGATTAAACTTAGATTGCATGAAATTGAAAACCATTTGGTTTCATTTCTATAACACAGCTGAGATTTAGAAATATTTACTTCATAAGCACTTACTTTTAAGCTAGTTGAGCTATTTTACAGTGATTTTGTCAATACCATCTGAGAGTGGAAAAAGACCCTATTTGTAACGTACATACATAGCCATACGGACAGATGCAATCAGAGATTTCATTTTAAGACCTTAGTCATGAATCAGATATAAATATAATACTTATGGTATATAACTCACTAGTCTATAAATGGACTTCCCATGTGGCACTAGTGGTAAGGAACCTGCCTGCCAATTCAGGAGACATAAAAGATGTGGATTTGGTCCCTGGGTCAGGAAGATCCCCTACAGGAGGGCACAGCAACCCGCTGCAGTATTCTTGCCTGGAGAATCCCATGGACAGAAGAGCCTGGAAGGACACAGTCCATAGGGCTGCAAGGAGTTAGACATGACTGAATCGTAGCTTATAAACAATGGCTGGAATAAGTTAAGCTTATCTGCTCAGATGACCAAGGTTCTTTACTTTTATGGAAAGAACTTTTAAGATTTGTATTTGTCCCTGAAAAACAATCTCAAGGAAGTTATAGGCTAGATTTTCGGCACAGGGAATTTCCCAGTAGTTTGTACTTTTTAAAAGGTGTCTTTCCCTCTATTTTTGTTTGTTTGTTTGTTTGTTTTCCTGGCGGCAGGTTCTCCCAGTCCTGTTTACTGGGCTTAGTCTCAGGTGACTGTGGACTGTATATATTTTCTGATTTTGTAGACATTTGCAAGACAAAGACAGTTGCTTTCAATTCCTCTAAAGAACTGGGCTGCTGTGTAAGAGATATCAAAAGTCTGTCCTGCCCATCCAACCAGGCTTTCTTTAATTTGCTTCTTCATATCAGGGAGAAGATTTCCAACTAAAAGGGAAATGGAAAGATTTCTATGTTCTAGAAATTCAGGGTTCGATTAGCACATCTAAAACAGTCTGCACCAGGCATTCAACAATGGCCCTTTGTTCCAGAGCACAGTTTGAGAGACCAGTTCCCCCAGTGGCTAAAAGCCTCTATCACCTCCCATATTAGGCTCTGACCACAAGTGTATTAAACAAACCTAGGTAGTGTATTAAAAAACAGAGACATTACTTTGCCAAAAAGAAGTCCATCTAGTCAAAGCTATGGTTTTTCCAGTAGTTGTGTAAGGATGTGAGAGTTGGACCATAAAGGTGAACACTGAAGACCTGATGCTTTTGATCTGTGGAGCTGGAGAAGACTCTTGGACTGCAAAGAGATCAATCCAGTCAATCCTAAAGGAAATCAATCCTGAATATTCATTGGAAGGACTGATGCTGACGTTTAAGCTCCCATACTTTGGCCTGATGCAAAGAACTGACTCATTTGAAAAGACCCTGATGCTGAGAAAGATTGAAGGCAGGAGGAGAAAGGGATGACAGAGGATGAGATGGTTGGATGGCATCACCGACTCAATGGACATGAGTTTGAACAAGCTCTGGGAGATGGGAAGCCTGGCCTACTGCAGTCCATGGGGTCTCTAAGACTTGGACACGACTGAGTGACTGAACAGTACCACCACCAGCCCCAGGCTCCACCTCACATCCAGGGGACTCAGGCAACCCTGCTGGCTCCCTTCAAGTTCAGCTAACTTCACAAGAGGTGCAGAGTCCTATGCCCTGTTTGACAACTGCAGGGAGGGGACACATTCCCAGTGAGACACGATGTCTGTCCTTACAATACAACCAGGCAAAACAAACACAACCACTTTACTAGTATGTCCAAATAATCCACCTTTCTCCAATCTTTCACCTCAATTTCACTGCCTCTTACACCTCTAACCAGGACCCCACTGGCAAGCCTCAGTCTTACATTCTGAGCTGGCGAAGCATTCCCAGCCAGACATTAATACTTAGTCCCTTAAATCACTGAGGCAACACTGGCCTAATATCTCCACATAACACCCGCACAGCACGAACATTCTAACCTCTATCATCCTATCAACCCAGCACTTTTCCTTTTCTCAATGTGATTGCAGCCCAAGTCAGGGCCCCACCAATGGGTTTTGTAACCACAGTTCATGGGGCTGCTGCCTGAAGCCATCCTAGAAATTCCTCCTCTTTACCCCTCAGCAATTTATCTTCTCCTAGTGCAAGAATCTACCTTCAATGCAGGAGATCTGGGTTCGATTCCTGGGTTGGGAAGATCCCCCGGAGAAGGAAAGGGCAACCCACTCCAATATTCTTGCCTGGAGAATCCCATGGACAGGGGAGTCTGGCGGGCTACAGTCCGTTGGGTTGCAAAAGCTGGACATGACTTAGCAACTAAAGAGAGACAGACAGTGCAAGAAGCCATGGGTCCCCATGAACCCATGGAGGTGGAGGGAAGGAGCCAAGGGACCCTAGCTCGTTTGTCAACCTTACCTTGATTCATTGACCTCTCTGCTGCTTTAAGCAATTTCTGATCATGTTTTTCAAAGTACTTTTTGCCTTAGGCTTTTAAAATTTCTTCAAACTGGGGTAAATAGAGGGGACATTTTGGGAACCCTTTTATATTGGGGTATGGCTAGGCCCCTTTTGCTCACTCAGTCTATACCATCAATGTCCATTACACTCAGCCCATTTCTTGTTAACCATCTAAACATTTCCACCTGCTGAGATGAGTCCTGGACTCTTCCCTTCCTGATTCCTCTTTGTCCCACCTCTTTCAATATTTGTTTTATTTATGGTATTTCTTAATAACTGTAAAAATTTCCATCTGTTGGAAAGAGTCCTTTGACTTTCCCCTCGGCTTCTTCCCATTCTCTTGTTAATTAACCTAATGATTTTATTAGCATCTGTAAGATCCAAACTTGATAATGTTTTCCAAACCATTTTTTAAGTTAAGCAAGTTCTCTGGGTTAGCTCTTATATTTCGTTGTATCCACCTTTTAATTTAGTCTTTACATAAGTACCAATAAAACAGCTATTTACCGTGAGAGCTGCCTAAAAAATTACCAATTTATTAATAGAAGGTTTTCCAATTCAAAGGACCCATTATGTGTCTATTGATGAGGAAGATCTTAAGAATCAAACCAAGGAGATTTTTATGATTTAAATAAAGACACGAGGTATTTCACAACAGAGCGCAAAGGATGCAGCCCTCAGGAAATCCAGAAAGGTTACTCCCCCAAACAGCCGAAGAAAGCAACAGTCTTGTTGCCCAGGTGTTAAGGATGGTATAGTGCTAGCATCACTTTGAGATGACAAAGGCCCTTTATGGACTGGGTCCCCTGAGAGTAAACTCCACTGAGAGTTGTTACCTGTGCTTCTGAACAACTGGCTACATTTGCTCAGAATCCTGGTCTATCTGACTGACCTTGAAACACATACTGAGACAGACACACACCTTCCTGGTGGCAGAGACCAGAGCTAATCTTCTCGTCGTCCTAGTATCAACCTCTTAGGGCAGAGAACAAGATAAATGGCACAACAGACAGAGACGAAGAAACACAGTGATCACCTATGGGAGTAAAAGGATCAATAGCTCTACCAAACTTACCGGCATTGCCAAGTTCCAGGAACCAACTCCAAAACTACTTTCTCTCGCTGATCTAAATTTAGAAAAGATAAGAAAAGGGAGGCTTTTGTCAGTTGTCCCAGGATCTCTGAGCTCCAGCAGCCTCAGGGCAAGTACCTTTCATCTAGTAAACTTGAATCCTTCCAGTTATACCAGCTTTTGGGAAGGAAAATTTTCCCCCTGCCTTTCTAGGTTCTTCTGTTTGGTCTAAGGGTTCACCTGACATGAGACAGATTAACAGGAGAAAATCAAACGAGAGCTCAATTACATGTACAAATGGGAGAGATCCAGGAAACCTCTCTAGTGGCTCTGATGGTAAAGAATCTGCCTGCGGTGCAGGAGACCTGGCTTCGATCCCTGTGTTGGAAAGATCCCCTGGAGAAGAGAATGGATACCCACACCAGTATCCTTGTCTGGAGAATTCCATGGACAGAGGAGCCTACAGTCCATGGGATCGCAGGACTGAGTGACTGACACGTTCACTTCACTTTCACACATGAGAGAGACACAGGGAAGTTAAATAATTGGATAAAAATGCAGAAACCCACTCCTGAAATTCTACCTTCAGCTAAAGACAAAGGAGGATGATGGAGGAGTGGTTTGGGTGCAGAGGGAGGAAGGCAATTCACATGGAGTTGGGAAAACAGGTGTTTGGTAAATGAGTGTTTGCTGGGCCAGCAGAGACAAGGGGACACTGAGTGGACTCTGGTCTTTCATTCTGCTGAGTTCTCCCCACCACATCTGGCCCTTATTCCTTGGAGACTTCTTTGTGACAGTTCTATTCTGGGAACAAACCCTTTTTAATAATTTATTTTTAACATTCTTTTAGGCATTTCAGGGGTAGGGAAAGCAAGCAAACAACAACAACAAAACAAAAACAAAGCCAGAAAAGCTTCCTGATTTTTAAAAATAATCAGCCTAAATTAGTCCTCGTACCAACGAGACACATTTTGGGGTGGAAGATTTTGCTTCCTGCAGGAGGCTTCTCATAATCTGCTTCAGGACAGTTCTTTTTGGTTCCCTCTCATAATGTTGATCAGTCCAGCATTAGTCAGATTCCAGTAAATGTTTACAAGACTGCTTCTAACTAAGGAAAATTTTGATTTCTTTCAAAAATCACACATCAGATACTATTCACTGAAAATAGTAACCACCTCTTTTACATCTGCTGCATTCCTTTATCTCACATGAACACAACTAAGGAGAACAATAGGAACATCAAATGGGAGACAGTCATTTTTGAGAATCTGTTAAGAACAAAGACATATGTCAGCACTAGTAAACTTCAGAATGTATTAAGGTACCAATTATTTTAAAACCAGTTGTCTAAAACAACTGGCTACTCATTATTATTAATACTGGCATTTAGTGTTATCTATTAAGTACTAAAAAATTAGATATGGGTCATTGCTTTTTTTTTTTTTTCTAACAGAACTTACACTTGTAGTTAAACCGTGGAAAAGTCTCCAAGAAAGATGTGCCAGTATCAGTCTGACTCTTGCTAAAAACGTAAATGATACCTAAAAAGAGATCAAATTGCCAACATCCATTGGATCCTCAAGAAAGCAAGAGGGTTCCAGAACTCTCAGAGAGTTCCAGTTCTACTTCTGCTTTATTTATTATGCCAAGGCCCTTGACTGCGTGAAAAACAAACTGTGGAAAATTCTTAAAGAGATGGGAATACCAGACCACCTTACCTGCCTCCTGAGAAATTTGTATGCAGGTCAAGAAGTAACGGTTAGACTGGACATGGAACAATGGAGTAGTTAAAATCAGGAAAGGAGTATGTCAAGGCTGTATTTTGTCACCCTGCTTGTTTAACTTATATACAGAATACATCATGTGAATGCTGGGCTGGATAAAGCACAAGCTGGAATCAAGATTTCCAGGAGAAATATCAATAACCTCAGATACGCAGATGACACCAGCATTATGGCAGAAAACGAAGAGGAACTAAAG
This sequence comes from Capra hircus, assembly GCF_001704415.2. Classification (NCBI taxonomy): domain Eukaryota; kingdom Metazoa; phylum Chordata; class Mammalia; order Artiodactyla; family Bovidae; genus Capra; species Capra hircus. Next base: position 93,450,519 of record NC_030821.1, read on the forward strand.
AGCCCCTTGATGAAAGTGGAAGAGGAGAGTGAAAAAGTTGCCTTAAAACTCAACATTCAGAAAACTGAGATCGTGGAATCTAGTCCCAACACTTCACAGCAAATGGATGGGGAAACAATGGAAATAGTGAGAGACTTTATTTTTTGGATTCCAAAATCACTGCAGATGATGACTGTAGCCATGAAATTAAAAGATGCTTGCCCCTTGGAAGAAAAGCTATGACCAATCTAGAAAGCATATTAAAAAGCAGAGAAATTACTTTGCCAAAAAATGTCCATCTAGTTAAAGCTATGGTTTTTCAAGTAGTCATGTATGGATGTGAGTTCAGTTCAGTTCAGTTCAGTAGTTCAGTCCGTGTCCGACTCTTTGTGACCCCATGAATCTCAGCACTCCAGGCCTCCCTGTCCATCACCAACTCCCGGAGTTCATTCAAACTCATGTCCATCGAGTCGGTGATGCCATCCAGCCATCTCATCCTCTGTCATCCCTTTCTCCTCTTGACCCCAATTCTTCCCAGCATCAGAGTCTTTTCCAATGAGTCAACTCTTCGCATGAGGTGGCCAAAGTATTGGAGTTTCAGCTTTAGCAGCAGTCCTTCCAGTGAACACCCAGGACTGATCTCCTTTAGGATGGACTACTTGGATTTCTTTGCAGGCCAAGGGACTCCCAAGTGTCTTCTCCAACACCACGGTTCAAAAGCATCGTTTCTTTGGTGCTCAGATTTCTTCACAATCCAACTCTCACATCCATACATGACCACTGGAAAAACCATAGCCTTGACTAGATGGACCTTTGTTGGCAAAGTAATGTCTCTGCTTTTGAATATACTATCTAGGTTGGTCATAACTTTCCTTCCAAGGAGTAAGCATCTTTTAATTTCATGGCTGCAATCACCATCTGCAGTGATTTTGGAGCCCCCCCAAAATAAAGTCTGACACTGTTTTCACTGTTTCCCCATCTATTTCCCATGAAGTGATGGGACCAGATGCCAATATCTTAGTTTTCTGAATGTTGAGTTTTAAGCCAACTTTTTTTGCTCTCCTCTTTTGCTTTCATCAAAAGGCTTTTTAGTTCCTCTTCACTTTCTGCCGTAAGGGTGGTGTCATCTGCATATCTGAGGTTATTGATATTTCTCCCAGCAATCTTGATTCCAGCTTGTGTTTCTTCCAGCCCAGCGTTTTTCATGATGTACTCTGCATATAAGTTAAATAAGCAGGGCTTGATGTACTCCTTTTCCCATTTGGAATCAGTCTGTGAGTAGGGCTATAAAGAAAGCTGAGCACTAAAGAAATAATGTTTTTGCAGTATCCAATACAGTACTGTAAAGTAAAATAAAGTAAAATAAAAAAAAATGCTTTCCTCTAGGGAAAAAAAAAATAATAATTAATGCTTTTGAACTATGGTGTTGGAGAAGACTCTTGAAAGTCCCTTGGACTGCAAGGAGATCAAACCAGTCCATCCTAAGGGAAATCAGTCCTGAATACTCATTGGAAGTACTGAAACTGAAACTCCAGTATTTGGCCACCCAATGTGAACAACTGACTCCTTGGAAAAGACCCTGATGCTGGGGAAGTTTGAAGGCAGGAGGGGAAGAGGATGACAGAGGATGAGATGGTTGGATGGCATCTACAACTCAATGGACATGAGTTTGAGCAAGCTCTGGGAGTTGGTGATGGACTGGGAAGCCTGGTGTGCTGCAGTCCGTGGGATTGCAAAGATTCGGACACGAGTGAGTGACTGAACTAGGAACTAAGAAGTTCTCAAAATTTTATGTGCTTTACTTCCAAGTCTTTCTACAAGGGCTAAACTTATGGACTATAAAGGCATCCAAAGCTGGTGCTCTGAGAAAACCCAGAGGGATAGGGTGGGGAGGGAGGTAGGAAGGGGATTCAGGATTGGGGGGGCACGTGTAAAACTGTGGCCAATTCAGGTTGCTGTACAGCAAAAATCAGCACAATATTGTAAAGTAATTATCTTCTAATTCAAATAAATTCATTAAAATATTTAAAAAATTTCTCAATGAGATTTTGAAAGCACTTTTATGTTTGATTATACTAGCTGTGCTCTGGTTTTAGAGAGAAGGGGGAGACATTATTACAGAGATCATGCTGACACTAATTGGGGGTGGTCCTGGGTAAAATATACATGTATTTTACTCCTCTACTGCATTCAAACATAAAGATAATTGAACACTCTTGAAGACAATGATGTCCAGCACACGAGGGTCTCAAACCTCTACAAATAACTTAATAGTCTCAATGTAACCCTTCTTTTACAGTCAGGAATAAGGAAAGTGCACAATTTAGAAAGAATCTCAAAAATAAGAGAATAAAAATTTTCAGCCAACTCCTGAGTTGTGTAGTACTTCCCAACTTCTTGCCTTAGGAAATAAAAATCTCCATATGTTGTATGAATATAATGAGACCCAGAATCTCTTCTTGAAAGTAGTTAATGGAAAGTCTGAATTGAAAGAGGTGAATGATCTACTAGCTTATTTCTTCCAATGCATTGGAGAATCTCATAGAAATTTTCCCCATATGCAGAATTTTTTTAAGCTTTTCCATACATGGGGAACACCCAGCCTTCTCTATTTCTGCAGACACTCTCACCATTGCAAACTACATCTGCTTTCTGAGAAATTGCCCTCATCCACCTCATAAACCAGCAAACTGATGACACCAAGACCAGCTTTCAGCATTCTACTGCACCTGGTTTGGTATCCTCACTGCCCCTCTACCTTGCTTTATTTGTCTTCATAGCACTTTTCTCTGCCTGATAAGATTATATCTATTTGTTTCTTACCTGTCTTCCAAATGAGAATGCAAACTCCTAGAAAGCACAGATTTTCACTGCTTTGTCTGTTGCTGTCATCTGCTCATTGAGAACAGTGCAGGGTACACAGAAATCATTCAATAAATCCTTTGGAATAAATGCACTTTGCAAATTCCACTAGTGAATTATTCCGTATTCAGCTTTATTATATGTCTAGGAAGAATCAGAATGCTAGCTGAAGTGCTTCAGTTTTTATAATGTGCTGAGTTATTAAGTAAATGCGAATAAACACTCAAAAGTTATTTTTATTACATAAATTATCTTCTGTTCTCATAAGTATTTAACAGATCTTTGCTTTCGGTTGCCTTTTTTCCACTCTTTTTTTTTGCACTAGTTGAGAGACCTGAATCCTTAATACCAAAATGTAAGTTCGCCAATAGGAAATACTTTATTCCACTCAGGTGTTTAGCAGAGATAGATAATGCATCACCAAAAGAAGATATTCAGCAAAGCTAGGCTGTGAGTGTTCAAAGAAAAGTTTTCCACAGGATAATAAGCAACATTTTTGCAGAATGCAAAGTTCTATTAAAAATTATCAAGAACCTCTGACTTTCATTTTGAAGGGTGGAATTATTATTGGAAAACTGGATTTGCCTCTTGGTGGGTGTCGAGCCTGCAGTGGGAGAAGGATTTATTACTTGCATCAAAAAAGGAAAACACTGGATATCTTTCCCAAAGCAGTAACTCCCAGAACTGCAAAACTGAGGAAGTGCTAAGCTAAGCATACATGCATATTCATGGAAGTGGGGGTGGGGGTGTTGAGGAGGCAGAGAAGAGCTCAGCATAGGATTGGAGCAAAGGTTGATAGAGTCCAAGCTTGATTTGATTGAAATCAGAAAGCTCAACATCATCCTTCCATCCTCCACCTGGGTGGGAGTCAGTTCCTATAGAACTCAAAGAAAAGTTTTTATGTACTGTATTCCTTCTGGAGGAGCTAGTACCCTTCTTTGTGTGCTGTGCTTAGTTGCTCAGTCCTGTCTGATTCTTTGTGACTCCATGGACTGTACCCCACCAGGCTCCTCTGTCCTTGGGGATTTTCCAGGCAAGAATACTGGAGTGGGCTGCCATGCCCACCTACAGGGGATCTTCCCAAGCTAGAGATCGAACCCAGGTCTCCCACATGGTGGGCAGATTCTCTACCATCTGAGCACTAGGGAAGCCTGTACTCTGCTTTATGACTGCACTACTATTTGACTTTTTTTCTCTGTCCCTGTATTCCTTTGTTCCCCTAAGATCATTAATTACTGAGATCTGATGAAGGGTAAGCATTGCAGCTACTCTTAGATCCTAAGATGTCTGGGGCAAAAATGACTTTTCTATGAGCCATGCCATGTAGTGTCACCCAAGATCGATGGGTCATGGTGGAGAATTCTGACAAAATGCGATCCACTGGAGAAAGGAATGGCAAACCACTTGTCTTTGTATTCTTGTCTTGAGAACCCCATGAACAGTACGAAAACATAAAAAGATATGACACTGAAAGATGAACTCCCCAGGTTGGTAGGTATCCGCTGTGCTACTTGAGAAGAGTGGAGAAATAGCTCCAGAAAGAATGAAGAGCCTGAGCCAAAGCAAAAACAATGCCTAGTTGCGGATGTGGCTGGTGATGGAAGTAAAGGCTGATGTTGTAAAAAACAATATTGCATACGAACCTGGAATGTTAGGCCCATGAATCAAAGTAAACTGGAAGTGGTCAAACAGGAGATGGCAAGAGTAAACGTCGACACTTTAGGAATCAGTGAACTAAAATGGACTGGAATGGGCAAATTTAATTCAGATGACCATTATATCTACTACTGGGCAAGCATCCTTTAGAAGAAATGGAATAGCCCTCATAGTCAACAAAAGAGTCTGAAATGCAGTACTTGTGTGCAATCTCAAAAATGACAGAATGATCTGTCATTTTTCCTAGGCACAGTAATTCAACATCACAGTAATCCAAGTATATACCCAATCTCTAAAGCTGAAGATGCTGAAGTTGAATGATATTATGAAGACCTACAAGACCTTCTAGCAATAACACCAAAAAAGATATCCTTTTCATCATAAGAGACTGGAATGCAAAAGGAGGAAGTCAAGAGATAGCTGGAATAACAGGCAGATTTGGCCTTGTAGTACAGAATGAAGCAGGGCAAAGGCTGACAGAGTTTCGCCAAGAGAATGCACTGGTCATAGCAAGCACCCTCTTCCAACAACACGAGAGATGACTCTACACATGTGTTAGGGGAAGCACCCTGATTGAAACTGCCCACCCTGGCCAGGTACCATAGTAACCATTTGCATGAGTTGTTTTATGACAGGAGATCCTGATAAGGAATACGGAACTAATAAGCCACCACCAACCAGAAGAGTTCGGGAAAGGTCTAAAGGAGACACTGCGTGTCCGTCCACTTCCCAGAATCCCTCTCGCTAGCATCCATCTTGGCTGAGTGATGCGTGCACCACCAGGAAAGACTCTGAATTAGAATGATTGGTCAAAGACCACCCAGAAACTAATGCCATCACCATAAAACCCGACCTTGTGAACCATGCGGCAGAGCAGTTCTCCTGGGTTTCCTTACCCTACTGCTCTCCACCCAGGTGCCATTTCCCAATAAAATATCTTGCTTTGCCAGCACATGTGTCTCCTCAGACAATTCATTCCTGAGTCTTAGACAAGAGCCCAGTTTCGGGCCCTGGAAGGGGTCCACCTTCCTGCAACACATGGACATCACCAGATGGTCAGTACCAAAATCAGATTAATTATATTCTTTGCAGACAAAGATGGAGAAGCTCTATACAGTCAGCAAAAACAAGACCGGGAGCTGACTGTGGATCAGATCATGAACTCCTTATTGCCAAATTCAGAGTTAAATTGAAAAGAGTACAGAAAACCACTAGACCATTCACATATGACCTAAATCAAATCTGTTATGATTATACAGTGGAAGTGACAAATAGATTCAAGGAATTAGATCTGATAGAGTGCCTGAAGAACTATGGATGGAGATTCGTAACACAGTACAGGAGGCAGTGATCAAAACCACCCCCAAGAAGAAGAAACACAAAGAGGCAAGACAGCTGTCAGAGGAGGCTTTACAAATAGCTGAGAAAAGAAGGGAAGCAAAAACCAAAGGAAAAATAGAATAATATATTCATCTGAATGCAGCGTTCTGAACAATAGCAAGGAGAGATAAGAAAGCTTTCCTAAGTGATCCTGCAAAGAAATAGAGGAAAACAACAGAATGGGATGGAGTAGAGTTCTCTTCAAGATAACTAGAGATACCAAGGGAATATTTCATCCAGAGATGTGCACAATTAAGGACAGAAACGGTATGGACCTAACAGAAGCAGCAGATATTAAGGAGAAGTGGCAAGAATACAGAGAAAAACCATACCAAAAAAAAAAAGAAGAAGATCTTAATGACCCAGATAACCATGATGGTGTGATCGTTTACCTAGTCAGACATCCTGGAATGTGAAGTCAAGTGGGCCTTAGGAAGCATCACTATGAACAAAGCTAGTGGAGGTGATTGAATTCCAGTTGAGCTAATTCAAATCCTAAGAAAATGATGCTGTGAAAGTGCTGCACTCAATATGCCAGCAAATTTGGAAAAACTCATCAGTGGCCACAGGACTGGAAAAGGTCAGTTTTCATTCCAATCCCAGAGAAAGGCAATGCCAAAAAGTGCTCAAACGACCACACAGTTGCACTCATCTCACAGGCTAGCAAAGTAATGGTCAAATTTTTCCAAGCTAGGCTTCAATAGTACACAAACCGTGAACTTCTAGATGTTGAAGCTGGATTTAGAAAAGGCAGAAGAACCAGAGATCAAAATGACAGCGTCTGTTGTCAGGAGGCAGGAGGAGAAGGGGACGACAGAGGATGAGATGGTTGGATGGCATCACCAACTTGATGGACATGAGTTTGAGCAACTTTGGCAGTCGGTGATGGACAGGTGTTGCAGTCCATGGGGTCACAAAGTGTTAGAGACGATGGAGCAACTGAACTGAACTGATGTCAAGAAAACCATTCCTGGTTCTCTATCTCCTAGTACTCCCTAACTTATCTGCTTATAAAATAGACATTCTGTCCTTAGTAAATGTTTATCTGGAGTGAAGTTTAATATTGTTCAGCTTTAGTATGCATTTGTGGGGGAGCAAAAATTGCCACAGCAAAATGTGTCTGGCATTTAGCTTATTTTCAGCTTAAAACAATTAAGGGCCTGAAGAATCTGGAAGAACATTTGACCTTCCCCTTCACTGACTTAAAGAATGTAGACAGGGAAGCTGGTTCAGGAAAGGAGATGTCAACATAGACTACTACAGAAGGATCTGGGTGTTTAGACAGGGAGGAACTAGCAAAGTCTGTTAAAATTCCTCTTCTGTGCCCCCTTGTCTTGGCTGACCCAGCAAACAGCTGTTTACCAGACCTCTGCTTCCCCATCTCTATATGAACTGCCATCCTCCTTCTGAAGTCCCAAACCACCACCCCAACATCCTCTTTCGTCTTTAGTTAAGGTGGTATTTAAGGTCAAGGTTTCAGACATTTTGAGGAGTTACTCAGTTTTCCTGGGTCTCTCCATGTGAACATGCTATTAAAATCTTGTTTGATTTTCTCCTGTTAATCTGTCTCATGTCAATTTAACTTTTAGACTAGACAGAAAAACCTAGAGAGTACAGGAGAATTTATTCCTCCTTGGAATATTATATTTAAAGAACAATTTTATTTTGAAACAGAATAAATATATGCAACATAATTTATCAGATTATTAAAATATAAAGCAAAAATTTAAAACCTCTATAACTCTACTCAGGTAAAAAATACAGGAAATATTACTAGCATATCCCTGAAATTCCTCTCTGTCTCTTCCCTACTCTTCCCACACCCATGGGAACCAAATTTTGAACTTCATTAGAAACACTTCCTTGATTTTTCTTTAAAATTTTACTACCTAACTGTCAATTCCTAAGTAATATAGTTTAATTTTGCCTGTTTTTAACTTTCTCTGAATGAAATCATGTAATACGTGTCCTTTTATGTTCTTTGCTTAATATTATGCACTTAAGATTCAGTAATATTGTTGTGTGGATACATAGTTGACTGTCTAAGTTGTACAATGGAATATACAGAGCATTATGTTGTTGATTAATATTTGGGTTGTTTCCAGTTTGGATCTGCAACCATCAGTGCGGCTGTGGATATTCTTGAAGAACGACCACATTGTATACAAGCCTGCATTTCTGTAGGGTGTGTATCTGGGAGTAAAATTGCTAATCATGTGGTAATAATATATTAGTTTTAGTAGAAACTCTTGAGTATTTGTCCAAAAGGTTATCAAGCTATACTTCTCTCATTAGTAGAAAGTATTCCCATTTGCTCTATAGGAGTAAAGTCTTCTTAAATTCACTAATATAGTGTCGTGTAGTGGCATCACAGTGTGCTTTTGTCTGCATATCTCTGATGGCTAATGAGGTTTGAGCATCTTTTTATACATTTATTGCACATTTGAATTTCTTCTCTTCTGAAGCGAATTTTGTCCATTTTTCTTTCTTTCTTTTTGATTGTGGATCAATGTATTTTAGGTGTGTACCTGTAGACAGTTCTATATGTAGCATGTGTATTTTCTCTCCCTAGCTATCCTTACTATGGTATTTGGATGAATAGACATTTACAATTTTAATAATGTTGTGGGGGAGAAAAATAATATTCCCTCTATCTTCCTAAGGTTCTTGGCTGAGGCCCTCTGTAATAGAACTCAAGTTAACAGGAGAGAAACAAACAAGTTTAATAACAGGGACAGACTCTTCCTTTATTTGTGGTTTTGCTTCCTATTGTTTCAGTTACCTAAGGTCAGCTGTAATCTGAAAATATTGGACAGAACATTCCAGAAGCAAGTCATTCATAACTTTTTAATTGTGCACCACTCTGAGTAGTGTCAGGACTTCTCATGAGTCCTGCTCTGTCCTTTCCAGGACAGGAATCTCCCCTTGTCCCGAGCATCCCACCATTAGGGACACAGGAGCACTTGGTTATCACATCAGCTTTCGTAGTCTCAGAGGGCTTACTCTCACGGGATCCTTGTTTTATTTAATAATCACCCAGATGTGCATGGATATGGATGCTGGCAATTTGTTTATGCCAAAGAGAAGCCATAAAGTGCTTGCATTAAGTGAAAAATGTGAAAGTAAGAAAATTATAGGCTGAGGTTGCTAAGATCTAAGGTAAAAACCAAACTTCCGTCTGTGATATTGTGGTAAAGGAAAAAGAAATTAGCACAATTTCCCCTTCCTTTTACTTCCCTTTGCTAAATTTGCTCTTCTTTCAATAACTTCTTGAGATGGTTGCTTATTTGACCTATTTTCATAATTTCTTCTTTTCTAATAAATGCATTTAAAATAAAATATCCTCTCAGTAATAATTTACCAACATTTCACAAGTTATGAAATCTTACATTTTTACTACTCAATTTGAAATATTACTGACTCTTTTATGATTTCTTCTTTGAGACATATGTTATTTATGTGATAATTTCTTGAATTTCTAATCATATGGATATGTCCTAGTTTTATGGTTGTTATCCATGTCTGACTTATTTGTCTGTTATACTGCAGTCCTTTACATGTGTTGAGACACACTTTACAGCTACCATATGGTTAATTGTATAGTCAGTATATGGTTAATTTTTCTAAACATCAGTGTATGTCAAAAAAGACCATAAATTTTGCACTCAGTTGCATAAAGTTTCTTTTTAATTTTTTTTATTTTTTTTCTTTACAATATTGTATTGGTTTTGCCACACATCAACATGAATCCACCACGGGTGTACATATGTTCCCCATCCTGAACCCCCCTCCCACCTCCCTCCCCATACCACCCCTCTGGGTCATCCCAGTGCACCAGCCCCAAGCATCCTGTATCCTGCATCGAACCTGAACTGGCGATTCATTTCTTATATGATATTATACAAATCTACAAGCAATAAATGCTGGCGAGGGTGTGGATAAAAGGGAACCCTCTTACACTGTTGGTGGGAATGCAAACTAAACTAGTACAGCCACTATGGAGAACAGTGTGGAGATTCCTTAAAAAACTGGAAATAGAGTTGCATAAAGTTTTAAAAAGTGAAAGAACCAATCCTGGCACCATGCAATACTATCAAAGAGAAAAAAAATCCAGTTAACCAAGTAGAATTTGAAATCTCTCCTGTTCTTTCTTTACTTTATATGTTCCTAGAATTTTTAAAAGCAGCTGCTTGGGGATAGGAAAAAAACAGCCAGCTGAGTTTGCCTATGAGTTTTCCAACACTGCTCTGCTGAAATAAACACAGCAGTATAGTTATATCCAATTTTTGTTTTATTTTATATACGTACATATAAGCCAAGACAGATTTTTTAAAATAGAATTTAATGTCAGCAAATAAATAATGCATTCAGAAAAGAAGAGTTTGGTGTTAGCAAGGCACCGTCTAATCTATAATGAATAACTACATTCAATACTGTTCCTTAGAAAACAGTCTCAAAGGGTACTATTTGAGATCACTATTTTTTAATCTGGGAGTTCATGTTTAGCTTAACACTGTTGCAAACAGTCAGTTTTACTTTGTGCCCAACATATAAAAGAAACTTTTATACAAAAAGTCATTTCATGGTGAAAAACTGAAAGCATTCCCCCTAAGACCAGGAGCAAGACAAGGTTGTCCACTTTTGCCACTATTATTCAACATAGCTCTGGAAGTCCTAGCTATAGCAATCAGAGAAGAAAAAGAAATAAAAGGAATCCAGATCAGAAAAGAAGAAGTGAAGTTCTCACTGTTTGCAGATGACATGATACTGTACACAGAAAACCCTAAAGAGAGTATCAGAAAATGACTAGAGCTAATAAGTGCATTTAGGATTTACAGGATACAAAATTAATACACAGAAATCACTTGCATTTCTATATAGTAACAATGAAAAATCAGAAAGAGCAATTAAAGAATCAATCCCATTCACCATTGCAACAAAAAGAATTAAATATGTAGGAATAAACTTACCTAAGGAGATGAAAGAACTGTACACAGAAAATTATAAGACACTAATGAAAGAAGTCAAAGATCATATAAACAGATGGAGAGATATTCCATGTTCCTGGGTAGGAAGAATCAATATTGTGAAAATGATTATACTACCAAATGCTAGCCACAGATTCCATGTGATCTCTATCAAATTACCAACGGCATTTTTCACAGAACTAGAACAAAAAATTTCACAATTCATGTGGAAACACAAAAGATCCTGAATAGCCAAAGCAGTCTTGGAAAAGAAGAATGAAGCTGGAGGAATAAAGCTTCCTGACTTCAGATTATACTACAAAGCTACAGTCATCAAGACAGTACTGGCACAAAAACAGAAATATAGACCAATGGAACAAGAGAGAAAGCCCAGAAATAAACCCATGCACCTATGGGTACCTAATATTCAACAAAGGAGAGAAGACTATACAATGGGGCAAAGACAGCCTCTTCAATAAATTGTGCTGGGAAAACTGGACAGTTACATGTAAAATAATGAAATTAGAACACTTATTAACACTTCCTAACTCCAGTACTCTTGCCTGGAAAATCCCATGGACGGAGGAGCCTGGTAGGCTTAGTGGTCCATGGGATCGCTGAGTTAGACACGACTGAGCGACTTTACTTTCACTTTTCACTTTCATGCATTGGAGAAGGAAATGGCAACCCACTCCAGTGTTCTTGCCTGGAGAATCTCAGGGAGAGGGGAGCCTGGTGGGCTGCCATCTATGGGGTGACACAGAGTCAGACACGACTGAAGCGACTTAGCAGCAGCAGCAGCTAACACTATACACAAAGATAACCTTGAAATGGAATAAAGACCTAAATGTAAGACCAGAAACTATAAAACTCTTAGAGGAAAAAATAGGCAAAACACTCAATGACATAAATCAAAGTAAGATCCTCTATTGACCCATTTCCTAGAGTAATGGAAAGGGAACACTCTTGCACTGTTGATGGGAATGTAAATTGGTACAGCCACTATGAAAGATGGTATGGGGATTCCTTAAAAAACTAGGAATAAAACCACCATGTGACCCAGCAATCCCACTCCTAGGCATATACCCTGAGGAAGCCAAAATTGAAAAAGACACACATATCCCATTGTTCACTGCAGCACTATTTACAATAGCCAGAACATGGAAGTAACCTAGATGTCCATCAACAGGTGAATGGATAAAGCAGTAGTGGTACATATACACAATGGAATATTACTCACCCATGAAAGGGACACATTTGAGTCCATTCTAATGAGGTGGATGAACCTAGAACCTCAGAATGAAGTGAGTCAGAAAGAGAAAGAGTGATGGACAGGGAGGCCTGGCATGCTGCAATTCATGGGGTCACAAAGAGTCGGACACGACTGGGTGACTGAACTGAACTGAGCACATATATACGGAATCTAGAAACATGGTACTGAAGAATTTATTTACAGGGCAACAGTGGAGAAGCAGGCATGGAGAATAGTCTTATGGACATGGGCAGAGGGGAGAGGAGGGTGAGATGTATGGAGAGAGTAACATGGAAACTTACATTACCACATGTAAAATAGATAGCCAACGGGAATTTGCTGCATGGCTCAGGAAACTCAAACAGGGGTCTGTATCAACCGAGAGGGATGCGGTGGGCAGGGAGATGGGAAGGAGAATTAGAAGGGAGGGGACAGATGTATACCTATGGCTGACTCATGCTGAGGTTTGACAGAAAACAGCAAAATTCTGTAAAGCAATTATCCTTCAATTAAAAAATTAATTTAGAAAAAGATCATTTCATTATGCATTAATAACACATGTCCAACACTGTGGTGTCCAAATATTGGGCATGCCATATTAAAGCAAAGAAAATGAGACACCGAAGCCCCAAACACTGAATTCCCAGTAATTCCCCTAACCAGACATGCCTTAGACCAGTTCCTGTGACACTGAATAACGTCCAGACGGCACGGAGCATAGTGACAGGACACGTCTCGAGAATGCTGTTTTCAGTTGCCCAAATTCAGGTAGGAATCCCTGAATGCAGCCACTCCATTTTAATGATGTCTTCTATTACTTTGAATGATAGGGTTTGAACAATGTCCCCTGAGGGTGCCAGTAACCAGGAGGTAGGAACTAAGGAGCCAAGTAGAAATGACTCTTCTTATCCCCTCCCCTGGTTGGTTTTGTGAACCATGAACAAGAGACTTAACCTCTGTAGCCTCAGTTTTCTGTCTGTGAAAGAAAAATTATACACACATTGCAAGGTTGCTGCTGACAGTTATACGTGACTACACGATGAGCAAACGTGTGCACACAACTTTGAAGATATGATTGTTTCTGTGATTATTAGATTAGTATTAGCTGTTAGGGGTTGCAGAACCTGCCACATGGGGAAGGGACTTACTGCTATTAGGAGGCAAATGGATCCAGGCTTTTAAAGGCAGACCAGTCTCTCCTGATGGCTGTTTCCCAAAAGCAACAATTTCCACTTCAATCTTTGGAAATACAACAAGATGAAGTACTTTTCAGATGACAAGGTCCACTCCAAGACACAAGTGGCTTTTACATAGAAAATAACTGGATAATGAAAACAATATCCAGAGCCTTTTGGCAGACAGCATCCTTTTCCACTGTGATTCATTTTACTGTAGGTACAGACATCTCGGTGTCCTTGTGTGTCTGGTTCCTTTTAGATGTCCTTTCCAATAGAAAGGAAAATGATTGCTCAGGTTTTCTCAGACAGGAAAAGCAAAATGCAAGTAATTTATTTATGATTCTATTTTGTTCAGCTCTTGTATTTATGACCCTATTCTTATGTGTATTTTTTAAAACTTTTCTCCAGAAAAAATAAAAATATGTTTCTCTTTCCCAATAGGATTTGAGAAGGGAGTTCTTTCTGAATGCTACTAAGTAATTCATCATTTACTTAAGACAAGCCACCAAGTTTTCTCTGACATTCTACCATAGAAAAATAGATAGTAATAATTTGTTCCTCTTATAGGCAAAACGAGACAAAAAGACAAAGTTAATAGTAATAGTAGCTGATAATTATTGATCACTACTGCAACTTCTCTGGTGACCCACTGGATAAGATCCACACTTTCAAGGAGAGTGTGAGGCATGGGTGGAAACTCTGGTTGGAGAACCAAGAACCCCAATGCCGGGGATCATGGCCAAAAAAAGTATTGATCACTGTCTATGGGGGTTTCCCTGGAGGCTCCTATGGTAAAGAATCTGCCTGCAATGCAAGAGCCCCAGGTTTGATCCCTGGGTTGGGAAGATCCCCTGGAGATGGGAAAGGCTACCCACTCTGATACTTATGCCTGGAGAATCCCACAGACAGAGGAGCCTGGTGGGCTACAGTCCATGGAGTCTCAAAGAGTTGGACATGACTAAGCATTCATGCAACGCAACACAACCCATGAGTCAAGTACTATTACAAGCACCTTACTGTAATTATGTTTAATTCTCACTATAACCTCATACAGAATGGTCCCCACTGTCAGACGAGGAAAGGGAGGCACAGGGGTTAAACATCTTGCCTAAAGTCACAGGACTAGTAAGTCGAATCAATATATTCAAATCCAAGCAGACTGTCTCTAGAGCCCACAGAACCTTGTTGATATTCCAGCGAAAATGCAGGTATAAGAGCTTATCCCCAGTACCAGACATGTACTGGGTCAGCAGAGATGCAGAATTTCTAGTGCTGAAATTACTCTGCTAAGGTTTGTTAAGTACGGTATGTCCCTCCTGGCCTGGCTAAAGCTAGGTGTAGGGCTATTTTTCCCTTCTGACAAGAAAACCTGGTTCTTGGTAAACATCATGACATCCAGAGGGTAAACTTCCTACCGTTACAATAGCTGCCGTTATTCAAGCTCTAAGACTTCACCTCACATACTTTCTAGTACTGTTTCTGGCAGTTTCGGTTCAGCCTCCCCATACACATACCTGGAATCACACAAAGCCAGGTGCCCCTGGGCTTCTGTTACCTGACCAGGTTTGTCTTACCCGTAAATGCTGAGATGCTGAAGTTTGCAGCAGAGAGAGGGTTAATTCTCATGGCTGCTGAGGGAGGAGACAGGAGAAGATGTCTCAGGTCCACCTCCCTGAGGCCAGGGTCTTGAGGGATTTACAGGATAAGAATAAAGAAGCAGGGCCATCTGGGCGTGGGGAGCAAGGGGGGCGTGGGGAACGTGGTTCGGTAAAGGTGCGTAATCATTATCCGGTGCAAGTGTAACTAAGCTGCAGACCTCTGCACGTTCAGGAATGGAGGTGCTGAGCAGCATTCGAAGGGGGCTTTTTAGCCCACTGATGTCAGGATCACCACAGAGGACATTCTCGCAGGCCCAGCTGGAGGTCTGCAGTCCGTCCAGTCTTCTTTGGCTCAGCGTGAATTGCATGTGTCTGACTCCAACCTCCTAGAACACAACTCAGGCAAAGATCTTATTGTTTAGGCTCCGTGTCGCCTTGAGGACAGAAAAGCCATCTGCATTAGTGATTTCAGTAATTTTTTCACCGGGATTCATTCATCATACTCTTACAGACATGCCCCCTCCACATTCCCCCTCCCCTATAACACCTGCCTCTTGCTTCAGCTGAACACGGAGGACACACGTGCTTGACAGGTGGGAGAGGGTGAAATTGGCGCCAGCTCACTGTATATTCTGTCCCACCTCATGTTCTGCTGTTAGGGTGACCACTCCTGAGAATCAGGCATCTATTGACTTCCATTTTCCTACCAAGACAAGAATGCCTCCCTCCCTTCCCAGGCCTCCTCGAGCAGGTCATGCCCCAGTGGACATCCACCTCCAACATTGCATCTCTAGCGGGGCCAGGATACCAGCCAGCACAGGATGGTATGTTTTGCCTTTACTTGTGCGTTTATTTCAGTAAATACTTCATGTGCAGCTACTGCGCACCAGGTGTGGAGCAACCCCTTGTCAGGGACAATTTCTTCTTGGTCTCCTCTTACCCACACTTTAAACTCCACCCACTCCATTCTTCATGGTCCCCCCGGAAGGAGGCCAAACCTTCCTGGGTTTTCCAGGGCTCATGTGTTTTATGAATTAAACTGTCTCTTTAGCTAGGTGATAGCTAGGCTCTCAACAGCTTTAGACCTCTGCATCCTTCCAAAGGGCTTATCATCATGCTGGGAAGATGCTAAGTGAGCAAAAAGTAATTGTTCACAAAGGAACTTCAGTGAAGCACTCAGCCTAATTAGAATTCAATCCAGTGAAGGTCACCCACCAGCCGTTGCTTAGGGAGTGCTGGTGACATGTTCAGAAACTGATGAATTATTGTTCCATTTGTGCAGATATAAGTGAGGGACATGCAGTCACTTTTGCTCTTTAAAAATGCGTGGTGCTCACGTGTGTCTGAAGATAGAGGGTGGGATGAGGGGAGAGAAGGAAAGTCCACTCATATTATATGGCTTTGACTTAGTCACTAAGTTGTGTCTGACTCTTTTGTGACCCCATGGACTGTAACCCACCAGGCTCCTCCGTCCGTGGGATTTCTCAGGCAAGAATACTGTGGGAGGTTGCCATTTCCTTCCCCAGGGGATCTTTCTGACCCAGGGATTGAACCCAGGTCTACCTGCATTTCAGGTGGATTCTTTACCAACTGAGCCACCAGGAAAGCCCTCATCTTGCAAGTAGGTCCAAACCCCTTGGTTTTCCACCTTAGCCTCTTCCTACCAGTACAAAACTGTTTTGATTCATCCTTGTTTCCATGTCTCTGCATTTTCCAACCACAGTTTTCCATGTTCTTTATGTTAGAGCTAGGAATTAACCCAGTTGAATGCCAAACCACTCCAGTATTCTTGCCTGGGAAATCCCATGGACAGAGGAACCTGGTTGACTACAGTCCATAGGGTCACAAAGAGTTGGACATGACTGAGCAACTAACACTTTTTCTAACCCTTTTTCTAATCCCTGCCTTATACCTCAAGATTTACTTTCTACAATTCTTATTTTACCCTTGCCCAGTTCTAGTATCCTCTTATCCGTATTCATCAGAAGGCAGACAGAATGAAAACAACAATCACAGAAAACTCACCAAACTGATCACATGAATCAGTCTCATGTAATTCAATGAAACTATGAGCCATGCCTTGTAGGGCACCCAAGGTGGATAGGTTCTGATGGAGAGTGCTGACAAAATGTGGTCCACCGAAAAAGGGAATGGCAAACCACTTCGTTACTCTTGCCTTGAGAACCCCATGAACAGTATGAAGAGGCAAAAAGATGAACTGAACACTGGAAGATGAACTCCACAAGTAGGTAGGTGCCTAACGTGCTGCTAGTGAAGAGTGAAGAAATAGCTCCAGAAAGAATGAAGAGGCTGAGCCAAAGCAAAGACAAAGCCCAGCTGTGGATGTTACTAATGATGGAAGTAAGTCTAATATTATAAAGAACAATATTTCATAGGAACCTGGATATTAGGTCCATGGATTGAGGTAAATTGGAAGTGGTCAAACAGGAGATGGCAAGAGAGAACATCGACATTTTGGAATCAGTGAACTAAAATGGATAGGGATGGGTGAATTTAATTCAGATGACCATTACATCTACTACTGTGGGCAAGCATCCCTTATCAGAAATGGAGTAGCCTGCATAGTCAACAAAAGAGTCTGAAATGCAGTGCTTGGGTGTATTTTCAAAAATGACAGAATGATTTGTTTACTTCTAAGGCGAACCATTAATATCACAGTAATCCAAGTCTATGCCCCAACCACTCATGCTGAACAGGCTGAAGTAAGACAATTCTATGAATATGTACAAGGCCTTCTGGAGCTGACACCAAAAAAGATGTCCTTTTCATCATAAGGGACTGGAATGCAAAAGTAGGAAATCACGAGTATCTGGAGTAACAGGCAAATTTGGCCTTGGAGAACAAAATGAAGCAGGGCAAAGGCTAACAGAGTTTTGCCAAGAGAACACATTGGTCATGGCAAACACTCTCTTCCAACAACACAAGAGAAGACTCTACACATGGACATCACCAGATGGTCAACAACAAAATCGGATTGATTATATTCTTTGCAGCCGAAGATGAAAAAGCTCTATACAGTCAGCAAAAACAATATCAGGAACTGACTGCAAATCAGATCATGAGCTCCTTATTGCCAAACTGAGACTTAATTTGAAGAAAATATGGGGAAACCACTAGACTATTCAGGTATGACCTAAATCAAATTCCGTAATGTTATACAGTCGTAGTGAGAAATAGATTCAAGGGATTAGATCTAATAGACAGAATACCTGAAGAATGATGGATGGAGCTTCATAACATTGTACAGGAGGTGGTAATCATTATTGTCCCCAAGAAAAAAAAAAAAAAGAAAAAAGGAAAAATGATTCTCTCAGCAGACCTTACAAATAGCTGAGAAAAGAAGAGAAGCAGAAGGCAAAGGAGAAAAGAAAAGATGTACCTATCTGAATGCAGAGTTCCAAAGAATAGTAAGGAGAGATCTGCTTCCAAATTGGGAAAGGAATACATCAATACTGTATATTGCAACCTTGTTTGTTTACTTATATGCAGATTACATCATGTAAAATGCTGGGCTGGATGAAGCACAAGCTGGAATCAAAATTGCTGTGAAAAATATTAATAACCTCAGATATGCTGATGACACCACCCTTATGGTAGAAAGCAGAGAGGAACTTAAGAGCCTCTTGATTAAAGTAAAAGAGGAAAGTGAAAAAACTGGTTTAAAACTCAACATTCAAATAATGATGATCATAGCATTTAGTCCCAACACTTAATGGCAAATAAAGAGGGACAAAATGGAAACAGTGACTGACTTTTTCTAGCGCTCCAAAACTACTGCAGATGGTGAATGCAGTCATGAAATTAAAAGATGCTTGCTCCTTGGAAGAAAAGCTATGACAAACTTAGATAATGCATTAAAAATCAGAGACAATACTTTGCCAACAAAGGTGCATCTAGTCAAAGCTATGGTTTTTCCAGTAGTCATATATGGATGTGGAGTTGGACCATAAGAAAGCTGAGCACTGAAGAATTGATGCTTTTGAACTGCGTTGGAGAAGACTCTTGAGAGTCCCTTTGGACTCCAAGGAGATCCAACCAGTCAATTCTAAAGGAAATCAGTCCTGAATATTCATTGGAAGGACTGATTTTGATGCTAAAACTGCAATACTTTGGCCGCCTGATGCGAAGAACTGACTCATTGGAAAAGACCCTGATTCTGGAAAGGAAGAGGAGAAGGCAGGAGGAGAAGGAGATGACAGAGGATGAGAAGATTGGATGTCATCACCAACTTGATGGACATGATTTTGAATAATTTCCGGGAGTTTGTGATGGACAGGGAAGTCTGGCCTGCTGCAGTCCATGGGGTTGCAAAGATTCAGACACGAGTAACTGAACTGAAATGAACTGAACCCTAGCATTGTACAGGCAGTGTTTTCTTCGCTTATTTTTCAGTCTCTTTATCCATTTCCTGCATATGATCATCCTGTAAGGAGCCTGGCTTACTCATTTAGTCAAAAGCCCACTTTGTTCATTTTACTTTGTAATTCAGTCTTCAGTGTCTTTTGCAGCACAATGCTATGAATTTTCAATTTATTTTAAATCTATTTTTATAACTGCCACTTCTCCAATGTGGCAAGCTTTTTTCCCCCTTAACTTTAAAAAAACATTATTTCTGAAAGAAAGCTGTTCTGAAATCTGGCTTTTTCAGCAAACTGAACACCCACATGACGAAGACAAAATGACAGAAGTTAGAGATGGAAAAGATGAGTAAGGTCACCTTGCCTAATTTTTTAGCAAGTACAGAGATATTTACATAGTAACACTTGAATCTACATAACCCAGAGTTTTAAGTTTAGAAAATGTTGCTGACTGTTCCCCTCAACTCCCCACCATTATGCCTTCTCTTACCTACAGGTTTTGGTTCAGCCATATGAGTTTTGCTTTTAATTCACATTTTCTTTGAAATCAAAGTTTATCTTTGTGGTAGACTGTGAGTCTTATTGAGTACAAATTTGTTTTTCCTTTTAAATGATAACAATAACTTAATTTCCAACCGACATCCCATTTTTAGGAGTACCCTTCTCTTTATCTCTTAAAAAAAAAATGCCTCAAAACCTTAACCATTTAAAACTCCAGTATTATTTTCTTCTTATTTTTCATTGGCAAGGAAACTGAGCTCAGCTTGGCAGTTCTTGTCCAGGGACCTGTATGCAGCTACAGTCAGATGGTGGCAGCAGCTGGCTTCATCTTAAAGGCCTTCTCACACACCTGACTGTTGGCTGGAACCTTCGCCGAATTTCCATCCAGAACTTCTACCTACAAGTGGCTTCTCTGAGCGACCTGCACTTCTCTCACAGCAGGGCAGCTGATCTTCAGACAAACAACCCAGCAGAGGTTGGGAGGCTGGCCACCCTTTATAACTTGGACTTTAAAGTCACGTAGCATCATCTCACCAAATAATCACGGAGGAGAATCCAGGTATAAGGACACGTGAGGAGGAAGCAGGTTGGGAGATCAGCCTGCCTCTGGATGAGGACAGTGGGATGAGCACCATTTTCTTCCACAATCAGCTACTAATTAACACTAATTCTAAATACTATGTGAATCTGAAACCAAGCAGGACTCTGCGGGGCTCCTGGGCATGGAAGTCTTTCTTTGCCCGCTGTCTCTCATTTGTGGGAAACAGTCTCCATGACCTTCCCTGAAGTCCAAAGGGGAGATTGCTACAAAGCAGTTGCTACTCAGGGAAGGGAAGGGAAGGGATGCGGAGACAAGGGAAGAGCAGCCAAGAAATTATATACTGCAGCCTTGGAACAGGGTCGTAGTTCCACCTCAAGGGATACATGTAACACCATCTTTGAGTTCTTTACAGACCTTAATTCCCCCAACAAAATGGAAGATGTCAGCATTCTTCATTTCAGAGATCACAATTTGATAAGCTCAAGAGGCTCATCAGGAGGCCACCTGAGGTCACATTGTTGTTCAGTCACCAAGTCGTGTCTGACTCTTCACAACCCATGGACTGCAGCACGCCAGGCCTCCCTGTCCATCACTGCCTCCCACAGTTTGCCCAAGTTCATTGCATCGGTGATGCCATCCAACCATCTCATGCTGTCACCCTCTTCTCTTTCTGCCTTCAATCTTTCCCAGTATCAGGGTCTATTCCATTGAGTCAGCTGCTCTGTTCACATCAGGTGGCCAAAATTTTGGAGCTTCATCTTCAGCATTGGTCCTTCCAGTGAATATGCAGGATTGATTTTCTTTAAGATTGGTTTGATCTTCTTGCTGTCCACGGGACTCTCAATAGTCTTCTATAGCACCACATTTGGAAGGTATCAATTCTTCGGTGCTTTGCCTTCTTTATGGTCCAGCTCTCACAACCATAAGTGACTGCTAGAAAGACCACAGCTTTGCCTAGATGGGCCTTTTTCACAAAGTGATGTCTTTGGTTTTTAACACACTGTCTAAGTTTGTCGTAGCTTTCCTGCCAAGAAGCAGCCATCTTCTAATTTCATGGGTACAATCACCATCCACAGTGATTTTAGAGCCCAAGAAGAGAGAATCTGTCACTGCTTCCACCTTTTCCCCTTCTATTTACCATGATGTGATAGGACCAGATGCCATGATCTTAGGTTTTTTTTAAATATTTAGTTTTAAAAAAAACTAAGTAGGCCAGATTAAGAGTGCAGACCTTATAGACACCCTGATCCTCATCAGCAACTCCACCCTGGAACCATTGCTGTAAACTCCTTACCAAACCCTCCAGTCTTTCAAGGCACAGCCCATGGTGTCCCCCTTTGCCTGGCAAAGCAATAAAGTTATTTTTTTCTACTTCACCAAAACTCTGTCTCTGAGATTCGATTCAGTATCAGTGTACAGACACAGAGTTTTCAGCAGGGAATGAAAGATTTCAGCTTAGATACCAGTTTTAAGTTCTTTTCACACTACACCACACACAGTGCCCTGAATAGATCTTGAAATGAACAGAGTGATTCCCTTACTCTCTCTCAGAGCTTTCAGATCACTCCCTTTAAGTTAGTGAAATCAGTGAAAAAGATGAGGAGGAAGGGCTTGCTATTTCATAATCTGTAACCCCCCATCTCTGATCATTTCAATTCAGTTCAGTCCCTCAGTCGTGTCTGACTGTTTGTGACCCCATAGACTGCAGCATGCCATGCTTCCGTGCCCATCACAAACTCCCAGAGCTTACTCAAACTAATGTCCATTGAGTCGGTGATACTGTGCAACCATCTCATCCTCTGCTGTCCCCTTCTCCTCCTGTCTTCAATCTTTCCCAACATCAGGGTTTTCCAGTGAGTTAGTTCTTCTCATCAGGTAGCCAAAGTATTGGAGTTTCAGCATCAACATCAGTCCTTCCAATGAATATTCAGGACTAATTTCCTTTAGGATGGACTCGTTGGATCTCCTTATTGTCCAAGGGAATCTCAAGAGTCTTCAACACCACAGTTCAAAAGTGTCAACCCTCTGGTGCTCAGCTTTCTTTATAGTTTAATCCAGCTCTCACATCCATACATGACTGCTGGAAAAACCATAGCTTTGACTAGATGGGCCTTTGTTGGCAAAGTAATGTCTTGGCTGTTTAATATCCTGTCTAGGTTGGTCATAGCTTTTCTTCCAAGGAACAAATGTCTTTTAATTTCATGGCTGCAATCACCATCTGCAGTGATTTTGGAGCCGCCAAATATAAAGTCTGTCACTGTTTCCATTGTTACCCCATCTATTAGCCATGAAATGATCAGATGTCATGATCTTAGGTTTCTGATTGAGTTTTAAGGCAACTTTTTGCACTCCTCTTTCACTTTCATCAAGAGGTTCATTTCTTCTTTGAAACCAGTCTGTTCTTCCATGTCCATTTCTAACTGTTGCTTCTTGACCTGCATACAGATTTCTCAGGAGGCAGGTCAGGTGGTCTGCTATTCCCATCTCTTGAAGAATTTTCCACAGTTTGTTGTGATCCACACAGTCAAATGTTTTAGTGGAGTCAATAAAACATAAATAGATGTTTTTCTAGAACTCTTTTGCTTTTTTGATGATCCAATGGATGTTACCAATTTGATCTCTGGTTACTTTGCCTTTCCTAAATCCAGCTTGAACATTTGGAAGTTCATGGTGCAGATACTGTTGAAGCTTGGCTTGGAGAATTTTGATCATTACTTTGGTAGTGTGTGAGGTGAGTGCTATTGTGCAGTACTTTGAACATTCTTTGGCATTGCCTACCTTTGTGATTGGGATGAAAACTGATCTTTTCCAGTCCTGTGGCCACTGCTATGTTTTCCAAATTTGTTGGCATGTTGAGTGTTGCACTTTCACAGCATCGTCTTTTAGGATTTGAAATACCTCAACTGGAATTCCATCACCTCCATCAGCTTTGTTCATAGTGATGTTTCCTAAGGCCCACTTGACTTTGCATACCAGGATGTCTGGCTTTAGGTGAATGATCATACCACCGTGATTATCTGGGTGGTCATGAAGATCTTTTTTGTATAGCTCTTCTGTGTATTCTTGCCACCTATTCTTAAAATCTTCTGCTTCTGTTAGGCCCATACCATTTATGTCCTTTATTGTGCCCATCTTTTCATGAAATATTCCCTTGGTATCTCTAATTTTCTTAAAGAGATCACTAATCATTCCCATTCTATTGTTTTCCTCTATTTCTTTGCATTGATCCACTGAGGAAGGCTTTCTTATCTCTCCCTGCTCTTCTTTGGAACTCTGCATTCAAATGGGTATATCTTTCCTTTTCTCCTTTGCCTTTCACTTCTCTTCTTTTCTCAGCTATTTGTAAGTCCTCCTCAGACAACCATTTTGCCTTTTTGCTTTTCTTTTTCTTGGGCTTGGTCTTAATCACTGCCTCCTGTACAATGTCATGAACCTCCATCCACAGTTCTTTAGGCACTCTGTCTATCAGATCGAATCCCTTGAATCTATTTGTCACTTCCACTGTATAATCCTAAGGGATTTGATTTAGATCATATCTGAATGGGCTAGAGGTCTAGTAGTTTTCCCTACTTTTTTCAATTTAAGTCTGAATTTTGCAATAGTTAATGAGCTGGGCCACAGTCAGCTCCAGGTCTTATTTTTGCTGACTGTATAGAGTTTCTGCATCTTCGCCTGCAAATGATACTACGAATCAGATTTCGGTGTTGACCATCTGGTGATGTCCATGTGTAGAGTCTTCTCTTGTGTTGTTGGAAGAGGGTGTTTGCTATGAGCAGTATCTCTGATGAGCTAGCTCTCATCGCATCTTCAGTGAGTTCAGGCTATCTCTACTTGCTGTATGACCATAACAGCTCACTTCCCTGATTCAATTGACCCCAAGTTCTGTTTCAATTCTAATGTTCTGGAATTCTAACTTGTACTCGCAGGTCAAAATCTGTTTTAATCTGCAAATTAAATATCACTAGGAAGTGTTAGTCACTCACTGATATCTGACTTTTTGCAATCCCATGGACTGTAGCCCACCAGGCTCCTCTGTCCATGAAATTCTCCAGGCAAGAATACTGGAGAGGATTGCCATTTCCTTTTCTGAACATCATCAGTATCACCAGACGATTATCCTAACAAATGTTCATGTGTTTATTTTTCTATTTTGAACCCCATGGAAAATGATGAAATCAATTCCCATTGCATGCTCCCTCATTGAAAATAAGATAAGGATTATATTTCTACTTGGAGTAGTTTATTGAAATTACACACATTATTTTTCTTCTCCCTTTATCCAAGAGTAATTCATCAAGCCTCAGAAGGCTTCCCATGAAAATAATAAAATTGTGCAAACAACATGTCCTAATACAGTTTACTGAGAAAATCTTTTCCCATCAAAAGTGAATCTGTGGACATGATGAAATTGAGAAATCTGGAATCTGTCAGAAGCATGGAAGTCACTTGGGAAACTAGTTATTAGTGTGCTGAATTTTCACATCACAGTAATCACCCTGTGGGTTTACAGAGAAACATGAAAACCAAACTTCCAAAATGGTCACTGAAGTCATCTCAACTGATGTCTGGCAGAGATTGCAAAGCAATGGTGACCTTAAGGATGACTTTGAGGTCAGTCATCAGTAACCCTTTATCACTTGGTGAGTTGCTCTGAATAAAAAGCATTGTTAAATGCAGAGAAGACTTTATCTTTCCCCACCCACGACAATTTTCAGAGCTTAATTCACACATTCTTCCATCTCCTATGAACATTTCTTTATCCTCCCAGTCAAGTGATGTAGTCTCTCTTGCTATTAACAAGATGAAGTGTCATCACATTTTTTCCCCCCATTTTGCCTAAAAATCCACTTGGCCTTCTCTCAGTTTTTCCTCCACAAACCGTCCCCTGTAATAAATGTTTCTGTTTACCCCTACATCTAAATCCAAAATAACAGTCATAGGGTAAATCTTCTGTGGATGCTTCTGCTTGTATGCACGACTCTGCTTAGAAGCACATGGAGCACCACGTAACTAGACATTGGGGAAGCCTAGCTCATCCTCCCCTTCTCTGTTCCAGCCTCAGTCTTGACTGTGTTCTCTCAGCTCATGGGAGATCAGCTGTGGTTGGAGGAGCTAAGCAGCCCCGAGGAGTTCAGAGGACAAACTCTCTCACTGCCCACCCAGCCACTGGCCCCTAGGTCAACATGAGAAGAGACCAGCAGAAACCAATGATGAAATCTAAGATATCTTAGGAGGTTGCTAAGCTCCCAGCTACCAAGTAGAGCCCCCTGGCAGGGGAAATTCTAGGGGAGCAACCCACAAAAGTTTCTGGGTCCCAGCAAGTCCTCAGAATCAGTAGAATGATCCTCAGACCCCCGCCTGACAGAGGCACTAAAGTCAGGAGGTTTCGTCTGGATGGAAGTGAGACCACTTCTATGAGAAAAAGCCCCAGTGCACTGCAGGAGCATCACCATTAGATGAGGACAATGCAGGCTTCCAATCTCACTTCCCTGAACCACCGTGACTCAGCCCCTGAGGCAGAAAGTTAAAGGTTTTGCTGGCATCTCTCCCCATACCCCATGGGGTAGCATGCCCAGTAAAGGCACTTCTAAAGTAGGGGACTAAAGTGATCCCCACAGCCTGTTGTCACAATGAGCATCTGGAAAATGGTACAGCCAATACCTGATCAGTGAAACTTGTTTATGTAATGACTTGTCCAGAAACATCTCACAAAGAAAAGAGGAAGGAACGGCTGATCTAACCCAAGTAATGCACTAAATGGGGAGGCCCCTGCCCAGAGCTGCAGACCCTCAGGTCCCCCGCTGCAGCCCTATAGCTACTCTTCCCTCTTCTGGAAAAAGTTCTCATTAAGAAGCCCATTAGAGAATACAGAGTTTTCTCTCTTTTTCTCTGTCCCTCAAAGGAAAAAATGCTATTTTCAACATATAGAAAAAAAAAAAGGACTGAAAATTCAAGAAAATCAGTATTTTCATGCTTCTTTTCTGCCATCCCCCCAAACATGTCTTTTTAAAAATAGCAATGAGTCCATAAATGTAACTGGATTAAAAATGTAATGTGAGGAGAATACTTACAGTGTGAGAATATGCTGTCAAGAGGAAAAAGAATAGACATGATTTCCTTAGGAAACATGCTTGAAATAAAAACATGGAAATAAAATTAGAGGAAAGATATACATAGTCTATATTGATTCTAAGGTCAAAAGCATATTGGAATAGTCTTAAAGATCTGGCTGATAGAACTTTTTATTATCATTAGATGCTTAGTAGCCAGGAATAGAAATGAAAAGTTACTTAGGAGTCTTGGGAGTCTGCTGTGTTTCTTAATTGCATGTGTGTTTGAATAAATATATGTGTGTGTGTGTGTGTGTGTGTGTGTGCGTGTGTGTATATATATATATATATACACACGAACATCTGTGCAGTCATGTAAATATATAACACATATATAATTTCAAAATATTGAAATTGGAATCAATTTTTATTAAATCTTAAAAAAAAGGATACAAATGAACTTATTTACAAAACAGAAACAGACTCACAGACATATAAAACAAACATAGTTACCAAAGAGGAAGGGTGGGAGAGGGATAAATTAAGAGTTTGGGGTTAATATATAAACACTATTGTACATAAAATAGATAATCCAGAAGGAACTATTGCATAGTACAGGAAATTCCACTCAATATTTTGTAATAACCTATATGGAAAAAGAATCTAAAACAAGTATAGATACATGTATATGTAGAACTGAATCATTTTGCTGTATACCTGAAACTAAGACAACATTGTAAATCAACTGTACTCTGATATTAAATAAAAGTGCTTAAAAAATATTGAAATTTAATCAAAATTCTGATGTCTCTATGTGTGTGTTAGTTGCTCAATCATGTCCGACTCTTTGTAGTCCCATGGACTGTAGCCTGCCAAGCTCCTTTGTCCATGGAATTCTCCAGACAACAATTCTGGAATGGGTTCCTGTTTCCTACTCCAGGGGATTTTTCCAATCCAGCGATTGAACCTGGGTCTCCCGCATTGCAGGCAGTTTCTTTACCATCTGAGCCACCAGGGAACCCTAATATGACCTGAATTTTAAAGAACAATGTGATGCTGAGATTAGACTCAGGCATTAACCAGTTCCCCATAGGGCTCTGGGGTTGAGCAGCAGAAACCCTAAGTGACCCAGCCACTGTCACGTACATCAGCATCAGTGAGTACTTTTTTCCTCAGCACCACAGATCCAGACATACATGACCGAGCAGGTGAGAGGTAGCTATGCTTGTGACCACAGGCACACTCACTCAGTGTTCACAGGAACAGAGTCAGCGATGTTGGTGGGCTATTTGGGGCAGGGAAGATTATAAATCCACATGTCATAAGAAGTCCCCAAGCACTTCTCTTACTGGTACTAAGAACACATTGTGCAAACTCTAAGGTTAAGTAATTAACTAGGATATAGATTTCACTTTTGTTTTTAAGTTCTATTAGGCTAACTTTACAAAATCAATTTATTTAAACTATCAATCTTTGTAACAATACTTTCTTATTCAATCACACTGCTATGCTTAGTTGTCATTCAACCCTGTTTATACCTTGCAGTCTGGCACACCAATGTGCAAAACGATGAATTAGCTTACCTCAGATCACACAACCAATTCCTTGTAAAAGTCTTTGAAACTTACAAAAAAGTTATTTATTTTAGTTGGAGGATAATTTCTTTACAATACTGTGGTGGTTTTTGCCATACATTGACATGAATCAGCCATGGGTACATATGTGCCTCCCCAGCGTAAATCCCCCTCCCAACTCCCTCTCAATCCCATCCCTTTGGGTTGTTCCAGAGCACCGGCTTTGAGTGCCTTGCTTCATGCATTAAATTGCACTGGTCATTTATTTCACGCATGGTAATACACATGTTTCAATGCTATCCTCTCACATCATCCCACCCTCGCCTTCTCCCACGTGGCCCAAAAGCCTGTTCTTTATATCTGTGTCTCTTTTGCTGCCTTGCCTGTAGGATTGTTGTCACTGTATTTCTAAATTCCATCGATATGTGTTAATATGCTGTATTGGTGCTTCTCTTTCTGACTTACTTCGCTCTGCATAATAGGCTCCAGTTTTGTCCACCTCATTAGAATTGATTCAAACACTCTTTTTTATTTAGCTGAGTAATATTCCATCATGTATATGTACCACAACGTCCTTATCCATTCATCTGCTGAAGGACATCTGGGTTGCTTCCATGTCCTAGCTATTGTAAACAGTGCAATGAACTTTGAAGCACATGTGCTTCTTTCAGTTCTAGTTTTCTCAGTGTGTATGCCCAGCAGTGAGATTGCATGTTTCTGCTTGCTTTTAAACACGGGCCAGTGCATGTCTCAATACCTGTGTTAGGGCGGAAGCTGGAGAGCTTCAGACATGAGGTGATTACCCCCACAGTGACAGTTCTAGTCACCCAGAATTCAAATCAAAATTGACAAAAGGGACGTAGTGAAGATCAGAGGTGGGCGGGTACCCAGGATCATCAAGTTATGGAGACATTTGAGTGACTGGCTGAGATGTTCAAACTTTATTCTCATATACGTGAATGATCAGTTTTTGGAGTGAATGATTATTATGATCAGATTTGAATATTAAGGAAAATATAAGACCAGCAATCTTAAAAAATAATTGACAACCTTAAAGCAGAGAAAATCGGAGAGGAGAAAAATGTATTTTTCCAATGTTAAAAACAAAGGATGCATACCAAACTTATATAGCCTCTTGGGAGTCCCACATCACACCCAACAGTAATGAATACTGATAAGAAATGTATACCCACCCCTGCTTAGCTCAGGGTAAGATATCAATTTCTTTAATTCTTGGGAAGAATGTAAAGATGAATGTTGTCTTGAGTAAATGAAGTTAAATGAATTGCATTGGAAATAAACTGACTTGTTTTCTCCAAATGGTCTCCTTGTTTATATAATAACAACAACCATGAATTGTTCTTGTAGAATTCAGTGGAATTGTCTTTAGATACTATTACCTTGAACCATACTATCACAGTCTGGAAATATTTTCAAATTGTTATCTCTTGGAATCTAGAAATAGGCCTGTTGACCAAGAACTGTGAGGCCAGCTAAAAATATGGCAAAGGCAATGTGTATTATTATTTGCAGGAACATTTAAGTTAGTCATGCTGTAATCAAACTTTGTCTCATACAGAGACCCTCACTCTCCCTGATGGCTTCAGCTAAGTCAGAAGGAAGATGCTGTCAGTAAAAGGAAGAATTATTTCCCTTAAAATCAAAACCACTGGAGGAGGGGCTGAAGGAATGGAGACATAGCTGATGAACTGACAGGGCAAGTTTCACTTTTATCAGGATTGTGCTTAACTTAAGAAAGATTAATTCCAAAACTTCTTCATGAAAGTAATCTCTGGTTATAATCCAAAAATGTCATCTAATGATTAATTCAAGCAATGGACACTAGCCATTCACAGTGCTCAAGAGGTTGAGATGATTGAACGCAGTTTCTCAATAGTTTGCTAGCAGTCCTCAGGGTGATTCTTGGTACTCTCACAGCTTTTTCATAGGAAGTAAATACTATCTCCATAGAGCTACGGGCTTCCCAGGTGGCACTAGTGGTAAGGAACCTGCCTGCCAATGCAGGAAATATAAGAGATGTGCCCTCAATACCTAAGTTGGGAAGATTCCCTGGAGGAGGAAATGGCAACCCACTCCAGTATTTTTGCCAGGAGAATCCCGTGGACAGAGAAGCCTGATGGGCTACAGTCTGTAGGGTCACAAAGAGTCAGCATGACTGAAGTGACTTAGCACACACACACTCCATAGAGCTGCAATGTCATCTCACTAATACCTCTGTACAGCGCAAGCTTTCTCAAACTGAAACAAATGTATTAATAGCAAGAGTTCAGCAAACTTCAGCTCATGGACCAAAACTGGCCCACTGCCCATCTACATAAGGCCTACAAACTAAGAGCAGGTTTTATATTTTTTAAGTGGCTGGTGAAGAAATACAAAGAAGTATACCCTATGACACTTAAAAATAATAAGAAATTCAAATTTCTTATAAATAAATAAATAAAGTATTATTGGAACATAAATAAATAAATATTAAATATAGTATAAATAAAGTATTACTGGAACATAATCATGCCTGTACATTTATGTAGCTGTTTGTAAGCTATAATGGCCAAGTAAAGGAGTTGCAACAGAGACCCTATGACCCACAAAGGCAAAAATATTTACTATATATCCCTTTTTAGAAAGAGTTACCAGAGCTCCAGTTTAAAGCATTCTTGAAGCAAAACTTTATATAAGAAATTGAGAATAATTTTTTTAATAAAGTCAACTATTTTTTTTTTTTTAATCACAGCTGTTTGATAAGAGAGAAAAAGTTGTCTTTGACAAGGTTTGGTTTGTGGGACGGCAGTGAGTTCTCACTTGTAGCTGAAAGTTGTGATTTTGAAGCGTGTGGAAAACTCCAGGCGTGCCTGTAAAAGAATACATGAAGGCTCACAGTGTAGGCCTGAGTCCCCGCAAGGCTTGAGAGCACACAGCGGGTTACCGGACACTGGCCTGTTTGTGTTCCTTGCTGGCAGGCACGTGAAGCTGGGCTATTTATAGTGAGTCAGGCAGTGGCTCAACATATGTTAGCTGCACAACCACCTTAGGAAAGAACCGAACAGTTTTTAAGGGAAAAGAAGGGGGGAAGAGAAGTCTTTTTTTTTAATGATCCAGAATAGAAACATGTCAAAGAAAAAGGAGAACATGACACGCATTTGAAAACACACAAGGGCATGCCCAGCATCTAACTGGGTAATTAACCAGTCCTGAGGACCTGGCTGTCCCTTCCAGGGTCGCATGAGCACACCCAGGGGATGGCTATGGGTTCCATGCTCTGATCCGGCACCTAGATCCACTCTAGGCCACAGCTCCTGTTTCCAGGGCCTGTTCAGAGCATTTCTCCAGCAGAACTGGGCTCCCTTTGCACAAGGACCAATTAAACACTGGAGCTTAGCTGACAGCGCGCATCCCCTCAGGAAACAGGAGAGGAGGGGGAAACAACCCTTTGAGGTTTCCATCTTCTGTTTCCTACAGATCAAGAAGACAGAATCAGGCTGAATAGCTCTGGGCTTCTGTGGCAGGTTGTGGGATTTACTGGCCTCGTAGCTCAAATCCAGTGAGCAAATCTAGCTACTGCTGTGCGCAGCGTTCAATAGACATGGGATCTTCCGGGCTTCTAGAGCTGAGGACCTTCCACTATGAGCATGTTTTAATAGATGTCACTGGGGTGTATCTTCTCTTTTACATCACCAAGCAGCTCTATGCCTTAAGACTCAGGCTCCAGACATCTGAGCCACACACCTGAGCAGCTGCCCTCACAGAATCAGAACGCACAGCTTTTAGGGACAGTGGTGCTCTGGGGCACGTATCATCTTCCTGCTTCCTCAGCGTGGCCACTGCCTGTGGACCCACCTCAGTTTTGTGGCTGAATCTGGTTTAGATTCGATTGCCTAGATTTATCCCTTCAGTTCATTGACTTTGAGCAGCTGTTCTGAGGTCCTGCCTTTTGCTCTCATTCCTCTTTGCATGAAGCTCCTTGCTTTCCAGCCTCTGAAAAAGAAGTAGTTTCCTTTCACTGAAAGAAGTAAATTGTGCTTATCTAACCAGGTGGGTTGAATCTGATGGGTCTGACTCTACACTTGCCCTAGGTTGGCTCAACCATTATGCTGAGGTCTTGCGCTAGTTTTCGCCACCGTTTCCAGTAACTGAACAAGCAACAGACTGTAAGTCAGCGATTTGCTTTTAGCTGCCCGTTGCCTTTTCTTGGAGCATAATCCTTCACATCGTCATCTCTTGCTCACATGGTCAGTCAGGGCCTTCACTTAAAGCCAGAATGCCATTGTGTGAACCAGTAGTATTCTTAGCACTGTTGGAAAATTGACAATCAACACCTATAAGGCAATGAAGATAAAAAAGATAGCAATAATATATAGTGAAGCAACAGCTCTAGTTTGCAATCAAAGTATTGACATTACTGTGTCTGACATACACAAAAGTGATATGATAAGTCCTGCAAATACAAAGGAAATTTCTTTATCTACTAGGAGCTTTGTATGACGTGTACATGTATAAAGTGTTAGCGGTATATCAATTTTATTTTAGAAAAACTTAACAAAGAGAGTAGAGATACAAATATTACCCCTAATTCTATTGCGCTGTGAACTCTAAAACAACACTTCTCTAGAATCTACCATTTTAGCAAAAGTTGCAATACTATGCTGTTGGTTAAGAATTAAATTATGCTTTTGTGAAAAAAAAGAGAACGCAAAATATTCCAAAGGAGTCATTACCAAATGTCTTCAACCAATCAACGGAAACTGACAGACAGTGGGAGGGGGTGATGATTCCAACAACAGAGAAGCAGCGTGTGCATTTGTGCTAAGTCATGTCAGTCATGCCTGACTCTTTGTGACCCCATGAACCACAATCTACCAGGCTCCTCTGTCCATGGGCTGCTCCATGCAAAAATACTGGATGGGTTGCCATGTCCTCCTCCAGGGAATCTTCCTGACCCAGTAATTGAACCTGAATCTCCTCCATTGGCAGGTGAATTCTTGACCATTAGCACCCCCTGGGAAGCTCCCTAATGTGTACTAAACAGGTTTTTTAAATTATGACAGCTGATGTGTTACAGGCAAGAATCCATAGGATTTGGAATAAAAGAGCCTGTGTGATTCTGGACAAGTCATCTAAATTTTCCAAATCTTAGTTTACTAGGTTTCAAAAATAGGAACAGAAATACTGGCCTCCACAGAATTTTAAAATGAGAGAAACATGTGCAAGGTATTTACATAAAATCAATTCATAAACTGGGAGCAACTACATGAAAGAGATTTTAGCTTGACAGATTTTCTTCTGTCTGATGCCAGTTTTGCTGATCTTGGTAATACTATTTGCTTCTTGAGCACCTGCTGTACATTTGGCCCTCTGCTAAGGGCTCATAGCACACTTTCTTGGTGGGAATGCAAACTAGTACAGCCACTATGGAGAACAGTGTGGAGATTCCTTAAAAAATTGCAAATAGAACTGCCTTATGACCCAGCAATCCCGCTGCTGGGCATACACACCGAGGAAACCAGAATTGAAAGAGACACGTGTTCCCCAATGTTCATCGTAGCACTGTTTATAATAGCCAGGACATGGAAACAACCTAGATGTCCATCAGCAGATGAATGGATAAGAAAGCTGTGGTACATATACACAATGGAGTATTACTCAGCCATTAAAAAGAATACATTTGAATCAGTTCTAATGAGGTGGATGAAACTGGAGCCTATTATACAGAGTGAAGTAAGCCAGAAAGAAAAACAGCAATACAGTATACTAACACATATATATGGAATTTAGAAAGATGGTAATGATAACCCTCTATGCGAGACAGCAAAAGAGTCACAGATGTATAGAACGGACTTTTAGACTCTGTGGAAGAGGGAGAAGGTGGGATGATTTGGGAGAATGGCATTGAAGCATGTATACTATCAGGTAAGAAACGAATCACTATGTTCAATATAGGATACAGGATGCTTGGGGCTGGTGCACGGGGATGATCCAGAGAGATGATATGGAGTGGGAGGTGGGGTGGGGGTCAGGATTGGGAACTCATGTACACCCGTGGCAGATTCATGTCAATGTATGGCAAAACCAATACAGTATTGTAAAGCAAAATAAAGTAAAAATAAAAATTAAAAAAATAATAATAAAAATAAATAAATAAAAAGCATTTTTTGGCAACTTTGAAAAGTTAAGTGTTATTATTACTACTCTGAATACAGGACACATTTTCTAAGACCTTAGTTTCTATTTGTTGCACACACAGCTGCTTCACCTGCTGTATTTAAAGACTGAAATGCTGACCCACTTCTGACTCACCTTTCTTTTTCTTTTTCAATTGAAGTATAGTTGGATTATAATCTTGTGTTGATTCTTACTTGTCTCTTAAAAACCAGCTTCAGGATCACTGTACCACCCCCGGCCATAGGCTTATAACACATATTTTTGCTTCCTTAGTGGCAATTCCCTCCTCCTGTAAGAATTTAGAGAATATCACAGATAATTTAAGATACATAAGGACTTTTGGGGAGGGAGAGAGAAAGAGAAAATCTGATTTTACACATATGATGAAAAAGCAGTGATCTAGGGGAAAAGGATCAAAGACAAAATTATATTGTGGGTCTGGAGATGAAAGATGTTAACGATATTAGGGCAATGCAAATGTAATTTTGGCTTCAGATTGTGAATTTTAAATCATTATAACTAGGCTCAAACACATCCTTATTACTCAAAATAGGAACCATCACAATCAATACATTATTACCAATGAGAAATAAGTTTGGTATTCCTGTAGAGTAAAAATATGTGCCTTGGGATTCAGCAAACTCTTGGAAAGCATTTTTTGCATCCTGCTGGTTGTCGAAGCATCTTCCCTGCATAAAGTTGTTGAGGTGCTTGAACAAGTGGTAGTATGTTGGTGGTAGGTCAGGTGGATATGGTGGATGAGGCAAAATTGTGTAGACCAATTCATTCAACTTTTTTAAAATTTATTTTACAATACTGTATTGGTTTTGCCATACATTGACATGAATCTGCCACGGGTGTACATGAGTTCCCAATCCTGAACCCCCCTCCCACCTCTCTCCCCATATCATCTCTCTGGGTCATCCCGGTGCACCAGCCCCCAGCATCCTGTATCCTGTATCGAACCTAGACTGGCGATTCATTTCTTACATGATACTATACATGTTTCAACACCATTCTCCCAAATCATCCCACCCTCTCCCTCTCCCACAGAGTCCAAAAGTCTGTTCTATACATTATTCAACTTTTGAAGCATTGGTTGTGCGAGGTGCAGTCAGGCATTGCTGGGGAGAAGAACCACACACTTTCTGTTGCCCAATACCAGCTCAGGCATTGCAATTTTTGGTTCATCTCATTGATTTGCTGAGCATACTTCTTAGATGTAATGGTTTCGCTGCACATCACAATTCAATCAAGAAATGATTTGTTGTTGTTGCATAGAGTAAGAGAAGATGACACTTCAAAATGACTTTTTTAAATTTTTTGGTTAGCTCATGAGGCACCCACTTATTGAGCTTTGTTCACCTTTCCGATCTGCTTCACATGCCGAACAATCATTGAATGGTCAGCGTTGGGCTCCTGGCAGCTTCTCATCGAGTCGTAAGAGGATCACTTCGATGACTGCTCTCGGCTGGGCATTGTCAGCCTCCAGTGGTGAGCTACTGCACTCTCATCTCCAAGGCTCTCTTCCCATTTGCAAAGCTTCTTGAATCACTGTGTGCTGTACCTTCGGTAGCAGCTCCCGAGCCAAATTCGCTGTTGGTGTTGTAAGCTGTCTCTGCTGCTTTACGGCCCATTTTGAACCCAAATAAGAAAATCACTTGAATTTGCTTTTTGTCTAACATCATTTCCATGGTCTAAAATAAACTGCAAGGAATAAGTCATTAGCTAAAAACCATAAAGCAAGAAATGAACGTTAACATAGAGAATAGACTTACGGACACAGGGAGAGGGGAGGAGAGGGTGAGATACATGGAGAGAGTAACGTGGAAACTTACATTACCATATGTTAAATAGATAGCCAACAGAAATTTTCTGTATGGCTCAGGAAACTCAAACAGGGGCTCTGTATCCACCTAGAGGGGTGGGATGGGGAGGGAGATGGGAGGAAGTTTCAAAAAGGAGGGGATAGATGTATACCTACGACTGATTCATGCTGAGTTCTGACAGAAAACAACAAAATTCTGTAAAGCAATTATCCTTCAATAAAAAAGAGGGAGAGGGTGGGATGATTTGGGAGAGTGGCATTGAAACATGTGTAATATATAAGAAATGAATCGCCAGTCCAGGTTCAATGCAGGATACAGGATGCTTGGGGCTGGTGCACTGGGATGACCCAGAGGGATGATACAGGGAGGGAGGTGGAAGGGGGGTTCAGGATGGGGAACACGTGTACACTCATGGTGGATTCATGTTGATGTATGGCAAAACCAATTCAATATTTTAAAATAATTAGCCTCCAATTAAAATAAATAAATTTATTTTTTTAATAATTTAAACATTAATTTAAAAAATGATGTGTAACATAATCACATTCATTTAAGAATGTGTTCCAGTATCAAACGTCAAATTAAAACCACCATTACTTTTCAGTTCAGTAGCTCAGTCGTGTCCGACTGTTTGGGACCCCACGGACCCCAGCACGTCAGGCGTCCTTGTCCATTGCCAACTCCCAGAGTTCACTCAAACTCATGTCCATGGCGTCAGTTATGCCATCCAACCATCTCATCCTCTGTCGTCCCCTTCTCCTCCTGCCTTCAGTCTTTCCCAGCAGCATCAGGGTCTTTTTCAACAAAGCAAAAACCACCATTACTTTTACTCCAAGCATAATACTATTCATAAAGGAAAAAAACAAAAACTGTGCTTTTAAAACTGTACCTCTTTCCCTGTATTTTGTATTTGCTTTAGAATTGTGAGAGCAAGTCCTTCCCTTGATGCTTTGCAGACTTACATCTCTAATTTTCTGGGTGAAAGACACATTCTTCCGAATGATGATGGGGGTGCTACGTGGAAGGTACGAAAGACAACAGCGCATCTCCTTTTCCTCCTTCTGCTCTGGTTCAGAGGCTGGGCTGAAGGCAGAGCTCTGTGGCCCTGCTCCTCCACCTCCCACCCCACTGAGATGCAGCATTTTGGGGGGATGAGCCCATCTTTATGTACCCTTACCTCACACTGCAGGCTTGAGGGGAACCCAGTGAATCCTTCCTGTGCTCTGGATTAAAACATTTGTGTATGTGTGTTTCTTTTTACACAGAATAATTGTCAGCCTTCAAAGACCCTATAACATATGGGGAGGAAATAGTAAGAGTGTGAATGAGGAAATCAATCTCAACACGGAGACTCATTGTCACGCTGCTCAATTACCGAGAAATCTCCCCGGTGTGGTTTTGCTGAGGCCAAATATCCGCTACGGTCATGAACCATCTTTTAAGTAAGGGAGACCCACGATGACCTTCAAGGCCCTGGGCAGCTTTCGCCTTTGCCTCTGATGGGAGGCACAGCACAAAATATGCATATAATTTTTATCTGTGTTGGCATAGAGATACATATGTTGATGTTATGTATTGGGCATTTTATTTGACTTAATCTTTCTGATTTTAAAAGAAATAAAAACACTTTCACTGTCTCTTACAAGTATGGGAGCATTTGGAACTGTGTCTGCTTTGCATAATGGGTAAATATCTTACTTTTCAGATGATGAACTTCTATAACTATGTTCATAAGTGATAATTCTCAAATTAGGCTGCTTTTATCACATTTCGATACCAGGGTTACAATACCTTGATAAAAATAATAGAGAATTCTCCTTCTATTTCTATGTTTGGGAATAAACTCACTGTAGGAACCATCTTTTCTTCAAATTAAAACCTACCTATAAAATTGTTTGTGCCCAAATGTTTGAAGAGGAAGTTCTTAAACAACTGATTTTCATTCCTTTTTGGTTTATGGCCTGTTCTGTTTTCTTTTGTATAAACCAGTTTCCCTAGGAATGTCGTCTATTTTACCTTTTTTTTTTGCATTAATCAGTCATTTAAACATTTCATGTTCCCCAAACTCTTATGTGCTCTCGAGTTGTGGTTATCTAATACATTTTATTCTTACAGCTCATATGGTTTTCTTTCTCTTTTTCTTGATTTTCTGCGCTAAAGAGTCAGTTATTTTAATCACTGTTTAATTGAGACCTTTGAAGTTTATTGATCAGATCTTTTACTTTTTCTTAATTTTTGTGTCTGCTTTTGTCTTTATTATTCCTTTTCCCCACTTTCCTTTGCTTTTAAAAAAATAGTTTCCTGGATAGATGTTTAGTTCATTTACTTATTCTCATTTATTAATAATGAAATAATTGGTGGCCCTAGTGTAAAGAATCTGCCTGCCAGTTCAGGAAATGCAAGAGACACGGGTCTTATCCCTTAGATGGGAAGACTCCCAGGAGCAGGAAGCAGCAACCCACTCCAGGATTCTTGACTGGAAAATTCCATGGACAGAGGAGCCTAGCGGGCTACGGTCCATGGGGTCGACTGAGCATACACACACACAATTTAAATCATATATTTTCTTCTGATTATAGTTTTGGCTCCCTGCTATAAACTTTTTAAACAATATTTTCTTTGGTGATTTCTGAAAAATCTATCATTTTAATTTGCTCACAATCCAAGAAATGTTTAGCAGATTTCCTTTAAAAAAAAAGTCTGCTTCTGTGTCTCCTTTTGAGAGAATAGCACTGAAACATGTACATGACCATATGTAAATTAGATGACCAGTGCAAGTTCGAAGCATGAAGCAGGGCACTCAAAGCCAGTGCTCTGGGACAACCCAGAGGGATAGGGTGAGGAGGGAAGTGGAGGGGGGATTCAGGAAGCGGGGGACACATGTATACCTGCGGCTGATTCATGTTGATGTATGGCAAAAACCATCACAATATTTTAAAGTAAGTATCTTTCAATAAAAATAAATCAATTAATTATATATATATTTTTTTACTCTTCCTGCTTTGGTTTTTTTAATTTTTTTTTAATTTTTATTTTTACTTCATTTTGCTTTACAATACTGTATTGGTTTTGCCATATATTGATATGAATCAGCCACAGGTGTACATGAGTTCCCAATCCTGAACCCCCCTCCCACATCCCACCCCATGTCATCTCTCTGGATCCCCGTGCATCAGCCCCAAGCATCCTGTATCCTGTATTGAACATTGACTATTTAATTTTTAAAAGTTCTAGCTTATTGGTTTTCTTATCATTAAGTCTTTAAAAAAATAAATCTCTTTCCCAAAGAAGACATAAAGAAGGCCACCCAGCATATGAAAAGATGCTCAGCATCACTAATCAGGGAAATGCAAATCAAAACCACAATGAGAAATTACTTCTCATGGGTCAGAATGGCTATTATTAAAAGGAAAAGAAATAACAAGTATCTACAATTCTGTCAAGAAAAGGAAACACTTATGCACTTTGGTGGAAATGTAAACTGATCCAGCTGCTATAAAAAGCAGTATAGACATCCTTCAAAAAATTAAAAATAAAACTACCATAATTCAAAGAAAATGAAGACCCTAGTTCAAGAAGATACTTGTATCCCTATGTTCGTAGTAATGCTATTAACTGTAACCAAGATATAGGAACAACCTAAATGTCCCTCAACAGATAAATGGATAAATATGTGTTGCATATACAGAGTGAAATATTGCTCAGCCAGAAAAAAAGAATGAAATAATGCCACGAATAGCAACACGGATAGACCTTGAAGGTATTACGCTAAGCTAAATAAGCCAGACAGAGAAAGAGAAATACTGTATGATTTCACTAATATGTGGAATCTAAAACAAACAAACAAAATTAAGCTAAACTAATAAATGCACAGAACAAATTGTTGGCTGCATGGAGTGGGGTGAGGAGTGGGGGCTGGGAGTGGGTGAAATTGGTGAAGAAAATCAAAACGTACATATTTCCAGATATAAAATGAAGGCGTTATGGGATGTAACGTACAGTGTGGTATATAGTCAGTAATGTTATTGTACATATTTGAAAGCTTGTCAGTGTAAATATGCAAAGTTTTCACCACAAGAAAGTACAGTTTGTAACTTTGTATGACAGAGTATAACTAGGCTTGTTATCTTGTTAACTTCTATGTCAAATCACTATGCTGTACACTTTAAAATAATGTTGTATGTCAATTATACTTCGATAAAAGAATTAATATATTTCTATTTTCATTTAATCATATTAAAATTCCAGTTAATCATATTAAAACATTTAATCTTTATTGAAATAAGATTAAAATAATAATCTTAATATGATTAAATAAAAATTATGCATTTATTCAACATGCTAAGTTAGTACAAAATGTCCTACTGTAGGAATAAATATTTTCTGCTTTGGAATTTACTAAGATTTCCTTTTGGACTGAGAATTTTTAAATGATCTGTAGACACTGGAAAATAAGATGCATTCTCTAGACAGTAAAAGTTCAATATAAATCTTTTATTCTGCTTTATTATTTGTACTATTTAGATTTTGTGTATCCTAAATGCTTATATTTTTGCCACATTTAATTAGCCAAAGATCAAGGGAAATGTTAAAATTGTCTCCAGGTCTATGTTTTTACACATGATGTCTTTTGTTATTCAGTGTTTTTCTTTTTTCTTTATGTGTCTCGATGTGAAGTGTTCAGTCATTAACATTCACAAAAATTTTACATCTATGTAATGATTTGGAATCTTGGTCAACATAACAATTACTTTAGTCCCATAATTGCCATTTTTCATCCTGCATTAGTTATTTTTTGCCTTATATTAACTGTTGCTTTCTTTTTATTTACCTACCATCTGATATTTAATTTTTTTATATAGTTTTCAGTATATTTCGTAAGCTTTCCTAACAGTGGATATTGTTTCTGACTCAGTATAAGTGATTTCCTTTTGTTTTTTGTTTCTTTGAAATATGTGACCCATTCACATTTTTCTTAAAACAAATATTAAAGCTTCTATCATTTGTTTCTAAGCCATCTGGTTTGGTTCTTTAATTTTTTCTTTTTATTTCTAGAGAGTTCTTTGTGGTTGTTCTTTTAATATATGAATTATTCTTTTTTGTTCCTTTGTTCTGATCTTTCCTACAATTTTGAAAGCTGTATACTTTTGTTTTCATTTTGCTGACTTTTGAACTTGCTTCTTATAAAAGTAGCTTTAACTTCTTTTTTCTCTGATTACTAGATACAAAAATGAATTGCTATCTTTTGAATACTTGAACCAAGTATGTTTAAGACCATTTTTCTTTTCCCTACATTTTGTATTTTCAGTATTTTTTAGTGTAATTATTTCAAATATAGCCTATTACCATTTCATTACTTCTATCTTACATTAGTAAATTCTTTTTAACATTTACATTTAGTTTTTAGCAAATGTTCCCCTCTCTTTTCTATACTTTTACAGTTTTTTTTACAGAGTGAGAGGTTCACATTTATTTGTATGGTTTATGAATTTTCTGCTGTTGGACTTAGGTTTGGTGTGAGGTCCTGAGCAGTTGAAACACACCTTCAGGTTATTTTTAGGTTAAGAAAAGACCAGCAGTGCTCTCTGCTCTGCAGCATCTCTGAATATGTTCTTTGGATTCATGCAGGCATCAGTGACCCCCTGACTCTCTTAAGTTCCCGGGACACAATCTTTTCCATCAAAAGCCTGGAAGCTTTGTATCGTTGTCTTTGGCCGGTTACTATGATAGTAAATTCATCAGATGCCAACTTTAATTTTCTCTTATTTAATTACATCACCAATGTACTGCTAACCATCCATTTTATCTGGCTGTTTGCTTGAGGGTCAGGTTGAACTGGTAACATTTTGTAGCCCACCCCTAACCCCCTAACACACACACACACACACACACACACACACACACACACACACACATTCTAACTGGTAACCAATTTATTCATTATTTAATTGTTCAACATGGTTTTTAAGTTAATACAAAATGTCCTGCCATAGGAATAAGGGTACAAAACAGGATGCTGTCTTCCCATGATCAGGAACACTGCAGAGAATCCTGGGAGGCTCACCCTCCAGGCAGGACAGGAGATAGGTAGCACAGAGCAATGCTCGTGAGGACTCCTTATCTCTCCTGGGACTTCCTAATAGTCTGTGAAGAAGGGTTCTGCCCCATCTTTGCTTTCTAAGTCTGGTCTTTGTTGTTACTGAAAATCTCTCTGTCTAAAGTTTTAACATGGTCAGTTATATTTCTGCAGAATCTTTAATTCCCCACTGCCAATGATCATGTTTTCATTTTAAATTTTGATATCTTGTTTACCATGGATTTTCACGCTTTTTAACTTGCTAAAAAAAAATGCATGAACATATTGTTTATCTTAATTACTGAATTTTTTCATACCCCCTAATTTCTGCATCACTGATTCCATGGATTTGAACTTGGGCAAACTCCGAGAGGTGGTGAAAGACAGGGAAGGCTGGAGTGCCACCGTGCATGGGGTCACAAAGAGTCAGACATGACTTGGAGAATGAACAACAACAAATTTCTACATCCCCCTAATCCTGGCACACGTTACTCAGCCTTTCAAGGCTGGCCCACATTCACCTTTCCCGCACTCCTCTTTGTGATTCTTCCTTAATATCTACTGATGCTAAACAGTCATTCCTCGTATAAATTTATTTTTATCGAGGTATAATGAACATACCTGGAAATTAAAACTTTAAAACTATAAATCAGATTTTTAGTATGCTCACAAAATTGTGCAACCATCAC
Organism: Capra hircus; assembly: GCF_001704415.2. Taxonomy (NCBI): domain Eukaryota; kingdom Metazoa; phylum Chordata; class Mammalia; order Artiodactyla; family Bovidae; genus Capra; species Capra hircus. The sequence continues at coordinate 93,493,207 of NC_030821.1, forward strand.
TGCTGTATAATTCCAGGCCGTTTTAAGCACCCAGAGAGAAATCCCAAAGCCATTAGCACTCACTTTCCTTGGCAATCACTTTCTGTCTCTATGGATTTGCCTATTAAGCAGTTAAGATAAGTGTATCATTGCCTTCTCCTTTTACCTGGAATATTCTTCCCCTTCAGATTTGTTTCCCCTTCTCTGTGGCACAAAATCTTACTCATTTTTTAAGACTTGTATTAAATCTTATTGACATTTCATCTACCCTTGCACGCACAGCCCTGTTTGTGCATTGCTGCCACAACACCTCTAACACTGGGTTGCCACCATCTGTCTGTCCTTACTCACTGGTGAGTTCTTTGAAAGTAGATTTTTAAAGTACGAACAATTTGTTCAATTTCATGTTTTACATGACCAGCATCCACTCTCCTATTAAAATATGCTCCTTCTATTTTACTCCTTTGAAAAACTATTTCTCCCACTCAAATTACTTGCCTTCACAGAGCTGGCCTCTTACACAATTTCTGGCCACTTATATTGGATGTGTGAGAATCAAAATACTCTACACTCTCAGTTTCTGTTATGGGTTCAAACTTTGGTTCCATGACCCAATCAGGGCAAATCAGAACACTTTGCTAGAACTTTTACATATTGGTGACACAAGTCTTTTCTTTCTTCTTGTTTAGCTCAGTTCAGTCACTCAATCATGTCTGACTCCTTGTGACGCCATGGACTGCAGCACACCAGGCTTCCCTGTCCATCACCAACTCCCAGAGCTTGCTCAAACTCATGTCTGAGTCAGTGATGCCATCCAATCATCTCATCCTCTGTCTTCCCCTTCTCCTCCCTCCTTCAGTCTTTCCCAGCATCAGGGTCTTTTCCAATGAGTCTGTTCTTCCCATCAGGTAGACAAAGTATTGGAGCTTCAGCTTCAGCATCAGTCCTTCTGATGAATATTCAGGACTGATCTCCTTTAGGATGGACTGGTTGGATCTCCTAGCAGTCGAAGAGACTCTCAAGAGTCTTCTCCAGCACCACAGTTCAAAAGCATCAATTCTTCGACACTCAGCTTTCTTTATGGTCCAACTCACACATGACTACTGGAAAAACCATAGCTTTGACCACATGGAACTTTATTGGCAAAGTAATGTCTCTACTTTTCTTCAACACTCAGCTTTCTTTATGGTCCAAGTCATACATGATTACTGGAAAAACCATAGCTTGGACCACATGGAACTTTGTTGGCAAAGTAATGTCTCTGCTTTTTAATAGGCTGTCTAGATTGGTCATAGCTTTTCTTCCAAGGAGCAAGGGTCTTTTAACTTCATGGCTGTAGTCACCATCTACAGTGATTTTGGATACCAAAAAAATAAAGTCTGTCACTGTTTCCATTGTTTCCCCATCTATTTGCCATGAAGTGGCACTGGATGCCATGATCTTAGTTTTTTGAAAGTTGAGTTTTAAGCCAGAATTTTCATTCTCTTCTTTCACTTTCATCAAAAGTCTCTTTAGTTTCTCTGTTTTCCGCCATAAGGATGGTGTCATCTGCATATCTGAGGTTATTGATATTTCTCCCAGCAAGCTCAATTCCAGCTTGTGCTTCATCCAGTCTGGATTTCACATGATTTACTCCGCATATAAGTTAAAGAAGCAAGGAGACAATATTCAGTCTTGATGTACTACTGTCCCAATGCAGAACCAGTCTGTTGTTCAATATTTGTTTCTAACTGTGGTTTCTTGACCTGCATACAGATTTCTCAGGAGTCAGGTAAAGTGGTTGGGTATTCCCATCTCCTGAAGAATTTTCCACAGTTTGCTGTGACCCACACAGTTACAGGTTTTAGTGTAGTCAAAGAAGCTGAAGAAGATGTTTTTCTGGAATTCTCTCACTTTACCCTCACCAACAACACAAGAGAAGACTCTACACATGGACATCACCAGATGGTCAACACCGAAATCAGACTGATTATATTCTTTGCAGCCAAAGATGGAGAAGCACTATACAATCAACAAAAACAAGACCGGGAGCTGACTGTGGCTCAGATCATGAACTCCTTATTGCCAAATTCAGACTTAAATTGAAGAAAGTAGAGAAACCCTCTAGACCATTCAGGAATGACCTAAATCAAATCCCTTATGATTATACAGTAGAAGTGAGAAATAGATTTAAGGGTCTAGATCTGATAGATAGAGTGCCTGATGAACTATGGAATGAAGTTCGTGACATTGTACAGGAGACAGGGATCAAGGCTATACCCATGGAAAAGAAATGCAAAAAAGCAAAATGGCTGTCTGGGGAGGCCTTACAAATAGCTGTGAAAAGAAGAGAGGTGAAAAGCAAAGGAGAAAAGGAAAGATATAAGCATCTGAATGCAGAGTTCCAACGAATAGCAAGAAGAGATAAGAATGCCTTCTTCAGCGATCGATGCAAAGAAATAGAGGAAAACAACAGAATGGGAAAGACTAGAGATCTCTTCAAGAAAATTAGAGATACCAAGGGAACATTTCATGCAAAGATGGGCTTGATAAAGGACAGAAATGGTCTGGACCTAACAGAAGCAGAAGATATTAAGAAGAGGTGGCAAGAATACACAGAACTGTACAAAAAAGATCTTCATGACCAAGATAATCATGATGATGTGATCACTAATCTAGAGCCAGACATCATGGAATGTGAAGTCAAGTGGGCCTTAGAAAGCACCACTGTGAACAAAGCTAGTGGAGGTGATGGAATTCCAGTTAAGCTGTTTCAAATCCTGAAAGATGATGCTGTGAAAGTGCTGCACTCAATATGTCAGCAAATTTTGAAAACTCAGCAGTGGCCACAGGACTGGAAAAGGTCAGTTTTCATTCCAGTCCCAAAGAAAGGCAATGCCAAAGAATGCTCAAACTACCGCATGATTGCACTCATCTCACACGCTAGTAAAGTAATGCTCAAAATTCTCTAAGCCAGGCTTCAGCAATACATGAACCGTGAACTCCCTGATGTTCAAGCTGGTTTTAGAAAAGGCAAAGGAACCAGAGATCAAATTGCCAACAACCGCTGGATCATGGAAAAAGCAGGAGAGTTCCAGAAAAACATCTATTTCTGCTTTATTGACTATGCCAAAGCCTTTGACTGTGTGGATCACAATAAACAGTGGAAAATTCTGAAAGAGATGGGAACACCAGACCACCTAACCTGCCTCTTGAGAAATCTGTATACAGGTCAGGAAGCAACAGTTATAACTGGACATGGAACAACAGACTGGTTCCAAATAGGAAAAGGAGTACATCAAGATTGTATATTGCCACCCTGTTTATTTAACTTATATGCAGAGTACATCATGAGAAACGCTGGGTTGGGAGAAACGCTGGGTTGGAATAAACACAAGCTGGAATCAAGATTGCTGGGAGAAATATCAATAACCTGGGATATGCAGATGACACCATCCTTATGCCAGAAAGTGAAGAGGAGCTAAAAAGCCTCTTGATGAAAGTGAAAGAGGAGAGTGAAAAAGTTGGCTTAAAGCTCAACATTCAGAAAATGAAGATCATGGCATCTGGTCCCATCACTTCATGGGAAATAGATGGGGAAACAGTAGAAACAGTGTCAGACTTTATTTTTGGGGGGTTCCAAAATCACTGCAGATGGTGACTGCAGCCATGAAATTAAAAGACACTTACTCCTTGGAAGAAAAGTTATGACCAACCTAGATAGTATATTCAAAAGCAGAGACATTACTTTGCCGAATAAGGTCCGTCTAGTCAAGGCTATGGTTTTTCCAGTGGTCGTGTATGGATGTGACAGTTGGACTGTGAAGAAGGCTGAGCGCAGAAGAATTGATGCTTTTGAACTGTGGTGTTGGAGAAGACTCTTGAGAGTCCCTTGGACTGCAAGGAGATCCAACCAGTCCATTCTGAAGGAGATCAACCCTGGGATTTCTTTGGAAGGAATGATGCTAAAGCTGAAGCTCGAGTACTTTGGCCACCTCATGTGAAGAGTTGACTCATTGGAAAAGACTGATGCTGGGAGTGGTTGGGGGCAGGAGGAGAAGGGGACGACAGAGGATGAGATGGCTGGATGGCATCACGGGCTTGATGGACGTGAGTCTGAGTGAACTCTGGGAGATGGTGATGGACAGGGAGGCCTGGCGTGCTGCGATTCATGGGGTCGCAAAGAGTCGGACACAACTGAGCGACTGAAATGAACTGAACTTAGCCTTCTTTTCATCCATCCACTACTCAGTACTCAACTCATAACTTGAAAAGATAAGAAGTGTCTTGATGTGGAAAGCCCTCCTCTGGCATAACCTCTGCATGGCCTCAGGGACTGTCAGACGCCCCAAGGCTAGATGTTGAATTCCACATACAATCTTGACTCTTCATGTAATTTATTGGTGACTGATACACATTATTGTGCTTTTTGAAGTTTTCAGCTTGCACACTTGGAAAGTCAGGTCCTGGTCAGATGAAGTCTACAGTTTCTTCTTTGCCTGGGGTGCTGTGATTTCATGAAGTTTTTGCCATCAAAGATGGTTCTTCAAAACTAATTTGGTTGTGCGACAATCATAGGACTGAAGTATCCCCAGTAACTCAGATAAGGCCTGATATTCATGCATGGACGTAATTGCCAAGTCACTTCAGTTGTGTCTGACTCTGTGATCCTATGGACGGTAGCCCACCAGGCTCCTTTGTCCATGGGATTCTCCAGGCAAGAATATTGGAGTGGGTTGCTATGCCCTTCTCCAGGGGAGCTTCCCAGTCCAGGTATCAAACCCACATCTCTTACATCTCCTGCACTGCTAGGCGGGTTCTTTACCACTGCTGCCACCTGGGAAGCTCTCTGATATTCACATTTGATGTTAAATCATAGGGCATACACTCTGTCAACATGTTCTTCATAAGTACTGTAACTTTTGTATCTTAAATGTTGCAGCTAGAATACATTTACAGACTTAAGATATATGTGTAGGTTGTGATCTGTTATGATCTTAACACACTTGGTTGTGGTCTGACTTTCATTTTTTGGATGAAATTAAAAACACTGTTTGAGTGGACAAAAGTATTTTGTGCATGGTAGTAAAATAATACTGACTAAAAAATCTTTTCCTGTAAATGTCCATTTTGATATGAATAATTTGACCTCAAGAAAAATACTACTCAATAAATTGGCAGGAACATTTTTGGCAAATAAGAGGTTAAAATGGTGTGCAAGGCACACATCAGCCTAGATATTATAATGCTGGTGAATATTTCTGCTGTGCCTTGTAGATTTCAAGTTCCTCCCTCTACCATTAATGCTACAACTCTGCCTTGAGAGTTTCTCCTTCTTTAACTATGATAGAAGGGTGAGTTATGAAGAAATATATGAAAAGAAGCAAATGTTTGTCCATGTGTAGTGTCCCAGGCATCTCTCAGCAGTCACCTCATCTCATCTTCCCACAATCTTGCCATGCATATTATTAAAATTGAAAGAATCTGAAGCTCAGAAGAGATGACAGGCTGATCAATGGGAGATAATAACTTGAACTCCAGGTGTGTCTGCGTTTACTGTATGTAACATATAATAGGATTTTAGAAGGAAATTTGAAAAAGGTCCTTTCCTTGTAATGAGGAAAATGTGAACAGTTTGTCACATGCTTTATAGAACATGTACAAACCAATAACTGCTTCAAAACTGACTAGAAATCAATGTTTCTGCTTTTTGCTCATAGTAATAAACCACTGCCAAGCACTTACTGAGAGTCAAGTATTGTGTACAATAAATGCTCTATGTATATGACCTCATTCAATCCTTAAACAAACCCCACGTAATAAGAACTATAATTATCACCATCTCATAGGTTTATATTTTAAGACTCAAGCTGCACTGTCTCTGAGTGGTCTTCCCGACCCCAGGGCTCAAGCTTAATCACCAGACTACAGAGCCAGGCAGTAGGTTAAATGGGGGCCTATTTACGTCTCTCCCTCTGCTAACTCACTGAGTAATTTTTATAACAGTTTTATCTTCTGTTGGCCTCAGTTTTCTCTTCTGTAAGATTAGAAGATCCAATGAGAACATTGAAGAACTTCCTCTTTTGAACATAGAGCGTTTCCATGGCCTGGAACAGTTTTCAAACATACACGGTTCAGGTTATCCAGACTTCTTCCATCTGACCTTTAAAAAGTTGCTCAGCCTGTTGTTTCTGAACTTGAGCCTTAGGTCAAGTTTTGATTTGGGAAACATCACTGGTGCCACTCTGGTCTCACGGATAACGAATCACTATTGTCATCCTCACCATTGTCTCACTGGTAAAGAATCCATCTGCCAACACAGGAGACGCAGGTTCAATCCCTGTGTTGAGAAGATCTCATGGAGAAGGAAATGGCAACCCACTCCAATAGTCTTGCCTGGAAAGTCCTGTGGACAGAGCAGCCTAGCAGGGTACAGTCTGTGGGGCTGCACAGAGTCAGACAAGACTTAGAGGCTAAACAACAGCAACAGTTGGCGTCACTCTACCGATGAAGTACATGCTGGTAGAATTCTTCACTCCCCATGTGCAGGCTGTCCTCCTGAGCCCACTGAAGGATGAATATGAGGTTTCTGGGTCATATGGTAGTTCTATTTTTAGTCTTTAAGGGACCTCCATACTGTTGTCCATAGTGGCTGCATCAATTTACATTCCCATCAGCAGTGTAGAAGGGTTCCCTTTTCCCTACACCTTCTCCAGCATTTATTACTTATAGATTTTACCCTGAGAAAACCACGATTCAAAAATATACTTGTACCCCAATGTTGGCTGCAGTACTATTTACAGTAGATGGGACAGGAAAGCAACCTAAACGTCCATCAACAGATGAACAGGTAAAGGAGATATGGTATGTATACATGGCGGAATATTACTCAGCCATAAGAAGGAACAAAACTGTGTCATTTGTAGAGACATGGGTGGACTTAGAGTCTGTCATACGGTGTGAAGTCAGAAAGAGAAAATCAAATATCGTATATTAATGCATATATATTAGTGGTGCAGATGGACCTATTTGCAGGGCAGGAAGCGGGATCCAGATGTAGGGAAGAGACATGAGGCCCCAGGCCGGCAGGAGATGTAGGACAGGTTGGGAGAGCAGCAGCAACACATATACACTTCCACGTGTAAAATCGACAGAGAGAACCTGCTGTTTGGCACAGAGAGTTCAGCTCAGTGCTCAGTGCTGACCTAGATGGGTGGGATGGGGGTTAGAGTGGCAGGGAGGCTCAAGGCAAAGGATAGTTGTATACAGATAGCTGATTCATGTTGTCAGATAGCAGAAACTAGCACAACATTGTAAAGTAATTGTACCCGAATAAAAAAAAGACTTTTTAATATGAGAGAGTATGGGCTTCCCTGGTGGCTCAGTGGGTAAAGAATCCACCTGCAATGTAGGAGATGCAGGAGGTGCAGGTTCAATCCCTGGGTCCGGAAGATCCCCTGGAGAAGGGCATGGCAATTCACTCCAGTGTTCTTGCCTGGAGACTCCCACGGACAGAGGAGCCCGGTGGGCTATAGTCCATAGGGTTGCAAAGAGTCGGACACAATTGAAATGACTGAGCACGCACGCATGCTGATGAGAGAATATGAGGCTTTGTAGAAGAAGGAACTTTTCAAATGATTACATCCTAAATAGCAGAGTGAAAATAGTAAAACCTACAGCAAGCCCACTAGAATTCTTGGTTTTTCATAAAAGTTAGGATAGGGAATACTACAGAAAAGTCTCCACCCATTATACGTGGTGGCTCAGAGAATAAAGAGGCAATGCAGGGGACTGGGTTCGATCTCTGGGTTAGGAAGGTCCCCTGGAGAAGGGAATGGGTACCCACTCCAGTATTCTTGCTGGGGAATTCCACGGACAGAGGAGTCTGGCAGGCTACAGGTCATGGGGTCTCAAAGAGTCAGTCAGCACTGAGTGAGTAACACTTAGTATTGGAAAAGTCTCCACCCATTTTAATCATAGAAGTTTTTGGTTGCTAGCGATCTCAAACTGTCCTTTGGCACATTTCCTCTCGGAAGTTCTTTGCAAATTGTGAAGCATACACACAGACATATCACACATTTAAGTGCAGTGTATCCACATTATCCATCTTAAAACACGTTATGCTAGGAGCACTTTAGCATACGAGCCTCTCTCAGATCACATCTCCTACCCATCCTCCTGTGTGCACACATACTCAGTTGTTCTGCTGTGTCCAACCCTTTGCGACCTCCTGGACTGTGTGGCCTGCAAGGTTCCTCTGTCCGGGCAATGTCCCAGGCAAGATTACTGGAGTGGGTTGCCATTTCCTTCTCTAGGAGATCTTCCTGACCCAGGAGTTGAACCCAGTTCTCTTGGGTCTCCTGTACTGGCAGGCGGACGCTTTACCACTGCGCCGCCTGGGAAGCCTGAGCTAACCTCTAACCTGAGTTTTGTGCTAATCATTCCCTTGCTTTTCTTTACAATTTTGCCATTCTTGTATATACCACTGGGGAAACTTTTGATTTTGAAGTTTGTATGAATGGAATAATCATACTACACGCATTCTTCACGCCTTGCTGTTCTCATTTCCCATCGTTTTATTTTCTTTTTTAATTCATCTATGTAGGGGATGTAGCCATGGGGTTTTTCTTTGTCACTGATTAGTAGTACTCCATGTTAGTAAATATATCAACACTACAATATATTTATCTGTTCTACTATTAATAAGTCTACGTGTTATTTCTGTTTGTTTTGTTTTGCTATTAGGAACATACATTTATCTGTTTCCTGGTACACACATGAGACAGTTTCTCAGGCATTTATACACTGGAGAGGGATTGTTGGATTTTAAGATGGGCACATTTAAACTCTACTAAGCTGGTTTGGTGGAGAAGGCAATGGCACCCCACTCCAGTACTCTTGCCTGGAAAATCCCATGGATGGAGGAGCCTGGTAGGCTGTAGTCCATGGGGTCACTAAGAGTCGGATACGACTGAGTGACTTCACATTCACTTTTCACTTTCATGCATTGGAGAAGGAAATGGCAACCCACTCCAGTGTTCTTGCCTGGAGAATCCCAGGGACGGGGGAGCCTGGTGGGCTGCCGTCTATGCAGTCACACAGAGTCTGACACGACTGAAGCAACTTAGCAGCAGCAGCAGCAAGCTGGTTTGGTTCCATTGATAGTTTAACATTTTTAATCAATTTAATATAAATATTTGGAGAAGGAAATGGCAACACACTCCAATATTCTTGCCTGAAGATCCTCATGGACAGAGGACCCTGGAGGGTCCATGGGGTCACAAAGAGTCGGACACGTCTTATGACTGAACAATCAACAACAATATAAATATTTAACATTCTGGAGCGTGAAAGAAGTCATAATCTTACTGAGCTGTAAAATGTGGCTTCCTCTCTGTATTTGAAACACAACAAAAGAATACTGTCCCCAGATAGACTTAACTGGCTTTACTTTTTACTATAAAGCCAGTAGAAGAGAAGTTGGGCTACTGAAATTAAGAAAATTCCTCAGTGCATAAAAACTAGAAGAAAATCACCATAAGAATGGATAAATGAATATGAGAACATTCTGTTTCCAGAAAAATAACTTCGAAAGATGGGCATTCTTGCTTCTTCTTTGTTACTGATTTATCTTGTGTCAGCCCCTGAAAATGACCAGAGTCCTGCGAATTCTACATCAACAAACACAAACTTACAAACCAGGAATACCAAGTCAAGCATCTACTCTGAGCCTGCCTCCCCGTCCTTCTCGCCCACATCTCATCCGTCCCCCTCCCCACCTCCCACATTTCCGTCTATGTCATTGCAGTTTCCATGGATTCCAGGAATAGCTCTAGCCATGCTCCTGGTGAAACTCGGTGAGAGTCACAGTGAACAAGGGAAATAGCACCGAATTTTCTAAGTAACTGACATCTGAAGGAGCATGTTCTAAGAAACATAAAAGGCAATATAGAGTTCATGCTTGCTTTTTGAGTTTATCATTTTTTTCCATTATTGAATCTCTTGGAAGTCATCCCGACAGCCCTCAAAAAGAAATGCTCGAATGTCACTCTTCAGCAGCTGTTCCCAGACTCCACAGACACCATGAACCTCGGTGGGCACTGGGTTATTCCAAGTGACTCTCGTGCACAAACAACATTGTCGCAGGTGAAATATAAGGCATAGAGCAGTTCATGCACCTATGAACCATGGCTAATCAAAGTATGTGGGTAACCTTGGATAAACAAAGAACACGAGTACGTAACATCATACAGTAATCCTAGGTGGCTTCTATCCTCTTGATCAATGGACATGTTGATTTCAACTACTATGGAAATGAGAAGAAATGTTTCATATTAAAACTGTTTTTGAGATCTAAAATCTGGGACCTACGGCTGCATAATATACATCTGCTCCTCTAACGTTATGTGTATCTGTGCACATGCAGACACACATGTATATATTTCTAGATATACTTTATAAATACCCACACTGCCAGAAGGATGGGAGGACATTAAGAAAAATTTTCTCTGCAGAGATGTACCTTCCAGCTCTCTTTGAGACAGTATTTTAAATTATTAAACAGAATACTTCACAGTTGTATTTGAACATCTTGTTTGTCAACAGATACATTCAGTAACACCATTATTCAACAAGATTTCTCACACTGCAAATGGAACATAGGTCCATTTGGGTTACATTTTGTAAACAGTATTTGTAAATCACTAAATACTTAGTAGAAAGAGGATCAAACAGCTGAATTGATTAAATATGAATCAGAAAATAAGAGGAAGCAACAGTTCAATAATAACGAGTATCTTTTCTTATTTACTGTCCAGATTTCAAAAAACTGAAATTCTTTTTTTGTTTTTCATTTTGCTAATTCAGTTTTGTCTCTCAAAAACACACAATTTCTTTCAGACCAGAGTGTAATTATTAGCAGCCCTGAATATACATATGGGTGCATTTATTTCCTCTTGATCTGAGAAAAAAATTTTTCCTTGAGTGGAAGAGACTGATCTTTTCTAACTAGCATAAAAATGACACCCCTCCTTCCAACTCAATTTTATAATTAAACTCTCCAAAAAAAAAATGAAAATAATAAGAACAATTCTTCACATGGCTAAGATTCAGCATAAATGTTTCTCTCTCGCTAACACTCCTCAGAGAATTGGTATGGAAAATCACTAAACTGGCTTCTGACAGTGTTTTCATATTTAAAACAAATCATAAATGACAGTATTTTCATTACTGCTAATAATGAAAATATTGATGTCTAAATGTTTATACTCTGGATATATACGAGGTGAGAGCTTGACTAAGTAAAATGTGTTGATCACAGAAATAGATTTTTTTTTTTAACTTATAAAAACAACCAGCATCTGATGCCTTAAGTGGGGTTACATCTTCTCCCCTAGTGATGCTTGAGACAGAGTGAAAAAAGAAGTGAAGCAAATATATAAAGGAAAACAATAAACTTCAAAATTCTTAACTGGATGATCCATGAGGTGACTACTGTTTTGTCTTGTTCTTTTTTTCTTCTCCCCAACAGGTCATTCAATCAATAACATTCATGAGAGTGTTTGTGTAGGCAGTGTCTTGGCTCCAGGGAAAGATAAGATTAGAACTGACTCCTGGAGTCTGTTCTGGCAGACTCACTACGCTGAGCAGTGCTTTGGTGTGAGCTGATGCACCAGAGGTGACGTGCAGGACGGATTAACCTTTGTATCTGCTGTGATTTTTTGTTGTTTTTTAGTCACTCAGTCATGTCCAACTGTTTTGCGACCCCACAGACTGTAGCCTGCCAGGCTCCTCTGTCCGTGGAATTTCCCAGACAAGAATGCTGGAGTGGGTTTCCATTTCCTTCTCCAGGGGAACTGTTGTGTTTACAGATGTGAAAATATAGATACTGTAGAAAAGATGACTGTGAACATCACACGAGAACGTTCAAATCTCTTTCTCCTGTAACACAATTATTCTTTGCTCATGCCCTTCAGTAGAAACTTTTCTCTCCCCAAGTGGAAACAAAATGTTGCCACATCCAGACCTGGCTAAGGAGAGTGAGAGCTTGCTGCTGCCTGACTGAAGAGTGGGGCAGCTTTTGTGGAAGAGTCTGGGAGTCCCTGGCAAGCCCTACCTGCTCGTAAACATGGGGCATCTACAAAGTCTGGCTCCTTGTAAACGAATGGACCTGCATGTGAGTGGGAACCACTCCAGGGAAGTCCATCTACTCAGAAAGACACAATTTTGTTTAGAGAAGACAGCTCCAGACAGTAATTGTTTCTTATTTCTAGAAGACAATGGAAACCCATCTTTTCCTCCTGACGCTTGTACATTGCTTCCATGCTGCAACAGGATCCCCTTCGCTGCCAGATACCTACCATGCTGGCATCTTAGTCTCTCATGCACTAAATTCACTTTCTTCTCCAAAGCAAGAGAGTACATCTTTCTACATGTTCAAACTTTACCTAAAAATACATCATCAACCTACTCAACCTGGATTTGATTAGGCATAAAATAAACTGAGGATGGCAGTGCTTTGCCACTATTTTCTTAAAAGGCATAAGCAAGAAAGCCTGAGCCACTAGTAAACAATTCCTAAAGCTCCTTGGCATTTGAGGTGTTTCAGTTCTAAGTTCTTTAAAAGCAAGTATATTCACGACATTATAATTTAAGATTTATCTGAATACAATATTGAATTGTGCCATCTTCACAGCTAATATGCAGGAACAAGTCACTTGGTCTAGTCGAATGCCCTGAAGTAAAAAATTCTCTAATTAAAATTGAATAATGTTACACAGTGCATAACTCTCATGCAATGATAAAAACCTTTTTTTTCCCTTGGAAAAATAGTTCTTTCAAGAAGTTATTCCTAAAGTTACAGAAATCCTCCAAACCAAGGATGTGAAAGACCCAAGAAGTAAGTACCTTACAAATTTCAGAGGTCTCCTGAATCAATGAATATTTAATGCTTTCATGGTATAAATTCATCTCCTGGTAAAAATTCAGTAAAGCACCAGAATTAGCACTCCGAGTCACAAGTGCCCCCAAAAAAGAAAAAGCTAAATCTCACAAAGGATAAAAAAAAAAGGGAATCCAATGGTCCACATTATTGAAGACATGGGCAAAGATGGTCAGTTTTAGGAAAAGTCTTCACACAACTGAGACTCTTCCTCTGGTTTCTTCCTCCATGTGGAATTTTCCTCCATGTTGATTCCCCCTCCTTGTGGATTCTTCCTCTATGTGGATTTTTCCTTTCTGTGGCTTCTTCCTCACTGTGGATTCTCCTTCCCTGTAGATTCCTCTACCCTGTGGATTCTTCTCCCATAGAAGCAAGATGTTTGTAGCCGCTCTGGCATCACATCCTTCTAACCTCAAGTCTAATGGAAAGAAAATCTACTCTTCTCTCAATATTCCCAAGCAAAAGTTGCATTCTGTCTGATCACATGCCCATCCCTCAATCAGTTACGACAGCCCAATTCCCTATTAGACCTGAGCCTTTGCCACCCTAACGTTCCACTTTAGAGCTGAGGCTGGAGGTCCATCTGGCCTAGAACAATGAGGATGGAGGAGAACCTTAAACTTAAACTGGAGGCTTTTTCCACAAGGAAGATGGATATTGGAGATGAAAACCCCACTGCCCCAGAGCACTTTGCTATCAGCTCACCTCCTGTGCCAAGGATGTTTAAAAATTTATAAGTGGAGGTACAATCTAATGAGTTTAGTAACTTGCACTCTCTACCACATATTTAAATTTTTAATATAATTAGTAACTATATTGTATTTCGTATTAGCTATTTCTCAAGTGGGTTCTTTATTGTAACATGCACAAACACTTGCAATTTTCATCCAGAATGCACAATTCAAATTTTACTTTAGCCAATTCAAGGCAAAGGATACTATTAGGACAATTTATAGTTGCATAAATATAATCTAAATCATTAAGCTCTTCTCTCCCTGCCAGGAAAGCATTTTCTGATCCTGTATTTAATGTATTTTATTAAAGACTCCCCAAATATGAAAAACAAACATTGATTAAAAATATGGCCTGCAGATAATAGAGAATGCCGAAAAAGCGTATTACTCAGTACAAACACTCTAAGTATAAAGACATCATCATATTTAATGTGTTATTAAGTGATAATTTTTCATGAATGGAAGGACCACAGACATCATTCAATCCTGAAACTTCTCAATAAAGATGCTATCTCAGTAAGCTGCTGCTGCTGCTGCTAAGTCACTTCAGTCATATCTGACTCTGTGCGACCCCATAGACGGCAGCCCACCAGGCTCCCCCATCCCTGGGATTCTTCAGGCAAGAACACTGGAGTGGGTGACCATTCCCTTCTCCAGTACATGAAAATGAAAAGTGGAAGTGAAGTCGCTCAGTTGTGTCTGACTCTTAGCGACCCCATGGACCGCAGCCTACCAGGCTTCTCCGTCCATGGGATTTTTCCAGGCAAGAGTACTGGAGCGGGGTGCCATTGCCTTCTCCTCTCAGTAAGCTAGTTTCCATTATTTTTCCAGTTGGCAGGATAGCCAGGACAACATAATGCTAGCAAACCCTGGGGTTGGTTCCATAAAGGACTCAGTTCCTCCTGGCAGACACACACATGACCCCAACTCAGCTGATTCCTCCCCAGGCTCCATTCATCCAAGTGTCTTTGAGCCCCTCCATATTCCTAGTACTGCACGAGGTGCTGGAATACAAAGATGAATAAGATGAAGGTGGCCCCTGGACGTCTGGAGCTTCCAGCCCAGTGTGGATGACAGGCAGCACTCGTGTCCTTACACAAATACACTCGTCGGTCCAAAGTGTACTCTGTTTTATAAAGGAAAGTTTCAGGGCCCATTCAGCCCAATCTGCAGGCTTAGAGAAGTGGCTTTTGCACCGAGTGACGCAGGATGAAAGTCTGGTTACATCACATGCTGAAGGCCCCAAAGCTCGAGAACATAGCGCACAGGGGAAGAAGTTCTGTGCAGCCAGGTCATAAAGGAGTGTGCAGACCGCAAGGGTTTGAGTCTGCTGAAGTTTTAAGCGAAGGATGATATAATCAGATTTCCACTTGCAAAATCACTCTGGCTAATGTACAGGGAACACACGTGGAAGTCGGTGTAAAAATGATGTCAGAACAGCGAGGAAGGTACTAGATCAGTCCAGCTAGAAAGAGGTCAATGGGGTAGTGGCTTGTCCTAAGGGGCACTGTTGGAGAGGAAACACCGGACAGTTTTGAGAGAGATTTTGAAGACAAAATTGAAAAGACACATTGGTTCTCACAAGATTGAAGAGTATCTGAATGCTGGCAAGTGTTTTCTCAGTGTACTTTCTGAGAGGCTTGAAAATCAGTCCCAGTTTTCCTGACAAGACTGACTGAAGACTGCCACTCTACAACAGCTACATTCTTGCACTCCATACGACCTGTGGGTGCTTCAGTAGCAACCGTGGGCACAGGCTGCCGCTTTCCATCAATGCAAACACTTCTGGTTTGTTGCCTGGATTTCCAACCCTGTCAATTCAAATCTCTTTCCTCCTGATTAACACTTAGACAGCTTCAAAATGTGAAAGCATCCAATAACCCAGGGTGCCTGTGTGTCTATAACTCTTCTGAGTCCTGTCATGGTTTATAAATATCTGTTCTTTAAATCCATACACCAATATGACCTGGAGGACTTTCAGTTCAGTTCAGTTGCTCAGTCGTGTCTGACTCTTTGCAACCACATGGACTGAAGCATGCCAGGCCTCCCTGTCCATCACCAACTCCCAGAGTCTACCCAAACTCATGTCCATTGAGTTGATGATGCCATCCAACCATCTCATCCTCTGTCGTCCCCTTCTCCTGCCGGCTTCAATCTGTCCCAGCATCAGGGTCCTTTCAAATGAGTCAGCTCTTTGCATCATGTGGCCAAAGTATTGGAGTTTCAGCTTCAATATCAATCCTTCCAATGAACACCCAGGACTGATCTCCTTTAAGATGGACTGCTGGATTTCCTTGCAGTCCAAGGGACTCTTGAGAGTCTTCTCCAACACCACAGTTCAAATCCATCAATTCTTCGGCACTCAGCTTTCTTTATAGTCCAACTCTCACATCTATATATGACCACTGGAAAAACCATAGCCTTGACTAGATGGACCTTTGTTGGCAAAGTAATGCCTCTGCTTTTTAAAATGCTGTCTAGGTTGGTCATAACTTTCCTTCCAAGGAGTAAGCGTCTTTTAATTTCATGGCTGCAGTCACCATCTGCAGTGATTTTGGAGCCCCAAAAAATAGTCTGTCACTGATTCCACTGTTTCCCCATCTATTTGCCATGAAGTGATGGGACCAGATGCCATGATGATGTTTCTGAATGTTGAGCTTTACAGTTGAGCAAAGTAGCTGACCTCACATAATACACTATATGTGTATTGTTCCTTAGAAAAATGCTATGTCTCAAAATTAAAAATTCACATTTAGACCAAGATGATGCAGAACCCTGCCATTCTGCCTCTTCTTCCCTTTTCCTCCCAAGCTCCAGCAGTACCACTACTCTCCAGAATCTATCTGTAGGCCGTTTTCTCTTTTGCCAAATCAGAGTTTCCAAAACTGCTGGTGCTGGTCCTTAGCCTTCCACCTTCACATCTAGCTGCTCATATATTTATTCAGTTAATACATGCTTTTGGGATCCTCATCTATCCACCCCATATTAAATACTTCCACGAGGCAGTCCACCACCAACTCCAATCCACATATCAGAATTTAACCATCAGACTTCCCCAAATCTACCCCTTACCTGTGTTTACTGTCTCAGAGAAGGTTAACATAACCCACTCACTTTAGTTCCCCCAATGCCTACCCCCCATCCCTCCTGCCCTTCACAAGCCAGTCACAAAGTCCTATTCTTCTTAAACCTCTTTCAAATCCACCTGCTTTCCTTCCATCCTTCCCTTCTAGGGCCTCCATCCATACCCTTGTCATCTCTGGTATAATAAGCTTACCCTGAGGAAGCTCACACTTCCTTCCATCTACTTCAATCAATTTTTCCAGTCCAAGTTTTTCTATTATGAAGACTGATTGTGTCACTTCTGTGCCCCAAAATCTCAAAAGCAGGATTTCCTCATTGCCTTTAGGATAAAAATCCTAGCATCTCAGCATAGCAAACAGCTCCTTTAGGACTGTGCCCCCTGGCCCTTTAGCTGCATCCAAGCACAACCACCTGCTCCCCAAAGACCAGCTGTAACGGTTCCTTGTTCTGCAGTTTTGCAACAAGGTTATGTCCATGCACTTGCTTTCTCTGCCTCACTGTGCGACTGCCCCTCTTCCCCATAGTCCTGTTCTAATATTATTTCTCTGCACAATATCCTTAGGGTCAGACCCACGTGTACCCCGTCATTCTACTTTATCCACCAATTTTTAGGACTCAGATTACCATTCACTGTGATCCTGTGTGCTGTCTTTCCCTCCCAAGATCAGAGGAAAACAGATCTCTGACCCCCTAAGAACAACCACTGTATGGGACATGCAGCAAGTTAGCAACTAGCATTTGCAGAACCAGGACTGATAATTGTTACAATATTGAAAAATGAATAAATGCTTTCATGTGCCAAGTGTCTTACAAAGTTTGAGAGAAATGAGTGCGCCTGCACGCACGCTCGCGCGCACGCACACACACACACACACACACACACACCCATTAAGGAAGCAGAATTGGAGCCTGAGTGAAAGAATGAAGAGGTAAGTGTAAAAACCTCACCTTGGGATGCCCAGAACAAAATGACTTTCAAGACTTTTTTTTTTACACAACCAACAGCAAAAACTCACTTTATATCACAAATTCTCCATCATTCAATCATTTTTAATATGGGAATTACAATTTTACAAAATAAGTACTTCCCCTTACTATATATGCCCTGTTGGTATTTTTTCTACCCCTCTTTGATTTTGTAAGTGTTGGCTTTAAGCCCTTCAGTTTACTTTGTGACTTATTTTGGAAAATGCTGTTTTAAAATTTTTGCTATATTTAATTTACCCAGATTTGTATTCACACAGCGTCTGTAAATAATTAAGGCTGCATGTAAAAAGTAAATAAGTAATTTCTCTAACTTTTAGGTCTACTCAAAAATCGTGGATTTAAAAATTAATTGATCACCATTGCCAAAGCCATACTACTTTTAATGACAGCAAATAGCTTTTGATGAGAATATGGGGAAATATTTCACACACATTGAAATCACTGGAAGCAGGCTAAAATGTGAAGCAGGATTTGCAATCACTGGATATGCATTTTCTGTCTTCTAGGCCTAATGTAAATCATAGTTCCTGTCATGACAGAGCCCTCTGATAGCTCTCCTTTCCCACTAGGTATAATTTCTTGTTTGTTTCTTACCAAAATATTATAAAATATGAGTAAGGGATAGTGTTCTCGAAATGAAGCCAGTTGTAGGAATCAATTTCATGTTTATATGAAGAATCATTCCAGAATATTCTTCCCCTTTTTTCCCTATTTCTAGATGACTCTATTACTTGGAATAAATCATGTGCAGCTCTCATATCACCATAATATTTGGCAAGGAAATTTGCAATGTTTCTTCTTTAATCTTGAGAAGCATGTATCAGCCAATCATTATGTTGCCTCATGAAAAGCAATAGATATTACACTTCATATGTCAGCATTTCAGTGCCCAATAAAGGAGAGTGTTCATTGTTTTCTAAATGAAAAAGCAAACATTCAGGATGATTAAAAGGATTTTGCCAGAATTTCTCTATAGAAACATTCTTCTCTTAAAAGAAAAAAAGTGTCACAAGAACTATACCAGAAATGAGGATATTTATCATTATATATACGCCTTAATGACTAAAATTGTGAATATTTTAAGTTGAAAAATTTTAAAGCAACTTACATAAATAAAGGACTTACTTTTAAATAATTTGTATTTCAAAACAAGATTTAAGTTGTGTTGAGAAATTCGTTAAAATTAAATTTCTATCCTACCATTCTGCTAAGCATAGTAGCGCAGCTGACATGAATTCTAAGTACTCATCTCTTACGAGTGAGGTTTAGAACACTACTTTTCAAAATATAGTATGGGGTCCCCTTCGCATGTTTTGAGGCTCTCGGGATGATGTTATTACCAGCCACATCTAATCTCATCACTTCATGACAAATAGATGGGGGGGGAAATGGAAACAGTGACAGACTTTATATTTTATATGCTCCAAAATCACTGCAGATGGTGATTGTGGCCTTGCAATTAAAAGACACTTGTGCATTGAAAGAAAAGCTATGACAAACCTAGACAGAATATTAAAAAGCAGAGACGTCACTTTGGCAACAAAGGTCCGTATAGTCAAAGCTATGGTTTCTCCAGTAGTCATGTACAGATGTGAGAGTTGGACCATAAAGAAGCCTGAGCACCAAAGAATTGATGTTTACAAACTGTGGTGTTGGAGAAGAATCTTGAGAGTCCCTTGGACTGCAAGGAAATCAAACCAGTCAATTCTAAAGGAAATAAAGCCTGAGTATTCATTGAAAGGACAGATGCTGAAGCTGAAGCTCCAATACTTTGGCCACCTGATACAAAGAACTGACTCATTTGAAAAGACCCTAATACTGGGAAGATTGAGGACAAGATGAGAGGGGAGCAACAGAGGATGAGAGGTTGGATGGCATCACTGACTCAATATACATGAGTTTGAGCAAAGTCTGGGAGACGGTGAAGGACAGGGAAGCCTGGCCTGCTACAGTCCATGAAATGGCAAAGACTTGCACTGAACAACAATAACTACCTCTGAAGGCTTGAAAGGAGTATAAAGAGGAGGGTGTGTGATTCCATATTCATACAGGTATTGTTGTATTTCAGATGGATTAGAATTTTTTGCGCCTAAATATGCCAAAACTATTTCCAGGGGATTTTCTATATTGCAGAGAATATTGCGTAGGAGGCCATGCAGCCCAAGGTAGGCAGCCTCCACACGGCTGTGGTGGGACCTACGTAATTCACTGTCCAGTTAGACGTAGTGCCCGAGTGGGCAGGGGGATGACTGGAGTGAGGATGGCAGTGAGGACAGCTCTGCAAGTGGCGTCTGAGCCCGGGCAGGGAGAGGAAGCCACCGATGCGGGGAGATGGGGGAAGGGGGCAGCGGCGATGCTCATCGGTCATGCAGAGTCTTGTCCAAGAGGGAAATATGTCAAGGTGATGGGGGCCAGGTTTCTTAAGGTGAGAGAAGGGGGAACACACATGGAAAGAGAGAAAACTAGAATGAATCCTGTGGCACTGAAACTGGAGATATTGGTATGAAGTCATGTTTTTCAACATATTTGGATAACATAGAAATAGATGCAGAGTGCTCGCTTCGGCAGCACATATACTAAAATTGGAACAATACAGAGAAGATTAGCATGGCCCCTGCGCAAGGATGACACGCAAATTCGTGAAGCATTCCATATTTTTGAAACTAGATCAGTTTCTAACACCATACACAAAAATAAACTCAAAATGGATTAAAGATCTAAATGTAAGACCAGAAACTATAAAACTCCTAGAGGAGAATATAGGCAAAACACTTTCCGACATAAATCACAGCAGGATCCTCTATGAGCCACCTCCCAGAATACTGGAAATAAAAGCAAAAATAAACAAATGGGATCTAATTAAAATTAAAAGCTTCTGCACAACAAAGGAAAATATAAGCAAGGTGAAAAGATAGCCTTCTGAATGGGAGAAAATAATAGCAAATGAAGCAACTGACAAACAACTAATCTCAAAAATATACAAGCAACTTATGCAGCTCAATTCCAGAAAAATAAATGACCCAATCAAAAAATGGACCAAAGAACTAAATAGACGTTTCTCCAAAGAAGGCATACGGATGGCTAACAAACACATGAAAACATGCTCAACATCACTCATTATTAGAGAAATGCAAATCAAAACCACAATGAGATACCACTTCACACCAGTCAGAATGGCTGTGATCCAAAAATCTGCAAGCAATAAATGCTGGAGAGGGTGTGGAGAAAAGGGAACCCTCCTACACTGTTGGTGGGAATGCAAACTAGTACAGCCACTATGGAGAACAGTGTGGAGATTTCTTAAAAATTGCAAATAGAACTACCTTATGACCCAGCAATCCCACTGCTGGGCATACATACCGAGGAAACCAGAATTGAAAGAGACGCATGTACCCCAATGTTCATCGCAGCACTGTTTATAATAGCCAGGACATGGAAACAACCTAGATGTCTATCAGCAGATGAATGGATAAGAAAGCTGTGGTACATATACACAATGGAGTATTACTCAGCTGCTAAAAAGAATACATTTGAATCAGTTCTGATGAGATGGATGAAACCGGAGCCCATTATACAGAGTGAAGTAAGCCAGAAAGAAAAACACCAATACACTATACTAACACATATATATGGAATTTAGAAAGATGACAATGACGACCCTGTATGCAAGACAGCAAAAAAGACACAGATGTGTATAACAGACTTTTGGACTCAGAGGGAGAGGGAGAGGGTGGGATGATTTGGGAGAATGGCATTGTAACATGTATACTATCATGTAAGAATCGAATCGCCAGTCTATGTCCGAGGCAGGATACAGCATGCTTGGGGCTGGTGCACAGTGATGACCCAGAGGGATGTTATGGGGAGGGAGGTGGGTGGGAGGTTCTTGTTTGGGAAAGCATGTACACCCGTGGTGGATTCATGTCAATGTATGGCAAAACCAATACAGTATTGTAAAGCAAAATAAAGTAAAAAAAAAAATAGATGCAGATATAAGTGTGTGTATTAGAGTTCTCCAAGAAACAGAAGCAATAAGATGTCTGTGTATATGTTTGTGTGCGCACTTGCACGCACCTCTTTACATTTTATCATTTGAATTTGGCTCAAGTGATCACGGAGGCTTCAGGTCTGAGGACCAGCACTTGGCCAGCTGGACCCCAGATTGCTGCTAGTGTGGTTCCCATCTGGAGGCCGCAGGCTCAAGATACAGGAGATACAGGAAGAGTTGAGGTTTAGGTTTGAGTCCAGAGGTAGGAAACATGGATGTCCTGGTTCAAAGGCAGGAAGAGTTCCCCCTTGTTTGTGGGAAAGTCAGAGTTGTTCTGTTTGGATCTTCAGCTGATTGGATGAGGCCCCTACACTGGAGAGGGCAACCTCCTTTCCTCAGGCCACTATTTCAAAAGCCAGTCTCACCCAAAACACCCAACACCCTCACAGACACATCCAGAATTATGTGTGACCAAGTGACTGGGCACTCCATCACATTAACACATAGAATTAACATCACAGTGTGTGTGTGTTTGTGTGTCTGTGTTTAAAATACCTAGCACCCAGATCTTGTTTACTAAGTGCAATTCTCCCTTAAAAGGGCTTCTTGAAGCAATGACTGAATCCAAGGCTGGGCAGGGAAAGTATAAGGCAATCCCAGGCCATCTTGCTATGTCATAAACAAGTGCTCAAGAATAATGAAGACACATCCAAGGCCACAGAAGCGAGCCTGAAAAGGCTCCCACTGGCTGAAACCAGGAGGAAATAATTAAGAATAGCAACAGGTTATAACATCAAATAGAATAAGAATCCATGAGCTCATATTTCCATAAATTAATAATTAATTGAACATTTGATGAGGCCATCTCTCATACTTTCACAATCTCAAAGTACTCACACACTGAAGTGAAGTGCAGTCACTCAGTTGTGTCTGACTCTTTGTGACCCCATGGACTGTAGCCTACCAGACTCCTCTGTCCATGGGATTTTCCAGGCAAGGATACTAGAGTGGATCGCCATTTCCTTCTCCAGGGGATCTTCCCACTAAATATGTACAAAGTACAAAGAGAAAGAGGGTAACTTTCTCATAGGGAATGCTGGTGGACAGCACTTTAAACAAACGATTGACATTAATCACCAAAAGGGCAAATCAAATCAAGGATGCAATGAGACAAATGCAGTGTAGCTTCTGGAGTACTCCTGCAAGACATAAAATCTGTGTTCTGAATCTAACTATGAGCAGACACAAGACAAACCCAAACCGAGGGACAGTCTACAAAACAGCTGGCCTTTATCTTCTGAAGCACCAAGGTAATAAATTCAAGTAAGACTGAGGATCTGTCCCAGATTGAAGGAGAGCAAAAGGGATGTGGCTTTCCCTGGTGGCTCAGATGGTAAAGAATCAGCCTGCTGTGCAGGAGACTTGGGTTTGATCCCTGGGTCGGGAAGACCACCTGGAGAAAGGAATGGCTACCCACTTCAGTATTCTTGCCTGGGAAATCCCATGTACAGAGGAGCCTGGCGGTAACAGTCCATGGGGTCACAAAGATTCAGACACGACTGAGTGACTAAGACTTTACTTCCTTTTATTACTTAAATGGATGTGGCAGCTAGATACAATATGTGATTTTGAATTGGATCTTTTCTCTTAAAAGACATAGTTTGATAAAATGTAAACGAGGTCTGAGATTATGCAGGAGTGGTATATGTTTATGTTAATTCCTGATATGTATGGTTTGTAGTAACAGAAGGTAATGTCTTCATTTATAAGAAATACTCACTGAAGTACATAGGGTGATGAAACATTATGTCATCCACTTACCCTTTTTCTGTTCTTGCAGCTTTTCTCCATGTTTGAAATTGTTTCAAAGTAAAAAGATGAAAATATGTATTATGGAACATTTTATTGCATTGGCAATCTGAAATATCACTGGTTTCTTTGAGACTAGACCTCTTTGGCTATAATCCTTTAACTATTATGTCTGTTTACTTTGAAGTAAAAAGGCAGTAATTACTACACTTAAATATTATAAATTACTAGTTATGACTTTTTAAATCTTAAACAAATTCTTGGACTTGGATTTTCATTATGCAAACCCTGTGGAGCAAGTCATGGTATTTGACTACACATAGTTCTGGGAGGACAGTCTCATTTTTCCTCCGAAAGTGGGGTCCTGCTGCTTGCCATTCCAAAGCCAGTAAAGAGACCAGAATGGTGGAAAGGAAAGTTTGTTTTGTTTCAGATGCCAGCAGCTGGGCTGGGGGACTTGGGGGTCAGACACTTGTCCAAAGACTGCCTCCTGCCACAGATAATCAGTGGACAAGATGATGGGGGGAGGGGGGTACATACAGAAACAGCGCAGTGAGCCCTGGTTGTCAACTTGAAATTGGTGGTCAGTGGCCTGGTCAGTATCACCTCGATCATTTTAAGCACAATTAATCAGCAGTTCCCCGGTCAGTTTTTTCCCATTTCCTTGAGGGTAGTTCTCAGAACTGTGACAGCTTTTGTCATGGTTACAGTCTGATCACTATGTGGCTAACTTCCTCCACTTGGTGGGGGTTTCAGTATCTATGAGACAGCTCGAAGGACATGGCTCAGAATATTATCTATATGTCCTTGAGAAGGAGCAAAACTTCTTAACTATGCTTAGTGATTAAACTATTGTTATTTAGTTTTGTTGAACTGTTACCCTTTGTTTCTGCATGTTCTCAGTTCTGTGATTAAATTTATTCTTTGGTTAAAGTTTTCCCACCGACACAAGGCAGGTGGAGGACATGGGAGGCAAGGACCTCAGCGTCCTGCTCTGCATCCTGCTCGGACATCCTTCTTCTGTTTAGAAACTTACCCACGGCCACCTCAGTGAAATTACTTTAACAGTTTGTATCACCTATCCCTTTTTTATTAAACTCTGAAGACACTTTTCAGCCCTTGCTTGATGTCTCTGGAAAAAAATTTATATTCTTGACCTCCATTGCCTTGAAAGTCTCCGGTCACTGGACTCTGTGGGAAGGTCTTCTCAACTCCGGCCTCTCCAGGAGTTTCTTCTACTTGGCCTCCTGAGGCCCCTTCCCTCTGACAGTCCCTGAAACAGCCATGCTCCTTTGAGCTCTGTTCCCCTGGGTGGCCTCTTTCCTTAAGGCACAACTTTCCTGAGTCACCTCTGCAATCTTGGTCACTATCTGCTTGCTGACGGTCCCAGGCTTCTCCTGGAACCAGAGACCGCGGAGCACTATCTGAATGGCTCACTGCCTGTGGACACACCCGCATCCTATCCCACAAGCATCTCACAGTCCTTACATCCTTCATGCCATCTCCCATCCTCCCTTAAGTCCGTCCCATAAAGTTTTCTTCTCTGTTCATCTCCCTTTAGAAAATCACATCACCATCTAGTTAGGGCCCAAAATATTTTTTAACTTGCTTATTATTTATCAGATCCGTACACTTCTTTCTCTCCCCTCCCAGGGTCTCAGTTCAGACCACTGTTATCTCTCCTCCCAATTACAGCCTCCTGGACAGAAGGTTGATTTTGCCCATCTTCAAGATGTCTTCCCTGGTGGCTCCGATGGTAAAGAATCTGCCTACAATGCAGGAGACCTGGGTTTGATCCCTGGGTCGGGAAGATCACTGGAGAAGGGAAAGGCTACTCACTCCAGTATTCTTGCCTAGAGAACTCCGTGGATAGGAGGAGCCTGGTGGGCTTCAGTCCATGGGATCACAAAGAGGCATATGTGACTGAGCAACTGAACGCACCTCCCCCCCCCCCCCCCCCCCCACACACACACAATGTGCTTTCATGTTACGCTGGGTATTCGAGTTACAGTACCATCCAGCCAAGAAAATCCTCTGACCACAATCCTGTATTGTCAGCCCATCGCCTTTGGGCAAGAATGTGAACATCTTAGCAAGGGGTGAATGATCCTTCCTAATCCAGTCACCGCTCACCTCTGTCATCAACAATGTGCCCCTTTATGTCCCTTGACAAAGCTATACTTCACCCAACTCTGACTGGAACACACTTCATGCCCCTATTTCTTTTCTTCCTCACTGTCTGGTTCACTTTTGGGTGGCACGTGCCTTCCCAACAGCTCCTCAGACACTGGATCTTCCATCAACACCCCGTGGTTGCCCGGTCCTTGTATCAAAGCACTTATCATACTGTAGGATTCTCTCTGTCTCTAGTCTCACAACCACAGTCAAGCGCCAAACCCTACCCCTGCTTCACACAACTCACAGAGTGAAATCCAGTTTTTTCCTCTGGACTTCACATTACTTGATGGGTATGTAAATCTGCCGTCTCCTCCAGGCCACTCCCCACCACCCCTGATGTCGCCCACGGGCTGCTGGTCTATGGGCAACCCATGTTCATTCGAAGGTTTGCTTTCACCCCCTGGTCCTTATGTGGCTGCTCCTTCCTATCATTCTTACTGACCTTACATGTCAAATCAGCAGGGAGGCTCCCCAGACCACCCAGTCAACTGCAGCCCCTCTGTCATTCTCTGCCCTCTGAACCACTGCAGCTCTCCGCATTGCACCCGTCTCTGCTGAAAGTTTGTCTTCACCATTGGTTTATTTATTTCTTACCTGTGTGCCCCCACCCAGAAGTTAAATTCCATGAGCATACAGACCTTGTATGTTTTGTTTCTTTACATAACCATATGCTAAGAAAAATGTCTCAATAAACAAGTAGTTGAATGAATGACCCCCCTATAGGACTACAGGCTTCTTGACGACAGGCTCTTATTTTAGCAATTTCTGTTTACATGACACTATCCTTGGAATACCGAACGCAGGACTCTCACTAATTCATTCAACAGATAGCTGAGTTATTTCTGTATTCAAGCAGCATGCAACAGATGCAATTGAGAAAAGCACAGTCCAGCGAAAAAACTCATCATCCACCTGCAGAGACCCCAAGTATGCAAACGCAGCTCAATTTCCCAAGTTGTCTGTCCTTCCAGAATCACCTTTCACTTTGATCACATAATGTAAAATAATTTTAAAAACCCAAGCCATGTGAAATCTAGCAAGCTGGATGGTATCAATAAATCCATCCAGGGATGGGAGTGATTGGTTTCAGAAGCAGTTTGTGACCTGTTGTTCCAATCTCTGCTGCAAAATCCCCATCTTGGTGTTATCCTGCTTCCTAAGTCTGCTGCCAGCTGCCCCCACAAGCAAAAGTCCACCCTCGATTCCACCAAACACAAACCTGCTGTTTGTTACTGACCTGTAATGAAGATTTGGGGACTTAAGGGGAACTTATAATTCAGAACAGAAAACCATCTAGTTTTAAACAGCAGTCCTGAAATCTCAGGCTTTTTTCCAATGAGAAAGCTCACACTCATCTTTTTTTTTTTTCCCTTAGTCCCCAGCCCGCCACACTATTGCTAATCCTTATCTCCACCTGCAGAGATCTTTCTCCTAGAAAATCCCCATTAATTTATTATCCAGAACACTTATCTTTCCCAGCATCACACTTTCTCTCCGACATAAGTCACATATGACATTCACAGTGGGCCATGAATAGGTTTTCGTAAATGAAAGAGCCTTCCGCTCCCCTGAATGGGGGGCAGGGGGGTGACTCTGTTTGAACAGATCAGAGCTATCATCCCAAGCATTCTAGATAACAGACTTTTCTCAACGATGCCTAAAATTGCATTTAGTTTTAGGTCAAACGTTTTGCACGATTGACTCACTGACACCATTCAGGGTGAAGTCTTCAAGTCTTTGGGAAGAGCTGCCTTTCAAGCGAATCTCTGTCATTTTGTGCTTTTTGATTTGGAATTCTGACCAAAATACAGACTTTTTTCCCTGCTCTGTTTCATCTTATTACATTTGGCCCATCATTTCAGGCTGTTGAGATCTTTCGGGAGCTTGGTTCTGGCATGCAGTAAACTCACTCCCCTGCCAACTTCGCGTCAAATTCAACTTGTTCTCCAGCCTCTCAGAAGCCACCAAAACTGGCTGGCAGGCGTGTGCTGCTCTGTTAGAAGATTCCAAGAGCTTTAGAGGGTGAGGCTCACATGCTCAGGCTTGTGTCTCCCTTTTGTCTAGATAATCTCATCACCCCTTATCTTACTGTGTAGGTTGTCCTGGGGTGAGAACGAGGCCTGGGGCGGTTGTGGGGGGCAAGTGCCTTAAAACAGACTTTACTGCAGAGGGGCAAGCCTGGTCTTGGGTAACAGTGACGTAAGAGCAGGGTGGCCTGGCAGGGTTTTTGTAGTAAAGAATCCCTGAAATTGTGCAAATTGGATTTCCCATTTGTCATTTGAGCGAGACTCACAGAGTGTGGCCTGCAGTGCTTAGTTGCTCCGTCATGTCTGGCATTTTGAGACCTTGCGTGCTGTAACCTGCCAGGTTCCTCTGTCTGTAGGACTCTCCGGGCAAGAATACAGAGTGGGTTGCCACTTCCTTCTCCACTAGAGTATGGAGACACATTCAATTTTCAGATGATGTCTTTGCCAAAGTTTACTCTGTCAGCCCGAGCGTGAGCTGTCATATCGCCACTTTCTTTTCTCTGCTGGTTGAAGCCCCGCTGCTAAGCTCATTTCTCTAGGGATCTGAGACCATGATTACTGAGGGAGAGTTCCAACACCAGAACTAAGAGGCTTACTCTATCTTTTTAATTAGAACACAGACCAAAAAGGCCAGTTTATTTAATGCATTTTGCAATCTTCTATGCCAGCCTTTGTATTATTTTCTTTGTTCTGTTTTTCCCATTTCCCTGTAGCTGGGTCCATTAATACCACCACTTCTAAAAAAGCCAGGCTGAAAACCAACCTGGCTTAGTCTAGCTGTTGGGATCCTCTTGGCAACTCTGTATCCATGCAGGCAATTAACTTGTTTTGTCCAGACCTGCTCGCAGTGTTCTCTGAGGGTCTAGATTGTTATGCTGTGTCCAAATCCCTATTCCCTAGAACTGATACTTAAGTGATCCCATAGCTGCAAGCCACAATGCTCCCCACTCCTTCTTCCCTCCTCCCTTCTCCCTCTTCTCCTTCCTCTGCCCTCCCTCTTCCCCTTCCTCCCCCTCATTACCCCTATCCCTCACCCCCACCTATCTCTGTGATGCCAGCTTTGCTCAGCTTTGGAGTCTGTGTTCTCTACTACAGAATCGGGTCCCTTCACCCATGCTATTCTTTTTTTTTTTTTTTTAAGTTTTTAAATTTATTTTTGTTTTTTTAAAATTAAATTATTTTAATTGGAGGATAATTACTTTACAATACTGTGATGGTTTTTGCCATACATCAGCATTTTTATATAGCTGTTTGTCACATTTAATATACACATACAAATTCCCTTTTGCATTTTAAATAGTAGGTAAGTCATAGTTATTTGATGAATGAGTGAAGGAGCTACTAGTAGGCACTGGATGCTCAACACTCAGGAAACCATGATTAAAATGACTGGGCCGCTACTGGTCCTCACAGTGTGAGTACTCCACTCAGGAGCCTGCAGAGGACAGCTGTGCCCGCCAGGATCCGCAGTACAGCTGTGTCTCCCAGTTCCAAGCAACGCTTCAGTTAGCACTCGAGTCGGCAAGGCCATGGTTGGCAAGTTCAGTGCATCGTGAATGCAGAGGGCGTTCAGAGAAAAGCAACAAAAATGTACGGTGTGTAAAAAACAAACCTATAGTTACCAAAGGCTATAGCGGAAGGTGGGAAAGGGGGAGAAAAATTAGGAGTTGGGTTTAACATATACACACGACTGCATGGAATAGATAAATAACAAGTATCTGTTGTATAGTATAGGGAACTATACTCAGTATCTGATATTAATCTGTAAAGTAAAAGAATGTGAAGAAATATATATATACACATCTATGCATAATTGAATCACTTTGCTTTCACCTGAAAATAACACTATATTATAAATACATACCCTTCAATTAAAAACATAATTATTAATTAAAAAAACACAGTAAATATGCCAGAGGGGGGAAATGGATCACGTGTGTGTGTTCATGTCCGATGCACACGTGCATTCACTCACACACATACAAACACACACAAGCAGATATAAATTCTAAACCACAGCAGCGCCAGAAGACGCTGAGTCCTTTGCCACTCCCCCTGCTCCAGCATCGCCCTTTTCATTACGCAGAAACAAGCAGCTGAGAACGATTCTTCTGCGCACTTTACGAAAGGCAGGTTGTATCCATTCTTAATGTTCTAAAATTTGATTCAATAGTTTAAAATTTTTTAAACAATTAATGTGTCAGATGTGAGTTAAAGGCAATGGATTCGTTTTTGCATTTGCATAATCCCTGTTCTCACCAATCCTAGTTGCTCTTTCAATAACTTTGTTTTAAGACATTA
Organism: Capra hircus; assembly: GCF_001704415.2. NCBI lineage: Eukaryota > Metazoa > Chordata > Mammalia > Artiodactyla > Bovidae > Capra > Capra hircus. The sequence continues at coordinate 93,523,213 of NC_030821.1, forward strand.
TTTGACATTATAATAGGCACAGGAAAACAGCAGTGAAAACATCCATAAGCCCTACCTTCATAAAGTTTATAAACTAGAGACAGACAGGATAAACTGCACTTGGGAGACATGTGATTAAAGATGTGTTATATCTCATGTCCAACACCCCCATTATAGTTTTATGAACTCATGATTAAGGGGGGAAAAAAAGAGGAGATGGGTCATAAAGAGATGAGACATTTTAGCAGATTTATGGAATTCATAAAAGAGGTTGAGAAGTGGCAACTGGGAATTAGGTCAGAGGAAATCTCTAGCCTGTAACACACGGAGAAGCTTACAGTCTAAACTCATCTGCAATGAGAAAGCAGGCAATGCTTGGACTGAAAAGCTCCGTTCAATTGAAGGCAAAGTTAGTGACGAAGCTAAAAAGAGGAGGGAGAATAGAAAGTGCATATGTGGACCAGGGACCGTCCTGCACTGTCATCCCCCCAGCCTCCATGTGAAGCCCACTCAGAAGCATGCTTCTATTTACCAGGCTAGAGGAATACTCTTTAAAGAAGCTGAACAATCCTAGAGAAAACAGCTTCTCTAAAATTTCTCCAGTGTAAGAAACCTAAAGTTGGGTTCCCAGCCCCTCCGCAGCCTCCCATTATTCTAAAGTGTGTGCCTGTCTGCTAGCCCTGTCCACACACAGAAAGTTACTAATCAGCTTTTTAACCAGCTTATTTATAAAAAAATAAATAAATAAACAACAAAGATACACCAGAAGCCTCAAGAGATAGAATAAACTGCACTTAGGAAGCATGATAGAATGATCAAAATAAACAAACTCAATAATCAAGTTTAAAAATGAAGCAACAAAAGGCCAATTATTCTCAGAGAAGTCTAAAGGAATTACATCCACAAAACAAGAATAGGAAGTTACTAAAGAAACAACCAGAGAATTAAAATGAGCTCTCACCTAAAATGATCACTGCTGCCCAAAATGTCAGAAGCGGATTGAAAGGTAAGGAATTCTCCCAGAACATACAATAGGAAACAAAACCAAACCAAGGGACTGACGATACAAGAGAAAACAAAAACCTAGAGAAACAATTCAGATGAAGATGAAGCTTCAAAGATAAAAGATTCAACGTCTCTAGGTGAAAGAGGCCACTGCACAGCCAGAACCATGAATTAAAATCCATCACTTCAGAATTCCTCAATTCTAACATTCAGGAGCAAACAAATTCAAGGTTTTAAAAACTGCCCAGAAAAGCCAGGGCATGTTGAAAGGAGAGAGAATCCTAAGCATGAGCTTTGTGTGTTTTGTTTAGTGACTACTGGAAGGCAGCAAAGCAGTATCCTGGGCTGGAATTCAACTCCCAGCAGTTCTGGGAGATGAACACCTTTTCAGCCTAGAGCTCTATAGATACAAATTGTACTAAATAGAATTTTTTTTAGGTCAGACGTGTGAGCAACAACAACAACGAAACATCACTTTCCCTAACTGGCAGGTGAGGGGAAGTCTCTAGATACCAGCTGTGCTCAGAGTCAGAGGACAAGTAGAGACAGAAGCAGAGGCTGGAGGGTGAGCATGTAGGTCCGTGAGAAGGTAGCTCTGAAATGTCCAGCACTGTGGAAGAGTTAAATCACCCTGGCCCATCCAGAGAACCCGGTCAGATCACATGAATAAATGTAAGGCAAACTGTGTCCTGGCATATTCTTGATATCTTAAGGAATAAAAGTAGATTACTAGATGTAACTTCCTAAAAGACTTATACAATATGTATACACCTAGGGGCTTCCCAGGCGGCGCAGTGGTAAAGAATCCACCTGCCAACGCAGAAGGCACAGGAGGCAGGGGTCCGATCCCTGGATGGGAAAATCCCCTCAAGGAGGAAATGACAACCCACTTCAGTATTCTTGCCTGGAGAATTCCGTGGACAGAGGAGCCAAGTGGGGTACAGTTCATAGAGTTGCAAAGAGTTGGAAATGACTGCAACGGCTCAGTCTTAACATCCATACATGACTACTGGAAAAACCACACCTTTGACTATACAGACCTTTGTTGGCAAAATAATGTCTCTGCTTTTTAATACGCTGTCTAGTTTTGTCAGAGCTTTTCTTCCAAGGACTGAGCCCACATACACCCACATACACTATATGTGTGTGCATATATACACAAGATTAATATATACATCATTTACATGCAAATTAAATTATTATATCAGACTATTAAAAATGGTTGTTGTTCAGTTGCTCAGTTGTGTCTGACTCTTTGTGACCCCATGGACTGCAGCACATGTGGCTTCCCTGTCCTTCACCATCTCCCAGAGTTTGTTCAGACTCATGTTCATTGAGTGGGTGATGCTATCCAACCATCTCATCCTTTGTTACCCCCTTCCCCTCCTGCCCTCAATCTTTCCCAGCACTAGGGTCTTTTCCAATGAGTTGGCTCTTCTCATCAGGTGGGCAAAGTATTGGAGGTTCAGCTTCAACATCAGCCCTTCCAAGGAATACTCTGTGTTGATTTCCTTCAGGATTGACTGGTTTGATATCCTTGCTGTCCAAGGGACTCTCAAGAGTCTTTTCTAACACCACAGTTCGAAAGCAACAGTTCTTCAGCACTCAGCCTTCTTCATGGTGCAACTCTCACATTCGTACATGACTACTGGAAAAACGTAGCTTTGACTATACAGACCTTTGTTGGCAAAATGATGTCTCTGCTTTTTAATACACCATCTAGGTTTGTCAGAGCTTTTCTTCTAAGGAGTAAGGGTCTTTTAATTCCATGGCTGGAGTGGGTAGCCAGTCCCTTCTACAGGGGATCTTCCCACCCCAGGGATCAAACGTGGGTCTCCTGCATTGCAGGCAGATTCTTTACCATCTAAGCCACCAGGGAAGCCCACATTATAGATTATTATTAGATTATTATACAAGAAGATTATTAGACATAACTTGTCAAAAACATATACCTTGTGTATATACCATATATATATGTGTATATATATACACAAGATTTATATATACATCATTTATATATATACTATATGTAATATATATATATAATATATATACCCCATATAGATATATATATACCCTATATATGTGTCATTTTTTTTTCCATGCTGAAGAAGATTCTGGAAGACTACGCACTAAAATTTAAATATTGGTGTTCTTCTCTGAAGGTAGAAGCGATTCTTTTAACATCTGAATTTTCCCCCTCTTTCCCTGAATAGTGAGCATATTCCATAGAGAATGAGGTGGTTGGGTGGCATCACTGACTCAGTGGGCAGGAGTTTGGAGCAAGCTCCAGGAGTTGGTGATGGACAGAGAAGCCTGGCGTGCTACAGTCCATGGGGTCACAAAGAGTCAGACATGACTGAGTGACTGAATGGAACTGACTGATTACTTTGTGATCAAAATATAAAGAAGCATTTGGTCTTATTTAAGTAGACTAAACACGCATCTGCTTTTTCATTTGTTATTCATTTACTCCTAAACCCTCTGTAATCTAGCTTCCATCCCCGATCCTTCATAGGCATGACTGTCCACCCAGGTGAAAAATGGCTTCTGAGTAGCAAAGGAGGTCCTGTCTTTGATCACAATCTGCCATGCATTTTGATATTATTAACTACTCTTCTTGCTATTAAATTCTGTCTCTTGTCTCCTCTCTGGGCCTTCCCTCTCTGTCCACTCCTTTGGTGTCCATTTCGCTAGCACCTCGCCTTTGACTTTGGCTGGACTCTTTTCCTGGACACCTTAGGTATCCCCCTGGTTAATCCCATAGAGATTAATTATAATCTCTATGTTGTTGACTCTGATGTCTACACTTCCAGTTCAAATTTCCTCTGTGGCATCAGAAGCCTAATGTTAAGCTGTCAACTACGTGCGTCCGCTTGGACATGCAGAACTGAATTTATTACTCTCTTCCTTGCCTCCACACAACCCCCACACCTTCTGTATTTTCTGTCTAGGTTTACATACTGAGATATGGCCAGTATCTTTCCCAGGCCAGAAATCTCCTCTTGGTTTCCACCTCTGACTCATCCTACGTGAGGTCCGTCTAGGACTCCTGATTTCCTGGGTTTGGCATCCTCTCACCATTTCTACCACCATTGCTTGTATATATCCTTTCGTCACTTACATCTCACCCACATGGTACAGGGACTCCTGTGTGAGTCTCAGCCTCCAGTCCTGTGTCTCCCCACAAACATGCACAATGCCACTAGAGGGATCTTCCTAAGATAAAAGCCTTCCCTTGCCTTCCCCTGACTGTAATCACTTAATGATTCCCAATTGTCCTCAGTAAAAATCTTACCACATCAGAGGCTTTGTGGTTTGATGCTTTCTCTCCAGTGGAGATTCAACTTTCCCCATTGTCTCCTAGATCCTGGGTTTATCTGTGAACACTTCTCCCCCAGAAAAGACTTTCTTTCTCATGTGTCTTCTCCACCTGCTTCTGTTATTCATCCTTCTAGAATCAGCTTGAGCACTTTTACAGGGAAGTTTTTCAGAGGCCACTCCAGTTGTAATTTTGTGTACTCTTAAATTTCTTGTATTAAATCGTGACGTCTTAATGGAAAGAACTGCTTTTCATTCCCACTAGATTGCAAGAAATTGTTGCTTTTAGGTCATAGATTCCCTAGGTCATATATGAACAATTTCATGTAATTTGACACATTCCAGCACTTAATGCGGAGAAGGCAATGGCACCCCACTCCAGTACTCTTGCTTGGGAAATCCCATGGGAGGAGGAGCCTGGCGGGCTGCAGTCCATGGGGTCGAGAAGAGTCGGACACGACTGAGCGACTTCACTTTCACTTTTCATTTTCATGCATTTGAGAAGGAAATGGCAACCCACTCCAGTGTTCTGGCCTGGAGAATCCCAGGGATGGGGGAGCCTGGTGGGCTGCCGTCTATGGGGTCGCACAGAGTCGGACACGACTGAAGTGACTTAGCAGCAGCAGCAGCACTTAATGTAGTATCTGGCACTTAATGAATGTTGGATAATTTTTTTTGAAAGAAAAAGTATGTTTTACCAACATTGTCTGTGGAGGAATTACTCTTGACCTCTGGGTTTGAGATTTATCTATGCAGTTTAGAAATTTAAAAAAGGGGGGCTCCTTTGTTATAGTATAAGATCAAATCCTTCATATTTTAAAGTCAGAAACTAAACTGTCATCATTTGTCAGCACCCTATGCTATTGTTTCTGAACCTCTATCAAAAATCTCTCTAACCCAATAAAAGAATCATTAATTGGAATATGGGACATACTAAAAACCAAACTAAAATGCACTTAAGGTCATCATATATAAATTTTAAAGTATTTTTTTAAACATGATCCACATGAAAAGACTGTTTTCATTTGGAAAAGAGAAATAAATTTTCTGTTGAATATTCTGACTTCTACCTCCTTGTGGTTAATTTTCAGTTAGCAGTGTGTGGTAAAATCAAACACTTTTTCAGACATTCTTGGCTTACATAATATTTAAAGGAAGGCTTCCTGCTGAATTGGAAAGGGCAAAAATATTGATTGAACACAGTGAAATCAGTTGGACCTTTTAGTGTTTTATCTGTCTGTTTCCTACTAACTTTTGAATGGGTTGACTGATTTGGATCAAATTTTCTGCACTTCAATTTTTTATTGTTAACTTACAATGTTGTGTTTGTTTCAAGTATACAGCAACGTGGCTGTGTTATTCTTATATGGGTGTATTATTTTTCAGATTCTTTTCCATTCTCGTATAGTTTATTACAAGATATTGAGCAGAGTTTCCTCTACTATAGAGTAGGTTCTTGTGGATTCTCTATTTTGTGTCTAGCAGTTTATATGTTAATCCCATCTGCCTAATTTCTCTCTCTCCCACCTTTTCTTTTGCTAACTGAGTTTGTTTTCTGTCTCTTTCTGTAAATAGTTCATTTGTATTATTTTTTCAGATTCCACATATAAGTGACATCATATGATATTTGGCTTTCTCTGACTTACTTCCCTAAGTAGGACAATCTGTAAATCTATCCATATTATATTAGATAGATATATAGATAGACATTTATAGCACATCATCTTAAACCAATAATCTGTTTCCACCTCTCGGCTATTTCAAATAGTGCTGCGATGAACATTGGGGTGAATGCATCGTTTTGAATTAGTGTTTTCTCCAGATATGTGCCCAGGAGTAGGACTGAAGGATTATATGGTAGCTCTATTTTTAGTGTTTTTAAAGACCCTCTATACTGTTCTCTGGAAGAAGCACAAGCTGGAATCAAGATTGTCAGGAGAAATACCAATAACCTCAGATATGCAGCCATGAAATTAAAAGACGCTTACTCCTTGGAAGGAAAATTATAACCAACCTAGATAGCATATTGAAAAGCAGAGATATTACTTTGCCAATAAAGGTCTGTCTAGTCAAGGCTATGGTTTTTCCAGTGGTCATGTATGGATATGAGAGTTGGACTGTGGAGAAAGCTGAGCACAGAAGAATTGATGCTTTCGAACTGTGGTGTTGGAGAAGACTCTTGAGAGTCCCTTGGACTGCAAGGAGATCCAACCAGTCCATCCTAAAGGAGATCAGTCCTGGGTGTTCTTTGGAAGGACTGATGCTGAAGCTGAAACTCCAATACTTTGGCCACCTCATGAGAAGAGTTGACTCACTGGAAAAGACCCTGAGGCTGGGAGGGATTGGGGGCAGGAGGAGAAGGGGATAACAGAGGATGAGATGGCTGGATGGCATCACCAACTCTATGGACATGAGTCTGAGTAAACTCCAGGAATTGGTGATGGACAGGGAGGCTTCACGTGCTGTGATTCACGGCGTGGCAAAGAGTCGAACACGACTGAGCGTCTGAACTGAACTGATACTGTTCTCCATAGTGACTGCAATAATTTACATTCCCACCAACAATGTAGGCTTCCCTTTCCTCCACATCCTCTCCAGAATCTATTATTTATAAACTTTGATGATGGCCACTCTGACTGAAGTAAGGTAGCACTTGCTACCTTGCATTTGTCTAAGTGATTGCAGTCTTGATTTTCATTTCTCTAATTGGCGATGCTGAGCATCTCTCACATGTCTGTTGGCCATCTCTATGTCTTCTTTGGGGAGGCGTTTATTCAGGTCTTCTGCCCATTTTTTTATTGGATTATTTTAGCAGTTTGTATGGGGATCTAAGTTGTTTCAAGATTTTTGGCTATTAGAAATGGAGCTACTGTAAACATTTGTTTAGAACTAAAGCATTTGTATGGACATAAATTCTCAGTACTTTGGGATAAATTCTTGAGTACAATTATTGCATCATAAAGTATGTGTATGTTTAGTTTTATAAAAAACTTGTCAATTTTTTTCAGTGTAACTGTACTATTTCTCATTTCCTCCAGCCCCATATGAGTGATTCAGTTTCTCTGCATCTTCACCCACACTTGGTCTTTTCAGAGTACTCTATTTTAGCCGTTCTGGTATTATATCTCATAACAGTTTTATACATTAGGTGTGTGCAGGGTCTGATGAAATACTAATTTCACTGTCAACATATTGGTAACTTGTGTCCTTTTTAAAAAATATGTCAGCCTTGTTAGAGGCTTGTTAATTGTATCAATCTTTTCAAAGAACTGGCTTTTGGTTTCATCAATTTTCTGATTTCTTTTTTTTTTCTTTGGCTTTTAATTTCTTGGAAAGTCTGCTGTTGTTTGCGTGCATGCATGCTAAGTCGCTTCAGTCCTGTCTGACTCTTTCGACCCTATAGACTGTAGCCCGCCAGGCTCTTCTGTCCATGGGATTCTCCAGGCAAAAGGACTGGAATGGGTTTCCATGCCTTCCTCCAGGGGACCCAGGGATTAAACCTGCATCTTTTACACTTACCTGCATTGGCAGGGGGGCTCCTTACCACTAGTGCCACATGGGAAGCCCCTGCTAGTATTTCCTTCCTTATTCTTACTTTACTTGTTTTTTGAATTTCTTACTATAAAAATCTTAGATTATTATTGGAGACTTTTCTAATTTTTGAATGTAAGCATTTAATGTTAGAAATTTCCCTCTCAGCACTGTTTTAGCTGTGTCCTGCAGATTTTGATATGCTGGGTTCTTTTCATTTTTATTCAGTTTGATGTATTCTTATTTCCTATGGGACTTCCTCTTTGACCCATCAATCATTTAGAAATATATTGCTTAGCCTCTAAGGGTTTGTGTATATTCCGATTAATACATTTGTTGTTGATTGGAATTTTATTCCATTGTGGCCAGAGTACACATGATGAATGCTTTTACTTATTTTAAAATTGATGAATTATATTTTATAACCCAGGGTATGATATAGCATGCAAAATCTGCGGCTTCTTGAAATAACGTGAATTCTGCTGTTAGTGTAGTGTCTTTGAAGGTCAATGGCATGCTGTTGGTTGATGGTGCTGTTGAGTTCTCCGTTGTTAGCAGTTTTTTCTCTAGTTGCTCTCTGTGCTGTCGTGTTCAGCTCTTTGCAATCTGATGGACTGTAGCCCACCAGGCTCCTATTAATTCTTAAAAAGTGGGTGTGGAGTCTCTAACAATAATTCTGGATTTTTTCTTTTATTTCTATCATTATTGTGCTTCACATATTTTAGAGGTCTGTTGTATGATGGATACACATTGACAATTGCCAAGAGTTTTTGCTAGACTGATGTCGTTATCATGTAACAATTTTCTCTATTTCTCATGATTTTCTAAAGTGTACTTTATCTGATATTAATATAGACATTTAAGCTTTGTTTTGATTGATGTTTGTGCATATCATTTTCAGTTCTTTTACTTTCAACCCACTCATACTATTATTGTTGAAATGAGTTTCTTATGCCTGTGTGTGCTAAGCTGCTTCAGTCACGTTCAACTCTTTGTGATCCCATGAACTATAGCCTGCCAGGCTCCTCTGTCCATGGGATTCCCCAGGCAAGAATATTGAAGTGGGTTGCTGTGTCCTCCTTCACGGGATCTACCTAACCCAGGGATCAAACCCACCTCTCTTATGTTTCCTGCATTGGCAGGCAGGTTCTTTACCACTAGCACCACTTGGCAAGCCTGAATTTCCTGTAGATTGCATATAATTGAGTTATACATTTTTAAACCACCCAACCAATAGGGTCTGTCTTATAATTGGTACATTTATATTATTTGCGTTTAATGTGATTCAGTTCAGTTCAGTTGCTCAGTCATGTCTGACTTTTTGCAACCCCGTGAATCATAGCATGCCTGGCCTCCCTGTCCATCACCAACTCCCAGAGTTTACTCAAACTCATGTCCATCGAGTCAGTGATGCCATCCAACCATCTCATCCTGTGTCGTCCCCTTCTCCTCCTGCCTTCAATCTTTCCCAGCATCAGGGCCTTTTCCAGTGAGACAGTTCTTTGCATTAGGTGGCCAAAGTATTGGAGTTTCAGCTTGAGCATCAGTCCTTCCAATAGAATATTCAGGACAGATTTCCTTTGGGATGGACTGGTTGGATTTCCTTGCAGTCCAAGTGACTCTCAGGGGTTTTCTCCAACACCGCTGTTCAAAAGCATCAATTCTTCAGCGCTCATCTTTCTTTATAGTCCAACTCTCACATCCATACACAACTACTGGAAAAACCATAGCCTTAATCTGACGGACATTTGTTGACAAAGTACTGTCTCTGCTTTTAAATATGCTGTCTAGGTTGGCCATAGTTTTTCTTCCAAGGAGCAAGTGTCTTTAAATTTCATGCCTGAAGTCACCATCTGCAGTGAGTGAGTTTATTTTTTGGAGCCCTCAAAAATAAAGCTAGTCACTGTTCCCACTGTTTCCCCATCTATTTGCCATGAAGTGATGCCATGATCTTAGTTTTCTGAATGTTGTTTTAAACTAACTTTTCCACCCTCCTCTTTCACTTTCATCAAGAGGCTCTTTAGTTCTTCTTCTGTTTCTGCCATAAGGACGGTGTCATCTGCATATCTGAGGTTATTGGTATTTCTCCTGACAATCTTGATTCCAGCTTGTGCTTCATCCAGCCAGCATTTCTCATGATGTACTCTGCATATAAGTTAAATAAGCAGGGTAGCAATATACAGCCTTGACGTACTCCTTTTCCTATTTGGAACCAGTCTGTTGTTCCATGTCAAGTTCTAACTGTTGCTTCCTGACCTGTGTACAGATTTCTCAAGAATCAGGTTAGGTAGTCTGATATTCTCATCTCTTTAAGAATTTTCCAGAGTTTGTGGTGATCCACAAAGTCAAAGGCTTTAGCATAGTCTATAAAACAGAAGTAGATGTTTTTCTGGAACTCTCTTGCTTTTTTGATGATCCAACAGATGTTGGCAATTTGGTCTCTGGTTCCACTGCCTTTTCTAAATCCAGCTTGAATATATGGAAGTTAACGGTTCACATACTGTTGAACCCTGGCTTAGAGAATTTTGAGATTATTTATATTTTAAAACAATTTTGGCATTTTGCTTTTTGTTTTCCATTTTTCTTTCTGTTTTTCATTTCTCTGTTTTATTTTTGCTGCCTTCCTGAGGGTTATATTGAACATTCTTCAGTCTATCATTTTTATTTATCTATAGTATTTTTAATGTATTTATTTGAATAGTTTTCATAGTGATTTATGTAGAAATAAATCATGTATAAATAACTTGTCACAGTCATTTTACCAGTTCTGGTAAAGTATAGAAAACTTACCTCCCTTTCTGTCACTTTATCTTCCTTCATTTATAATATATTTGTCTCAAATATTTTCTTATGCACATTGTATACATCAGTTCAGTTCAGTTGCTCAGTCGTGTCTGACTCTTTGCGACCCCATGAATTGCAGCACGCCAGGCCTCCCTGTCCATCACCAACTCCCGGAGTTTACTCAGACTCACATCCATCGAGTCGGTGATGTCATCCAGCCATCTCATCCTCTGTTGTCCCCTTCTCCTCCTGCCACCAATCCTTCCCAGCATCAGAGTCTTTTCCAGTGAGTCAACTCTTTGCATCAGGTGGCCAAAGTACTGGAGTTTCAGCTTTAGCATCATTCCTTCCAAAGAACACCCAAGACTGATCTCCTTTAGAATGGACTGGTTGGATCTCCTTGCAGTCCAAGGGACTCTCAAGAGTCTTTTCCAACACCACAGTTCGAAAGCATCAATTCTTTGACACTCAGCTTTCTTCACAGTCCAACTCTCACATCCATATATACAATGTTATAATTCTTGCTTCAATCATAAAATATAAGTTCAAAAATTCAAAATAAAAAGAAAAGTCTATTGCTTTTTTATTGTTTTCAGTTTTCTTTTTTCTTTTGTTTTAAGACTCCTTCTTTTATCATTTCCTTTCTGTTTAGAATATATCATTTAGCCATCCTTTTAGATTAGGTCTGATGGCAACAAATTCTCTTAGAATTTATGCATCTGAGAATGTTTTGATTTCTCCTTCATTCCTGAAGGTTATTTTTACTGGATATAAAATTCTGTGTTCACATTTATTTTTTTTAACAGTTGAAAAAAATTATCTCCCTTCCTTCTGGCCCCATGGTTTCCAGTGTGAAATTCACTATTATTCAAATTGTTTTTCATTTGTAGGGAAGTTTATTGTGTCTCTCTTGATGCTTTCGATATTTCTTTTTTGTTGTCTTTAGTTTTTAGAAGTTTGTTTATGATGTGTCCTGGCATTAATTTCATTGACCTTATCCTATTCAGCATTTTCTCAGCTTCTTGAACTTGTACATTTATGTCCTTGGTTCAACTTGAGGTAGCTTCATCTTTATTTATTTGAATACTTTAAAATCCCACTCTCTCTTTTCTCTCCTTCTGAGACTCTGATAGCACACATGTAAGATCAGTTGTTACAGCTCCCACACATGTCTGAGATTTGGTTCATATTTTCAGCTCATTTTCTCTCTTTTTTTACATGTTGAGAAATCTACGTTGTTTTATATTCAAGTCCTTTCCTCTGTCATCTTCTTTATGCTGTAAGCCCATCAACTTTTATGTATTTGGTTACTGTACCTTACAATTAAAAAGTTCTATTTGGCTCTTTTTTTATATCTTGTATTTAAATTATTATTATTTTTTTGTAAACCCTACTTGTTGATACTTTCTATTTTTTTCAATTATGTCAAGCTTGTCTAAACATTTTTAAATTGGCTTATTTAACACCCCTGTCATATAATATAAGTTGTTTCATCATTTTGTGTGTTTTCATCTGTTGATTTTCTTTTTTTGTTCAAAATAGGTATTTTCTATATCTAGGTATTAGAGATTGCTTTCTGTTGTATGTGAATATTTTTTCTTATTATGAGACTCTGTAGATTATTTAAAACATCTGTTTTAGGAGACCTCCTCTGACATTATGCCAGTGGGAAGAGAGAGGCATGATTTCATGATCCACCAACAAGGATTGTGTTTCTCACATTGCCACATTTGACTCTCCACAGAAGGAATCGTTGTTGCTGGTGGGTGGGTGTGGGACTGCAGGCTCATCACTAGCTTCTAGTGACACCACCCTGACCTGACAGGGAAGAATATCTCCCACTGACATGACCTCCACTGACACCATGAGGGTGAGGTGGCCTTGTTAACTTTGGGAAGGGATAAAAGTTCTGGCTTCCAGTGATTCCACCCCAAGGATAAAGAGAGCAAGGTGGTACAGATTCACCAGGTGGACATTTAGGCTCACCACTCTGCCTTTGCTACAAGGATGGGAATTCAGTCCCGGCTTTGTCCATGGTATTTGGTTGCAGTAGGAATGGAGGCTATTGTCTGAAAGTCTTATTTCTTTCTAGGCTTTTCCCCTTCTTCTCCTTCGGTTTGAGAGGATAAGCTTTCCTTCAGTCAGTCAGCTCAGTCACTCAGTGGTGTCTGACTCTTTGAGACCCCATGGACTGAAGCATGCCAGGCTTTCTTGCCCATCACCAACTATACATCGAGTCAGTGATGCCACCCAACCATGTCATCTTCTGTTGTCTGCCGGGGTCCAGCCCGGCAGGGTAATTCGAAGCGAGGACAGAATCAGCGTCCTAGGAATTAATGCTTAATTAAAGATATAGAAGGAGATTAGAAAGAAATAGTGTAGTAGGAAAATTAGTGGAGAGAAAGAGGCTGAATAACTTGGTTTACGTGGGATACCAATAAAGCTTCGAGACAAGAAGCTTGCACCACCTATGTAGGCCACTGACACCCACTTGAATATCGGAGGGTGCCCCGCCTTGGGCTCCCTCTCACGTGGAACTTAAAAGCCAGGGCAAAATTAGCAGGCTTGGTGAGCACCGTGCTCCAGATGGGAATTCAGCCAGGAAAATGGAGAACAAGAAAGAACGACACGGGGGAATCAGTCTTTCCAGGAACTGATCCGTTTTCTTTATTTTCAGATTTGCTTTTATACCTTTTGTTACATATAGAGACAAATGGAAATTTTAAAGTCACAAAGGGGTCAGCAGTCCTGACCTTTATCAAAATCAGGTGCTTCATACAAATGTATACAAAAAGGTCTTAGGGCTGTTTTACATCATCTTCTGGCCATGAGGCCTGCTGACATTTTATGGCCCTTTCTGATAACGGTCAGTCAGCCAGAACCTTATTTTCCAGGGGTGATTTCTTCTTAAACTAGGCGCCACCCTCCGAAGGTACCAGATAAAGTTGCATTCCTATAGGTGAGGGTGTAGTGGGTTACAATTAAGAAAGGAATTTACTTAGCCTAAGGTTTAACATGATTAATCTTAAAGGTTAATACTTATTTCTCCTATATGCTAGTTATATTCATTAATGTGTATAAGGGCAGGGGATTTAGTAGCAAACATTGGCCCAATAAATGAAAAACCCTTCACCAATATAATTCCTAATCAACCCACGATACTAATAATTTCTAACTTCCTAAAAGAATCTGCCTTAGTAAGTCTAAAACATCTCGTGCCTCTCATGGTTGGGAGGCTGTAAACAATCACATGTGGCTACATGTGGCTAGATAACCTACAGGCAAGCTAGATAACCTTCAGAGGAGTTCATAAGTTGAAACACTCTTGTCACTCCCAGGAATTTTTATTAACTGGAGCTGTAGGTTAACTCCTTCTCCAAGAGAAGTGATGGAGGAGAGCTCCCCATAAAGTCAGAGGTGTAAGTGAGAGCATAAAACAGTAAAGTAGGCAGACTCTGGTTTTGGGGGTAGACGCTCGGGAACAGGGGGTTTCCTGAGGCTTGATCCCGCCTTTGCGTATGCCGAAGCCTCCTTCTTCATGACCTTTGCCACGGGCGGAGTTCCTCACGCTGGCTCCTGGCAGTTGTCCCCTTCTCCTCTCGCCTTCAAGCATTCCCAGGATCAGGGCCTTTTCCAATGAGTTCGTTCTTCACATCAGGTAGCCAGAGTATTGGAGTTTCAGCTTCAGCATCAGTCCTTCCAGTGAATACTCTGTGTTGATTTCCTTTATGATTGGTTTGATCTCCTTGCAGTCCAAGGAACTCTCAAGAGTCTTCTCCAACACCACAGTTCAAAAACATCAATTCTTTGGTGCTCAGCTTTCCTCATAGTCCAATTCTCACATCCATACATGACTACTGGAAGAACTATAGCTTTGACTAGAAAGACCTTTGTCAACACTATACCTTAAAGCTTTCCTTAGGGTTTTTTCTTTTCTTCTCTTTTCTTTTGTTGTGTTTTTATCTGCACCCATTGGAGTTCCTGGCACACAGTTAGGGATGTGAGGCAAAAAGAAAACCCAGATTTTTCTCAATATGATTTTAAATTGTATTCCTCTAATTGCTAATTATAAGGTGCATCTTTTTATGTGCTAACTTGCTATCTGTATATCCTCTTTGGTGAAATGTCTGGTCATGCCATCTGCCCATTTTTTAAATGAATCATTTAGCTTTTTACTGTTAAATTTGGAATGTTCTTTGTATAATCTAGATACAAGTCCTTTTTCAGATATATGACTTGCAAATATTTTATCTCAGTCTGTAATTTGATTTTTTTATCCTCTTAACAGTCTGTTTCACAGACAAAAGATATCAGTTTTGATGAGGGTATTTGTTTTTATTTTTTATTTATTTATTTTTTTTAAATTTTTTATTTTTTTTAAAATTTAACATCTTTAATTCTTACATGCGTTCCCAAACATGAACCCCCCTCCCACCTGAGGGTATTTGTTTTTAATAGCTTTGAATGCCCAGGCCTTTTTCCTATTATCACTTTTCTAGAGTGCTGCAACAACTGGAGGGCTGTTAGCATCAGGATGGGATCAATCAGGAGTCTGCTCTACATGAGCCTTTCCCTGTGGTTCCTTTGAACAGCGTCTTGAAGTAGTTTCTCTTATAACAATTATATTATTTGCAATATCACATACATGAGACTATACTGGCAATATTCATTGAATAATCTACTATGGAAAATAGTCAGTAAATATTATTGATTGTCAAATAATCCTTATTTTCTCTACTGAAATAATAGGTACTATATACTGATAAATAATACAATCTTTTTTTGGATTGTCTATTCTCTCTTGATAAGTATAATTATAAATTTTCTAGTAACCACAGGTTAAAAGGTATTTTTTAAAGGTGAGGGTCATTTATAAGATACGTGTTACTCACCTATTTCAGGTTCCAAAGATAGAATATCAAGCTGGTTTTATTTGTCCTGGTTTGAATAAAATTTTCCATGCCGTTTAGAATTTTTCATGCTGTTTAGTAGGCAACGGCTCATTTGTGAGGTATCTGACTTTTGGTCAGCTACTAACTTTCCAATGCAGTCACTTGAGAGAAAAAATTACTTCTGGGAAGGCTATACATTGTAGGATGTGTGAATCAGAACCCATGTTTTGTTTAACACCTAATGATATAGTCTATTGGAAATGAAGTTAAGATCAGGTAAAGGGGAAATAAATCTTTGCTTTTCATGAGGCTCCAGGCAAGGTACTTCCCATCACCAACTGTTCCTCTGTCACTATTATTGAGCACTTTTCTGTTGCTGTTTCACTGGTGAATCCAACATCTCTCTGTATTCCAACATCAAACAACAACAAAATTGCCTTGATCTCATTATCATTCTTAAATGACTTTGATATTTAATTGTGACAGCAATATACCTGGAACCCCTTAGTCTTCAGACATTGTGGATGAAAAAAACCAGCAAAAATGGGGAGCCCTGCAGACAAGCAGCGGTAAAAAATCCGTAGAGACGTTGCTGTGTCTTGTGTTTCTTCATCAAACCCCATAAAATAGATAAAAGATGCAAAATTCTAAAAGAAATAAATTTGCCTCTGCAAGCCAAGATCAAACAGGCCTATTAGAACAATAACCATAAAGTTCTCTTCATTTTACTTCAGAAATAAAATTAAGATAAAGACCTAGAGGATGTTACCGAATTAAATGGGTTTGATTAATGGAACTGTTTTATGGGGTTACAAAATCTCTTTTATCCATTTTATGGGATTTGATGAAGAAACACAAGACACAGCAACATCTCTATGGATTTTTACTGCTATTTGTCTGCAGGGCTTCCCATTCTTGCTGTTTTTTTGTTTTTTTTTTTTTTTCACCCACAATGTCTGCAAACTAAAGGGTTCCAGGTATATTGCTGTCACAATTAAATATCAAAGTCATTTAAGAATGATAATGAGATCAAGGCAATTATAAAATAAGAAATATAACTTACAAATATAAGTGTTTGAAATTTCTTAGAAAATTTTGCTATGTATAATTAATTATCTTATTTAGAAGGAGAGAAATAGGTGAGAGGGATTAAGAAGTGCAAACTTCCAAATGCAAAATAAGTAAGTCCAAACATTCATAAAACTAAGATCATGGCATCTGGTCCCATCACTTCATGGGAAATAGATGGGGAAACAGTGGAAACAATGGCTGACTTTATTTTCGTGGGCTCCAAAATCACTGAAGATGGTGACTGTAGCCATGAAATTAAAAGATGCTTACTCCTTGGAAGAAAAGTTATGACCAACCTAGACAGCATATTAAAAAGCAGAGATATTACTTTACCAACAAAAGTCCATCTAGTCAAGGCTATGGTTTTTCCAGTGGTCAAGTATGGATGTGAGAGTTGGACTATAACAAAAGCTGAGCACAGAAGAATTGATGCTTTTGAATTGTGGTGTTGGAGAAGGCTCTTGAGAGTCCCTTGGACTGCAAGGAGATCCAACCAGTCCATCCTAAAGATCAGTCCTGTGTGTTCATTGGAACGACTGATATTGAGGCTGAAACTCCAATACTTTTGCCACCTGATGCAAAGAGCTGACTCATTGGAAAAGACCCTGATGCTGGGAAAGATTGAGGGCAGAGGGAGAAGGGGATGACAGAGGATGAGATGGTTGGATGGCATCACCAGCTCAATGGACATGGGTTTGGGTAGACTCCGGAAATTGGTGATGGACAGGGAGGCCTGGCGTGCTGTGGTTCATGGGATTGCAAAGAGTCAGACATGACTGAGCAACTGAACTGAACTGAACTGAAACAAATAAACTCATAGAAAAGGAGATTAGACTTGTGGTAGCCAGAGGCAGGACGTGGGGGAAGGGGAATTGGAGGAAGGTATCAAAAGGCACAAACTTCCAGTTATAAGATAGAAAAGTACTAGGGATGTAAGGTGCGTGCATGTACATGCTAACTCCTTTCAGTCTTGTCCAACTCTTTGTGACCCTAGGGACAGTGATCCGCCAGGCTTTTCTGTCCATGGGATTCTTCAGGCAAGAACAATGGAGGCATTGCTATACCACCTCCAGGGAATCTTCCCATCCCAGGGATCAAATTGGTGTCTCTCAGTTTTCCTGTAGGAAAGTAAGCAGGTTCTTTACCACTAGTGCCACCTGAGAATTCCCTGGGTATAATTAATACTGCCTGCATATGATATATGAAAGCTGTTAAGAAGTATATCTTAAGAGTTCTCAACACAAGAAAAAAGGTCTTTTTGTTTTTCCTTTTTCTTCAGTGCTATATCTGCATGACATGATGTTACTAAACTTACTCACTAAACTTATTTTGATAATCATGATGTATGTAACATTAAGCTGTACACCTTAAATTTATATAATGCTGGATGTCAAGTATATCTTAGTAAAACTGAAAGAAAAATTTTAGTTAGCTTATTTGAAAATAAGATCTTGTTTTAGAAACAATAGGATGATAAAAAGCATCTAGCAATATTACCCCATATTTGGCAGGATGAATACATCAATAAATTGTCCTTGTAAAGGTCAAATTAACATAAACAACACCTATTGGATAGAACATCTTAAAAGGTACAAAATTTAATAAAGAGATAAAGACTTCATTTTTAAAAAAGATTTCATAAAAGGGGGAATCAAAAATTAAGAAGGATACATGTTATTTTCTTAAAAATAATCCATGAATCTGAATTTACAAATAAGATGGCTATAATTAAGCCATAATTCATAAGAATTAACATATCAGGAATACCAATCCTCTTTAAATCAAATTATTATCATGGTAGGGGTAAATGAAAACTTATATCAATATTGCAAAAAGAGATTCTTCTTAAGATACTGATGACTATTATTGTCTTGAACCTTCCCGAAAATACTGCACTAATTTTTTTTCTTCAAATAAGGCAATAAAAATTTCTTCAAAATTGCTTTTAAAATTAAAATGCACTGCCAAGGCATAATATAAGACCTGGCTGGCTTTGGAGTCCAAGAGTCGTCACCATCATTGACTTTCTTCTTTGAGGCAAGGGCACAGTGCCAGAAATGGTTCATAAAGGAGAAATTTTTGAAGACAATGCAAAGATGTTGTGGCACATAAAGCAATGTGGAAATGTGATGGTTAATTTTATGTGTCAATTTGACTTGGCCACAGGGTGGCAGACAGCTGTTTAAATATGATTTCTGAGTATATCCATGAGGGTATTAGTGTTTGAATCTGTAAACTGTAAAGCAGATTGCCCCTCCAATGTTTGTGAGTATCCTCCAGCCTGTCAGGCACATGAACAGAACTGGGAAGGAAGGAAATTCTTCCTCTCTGCCTGACACTGGAGCTAGGACCACTGTCTTCTCCTGCACTTGGACAAGAATGTATACCAATGGCTCTCCTGGTTCTCAGGTCTCAGACTCAGAATGGAAATACCTACCACTGGATTCTTGGGTCTCTGCATTGCAGACAGAAGATTGTGAGACTTGTCAGTTTCCATAATAGCGCATGCCAGTTCATTATGATAAATTAACCCCTCTCTCACTCTCTCCACACACACACACACACAAACACACGTATATATCTGTGCATGTTGATTGGTTGGAGGTTCTCTGGAGCACCCTAAAAAATATACGGTTTATAAAAAATTAATAATATCTATATTTAATGGTAAGCATTAATACGGAACTTTTAGCTTCAAGGTCATTTCACAAGATCATTATATCTAAAGGATAATTTGATTCATAAAGCAAAATCTTCTTTCTGTGAAATAGTTTTTAATATAGCCTCAGATGTCAATATATCTACTGAGAATGATTTTTTAGGCAAATTGTACCTTTGGTAATTCAAATGTTTGTCTCTCTGGTTGTGGTTTGCAATTATGTCTGCCTAGCTGTCCCTAATGGTTTCTCCCCACTCCAAGTTACTAGTAAAAAGTTAGAAAAAGATAAAAATCTTCATGAATAATGAGATTAAAAGGACTTTCAGAAGGCATTTATGCCCCTTTTCTGAAAAACCAAAAAAAAAATTTCACTTCAAAGCAATATAAGTTGATCACCAGGCTGTTTTGCCCAGAACTGAGAAGTCTCCTGAAACAATGAACTTTCAGTTGCTGAGTTTAGGGCAATCAGGGCAAACCAGAATGACTGGTTATCCCAGAAGAAGAAAAGGAAAATGCTACGTTCACTGAAAGTAGGAAGCATCTGTTGCCCCTATTCCTTCTGTGTGATGGAAGAAGTAGGGGGATGGGAATGGATTCCCAATGAGGAGACTGCTCAGCCCAGAGGAGAAGCAAGAGTCCCAGCAGAACCGCAGGAAGTTGCAGGAATCAGGAACACCTGAGTCTCCAGAAAGCAGGGGCATGAAAGGGACTGAAAAAGCTAAACAGCTGCTGTGTGGAATCCTGTCTCCTGCCCTAGTCCTTATCTGATGCTTCTCCTGACACTTGAGCTCCTCTGAGCCTCACCCATCTCCTTGCTCCAGCTGCTGAGGGATCATCTGACCCACTTAGGTTAGTGCAGTCTTCCAGCACTCTACCTTATGGCAAAACTCACATCCCTCAGCCTATTGCCTTGGAGCCTCTCTGCTTGGTGCAGGGTTGCAGGATGCTACTTGGTACACACACACACACACACACACACACACACAACTCAAAAGTCAGGAAGGTTAACACAGGAGAGGGGAGATTGGGGCACTTCTCTAATCAACAGGAAACAGCAATGGGGATAGATCATCTGACCTATCTCTACCTTGCCTGGATAGATGACCCTGAATCACAGTTTATACAGACCCCGAACCACAGGCTGGTCCCAGGTGATGGGGCATCAGCATTCTGTGCCAGGTCATGGCAGTCTTGAAGGCCTTGTTGGGCCTTGTTGCTCTGCTTTGTGGGCACCCAAACTCTCAGGCCACCGCACAGGAGACTATGCTTCATTTTCTGAAGATGGTGAATCAAAAGGCTCTGGAAACTGGAACCTTGAAGAATTGGAGAAGTATCTGCTTTCCAACTCACTGAAAGGAATATCAATGGGAGTATCTCCAGTGTAAGTATGGGAGTTTCTACTGGAGGCGCCAGTGACAGAGACCACTCAGTGATACCGGGGCCTCTTCCCTATGAATGAGGAGGAGGGGGACATTCATTAACCCTTTCTAACTCAAATGACAAGGTCATCACCATAGTTTCTGGAAAGAGTTCTCTCAGGCCTCCCTGTGTTGAGATCATTTCTGCAGAAGTCTGGAGGGAAATCTGACAATGCCTTCATTTGAAAGAAGTGATTAAAGCTTGTCCATCTCACCAGTGGTCAGAGAAACTTGACCCCTGTTGCAGACACAGACAGAAACTGACCCTTAAAAGCCAAAATATGCTTCCCCTCTTTCTCCCTTCCTTCTGTTTCTCTCTCTCTCTCTCACACACACACACTCACACATCATAGAGCTTGCCTGTCCCTGGGGAGACATGTTCCCTCTCCCTGAAGCGAGAAGGGAAAACCTTCCATACCCAACAGACAATTTTTAAGTAGTCACTAGTCCCAAGAGACTTCCCAGCTCAAGGCTGACCAAGAGGACTCTGGCTTCAGCAATGAAAAACCCAACCCACGTTCAATCTTCAGCAAGTTGAAGATTTTTTATCTTTGCCTGAACTGCCTGCCACAGGCATTTTCCCCAGTGAATTTAACCAAAGGCTATATTTTGAGGCAAAACTCTGAATGTGAACAAGCTGTCCTGGCAATAGGCTTTTACCTTCTGCAGAATCAGTCAACAAAAGCATTTTGTGACTGTGCATGTGTGCGGGACACTGAAGGAGGTGCTGTACGATGAGAAGGAGGTGACGATGACTAACAGCAGCTAGAAAATATTTATGAAGAGGAATTTTGAGTCCTCACATGCTTTTCCCTACCCTTTCTTTAGACTCTTGAAAAAGTTATAAAGGCAATTATTAAGCGGAAGCTATTAGCAGCCAGGTTATTGAGAGGAGAACATGATGGAATATGGCTTCTCAGAGGAACTGGTTGCTAATAGTCTTTAAGTTCAGTACATTTCAGATGAGATTCCTAACACCAAAATTTCTCCTCCACTTTATGGATAAGAAATCTTATGACCACTTCACTCACCTCAGCAACCACACTACGCAAAAAAACAGATAAGCTTTGGACTCAGAATATATCCCCCATCTTGGAAGGGCATCTTAAAAAGCTTTAGTGCTTTTCAGCTCCTGGAATGATTTCCTATTATTTCATTCCTGTCTCACTCAGTATTTCTCACTTTTTCAGTTCTCTAAGTTCTTGAGAAGCATTTTTATTTTTCCTTCCTCCTTTGGTTTTTCTTCCCTCCTCAGAAAGAAATCTCACTCCCACACTGTTCCCTTCTTTTCTGCAGTAGTAGAGAATTCTAAAATTATTGTGTTGGGCCCTGTGGTGAGGTCTTTTCAACATCAAGTGAAATGCTGTTCACAGAACTTCAGCCATTGTCACAGAGGTATAGTTTATAGACTCTTTCCTCATTTGTAAAGTCAACGTTTTACCTTTCAGAGCTCTGTTCCAAGTGGAGTGTGGCTACAAAGAGGCAAATAATGTGCGGAAAATGAAGGAGAGCTCTGAGATCTGGCTTGGAAATGTTCAGGAGTGCTTCAAATGCTACAACATCTATATGTATTTTGAGAGATATAATTGTGCATTGCAAATGTCAAAGAAAGTTTATTTACACATAAAGATTGTGGTTTCTCACTAGATCAAAATTAGGAGAATGATCACAGGAACAAATTACATGAAAGGGACTCTTTCTCCTTAAACACGGTTTAGCAATTACCTTTTTTCAGACTCTCTGCTTGAAAAATCTCCCAGAAATTCAGGATGGGAGGGCATAAATGGCCCCCAGATATAACCACATCCCTGAAAATTGATCTTTCAGACTATTTCAAACCACCTCTAACAATGGAAAACACCATTGCCAAAGACTGCCTTATTCCTTGGATTTTTGGTTTTCCTGGAGTAACTCAGTGCCTTTAAGGATAAACACATCAAATAACCACTTCCCCCACCCAAGAAGCTGCCTCCTCCTCATCTATAACATTCCTAGTAGTGAGCCAATAGTTTTATCCCTAAAACTTGGATTCATGGGTTCCCATTTTACCTCCTTACATCACCCAAAAGAAATGGAGTCCATTTTCTGTGAGCAAATAGTGTACTCAAGGGCCCCTCATGATACGCCTCCTAGCAAAGCCTTCATCCCATTCTCCGATGACATGGGTGGGCTCTGATTCCTAGACCACTAAGCTATTCCAAACACCTCCCTCTGGAGCCCCAACAGGAAGCTCTTTAACTCTCCTTGAACAGATGATTCCTGTTGAGGTCTAATCAACACAAAATTCCAGCAAGACCACTTAGGCACTTTCTATAAACCCAGCCTAAACCTCAGGAGCTTTCTTAGTGAACACATCTGCTCTTATTCACTGAGCTCACAGTCAGCTAAGCCAAATGTCCCCTATCCTAGAAATGTGCAACTTGACTTCTGAACCCAAACACATAACTTTGCCTTTAGACCTCTTACATGTCTTTATTTTCTACTTACCCAAACATTCCAGTCTTTTAAAGTTCTTTTTGAAACCTACTTCTTTAGTCAATATATTAATTATTCTTTCTAATTTTTTAAGTTATGAATCTGATTAATATGCCACTGATGTGTTTTTGTAAATCGATTTATTTAAATTTTTGAACCAGGATGAGACAGAATCTTTCATCATGTCTCTACAGAAATAAACCTGGATTGAGATCAGTCCAATAAACTTTCCATTCTCTTTTGGGCATAGGCACTCTGGCCCCACGACTCAAGCCTGAGATTCTGAAATAGTCACCCCTCTCCCCCATTTCCTTAAAACCTGGGAAGAAATAGGAACTTTTACCAACACTATTGAGTTTTTATAGACACACCATCACTTTCTCAGGTCCTCAAAAGCCATACTGACCTACACAGTGGGGCAGTTATTCATTATGAGCTGCTGGATGAATACAAATGGAGATTCTTTTTATTCCAGCGTTCTTTGAATATCTTTTAAACATGTCTTTGCTGCTTCTCTCTACAAAAACAAAGCCAAATTCTCCATGTTTTTGACTCTAAACCAAGTTCTGTGTGGTCTAAGGAGACAAAGTTAGAATCAATGAGTCCAAGTTCTAGGGAGAAAGACACCAGATCACTACGGGGAACATAGATCAGTTTCCTGGGTGAGGGCAGTGACTATTTGACATGTTTACATTTAAAAGCACTGAGTTACTCCAGGGAAAGGAGATAAGATTAGGCCTCATTGCACTTCCTCTCTGCATTGTATCACTTCCAGCATCTATACCTTGCCCATGAAAATGAGAGAGTATGTTCATCCCAACTACCATCCTTCTACTGAATGTCCAACCTGAATCCTTCAACACCAGGAAACCCTTCACACTGCAGACCTTTCTTTACTCCACACACATTCAAACTGACAGGATATAGCCCATGTAAAATGTCCTCCTAAAAGCAGGGTCTATTACTAAATAAACATTATATGTGCATTTGAGTTAAGGTATGAATGTCAACAACAGTTAAAACATCAGTACATCAATTAATATTTGCATTTTAACAAAGGTTGTCAATGCCCTAAATCAAAAAAGCACATTTGTAAATATTGTGGGTTGTTCACATCCATGTCAAGGAAAACAACTGTATGCCTCCACTGATTTGCAAACCAGCCCCTAAATTATTACCATTCCCGTGAAGCTGGAAAAGCTGACCTGTGTACATACTCCTTCCAAGTACAATTGATTATCTTTATTTCTGTATTACATTTCCCTGGTGGTTCACCAGTAAAGAACCTGCCGACATGGAGAAGATCTAGGTTCAGTCTTTGGGTTGTGAAGAACCCCTGGAGAAGGAAATGGCAACCCACTTCAGTATTCATACCTGGGAGATGATGAGTTCATGGAGTCACAAGAGTCGGAGACAAAGAAGTGACTAAACGACCACAACCACAAGGACAAGCCCATTAACCTTCCCTAGTTAGAATTAAATATTAATAAATGATTCTATTTTAAAAGAAGGGGATGAACTGGGAGATTGTGACTTGACATCTACACATTACTATAGATGAAATAGATAGCTGAAAAGAACTTACTGTTTAGCACAGGGAACTTCCCAGTTGGCTCAGAGGTAATGAATCTGCCTGCCTAGCAGGAGATGTGGGTTCAATCTCTGGGTAAGGAAGATCCCCTGAAGAAGGAAATGGCAACCCACTCCAGTATTCTTGCCTAGGAAATCCCATAGACAGAGGAGCCTAGTGGGCTACAGTCCATGGGGTCACAAAGAGTCAGGTACCACTCAGCGATCAAACAGTAGCAGCAAGATAGCAATACTCTGTAATGACATTTACAGGAAAAGAGTCTAAACAAGAGTGGATATATGTGAACTGACTCATTTGCTGTACAACAGAAACTAACACAATGCTGTAAATCAGCTGTGCTGTGCTTAGTCACTCTGTGTGTCCAGCTCTCTGTGACCCTGGACCGTAGCCCGCCAGCTCCTCTGTCCATGGGATTCTGCAGGCAAGAATACTGGGGTGGGTTGCCATCCCCTCCTCTAGGATGGGATCCAAAGCTGCATCTTGCCTTGACATTCAAATGTAATCACGTTTTTAAAACTGTCACAACATCTGTTACCAAAATACAATTTACCAGATCTTGAGTGTTTTAGGATACTTTTCATCCAGTTCAATTGGAATTAAGCTAGTTCCTATGTACATAAACATCAATGTACATTTCTGGATTGCTTACAGGAAATTTCGGTCAAAACTTCGATTTCCCAACCTAGGAATCGAACCCAGGTCTCCCGCTTTGCAAGCAAATTCTTTACCAACTGAGCCACCAGAGAAGCCCAGGAATACTGGAGTGGGCAGTCTATCCCTTCTCAAGGGAATCAAACTGTGGTCTCTTGCATCGCAGGCAGATTCTTTATTAGCTGACATATGAAGGAAGCCCCGATTACACTCCAATATAAATTCGTTTAAAAAAATAAGTTAGAATATTTTGAGATTAAAAAAAAAAAATCTGACTAGTTACTAAAGAGCTTTTACTCCAAAGTTTTTTTTCCCCCTACATATTGAAAACATCTTCATTGAGAATAAAATCTCAGAAGATTTCAAAACCAACACCCAAAACTGATAATCCATAAAAAACAATAGTAACAATACCAGTATCACCAATACATTGCAATAACAGGACTAGAATGACAGCGTTTGTTATAAAAGATCTCAAACTCCACCACCAAAGCTGCATCTTGTCTTGACATTCAAATGTAATCACGTTTTTAAAACTGTCACAACAACATCTGTTACCAAAATACAATTTACCAGATCTTGAGTGTTTTAGGATACTTTTCACCCAGTTCAATTGGAATTAAGCTAGTTCCTATGTACATAAACACAAATGTACATTTTTGGATTGCTTACAGGAAATTTCGGTCAAAACTTCATTACTCTTTAAAAATTTTCTGGTGATCCCAGCAAGTTTAATAATAAAAGGGCTTGTTTTCAAAGGTTTGCTAAAGAAAAGTTATCATTAAACAAGGATAGGATCGCAGTGTCACAAGGATTTAGAAGGAATTTTGAAAGTCAGCTTAAACTATTAACCCCATAGGTTTAAACCAAAGCGAAACTCAGAGAGATGAAGACTGGTTCTTTTCTGTGGACACTAAGAGGAAAGGTTTCATAGCCATGAGCTTTCATGGTGTGACATCATCTCTGTTATTTAATAAAAGTCCTTGTCACTGACCTGAATCATAACAGCCCTTCCTTGCTGTCACCGCTGGTGGTGGCTATCCTGGTGTGCGGAACTGACCCGTCCTAATTCAGGGTCCACTGGCAGCTCCTCTTGGGAAGAGCATGAATTCATTAGGGATCTCAGGGAAAGACAGAGAAGGAATTTGTCTAGCTTTCATCTCCCAAATGTTTGTTTGCAGGGACCCTAGAAGTCTTGGATGAACTCCTAGGTTAGTCTGGGGTGACATGGCTGACCTCTGTTCCCACCGCCCTTCTGTGTCAACTGTGATCCCCGTTTCATGGGAGGGCTGCAGATCATAGCAAGGACTGTAGAATCAAACCATGTGCATTCAAATTATTAACTGTTTCCAATACCGGTTAATTTAGCAAGCCATACAAAATTTTTAAGTGTTTCCTTGTTTCCTCATTCAGAAACTAAGGGTGATAAGGTTGATGTAAGGAGTGAATCACAAGATGGATAAGCTCTGGATCACAGACTAGGGGTTTAAGAAACCCCTGGACTCTGTACCCCCATGCTTTCCCCCTTACCATGCAATTTCCATTACATGTAATCTTGAATGCATCAGGGAAGGACAGAAAATAAAATAAATCAAGCATCACTGAGAAACCCGTTATTAGTAGGTAAAAGTGAAAGTGAAAGTCACTCAGTCATGTCCGACTCTTTGTGACCCCCATAGACTATCCAGTCCAGGCCAGAATACAGGAGTGGTTAGCCTTTCCCTTCTCCAGGGGATCTTCCCAACCCAGGGACTGAACCCAGGTCTCCCTCATTACAGGCAGATTCTCTACCAGCTGAGCCACAGGGAAGCCCACTAGTAGGTAAAATGCACCACTTATCAAGAACCGGCTTGGTCTAGTTCAGAAATTCAATGGTAATGTGGCCAAAGCATCATCTCACACACAACATAGGAGGGGAGTCTAATCTCCAGTGATGTGACTTCTCATCTGTGTGTCAGATAGGGCTGGCCACACTGTCCCTGGGACATTGGTCTGGAGAAGATCTCTCAACTACTAAATATGAAACTGGGGTGCAAATTGAGTCTTTCATTTGCAAGCTTTGAGCTTTTAATTCAATACAACTGCCTATTATCCCCATTTCTTACCATGAATTATTTGCTTGAAGCCTTGCTTTACTTTGATTGTATGGTGGGCTGCCTTTGTTCAGGAAAGTGTGTTCATCATGTTTCTCAGAGTATCGCTCTGTAGAGCATCACTGGGGGAAAATCATTTATCCTTTCTAAATGCAGGAAAGGCTGCTGATGTTTATGCTGCCCATGAGTCTTCAGCAGGTCCTAACCTGACTATTAACATTGGCCTGTCAATCACAATGAGTTTGGCTGACAGTCTACCAGATATGCAGTCTCAGCATCATTTGAGTCAGCAGCCCATACCACTGTGGTCTTGCCCCCAGCTGTGAATTTCTTAAATAGCAATTATTTGGCTATAAGACTTTCAGTGTAGTTAGTTGAATCTAAACCATGCTGATCAACCTTTTTGCTTCTCTGTCTTTAGCAATCTGTGCTTATGGTATTATGTCACCCACAGGAATTTGTTTTATTAAAAAAGAGTTGCCTATATAAAGACTTTGTAAACCTAGTGAAGATGAATTTTGGTACAAAATCAGGTTATCTTAGAGACATATGTTAAGAACATTCACAAGTGCATTTATTAATATTTGATGCCTTTAAAAAACCAAAATGAGGGGGGAAGCATCTGTGGTGAGATGAACATATGTAGCAAGTTTGTTCCTTGCTTGTTTGAGACTGTTGATCTGTCAATATATGTATGAGGAAATTACTCTGTTTATAAGTGATAAATCTGAGGAATCTGCTAAAAGAAGTATTGTAAAGCAGAATAAGTTAGCTAGTACCCAAGAATAGAAACTATGAAATGTATGGAGAAAGGTATTCCCAACTCAGTGTATAGTTACCCTTGTTCAACCATAGAAGAAACCATGGATATAAATTGCTTTAGGCAACACTTAAGAATTTACAACAAGGGTATAAAGGAGAGATGATGTTTTCATTCCTTATGAAAAACGATTCCTGATAAAATTTGATGCTAACCTCTAAATATTCCATGCACTGTGATCAGTTCTGCAAAGAAACAGAAAATGCTGTAGCAGTGTTTTAAAGGCAAATGAGCAAGATATGGAAGCTAATGTTAAAAAAGCAACTTGAGGCTTTTGCAGGGAGGAAAAGTGATGTGTGTCTACTTAATAACACCTTTGCTTAACACAATACTGATATTGCAATTGACCTGAAGAGTGCACCTCTATTGAAAGGCTGAGTTTGGACTATAAGCTACCCAAGAGTTTGGTTTTCAAATGCAAATATAAATACACAGCAACAATCCTATATCCACCAAACATTATTTATTCAAGTTTCACTTTATACCTAGATATTTTTAGAAAAACTGTATCTTTTAGAAAAACAGTATGTGCATGCTAAGTTGCTTCAGTCATGTCTGACTTTGCAAACCTGTGGACTATAGTCTGTCAGGCACCTCTGTCCACGAGATTCATCAGGCAAGAATACTGGAGTGGGTTGTCATGAGCTTCTCCAGGCGATCTTCCCAACCCAGGGACTGAACCTGTGTCTCTTATGTCTCTGGCATTGTCAAGTGGGTTCTTTACCACTAATGCCACCTGGGAAGCCCCTTTGCCAACACAGTATAGAGTGATTATTTAGTTACTTTTAAGCTTTATGTATTCACCCAAAATGTGTCTCTTGTGTAAATGTATGTAATTTTCTAATGGACTGTATAGCTATTTTCCAACATACTACATATCAAACCAATTACTCGTGAAAACCCATGTTGCTCTTTTCCCTTCACAAGTGGGAGGCAGTTGGAAGTTTATCACCATGAGATGGAGTGGGAAATACATGCCCAGGTTGGCTAATGCTACTCTGACATCAAGGGATAGGAAAGTCTCCAGAAAACCCTCTGAAAGTGGAGGAAGCGCTCAGTGCACTTGTTTTGTTTGTGATGTGGGTCTTACAGAAGATCGTGTGTGTAAACCACATTTCTAAGATTACTTCCCCTGAGCAAGGGGTGGCAGCTGGGGCCTTTCAGCAGCACATGTCACCGTCATGTCGTCATCCCTCATCCAGAGGGTCCCACACGACTCATGGGGGTACCCTACCTTGCTGCTGACCCTGCCGACCTCCTTGGCCACAGTCACAAGTGCGGGAGGCTCCCCACCTCTGCTCCCAGCCATGGGCTTCTTCCCTCTGCATCAGGACTGTTCTGACTCCCACAGTAGTCAGGATGAGAGGCATTGGGAAGCGGACCTGTGGCCCTGGCCAGGGCTCTGCCACCCCCTGGCACTTCCCTATGCCCATGTGTCCCACAGCTGAGCCCTGGCTATGTGCAGCCAGCCTGTCTTCCCTGGGCAACTGATAGCTTGTTTGTGTCCCATGGTCTGGACCACTGCTCTGGGGCCCAGCATGTGCTTTGTCCTGGGGCTGCCTCTCTGTTCCTCCTGGCTGTGAAGTCCCACCTTATTCCTCTCCTCACAGTGCAGAGCTTGCACCTCCCCTCTATAACCAGGAGCTCTGATGGATCCTCCTTCAACGCCACTCTCCGAGTCTGAAGTTCTCCTTGTCCTCTGCCTGGAGAAGGTTTTCCATTGCTTTATACTTCTTCCTGCAGTAAGCAGCATCATAATCTTAATTATACTTTATGTTTTTCTAATGAATTTCTTCTTTCACTGGAAGCTTACATTAAGGGCATAAAAGTGAAGTTGCTTCAGCTCCCAGGTGTATAATCTTATCAGGTAAGTGGGGAGAAGTAAGACCTTGGGAAAAGGTGATACAGTGATGCTTTATCTTTTTAAAATGTATTTTATTGAGTATAGTTGATTTATACTGTTCTGTTAATTTCTACTGTGTGTCAAAGTGATTCAGTTATAGACACACACGTATAGACAATATATATGCTCTTTCACTAATTCTTTTCAAGTGGTACACTGGTAAAGAATCCATCTGCCAAGGTAGGAGATGCAAGAGACGCAGGTTCGATCCCTGGGTTAGGAAGGTCCCCTGGAGTGGGAAATGGCAACCCACTCTGATATTCTTGCCTGGGGAATTCTACACACAGTAGAGCCCGGAGGACTACAGTCTGTGGGTTGCAGAGTCAGACAGGGCTGAGCGCATGTACACTGCCAATGCCACTGATTGTTTTCTATTACAGTCTATCACAGGATAGTGAGTATAGTTCCCTGTGCCATACAATAGGACTTTGTTTTTATCCATTCTGTATATAATAGTTTGCATCTGCTAATCCAAACTCCCAATCCTTCCCTCCCCTCTCCCCTTCCCCCTGACAACCGCAAGTCTATTTGCTATGTCCATGAATCTATTTCTGTTTCGTAGATTAGTTCATTAGCATTCTATTTGAGATTCCACATATAAGTGATATCATGTGGTATTCATTTTTCTCTGCCTGACTTACTTCAGTTAGTATGGCCATTTCTATGTCCTTCCATGTTGCTGCAAATGGCATTATTTTATTCTTTTTTATGGCTGAGTACTATTCCATTGTATATATGTACCATCCTCTATCCACTCACCTGTCAATGGATATTTAGGTTATTGCCATGTCTTGGCTCTTGTAAATAATGCTGCTATTGGGGTGTATGTATCTTCTCAAATTAGAGTTTTCTCCAGATTTATGCCCAGGAATGGGATTGCTGGGTCATATGGTAGTTCTAGTTTTAGTTTTTTTAAGGAACCTCCCTACTGTTTTCCAAGGTGGCTGCATCAATTTACATCCCCATTAACAGCATAGGAGAGTTTCCTATACTCCACACCCTTACCAGCATTTATTATTTATAGATTTTTTTATGATGACCATTCTGGCCATTTTGAGGTGGTACCACATTGTAGTTTTGATTTGCATTCACTGACCCTTTCTTTATAGTTGACAATGAAGATTCAGGGCCAACTGTAGACAGCTGGATTAGAGCTGCTTGGGCCCCAGAACTCCTGTCTTTCTACTATCCCCATGTTTGTCTGTGGGACTTAAAATTCCTCCAGAAGCTGCATCATAGACACCCCCTCTGTATTTTAAGTGTGAAACAGCTACTTCTCTTGATCCTGCTGCAGCCTCCCACTGGTAACCTGTCAGTGACTCAGTGTTGCTTAATAAGCTGAATTTTAACACCATAGACAGAGAAGCCCCTGTCAGGGTTAGTGAGTCTTCATCATCCCTACTTTAGTCAACTGAACTGGCTTCACTTATCTGCACAGTCTGAGTCTGAGGCCTCTAGAAACTATTTCCCAGGAAAATCTCAATCTCCTTTTCACAGCAGAATCCCTGGTATGTTAGTGTAGTGCCTGGCTCATAAGAGGCATTCAGTGAGTACTAAATGAATAAATGAATGCATGCTAATATCTGGAAAATAACATGCATGTGTGGGTGAATAAAGATGTAAAATACAATAAAATATTAAATACGCTGCAATGATAAACTCTGCTGAGATCTGACTGCACAGAAATGTAAACACCAGACATCTCTGTTTATCATACCTCCCTTAACACTAATCCATTTGGTCCTTCCCATCCTGACTCATGTAAGGTGTTCTTGATGCTTATGGTACATGGCATGTATGCACTATGTATACCCATTAACTTAGCTAAATCCCTCACTAGTCTGTATCCTCCCAGAGGGCAGGGCGTCCTATGCATGTCCTATTCATTGCTGTATCTGTAGCCTCCAGAAAGGCTTCACTGCCTGACACCTCATGGGTTTTCAAGGAATATTTGTGGGCAGATTAGATGAGGGCTTGACTGACTCAGGTCTCCAGGGTTTTAGCCCCCATTTAATTTTCTTAACCTTTATAACATACTGAGATTAGTCAAAATTACTTCCAAACAAAAATATGTGAGGAGATAGGTCTATCTTTCCAGGAGTTTTAAACTCTTTAAATCACCCTTAAACAATGGGTGGTGGAGTTGAGTGCACGTTTGCATGTGGAAAGTGGTGAGGACTGGCTTGAGCACAGGAGCTGAGCTTGGCTACCAGAAGGTAGGTCATTTCTCAGGGGCAACAGCTCAGCTTCTGCCCTTTGAGATATTAGGTCCTGTCATGTCAGAGACCAGAGGACCCCCTCCTTTAAGGACAGCCTGAACTGTCTCTCGGGAAGTGTGTCCCAGGACCAGCCCTGGGTAGGACAGCTCTCCAGCTACTTTGCAGCAATCTAGCTGTGTATGTTCTGGCAGGAACAATTCTTACTGCCCAGTAAACTGACCAAAGAAGTACCTCAACAGGAATACTTTTTAAACTCTAACAGATTTTTTTCCTACTAGTTTATCAAATTTTTATTTTGCCTGTTTGGTTGGAATCCCAGATGTCCTTTTGAGTTTAAAGACCATCCTTGGGAAAAAAGCTGATATCTCCATATGCCTAACATTCCAAAAACCCTGCTGCTTGCAACTCGGCCAAACCATAGTCTGAAGTTTCTCCCAAGAGAACCACTAGGGCAGACACACAAAGAGCCCTGGGGAGCTGTTGAAATAGTGCAATCATCTCATGTTGAGGTCCACTGAGGTGGTAAATGAAAAGAGTTGGACAGGAAATTGCTAAGATGCCTAGTTAGACTATACTATAGAACAAGAATGAGGACAGATGGACAGGAAGATGGAAGAAAGGGGATTTGCAATTCTCTAAGTGAAGCAGGATATAAATAAACTGAAGCTGTGGAAGTGGAGAAACCGCTGGTTGAGAAACTCAGCTGTTTTCACTAAACACTAACACTAAACATAACTGTTTTCACTAAACACTAACATAACTCAGGTCTTTGTTATCTATCTCCAGTACCAGCTTGTGAACCTGGAGACCCACATAGCTCTGTCTTGGAGCAATGTTCTGATCAAAGAAAGATCAAAACAGCCAGTAAATATTTCTTTAATTTTTATCTTTTCTCAAAGTCTTTACTCAGATTTTTCTAAGATGATGAAAAGGATCCAGATATATAGACTTAAAGTAGCATACAAATCTTCCTCAACTTGTGGCGGGGTTATATCCTAACAAACACAATGTAAGTTGAAAATATCATAAGTTGAAATACATTTAATGCACCAAGCTTCCCAGGTAGTGCCAGTGGTAAAGACCCCCCCCCCCCCAATACAGGAGATGTAAGAGACACAGGTTCGATCCCTAGGTTGGGAAGATACCCTGAAGAAGGAAATGGCAACCCATTCCAATATTCTTGCCTTGGAAATCCCATGGACAGAGGAGCCTGGAGGGTTGCAGTCTATAGGGTCACAAAAAGTTGGATATGACTGAAGCGAGTTAGCCGCAGCAGCATCAAGTTGAAAATATCTCAAGTCAAAATGCATTTAACGTACCAAACCGGGAGAGGGTGGGATGATTTGGGAGAATGGCATTCTAACATGTATACTATCATGTAAGAATTGAATTGCAATCTATGTCTGACGCAGGATACAGCATGCTTGGGGCTGGTGCATGGGGATGACCCAGAGAGATGTTATGGGGAGGGAGGTGGGAGGGGGGTTCATGTTTGGGAACGCATGTAAGAATTGAAGATTTTAAAATTAAAAAAATAAAAAATAATAATGTACCAAACCTACTGGAGATCATAGTTTAGACTAGCCTACTGTACATGTGCTTAGAACACCTACATTAACCTACAGTTGTGCAAAATCAGCCAACATAAAGCCTGTTTTATAGTGAAGTGTTGAATATCTCATGTAATTTATCAAAGACTATACTGAAAGTGAAAAATAGAATGGTCGTCTGGGCACAGAAGGCTTGTTCGTGTGTCCGTTGTTGAGCCTCATGATCTTATGGCTGATGGGGAGCTGTGGACCCCTGCCCAGCATCACTAAAGAGGATGTACTACAACCACTGGCCCAGGAAAAAAATCGAAATTCAAAACTCAAAGCATGGTTTCTGCTGAATGTGTATCACTTTTGCACCACTGCGAAGTCTAGAAGTTATAAGTCAAATCATGGTTAAGTCAGAATTTGTCCATACAAATATATGCTCCCTGTCTTTCCCAAACACCCTCCTGGAGTGTCGCTCCAGTGTCTCTCTTTAAATCCCCCCAAATCCCTTTCCTGAACCCTTCTGTTCCCAGCCCTGGCTCCCCTCTTGATTTTTGTAAGCCTCTACTTTTCTTTATGTCTCTGAGTTGATTGCCTGCT
This sequence comes from Capra hircus, assembly GCF_001704415.2. Taxonomy (NCBI): domain Eukaryota; kingdom Metazoa; phylum Chordata; class Mammalia; order Artiodactyla; family Bovidae; genus Capra; species Capra hircus. The sequence continues at coordinate 93,557,763 of NC_030821.1, forward strand.
CCCTGTCAGCCTTGTTTCTTATCACTTTGTTCCAAAAAGTGGCTTGAGCATCTTTAGATCATTTCTCAGAGATTGCAGGAAGGAGTCAGATGGGCAAAGTCAAAACTTCCCTTTGCAGGGAGACTGAAAAAGCCAGACTCAATTCAAAATTTTTGTCCTGTGAGGACAACCTATCTCCTTCTCTTCTGTTTCTTCAAGGTTATGTCATGAAGAGTAGGGGAATGTGGTCAGGGTCAGGCACAAGCAGATGATTCCTCAGATGGCAGCATAACCAAGTGAATGATGCTAACAGATGATGTAGGCATGGGCCCTGGTTCTCCAGTTCCCACCTGGGAGAGTAGATGAGAAAGACTCTGAGTTCTTGGCTCTCAGGCCTGGGGCCGTTGGGACCCACCACCCTTCCTTTGTCTTTGCCAGTGTCCGCTCACATACTTTCTTTGGCAACCATTGCATTTCTTTTACTGTGGCTGGATGGGTAGACTTTCCTGGTTTGGTTTCCATCATTATGTAAAGTACTCACAGATACTCTGAATCTAGTGTTAGCTTTTTTTTAATACTCTAATCTAGTCTTAGCCTGGGTTGTTGGTGAGATTGAGACTAATGCAGGAATATGGTTAATTTACAAAACCAACTAAACAAAGGACAAAATAAACTTTCTAGTATCAAAACTAATAGGACATGCCCTCAAACTAAATATATTTTTATTTTTAAAGTAATGCCTTGAAAAGTGAGAGAAGTCATATATGAAGTTTAAGTGAACAATATTCTTAAAGACTGAAGTGTTTAGTTTCACTTGTAAAATATAGGTAAAACTTATAGTCCACAATTTTGGTACATTTCTCCCTAATTTTGCCATGACTTGAATCTGCTTAGTGGTATCATCATCTGAACTTTGTGTATTGATTGTGTGTTCTGTGTACATGAAAATGTTAGTCACTTACTTGTGTCCAATTCTTTGCAACCCCATGGATTGTAGCCCACCAGACTCCTCTGTCCATGGGATTCTCCAGATAAGAATACTGGAGTGGCTTGCCATTCTCTTCTCCAGGGGATCTTCATGACCCAGGGATCAAACCCAGCTCTCCTGAACTGCAGACAGATTCTCTACCATCTGAGCCACCAGGGAAGCCCTGATGTTTTAATCAGCATAAAAGATTTGTGAATGTCTCCTCAAGAGTTTTGGTGATCACAGAACACTTTTGAATTGAACCTCTCTCCTCAGAGACCAACACATTTCAATAGCTACGACGAGGCTTGCCCTGCCCTCCAGCAAGGCAGATTTGAAATCTTTGGGCCCCTCTTAGTCATTTCCAATGCCAAATAAAATTCTTTGTAGGTACTCACAGAAGCACATTCTCTCTATTCCTTAAAAATTTCATTTAAGTTTTCCAAACATTGCAGAAAGTATTTTCATGAAAACCATGGATTTTCACTCTCATGTTTGTCAATAGGGCATCAATTGTTTTGATGAATTTTGCATTTTCTAAACCATTGTCTCTTCTATGATGAAAATATCTTCCCTCTGTGATGGTGTCTAAAACTTATGCTGTCTCCGACTTGTCAACTCCAGGCCTACACGTTGGGTTGGGTTTAATGTGATAATCTCTTTAGATTTTTCACCCTACCGTGTTCTCACAGTTCACTCTAATTAACCTCAAATCTCAATCCAAGCTTCTATAATGTCTTATTTGTAATAAACTTATCTTACTTCAAATGTGGGTTTTTTAAATTATAAATTTATTTATTTTAATTGGAGGTTAATTACTTTACAATATTGTATTGGTTTTGCCATATATCAACATGAATCCACCACGGGTATACACATGTTCCCCATCCTGAACCCCCCTCCCTCCTCCCTTCCCATACCAGTGCACCAGCCCCAAGCATCCAGTATCATGCATCAAACCTGGACTGGAGACTCATTTCATATATGATATTATACATGTTTCAATGCCATTCTCCCAAATCATCCCACCCTCACCCTCTCCCACAGAGTCCAAAAGACTGTTCTATACATTTGAGTCTCTTATGCTGTCTCGCATACAGGGTTGTCTTTACCATCTTTCTAAATTCCATATATATGTGTTAGTATACTGCATTGGTGTTTTTCTTTCTGGCTTACTTCACTCTGTATAATAGGCTCCAGTTTCATCCACCTCATTAGAACTGATTCAAATGTATTCTTTTTAATGGCTGAGTAACACTCCATTGTACATATGTACCACAGCTTTCTTATCCATTCATCTGCTGATGGACATCTAGGTTGTTTCCATGTCCTGGCTATTATAAACAGTGCTGCGATGAACACTGCGGAACACATGTCTCTTTCAATGGTGGTTTCCTCGGTGTGTATGCCCAGCAGTGGGATTGCTGGGTCATAAGGCAGTTCTATTTGCAATTTTTTGAGAATCTCCACACTGTTCTCCATAGTGGCTGTACTAGTTTGCATTCCCACCAACAGTGTAAGAGGGTTCCCTATTCTCCACACCCTCTCCAGCATTTATTGCTTGTAGACCTTTGGATTGCAGCCATTCTGACTGGCGTGAAATGGTACCTCACTGTGGTTTTGATTTGCATTCTCTGATCATGAGTGATGTTGAGCATCTTTTCATGTGTTTGTTAGCCATCTGTAAAGACCTATATATAGAAAACTAAATCAAAGAGGACACTAATAGATGGAGAAATATACCATGTTCATGGATTGGAAGAATCAATATAGTGAAAATGAGTATACTACCCAAAGCAATTTATAGATTCAGTGCAATCCCTATCAAGCTACCAATGATATTTTTCACAGAGCTAGAACAAATAATTTCACAATTTGTATGGAAATACAAAAAACCTTGAAGAGCCAAAGCAATATTGAGAAAGAAGGATGGAACTGGAGGAATCAACCTGCCTGACTTCAGGCTCTACTACAAAGCCACAGTCATCAAGACAGTATGGTACTCGCACAAAGACAGAAATATAGATCAATGGAACAAAATAGAAAGCCCAGAGATAAATCCATGCACCTATGGACACCTTATCTTCCACAAAGGAGGCAAGAGTATACAATGGAGAAAAGACAATCTCTTTAACAAGTGGTGCTGGGAAAACTGGTCAACCACTTGTAAAAAAGAATGAAACCAGAACACTTTCTAACATCATACACAAAAATAAACTCAAAATGGATTAAAGATCTAAATGTAAGACCAGAAACTGTAATACTCCTAGAGGAGAACATAGGCAAAACACTCTCTGACATACATCACAGCAGGATCCTCTATGACCCACATCCCAGAATATTGGAAATAAAAGCAAAAATTAACAAATGGGACCTAATTAAACTTAAAAGCTTCTGCACAACAAAGGAAACTATAAGCAAGGTAAAAAGACAGTCTTCAGAATGCGAGAAAATAATAGCAAATGAAGCAACCGACAAACAACTAATCTCAAAAATATACAAGTAACTTATGCAGCTCAATTCCAGAAAAATAAATGACCCAATCAAAAAATGGGCCAAAGAACTAAATAGATATTTCTCCAAAGAAGACATCGAATGTTAAACATCCATTATCTTCATGAAGAGAATTGCTATAAAATGATTTGTTTCTATAATTTTAGGGTAACACATACTCAATTGTGGAAAACAGGAAACCAAAAATCAACAACGACAAAAAATCTCATTAGAAAAAAAGTCATCCTTATAATACCTAAGAACTTGAATAATGCTCATTGAACACCAGGAGTGTTTTAGGCATTGAATGTTTACCATCTGACTTAGCCTTCACAAAAATTCTAGAAAATAGATGTAGGTATTTATATGGTCTTAAAAGAAAACCTGAAAAACAAAAAAACTTATGCTTTGCAGAGTCACACACTAAAAACAACAGAATTTATTGGAAAAACAGTATTAGTTTAGTCAAAATTTATGTACTATGGCACTATGTAACATAACACTGAAGAGCAACATTCACTGGTACTGTCAACAAGGACTCAACAGCCAGAAAGGCAGACATGAGCCTGGCAATTGCTTTGTGAATAGTTTTTGATTACTGATTCAATCTCTCTATTTTTTGTAGCTTTATTCAGTGTTTCTATGTCATTTGAGTCAGAGTTAATTTTGGTCTTTCTGAATTCGTCTATTTTGTCTAAGACATCAGATTTTCTGGCATATAAGTGTTCATGAAGTGGTATTCCCTGTGGTAGTCACAGAGCACCAGTTGGATGAGGTGGGAGGTGGGAGGGAGGTTCAAGAGAGAAGGGACATATGTATATCTGTGGCTGATTCATGTTGGTGTAAGTGGCTTAGATGTAAAGAATCTGCCTGCAATGCAGGAGACCGAGGTTTGATCCCTGGGTCAGGAAGATCCTCTGAATAATGAAATACTACAGTATTCTTGCTTGGAGAATTCCATGGACAGAGGAGCTTGGCAAGTTACAGTCCATAGAGTTGCAAAGAGTCAGACATGACTGAGCAACTATCACTTTCATTTTTTCATGGCAGAAATCAGTGCAATTTGTAAAACAATTACCCTCCAATTAAAAGTAAAAAAAAATTAAAAAATAGCATTCCCTTATCATCTGTTTTATTTCTATTAGTAGAAGATTGGTAGTAAGGTTTCCTATTTCATTCCTAGTTTTAGTAATTTGATCATGAGCTAAAGGTGTGTTAATTTTTCAATTATTTTTAAAATACAACTGTTGGTTCTATTCACTTTGGTCTTTTATATTTTCTATCTATTTTGTTTATTTTCACTCTAATCTTTATTATTTCCTTCTTTCCATTCATTTGGGTTTAGTTTGCTCTTCTTTTTCTAGTTTCTTTCAGGAGAAAATTGTTATTGATTTGAGTTCTTTCTTCCTTTTAATATGGAGACCTATGTTATAAGTTTACCTCTGCCCACTGCTTTCTCTGCATCTTGTACATTTTAGAACCAATCCAGAAAAAGCATTTCCATCCAGGCTGTCTTGATGCCCAATCAGAAGACTAGCACCTGCTGTTTATCTTTTCTTTTTAAGATTTGGAGATTAGCAACTTCACAGATAAGGGCAGTCCTGACCGTGAATCCAACTGCATTTGCAACAGAATGGTAGAGCCAGGCTATCCTGTCCAGACTTAAATCCTGGTGCTCACTTCTCATCCTTACCAACACATGTCCTTTATGACACTTTCTCCCCACCTACCCCCCAACCACAGAATAGGGCACTTCTGTCTGCATCAAAAACCTATTTGGGCAGATGCCCATTCTCTTCAATGACTTTCTTATCTCTCTGGGTGCTTATCTGCTGTCTCTTGGGCAGCAAAATCTTCTTCTTTTGTTCTCTGGACATTTTTAAGCCAAACTTCTTTTTGAAGTTATCACGCCATCCTTTGCATGTGTGTGTATGCTAAATTGCCTCAGTTGTGTCCGACTCTTTGTGATACTATGGATGGTAGCCCTCCAGGCTTCTCTGTGCATAGGATTCTCCAGGCAAGAATACTGGAGTGGGTTGCCATGCCCTCCTCTAGGGTATTTTCCCAACCCAGGGATTGAACCTTTGTCTCTTATGTCTCCTGCATTGGCAGGTGGGTTCTTTAACACTGAGCTAACTGGGAAGCTCAAATCCAGCTTTAGCTCTTTCATTTTTCTTCTACTCTAAGTTGTCATATAATACTTTGCTTTTTCTCAAATTATATTAGAGTCTACAGGTAGGTCTTTCTTACAACAATTCTATATTCACAGAAAAGCTGCATTTTCAATGCTCAATAGAAAGATATTCAAAGAAAAGTACAAGTTTTCATACCTGCCAGCACAGCTGCAGTGACAGTTCCAGTCCCTACTCTGAGTTATTTATCTGGAAATGGCAACAAACACTGCTGCGCACCTCAATCTACAGTCCATTTCAAGTAATTCAACTTTTTCTTGTAATGTCATGACTTTGTTTCTTGGAAGAACGTCCACCATCACTAGTGGCATTTCACATGGTTACCAGTGTTATTCAAGCTTCACGGCATTGCACTAAATATGGTGAAAATATTCGAGAGCCCCAAAATCATTTTTTACTGCAATACTCACTTTATTAGAAAGATGAACTGCTCTCGCTGAGATGTTGAGTGTAACATTATGTTTTAAGCAGAAACTCAAGACATCTAAGCTAAACGTATCAGCAATGGGCAGAGCCAACAAATTATGACAGTAATAGATTACATATCACAGTTAATTGTATGCAGTTTATGATGTAGTACTGCATCGCTCTATTTGTTACATTTCTCTAAACTGGATGATGTCATGGTGCCATGCTGAGTCTGCATTGTTATGCATCAGTTCAGTTCAGTTCAGTTCATTTCAGTCGCTCAGTCATGTCCGACTCTTTGCAACCCCATGAATCGCAGCACGCCAGGCCTCCCTGTCCATCACCAACTCCTAGAGTAAATTCAGACTCACATCCATCGAGTCCGTGATGCCATCCAGCCATCTCATCCTTGGTCGTCCCCTTCTCCTCCTGCCCCCAATCCCTCCCAGCATCAGTCTTTTCCAATGAGTCAACTCTTTGCATGAGGTGGCCAAAGTATTGGAGTTTCAGCTTTAGCATCATTCCTTCCAAAGAAATCCCAGGGTTGATCTCCTTCAGAATGGACTGGTTGGATCTCCTTGCAGTCCAAGGGACTCTCAGGAGTCTTCTCCAACACCACAGTTCAAAAGCATCAGTTCTTCAGCACTCAGCCTTCTTCACAGTCCAACTCTCACATCCATACATGACTATTGGAAAAACCATAGCCTTGACTACATGGACCTTAGTCGGCAAAGTAATGTCTCTGCTTTTGAATATACTATCTAGGTTTTCTTCCAAGGAGCAAGTGTCTTTTAATTTCATGGCTGCGATCACCATCTGCAGTGATTTTGGAGCCCCCCAAAAATAAAGTCTGACACTGTTTCCACTGTTTCCCCATCTATTTCCATGAAGTGATGGGACTGGATGCCATGATCTTTGTTTTCTGAAGGTTGAGCTTTAAGCCAACTCTTTCACTCTCCACTTTCACTTTCATCAAGAGGCTTTTTAGTTCCTCTTCACTTTCTGCCATAAGGGTGGTGTCATCTGCATATCTGAGGTTATTGATATTTCTCTTGGCAATCTTGATTCCAGCTTGTGTTTCTTCCAGTCCAGCATTTCTCATGATGTACTCTGCATATAAGTTAAATAAGCAGGGTGACAATATACAGCCTTGACATACTCCTTTTCCTATTTGAAATAAGTCTGTTGTTCCATGTCCAGTTCAAACTGTTGCTTCCTGACCTGCATACAGATTTCTCAAGAGGCAGGTTAGGTGATCCGGTATTCCCATCTCTTAGAGAATTTTCCACAGTTTATTGTTGTTATGCATACATGTTCATAAATTTAACTTTTGTATAGACTGCCTGTGTTTTACTGTAGTAAATAATAAACTAATATCTACGAACATTTTATAAAAATATGATATACATTTTCCTTATCTTTTTTGATATTCGTATGCAATACAGTTTGTCTACAAGTTTTTACATTGTTGGAAATGTCCAAAAATGTTTCCAATCTATTTATTGAAAAATATTGCTTATAAGGGGACCCATGTCATGTTTAGTTACTAACTTGAGTCTAACTCTTTGTGACCCCATGGACTGTAGCCCATCAGGCTCCTCTGTCCGTGGGATTTTCCAGGCAAGAATAATGGAACGGGTTGCCATTTCCTTCTCCAGGGGAAGTTTCTGACCGAGGGATCAAACCTGAGGCTCCTGTATATCTGCCTTAGCAGGCATATTCTGTGCACACATAGGTGTGCACACAGTGGTTAGCATACAAACATATTCCCTTGTGCTTCCAGCTAGACGAGCCTAGGGACAGCACCACTCTGATAACACTCATTCCTAGCACCCATATCCTGGTTTCCAGTACATTTTCAAGTAAAAGGATCCAGGATTCTATGGAGAAATTAATTGCTGATTCTAGGACTAAGGCAAGGAATACATAACATGATCCTGAAGTATCTTATAATGTCAGAATGTTAAGAAATTTAAAAAAAAAAATCCTCCATGGTGATGGTGTCATGAGTTATATAGTGTTACTCAAAAATTCATGTTCACATAGGACCTAAGAATGTAACCTAATTTGTAATCCAAAAATACTTGAGAAGGTCATCCATGAATAGTTTGGACCCTAAGTTCAACGACTGGTGTCCTTCTAAGAACACAAGGCTAAAGAGAAACAGAGAAAAAAATGTTATATAAAGACAGAAACAAAATTAGGAATGATGAATCTACAATCCAAGGAATGGGAAGGATTGCCAGTAACCATCAGCAGCTGGAAGAGACAGGAGGTTCTTCAGACTTCAGAGGGAGCATGGTCATACCAACACCTTAATTTCAAACCTGTTGCTTCCAGACTGTGAAAGAATACAGTCTGTTGCTTTGAGCTCCCAAGTTTTTAGCACTTTCTACAGTATCTCTAGGAAACTAACACAGAAGGGATGTCAAAGCAAGAATATTTAAGCAACAAAATAAATGGAATAGAATTGTATTAGAACACTAATGTAAAATATGTTAAGTCCATGCTAATATACATAAATTACTTAATAAATGATTATATGGGAAAAGAGACAAAAATTTCATGCAGAAAAATATAAAATATTTTACTTTACCTAGACCTGGAGCATGATTCTCAATCCAATGCTTAGATGTGGTCTGTGCATAATGATTTTATTTCAGAGTATGGTATAAAGGGAAGAGTATAACTTTATGGTGGAAAATCTAATAAACAGTGCTTCAGCCAAGTAATCAAGCTCAACATCAACAATCATAAGTCATGTTTATAGCATGCACCCTTGATATAATGTGAAGAAAATGATGCTTTACTTCTGTGGTCTTCCTTTCAAGAATACATAAATCCATTCTAATCATGAGGAAAACATCAGAAAAGTCTCAGTTGAGGGACAGTCTACAAAATACCTGATTGGTACTGCTTGAAACTTTGAAAGTCATCAAAAACAAGGAAAGTCTGAGAAACAGTCATGGTCAAAAGCAGCCTAAGGAGACATAATTTTTCTGCTTTATTCCCTCTCTTCTTGGTGACTCTACTTGTGCTTACATTAAAGCTACATGATCTTACGCATAGGTCATTTTTCCTCTGCAGTTCACTCTGTTTCTCACATAATAATTTTTTAATATTTATTATTTTGGCTGTGCTGGGTCTTTGTTGCTTTGCATGCTCTTTCTCTAGTTGAGGCAAGCAGGGGCTGCTCTTTGTTGTGGCACACGGGCTTCTCACTGCAGTGGCTTCTCTTGTTACAGGGCACAGGCTCAAGGCTCAAATAATTGCTTTTATTTTTTAATCAATTTATTTATTTTAATTGGAGGCTAATTACTTTACAATATTGTGGTGGTTTTTGCCATACATTTGCACAAATCAGCCACTGGCATACACGTGTCCTGCATCCTGAACCCCGCTCCGACCTCCCTCCCCAACCCATCCTTCTGGGTTGTCAAAGTGCACTAGCTTTGAGGGACCTGTTGCATGCATTGCACTTGGACTGGTCATCTATTTCACGTGTGGTAATATATATGTTTCAATGCTGTTTTCCCAAATCATCCCACCCTCCCCTTCTCCCACGGAGTCCAAAAATCTGTTCTATATATCTCTGTCTCTTTTGTTGCCTCGCATATAGGGTTATCGTTACCATCTCTCTAAATTCCATATATATGTGTTAATATACTGTATTGGAGTTTTTCTTTCTGGCTTACTTCACTCTGTATAACAGGCTCCAGTTTCATCCACCTCATGAGAAATGATTCAAATACATTTTATTTAATACCTGATTAATATTCCATTGTGTATATGTACCACAACTTTCTTATACATTCATCTGCTGATGGACAACTAAGTTGCTTCCATGTCTTAGCTATTGTAAAAAGTGCTGCAGTGAACATTGGGTTCATGTGTTTCTTTCAGTTCTTTTTTTCCTCAGTTTGTATTCCCAGCAGGGGGATTGCTGCATCATCTGACTGTTCTATTTCTAGTTGCTTTTTTTTTTAGGAATCTCCACACTGTTCTCCATAGCGGTTACACTAGTTTGACTTCCCACCAACAGTGTAGGAGGGTTCCCTTTTCTCCACACCCTCTTCAGCATTTATTGTTTGTAGACTTTTTGATAGCAGCCATTCGGACTGGCATGTGATGGTACTTCATTGTGGTTTTGATTTGCATTTCTCTGATAATGAATGATGTTGAGCATCTTTCCATGCGTTTGTTAGCCATCTGTATGTCTTCTGTGGAGAAATGTCTGTTTAGTTATTTGGTGCATTTTTTGAATTGGGTGGTTTATTTTTGTGGTATTGTGCTGCATGGGCTGCTTATATATTTTGAGATTAATTCTTTGTCAGTTGCTTAATTTCCTATTATTTTCTCCCATTCTGAAGGCTGTCTTTCCACCTTGCTTATAGTTTCCTTCATTGTGCAAAAGGTTTTAAGTTAATTAGGTCCCATTTGTTTATTTTTGCTTTTATTTCCTTTTCTCTGGGAGGTGGGTCATAGAGGGTCTTGCTGTGATATATGTCAGACAGTGTTTTGCCTATGTTTTCCTCTAGGCATTTTCTAGTTTCTGGTCTTACATTTAGATCTTTAATCCATTTTTAGTTTGTTTTTGTGAATGGTGTTAGAAAATGTTCTAGTTTCATTCTTTTACAGGTGGTTGACCAGTTTTCCCAGCACCACTTGTTAAAGAGATTGTCTTTTCTCCACTGTATATCTTTGCCTTTTCTTCAAAGATAGTGTGTCCATAGGTGCATGGATTTATCTCTGGGCTTTCTACTAGGTTCCATTGGTCTATATTCCTGTCTTTGTGCTAGTACCATACTGTCTTGGTGACTGTAGCTTTGTCATATAGTCTGAAGTCAGACAGGTTGATTCCTCCGGTTTCATTTTTCTTCCAAAGATTGCTTTGGCTATTCGAGGTCTTTTTGCATTTCCATACAGATTGTGAAATTATTTGTTCTAGTTCTGTAAAATATCATTGATAGCTTGATAGGGATTGCATTGAATCTATACATTGCTGTGGGTAGTATATTCATTTTCACTACACTGATTCTTCTGATCTAAGAACATGGTATAATTCTCTATCTATTGGCATCATCTTTGATTTATTTTATCAGTGTTTTATAGTTTTCTATATATTGATCTTCTGTTTCTTTAGGTAGATTTATTCCTAAGTATTTTATTATTTTTGTTGCAATGGTAAATGTGACTATTTCCTTAATTTCTCTTTCTGTTTTCTCATTGTTAGTGTATAGGAATGCAAGGGATTTTGTGTATTAATTTTATATCCTGAAACTTTACTAAACTCATTGATTAGCTCTAGTAAGTTTCTGGTGGTGTATTTAGGATTTTCTATGTAGAACATCATGTCATCTGCAAACAGTGAGAGTTTTACTTTTTCTTTTCCAATCTGGATTCCTTTTATTTCTTTTTCTTCTGTGATAGCTATAGTTAAAACTTCCAAAACTATGTTGAATAGTAGTGGTGAGAGTGGGCATCCTTGTCTTGTTCCTGACTTTAGGGGAAATGCTTTCAATTTTTTGCCATTGAGGATAATGTTTGCTGTGGGTTTATCATATATGGCTTTTATTGTGTTCAAGTGGGAGAAGGCGTGGGCAGCCCACTCCAGTATTCTTGCCTGGAAAATCCCACGGATGGAGGAGGCTGGTAGGCTGCAGTCCATGGGGTCACTAAGAGTCAGACACAACTGACAGACTTCACTTTCACGCATTGGAGAAGGAAATGGCAACCCACTCCAGTGTTCTTGACTGGAAAATTCCAGGGATGGGGGAGCCTGGTGGGCTGCCATCTATGGGGTTGCACAGAGTCGGACATGACTGAAGCAAGTTAGCAGCGGCAGCAGCAGCATGTTGAGGTATGTTCCTTCTATGCCTGCTTTCTGGAGAGTTTTTATCATAATTGGGTGTTGAATTTTGTCAAAGGCTTTCTCTGCATTTATTAATATAATCATATGGTTTTTATCTTTTAATTTGTTAATGTGGTGTATTACATTGTTTGATTTGCAGATATTGAAGAATCCTTGCATCCCTGGTATAAAGCCCACTTGGTCATGATGTGTGATCTTTTTAATATGTCGCTGGTTTCTGTTTGGTAGAATTTTGTTGAGAATTTTTGCATCAGTGATATTGGCCTGTAGTTTTCTTTTTTTCTGTGTAGTATTCTTTGTTTGGTCTTGGTATTAGGGTGATGGTGGACTCATAGAATGAGTTTGGCAGTTTATCTTCCTCTGCAATACTCTTGAAGAGTTTGAGTAGTATAGGTGCTAGCTCTTCTCTAAATTTCTGGTAGAATTCACCTGTAAAGCCATCTGGTCCTGGGCTTTTGTTTGTTGGAAGATTTTTTATTATAGTTTAGATTTCCATGTTTGGGATGCATCTGTTAAGATTTTCTATTTCTTCCTGGTTCTGTTTTGGAAGGTTATGCTTTCCTAAGAATTCATCCATTTCTTCCAAGTTGTCCATTTTATTGGCATATAGTTGCTGACAGTAGTCTCTTATGATCCTTTGTATTTCTGTGTTGTCTGTTGATTTCTGTTGTCTGTGATTTCTCCATTTTCATTTCTAATTTTGTTGATTTGATTCTTCTCCCTTTTTTCCCTGATGAGTCTTGCTAATGGTTTGTCTATTTTATTTATCTTCTCAAAGAACCAGCTTTTAGTTTTGTTCGTTTTTGCTATAGTTTCCTTTGTTTCTTTTTCATTTATTTCTGGCCTAATTTTTATAATTTCTTTCCTTCTACTAACCTTGGGGTTCTTCATTGCTTCTTTTTCTAGTTACTTTAGGTGTAAAGTTAGGTTATTTATTTGATTTTTCTCCTGTTTCTTGAGGTAAGCTTGTATTGCTATGAACCTTTCCCTTAGCACTGCTTTTACTGAATCCCAAAGGTTTTGTCATGCTTTCATCTTCATTTGTTTCTATGCATATTTTGATTTCCTTTTTGATTTCTTCTGTGACTTGTTGGTTATTCACCAGCATGTTGTTTAGTCTCCATATATTTATATTTTTGCTAGTTTTTTTCTCTAGTTGACATCTAATCTTACTGCATTGTGATCAGAAAAGATGCATGAAATGATTTCAATTTTTTTGAATTTACCCAGTCTAGATTTATGGCCCAGGATGTGATCTATCCTGGATAATATTCTGTGTGCACTTGAGAAAAAGGTGAAATTCATTGTTCGGGGGTGAAATGTCTTACACATATCAATTAGGGCTAACTGATCCATTATATCATTTAAAATTTGTGTTTCCTCACTAATTTTCTGTTTGGTTGATCTATCCATAGATGTGAGTGGGGTGTTAAAGTGTCTCACTATTATTGTGTTACTGTTAGTTTCCCCTTTCATACTTGTTAGCATTTGTCTTACGTATTGAGGTGCTCCTATGTTGGGTGTATATATATTTATAATTGCTATATCTTCTTGGATTGATCCTTTGATCATTATGTAGTGTCCTTCTTTGTCTGTTTTCAGGGCCTTTATTTCAAAGTCTATTTTATCTGGTATGAGTATTGCTATTCCTGCTTTCTTTTGATCTCCATTTGCATGAAATGTCTTTTTCCAGCCGTTCACTTTCAGTCTGTATGTGTCTCTTGGTTTGAGATGGGTCTCTTATAGACATCAATAATTGTTTTTTAATGTAGCATTTTGTAAAGAGCTTGTAAATGTGTTCTGCAGTAGTGTCAGCCCAAATCAAGATAATCCACCACTGCCAGAAACAGTATCTCTGTCTGTTCATTTCTGATGATTTTGTAAGGACTCTTCCTCTCATTTAAAAAAAAATTTTTATTGAAGTATAGTTGATTTATAATGTTGTGTTAGTTTCTGCAGTGCAGCAAAGTGAACCAGCTAAACCTATATATCCACTCTTTTTTATTTGTTCACTTATTTATTTGGCTGTGCCAAGTCTTAGTTGTGGTATGCTGGATCTTTATTGCATCATGTGGGATCTTTTGTTGCAGGGCACCTCCAGTTGTCGTACTTGGGCACAGGCTTGGGCACAGGTTAAGTAGTTGTGGCATACAGCCTTAGTTGCTCCACAGCATATGGAATCAGTCACCTGACCAGGAATTGAACTCACCTTCCGTGACTGGAAGGCTGATTCTGTACCACTGGAACACCAGGGAAGTCCCTATTCATTCTTTTTCAGATTCCTTTTCCATAAAGGTTATTACAGAGCAGTGAATAGAATTCTTTGTACTGTCTTATTTCCTTAAACATATTAAACAAACTCATTTTATATTTTACATCTAATCATTCTGATTCTTGATTTTACAGGGCAATTTTTCTTCCTTCTCCTAAGCTGGCTTTTGGTTTTTATCTGTTTTGTTTTGTTTTGTTTTGTTTTGTTTTTTCCTTAACATGGATTCAATATTGGTTGGTAGCTTTTTTATATGCTGAGATCTGAATTTAATATTTTTATTTCCTGGAAAGTTTTTATTTACTTTAACTTTCAAGTTCTTGATTTTTGTTAACTATGGAAAAGGATCCTCCAGTTCAGGATCACTTCAGACTAAATTCTTCTTTTGTTTTTGAAAGAACTAAACAGTGAACATTTTGTCTTCCACCACACTTGAGGCATTTTTCCCCCTTCTATCAACAGCCAAATCTGTGGGAGGAAAGCTCATTTATGTAATTCACCCTTTAAGCCTGGGTGTTGCCCTTTAGGGCCTCTCTGGCTTTATAATAGGATGTCTAATCCAAATGTCCCTTTTGTACAGTTCAGCCACCTTTCACCACTAGTACCATGTGTGGGGCTCATTTCTAGGTCACTAAAGATTGAAAGGGGCTTCCCTCAGAGTCAGTAAAGAATCTGCCTGCAATACAGGAGACCCGGGTCCGATTCCTGGGTCAGGCAGATCCTCTGGAGAAGGAAAAGGCAACTCACTCCAGTATTCTTGCCTGGAGAATCCCATGCACAGAGGAGCCTGGCAGGCTACAGTCCATGGGGTCTCAAAAGTTGGACACGAATTAGCAACTAAACCAACCAACCAAAATTGAAAGATGCTCAGAGCAGACACGGCTTCAGTGATTGCTTACTTCATTGGATTTCTGATTTGCCTTTTCCTTCCTACTTTTGACTTTTCCTTTACTCTCTGGCTCTTTCAGCTGAGCATTTAGAAAGATGGTTTTTTCTTTTTTTTTTTTTTTTGTCATATAATCCATTTTAATTTTATTTAATATTTGGGAGGTTTTTTCTTTTGTTTGTTTGTTTGTTTTTAAATCCAGCATTTAAGTGATAGCTGAAGGAATTTTTAGTATATCTAATACACAATGTTGTCAAAATGAGAACATTTTATTCTAATTTTAAATAAACATCAGTTGGAGTACTTCAATTGCATTTCATCTATTTACTTTTATATCTAAAATTTTAAAGTAGATTTTAAATATAAATTGATTTTTATATTGAAGAAGTTTTGCTTTTGAACTGTGGTGTTGGAGAAGACTCTGGAGAGTCTCTTGGACTGCAAATAAATCAAACCAGTCAATTCGAAAGGAAATCAGTCCTGAATATTCATTGGACGGTCTGATGCTGAAGCTGAAACTCCAATACTTTGGCCACCTAGTGCCAAAAGCCAACTCATTGGAAAAGAACCTGATGCTGAGAAAGATTGAAGGTAGGAAGAGAAGGGGATGCACAGAGGATGAGATGGTTGGATGGCATCACCGACCTGATGGACATGAGTTTGAGCAAGCTCTGGGAGTTGGTGATGGACAAGGAGGCCTGGCGTGCTTCAGTCCATAGGGTCGCAACGAGTTGGACACAACTGAGTGACTGAACGGACTGACTGACTGGCTTTTATATTTAATCCAAGTGTTGACAATATTGTGAAGGGACAATTTATTCTGCACATCAGGATGGTCTTTAGGGGACTTTTTTCAGTCTGGTGGCTTGTACACCACATATAGCAGAGATTTTCCACTTTTGATGATATATTTCTATGGTTTCCCAAGCTGATGAATGAATTTCATGTTTTTTTCTGAAGTGATAAAATATGTTTGTCACTTATAATCATGGTACTGACTATGCTAGTAAAAGTACCTCTCCACAAAAATGAATAAAGTTAAGGCTGTAAAAATATTTAAATCATGTCTCAAGAGCTCTTCTGTTATATGAATTTGTGAATTTAGAGAGCATTATGATCAGGAGAAGATGGTTCCCTTTCATCACTTAAATGAAACTTGAGTAGTCATGTAATCCATTCATTCTTGTCAATAAAAATGATAGTAAAATTATTTTTATAAGTTAGAATATATCCTAGTTAAAGGTTTCCAAAGAAAAACCACAATTTCTTTAAAAAAAATTTATAGTATTTATCATCTCTGACTCTAAAAAAAAAGCTTCTTTCTTCTATAATCATGGCCTCAATCCCACCTGTCCTACTCTAGTCTACCTCCTAGTTACTAAAGTTTTCTGTTGACATATGTGAAGAAAAGTGCCAAAGGGATTTGAAAATATTTGGAGGAAAGTGGGTGTTTCTCCAATGGCTCAGTGGGTAAAGAATTTGCCTGCAATGTAGTAGATACAGGAGACTCAGGAGACGTGGGCTTGCTCCCTGGGTCAGGAAAATCCCCTGGGGGAGGTTGCTACCCACTCCAGTGTTCTTGCCTGAGAAATCCCACAGACAGAGAAGCCTGGCAAGCTACAGTCCAAAGGATTGCAAAGAGTCAGACATAACTGATCAACTAAGCATGCATGGGGGAAAGTAGAATAATTGCTTTTCCTATCTTTGGCCATTAGAAAGTCAAAATCATTGTAAATTTACAAGATAAGGAGGCATAGATGCTTGCTACTCGCCACTCTCACAGAAGCTTCTTGCCGTGACATAACCACGACACCTGCCCTACCTGGCCTTCCACATTTTAAGATAGGTTACTAAAATATCTCTAAAACAGAATACAAGATAACCATAAAAAATCTAGCACTTTCTCTAGCTTTTACTTGCTATAGCATTCTCTTATTTCTGCAAGTTGTTACATTTAACACAGTACTCAGTTCCAGCTATTAAATGACTCTTCAGTTTACTCTCTACTAGACATCTCTTCTCACAAATTCAGCATTCTTATCCTTTAATAATACCAGTGGTTTTTCTCTGAAATCTCTTCAAGATTATGATCTTCATGCTCATCTCAAGATGAGTCATCATCATGGTCTCTTTGCGTCTCAAGAAATATACACCCTGCCACACATACATATATCTGTGTGGAAACATCCCAGTTGATATAGATTGATGTTATTGATGTTACTAGACCTTTTAATTCTAGGTTCACATACACATTTATAAGTGTTGAAAAACCAAAGATTTTCTGACATCCAAAGTCTTGATGTTTAAGATAACACTAGAGTAGAAATAGAATCAGAGTTTGGATCACAGAATTTTATAGTTGATAGTCATATATATATAAATTGTGCCATGAACTTTTAAAGAGTAGACACACACCACATAAAATTTTCCATTTTAAGAGTACAATTCAATGGTATTTAGTACATTCAAATGTTCAGTTGTATAGTTCCAGACATCTTTATCACTGCCAAAGGAGACCAGGTACCATCAGAAATCACTCATCCTCCCTTCCCCAGCCACTAGCTACCACTAGTCTGCTTTCTGTCTTTAACAATTTGCTTTTTCTGGGACTCTCATGTGAATAAAACTATATGTGCACAATAGATAGTGTGTTGTGTCTGGCTTATTTCATTAGGCGTCATACTTTCAAGCTTTATCCATGTTGCAGAATGTATTACTATTCCATTTCTTTTATGACTGAATAATACTCTTTTATATTGATAGAACACATTTTTTCATTAATTTATTAATCATTGATTTTTTTCCCCATTTTCGGCTATTGCAAATAGTGCTGTTTTGAACATCCTTACACAAATGTTTGATCACATGTTTACATGTTTACATTTTTTAAATTCTTTGGGAAATTGCTGGGTCATATGGCAATTCTAAATTTGCGCTATCCAGGAACTCTCAAATTGTACCATAGAAGGTGTATCATTTTACATTCCCACCAGCAATGAAAAAGGATTTCAAATTTTCCTCATATGCATCAATATTTACTTTCCATTTTTTAATCATGGCTAACTTAGTAGAGCTAAAATGCTATGTTTGGTGAATTGGATATGCATTTCCTTAATGACAATGAAAGGGGAGATGGCAAGAGTGAACATCAACAATTTAGGAAACAGTGAACTAAAATGGATGGGAATGGAAAATTTAATTCAGATGACCCTTGTATCTACTACTGTGGGCAAGAATCCCTTCGATGAAGTGGAGTAGCACTTGTAGTCAACAAAAGAGTCTGAAATGCAGTACTAGGGTGCAATCTCAAAAATGACAGAATGATCTCAGTTTGTTTCCAAGTCAAATTACTCAACATCAAAGTAGTCCAAGTCTATGCCCCAGTTACTAATGCTGAAAAAGCTGAATGATTTTATGAATACCTTCTAGAACAAACACCAAAGATGTTCTTTTCATCAGGGGACTTGAATACAAAAATAGGAAGTCAAGAGATACCTGGGGTAACAGGCAAGTTTGGCCTTGGAGTACAAAATTAAGCAAGGGAAAGGCTAACAGAGTTTTGCCAAGAGATTCAATGGTCATAGTAAACACCCTCTTTCAACAACACAAGAGCTGACTCTAGACCTGGATATCACTAGATGGTCAATACTAAAATCAGATCGATTGTATTCTTTATAGCAAAGGATGGGGAAGCTCTATACAGTCAGCTAAAACAAGCTTGAAACTGACTGTGGTTCAAGATCACCAGCTCCCTACTGCAAAATTCAGCCTTAAACTGAAGAAAGTAGGGAAAACCTTTAGGCCGTTTAGTAAGACCTAAATTAAATCCCTTATGATTATACAGTGGAAGTGACCAAAAAAGTCAAAGGATAATATCTGACAGATTGCCTGAAGAACTATGGACAGAGGTTCATCATATTATACAGGAGACAGTGATCAAAACCATCCCCAAGAAGAAGAAATGCAAAATGCTGAAGTGGTTGTATGAGGAGGCCTTACAAATAGCTGAGAAAAGAAGAGAAATGAAAGACAAGGGAGAAAGGGAAAGATACATCCATCTGAATGCAGAGTTCCAAAGGATAGCAAGGAGAGATAAGAAAGTCTTCTTAAGCAAACAATACAGAAAAATAGAGGAAAACAAGCTCAATGCATGAAACAGGTCACTCAAAGTCAGTGCACTGGGACAACTCAGAGGGATGGGATGGGGAGGGAGATAGGAAGGGGGTTTGAGATGGGGGACACATGTACACGTGTGGCTGATTCATGTCAATGTATGGCAAAAACCACTGCAATATTGTAAAGTAATTAGCCTCCAATTAAAATAAATTAATTAATTTTTAAAACGAAGTTAAATTGCTCAGGGTAAAATTGCCAAAAAAAGAAAGAAAGGTCTTAATGACCTAGATAACCATGATGATAGGGTCACTCACTTAGAGCCAGACATCTGGAGCGTGAAGTCAAGTGGGCCTTAGGAGGTATTACTATGAACAAAGCTAGTGGAAGTGATGGAATTCCAACTGAGCTATTTCAAGTCCTAAAAGATGATGCTGTGAAAGTGCTGCACTCAATATGCCAGCAAATTGGAAAACTGAACGGTGCTCACAAGACAGGAAAATGTCAGTTTTCATTCTAGTCTCAAGGAAAGGCAACATCAAAGATTGTTCAAACTATCACACAATTGCACTCCTTTCATATGCTAGCAAGGTAGTAATGCTCAAAATCCTTCAAGCTAGGCTTCAGCAGTACCTGAACTGAGAACTTCCAAATGTACAGACTGTATTTAGAAAAGGTAGAGGAAGCAGAGATCAAATTGCCAACATCTGTTGAATCATAAAAAAAAAGCCTGGAAATTCCAGAATAAAACACCTGCTTCTGCTTCATTGACTATGCTAAAGTCTTTAACTGTGTGAATCACAACAAACTGTAGAAAATTCTTAAAGAGATGGGAATACAAGACCACCTCCTGAGAAATCTGTATGCAGGTCAAGAAGCAACAGTTAGAACTGAACGTGAAATGATGGCCTGCTTCAAAATTGGGAAAGGAGTATGTCAAGGTTATATATTGTCACTCTGCTTATTTAATTTATATACAGAGTACATCATGAGGTATACCAAGCTGAATGAAGCACCAGCTGGAATCAAAATTGCCAGGAGAAAAATCAACAACTTCAGATAGGCAGATGACACCACCCTAATGGTAGCAAAGAAAGAGGAACTAAGGAGTATCTTGATGAAGATGAAAGAGGAAGGTGGAAAAAGCTGACAAAACTCAACAATCAAAAAACTAAGATCATGGCATCCAGTCCCATCTCTTCATGGCAAATAGATGGGGTAAAATGGAAAGTGACAGACTTTATTTTCTCAGGTCAAAACCACTGCAGACAGTGAGTGTGGCCATGAAATTAAAAGACACTTGCTCCTTGGAAGAAACCTTGACAGCATATTAGAAGGCAGGGACATCACTTTTCTGACAAAATTCTGTATAGTCAAGGCTATGATTTTTCCAGTATTCAACATATGGCTGTGAGAGTTGGACCATATAAAAAAGGCTGAGTTCCAAAGAACTGATACTTTCAAACTGGAGTGCTGCAGTGCTGGAGAAAACTCTTGAAAGTTCCTTGGACAGCAAGGAGATCAAACCAGTCAACCCCAAAAGAAACTATCCCTGAATATTCATTGGAAGGAATGATCAGAAATATGATTTGAAAATACTTTCTCGCCCACTGTGAGTTGTCTTTTCACTCTTACCAGTGTACTTTAATGCACAAAAGTTTTCTTTTTGATAAATTTCAATTTATCCATTTTGTCGTTGTTGCTGGTCCTGCTTTTGGTGTCACGTCTAGACATCCTTTGCCAAGTCCAATATCATGATTTACTCCTATTTTTTATCATTTTATAGTTTTATATTTTCCGTTATATAAACATTTGAGTTAATTTTTACATGATATGAGGTAGGAATCTGAGAGGGTAACAGGCAGGAAGGCCAGGGGTCTCCAAATGGAGGAAATAGCCTGCAAGTGTCAGACATTTTTATCTCTCTTAATCTGCAGGAGGAAAGAAACTAGTGATATTTTTTTCCTCCTCTATACAAACTTAAAAGGAGGTTTCTCTTAAAATACTGTGTTGCCATAATGACACCTGGTTTTACCTGAAGTTAACTATTCTCAAACCTAGAGATAAACAATGCCTTTTTCTTATGGAAATGTTTCTTAAGCTATGCTAATGTACTATGCATTTACCCCAAACTCTGTCTTCAAGTTGGTTGTGCCTCTTGGCTCAGAACCTCCTTGACAAACCAGTATGTTATACTCAGATATCATTCCCCTAATCTATGTAAATGAAACTATTTGTATGGTGATCTGCCCTTCTTCAAGATTCCAGTTAATCATTGTATGGCCCAAGATGAACCATTTGGTGCCAAGATTATCCCAAAATGCATCTTATGGGTGAGAGGCCTGCTGCCATTCTGAATTTTAAGACATTCCTTTCTTTCATTAACAGACTGCTAGTGACTATATAACCCAGCTGAAGACTAGCAGGGAGGTACTCTTTCTGCCCCCTTCTGATGCTTATGTCAGAAGCTTTCTCTATCTCCTTTATACTTTAATAAAACTTTATTACACAAAAGCTCTGATCGAGCTTCGTCTCTGGCCCTGGATTGAATTCTCTGCTGGGAGCCAAGAATCCCGGCATCTTGGAATAATTCAACAATAACCTTTCAGATCCAACTTCATTCTTTTCCATATGGATATACAGTTTTTGCAAATTCAAAACTTTTCTTTCCCGCATTAATAGATCTTGGCACAATTGGCCAAAGATGTATTTATTGATTTCTGAACTCTTTAGTCTGTTGATCCATGTCTGTCTTTCAGTTCAGTTCAGTTCAGTCACTCAGTCGTGTCCAACTCTGCAACCCCATGAATTGCCAGGCCTATCTGTCCATCACCAACTCCCAGAGTTCACCCAAACTCATGTCCATCGAGTCGGTGATGTCATCCAGCCATCTCATCCTCTGTTGTCCCCTTCTCCTCCTGCCCCCAATCCCTCCAAGAATCAGAGTCTTTTCCAATGAGTCAACTCTTCGCATGAGGTGGCCTAAGTATTAAAGTTTCAGCTTTAGCACCATTCCTTCCAAAGAACACCTAGGACTGATCTCCTTTAGAATGGACTGTTTGGATCTCCTTGCAGTCCAAGAGACTTTCAAAAGTCTTCTCCAACACCATAGTTCAAAGCATCAATTCTTCGGCACTCAGCTTTCTTCACAGTCCAACTCTCACATCCGTACATGACCACCAATGCAAAATTCTTTTGATTACTGAAGTTTATAATAAATATGAAAGTTGAGAACTATGATTTTTCCAAGTTTTTTTTTTTTTTTTTTTTAAGACTCATGTTCTCTGTGAAAAGAGATAGTTTTATTTCTTCCTTTCTGTGCTGGATGCCTTTTATTTCTTTTCTTGACTAATTGGGCAAAACTTATAGTAAACTGTTGAATATAAGTAGTAAAATCAGGCATTCTTATCTCATTCTTGATCCTATAGGAAATGTCAATCATTCACCTTTGTGTATGATGTCAGCTGCTTTTTCCAAAAATGCTCTTTATTATTTGGAGTGTCATTCTATTTTTAGTTTGTGGTATATTTTACACATGATTGGATTTTGTCAAATGCTCCTCTGCAACAATTGACATGAACTTGTTGTTTTTTTCTTCATTCTATGAACATTATGCAGCATATCTATTGGCTTTCACATGTTGAACCATCTTTGCATTCCTGGGGTAAATTTCACATGGTCATGGTATGTAATCCTTTCTATACACTGCTGAATTCAGGTTGCTAACATTTAGTAGTGAATTGTTCATCTATAATACTATATATACTATTTATCTATAGAGATATTGCTCTATAGCTTTCTTTTATTGTAAAGCTTTGGCTTTGTTTTCAAAGTAATGCTGTCCTAACAGAATGAGTTAAAAAGTGTTCTTTCCTCTTCTGTACTTTGGTATCATTTTCTTTGTTCTTTTTTCCCCTGATCTGCAGACCAATAAGTTCAATTGTTCTGTCTTCAAGTTCATGGCTTCTTTCTTCTGCCTACTCAAATCTGATGTTAATATTCTCCAGTTTATTTTTCATTTTATACTTTACATCCTGAATTTATATTTAGTTTCTTTTTATACTTTCTCTTTATTAATATTCTCTATTTGATGATACATCATTCTCTTGATTTGCTTTAGTGACTGAACTAAACTGAAGGGCTATAGACAATGTTCTGAACAATATCCTGTGGGTTGTCTCATAGATACTGAAACCCCCACCAGGTGAAGAAGTTAACTACAAGATGACCATACTGTTCAGTTCAGTTCAGTCACTCAGTCATGTCCGACTCTTTGTGACCCCATGAATCGCAGCACGTCAGGCCTCCCTGTCCATCACCAACTCCTGGAGTTCACTCACACTCATGTCCATCAAGTCCGTGATGCCATCCAGCCATCTCATCCTCTGTCGTCCCCTTCTCTTCCTGCCTCCAATCCCTCCCAGCATCAGAGTCTTTTCCAATGAGTCAACTCTTTGCATGAGGTGGCCAAAATACTGGAGTTTCAGCTTTAGCATCATTCCTTCCAAAGAAATCCCAGGGTTGATCTCCTTCAGAATGGACTGGTTGGATCTCCTTGCAGTCCAAGGGACTCTCAAGAGCCTTCTCCAACATCACAGTTCAAAAGCATCAATTCTTCGGTGTTCAGCCTTCTTCACAGTCCAACTCTCACATCCATACATGACCACAGGAAAAACCATAACCTTGACTAGACGGACCTTAGTTGGCAATGTCTCTGCTTTTGAATATACTATTTAGGTTGGTCATAACTTTTCTCCCAAGGAGTAAGTTTCTTTTAATTTCATGGCTGCAGTCACCATCTGCAGTGATTTTGGAGCCCAAAAAAATAAATTCTGACACTGTTTCCACTGTTTCTCCATCTATTTCCCACGAAGTGATGGGACTAGATGCCATGATAGTTTTCTGAATGTTGAGCTTTAAGCCAACTTGTTTGCTCTCCTCTTTCACTTTCATCAAGAGGCTTTTTAGTTCCTCTTCACTTTCTGCCATAAGAGTGGTGTCATCTGCATATCTGAGGTTATTGATATTTCTCCCGGCAATCTTGATTCCAGCTTGTGTTTCTTCCAGTCCAGCATTTCTCATGATGTACTCTGCATATAAGTTAAATAAGCAGGGTGACAATAGACAGTCTTGATGTAATCATTTTCCTATTTGGAACCAGTCTGTTGTTCCATGTCCAGTTCTAACTGTTGCTTCCTGGCCTGCATACAGATTTCTCAAGAGGCAGGTCAGGTGGTGTGGTATTCCCATCTCTTTTAGAATTTTCCACAGTTTCTTGTGATCCACACAGTCAAAGGCTTTGGCATAGTCAGTAAAGCAGAAATAGATGTTTTTCTGGAACTCTCTTGCTTTTTCATGATCCAGCAGATGTTGGAAATTTGATCTATCCATGACATAAGCTGCCACAGTTCTGAAAACTGGCCTCAAAGAAATGAAAACCATGGAACGGAAGAATAATTGCACTTAAAACAATCAAGATAACACTGATTTAATCACTGATGACCAATTTCAAGACAGCCAGTTTCAATGGCTGTCAGAGCTGACTGTGCTATTCCTATATGTAGTCCCCTCCCTCTGTCTATAAAAGCTCTTGCCCACTGACTGTCAGTGAGGGGGCAGTGGGGGAAGTCGACCTTTGCACAGAAGGCTGCCTTCCTCCCTGTTGCTGTCACCTAAAATAAAGCAAATTTTCCTTTCCACCAGCCTGGCCTCTATTGGCTTTAGAGCAGCAAGCAGCAGGACCCCACTTTCAGCAACAATGAGGTTGGCTGAAGCAAGCTGGACACCAATGCCCATAAAATCAGAAACAAGATACCTTCACCAAGCAGTGACTATCAGTGTTTACATAGGAATGTCACTTCTTAAAAACTAATTAATTTATTTTTAATTGGAGGATAATTGCTTAACAATATTGTGCTGGTTTCTCCCATATATCAACATGAATCAACCATAGGTACACTTATGTGCCATCTGTCTTGAACCTCCCTCCCACCTCTTACCCCATCCCAACCCCCTAGGTTGGGATATCACTTTTATAAACACACACACACACACACACACACACATATATATATATATATATACACACACACACATTTTTATCAAATATATATATATTCTTTTTCAAATATATATATATTCTTAATCAAATTATTTTCCCTTATATATTATTAAAGATATAGAGTATACCTCCCTGTGCTATGCAGTGGGTCCTTGTCTTTTCTTTTTTTTAATGTATCATACTCATGCTAAGTTGTTAAGTTCTGTCTGACTTTTACAACACCATGGACTATAGCCTGCCAGGCTCTTCTATCCATGGCATTTCCCAGGCAAGAGTACTGGAGTGGGTTACCAGTTCCTTCTCCAGGGGATCCTCCTGACCCAGGGATCAAACCCATGTCTTTTGCTTAACAGGCAGATTCTTTACCACTGAGCCACCTTAATTCCAAATCCCTAATTCATCCCTCCTTCTCCACTTTCCCTTCTGTAACCACATGTGTGTCTTCTATGGCTGTGAGTCTGTTCTTGTTTTATAAATAAATTCATTTTTATCATTTTGTATATTTCACATATAAGTGATATCATACATTTGTCTTTATTTTTCTGATGTATTTCACTTAGTATAATACTCTCCGGGTCCATCTACGTTGCTGCAAATGGCATTATTTCACTCTTTTTTATGGCTGAGTGGTATTCCATTGTATATATGTACCACATCTTCTTTTCCACTCTTCTGTCAATAGTCACTTAGGCTGCTTCTATGTCTTTGTTATTGTGAATAATCCTGTTGTGAACACTGGCATACATGTATCTTTTTGAATTTTCAAATTTCAGTTTTGAGAAAGAAAGAGAAACTGAGCTATCACAGACTCACAGTAGCTGAACTTAATTTTTGGCCCTAAAACATAGAGTTACAAGAAATCATATATGAATTATCAGCATTGTTCACTAAGTTCAGTGTAGTGAGGGGTTGTAGTTAGACACAGAACAAAGAGAACAGAGGGATTTAATGGCATTAACTCCAAATGAGTCACTCAAACCTCATAAGAAATGACCATGAGATGGTGTGAAAGGATAATCAACATCCCTGGACCTTCCCCCCGTTCTTGTTTTATAAATAAATTCATTTATTTTTAAATGAATGGGAAGAGGAATGAGTTGGATCTACTTTGAGCAAACTAGTATGTGTGCAGCTTTTATAAACAATGTTAGATTCCCTAAACAAAAACTATAACTAAACATCATGGTGAAAAAATAGAAGTCCTGTCATATAGTCATCTTTTCAGCTATGTTAGCACTAAGGATAAGAGATCAGAGACCACATGAACCGAGCAAACTGTAGTGATGTTCTGAATTATCATATTAGTTGTAGATAATAAAACCAAGATGCAGAGTAGTTTGTGAACCAAATGTACATTTGTGTGTATGCACACATATTGGAGAAGGCAATGGCAACCCACTCCAATACTCTTGCCTGGAAAATCCCATGGGCGGAGGATCCTGGTAGGCTGCAGTCCATGGGGTCACTAAGAGTCGGACACGACTGAGCGACTTCACTTTCACTTTTCACCTTCATGTATTGGAGAAAGAAATGGTAACCCACTCCAGTGTTCTTGCCTGGAGAATCCCAGGGACGGGGGAGCCTGGTGGGCTGCTCTCTATGGGGTCACACAGTCAGACACGACTGAAACGACTTAGCAGCTGCAGCAGCAGCACACATAACAGGCATATGTGTCTGCACAAACACACACACACACACACACACACACACACCCTTGCCCTGATGTGACCCTGCAGTGTAGCTTTGCTCATTTTGATAATCAAGCCCGATACAAAAGGTCTTAAGCAGCAGCACATATTTCCCATTCAACCCTGAAAACACAGCAGGTTGTACTTATTAGCACATGCAGAAAACAAAGTCAAATTTCTGTGAGAAAATACATTGAAAAACTCTCTGAAAAGACCCACACAAAACCGACAGTAGTACTTATCTCAAAGGAGGAGGGTGAAGAGAGAAAAGTTAGAGTGGTGGCAGAGACAATTTTAGAAATGTTTCAAGTTAAAAATTTATTTTTAAAAGGGGAGTATTAGAAGACATATAAGCTAACCTTAGCAGATTTACATACTCTTTTCACTTTCTTAGGTTTATATATACATTTTTAAATGGTTAAGATGGAAAACACACATCATCATCTCTACAATCCTAGTTGTATTATCCTAAATAACAATTTCTGAATAAGCATACTGGGTCATTTATTTCCCCTCCAGTTTTTAACATACCTCATGTGTATTTTTTATATCTAACTAATAGATTACTAATACCAAACCCCACAGAAAACAGATTTTTCTTTATATGGCACTCACTTTCAAACAAGATACCATGTAGTAGAAATTACTATCAATTAAAATTTTCTGTTAAACTTTTACAAATTAACAGAAAGCCAAAATAGTTATAAAGAGAAGAATAGAATATCAGGAATACAAATATTACATGAGCATATATTAGAAGTAGACAAATTTAATAAATTAAACCAGTGTTCCATCTAATTTAAACAGGTCTGTTCTAATTTGATGGGAACCAGTCTCATCTGTTGGAGAAGGAAATGGCAACCCACTCCACTATTCTTGTCTGGAGAATTCCATGGACAGAGGAGCCTGGAGGGCTATAGTCCATGGTGTTGTGAACAGTTAGACATGACTGAGCAACTAAACCACCACTACAACCAGTCTCATCTGTTGGGGCTTCCCTGGGGTTCAGACAGTAAGGGGTCTGCCTGCAGTGCAGGAGACCTGGGTTTGTTCTCTGGGTGGGGAAGATCCCCTAGAGAAGGGAATGACAACCGATCCTTGCCATTTTCTTTTCTGGAGAATTTCATGGACAGAGGAGCCAAGCAGGCTACAGTCCACGGGGTCTCAAAGAGTCAGACACTACTGAGCGACTAACTCTTGCACTTTTCTTTCTTTCAGACTCATCTATAGAGGCTACCTACTGATGCTGTCATAGTTCCTGAATTTGGGGCCAGTTTTCACATTTCATTTGATAATTTTGGTATTTTAGACATGCTCTAGATATCACAGTCTAATATAATGTGCACAGGATTGTAATAGAAGTCGTTTTAGACCTAGTAAGAAACTTCAAAACCTTCTAATGTAGATTCTTCAAATGAGAAATGGAGAAACAAAACCATGCAGTTATTGACTTAAAATCACTCAGCAAATTAGTAATGACTTAAATTGGGATGAACCCACTGATCATTGTATATAAATATGTTTTCTTACATGCAAATCAGCTAGAAAAGTAAAATTGGTGTCAGATAGAAAACCATCCCAGGAGTCCATTAAATGTCATTAAATGGTCTGAGGTACTCCTAAACAAAAGCTTGTTTCAAATATAGAATTTTTCAATATATTACTTTTCTGTTTAACTAATCTTGTTTTCTTTCAGTTAGCAAACTGCTTTCCCCAGCATTTCTGAATTACAGTTAAACCTCTAACACTGTTCCTTACAGATGGATCGTTATTAGAACTGGACTCTTGTGAATTCTCTCAATCTTTACTTTGCATACTTTCTATTTGTCGCTCTCCCCTTGTGACTAAATCAAACATAGGAAGTTGTACAGTATAATTTCACTTCAATCTGTATTGAAAAATTGCTCTTACTCCTAAAATGTGATGGACAATTAAATTTTTAAACTGCCAATAAACAGCATGAATTACAGGGTCAGAAAGCAGACCACTTGTGCCAAAAACCTGGGTTTAAAAATTGAAACCTCTCAATATTCATTCTAAACATGAATATAAACTGGAGAGCTGTGAAATGTGACCAGACAATATATCAGAAGGTGCTAATGAACTAGAAGCTTCACAAGGTGCCCTGTAGATGCTGCTTCAACGTCTATTCAGTTGTTCTTCTTTTCATCCTTATAAAGAGAAGGCTATCAGATTTAGTAAATAAAAGCACAAGATGTCCAGTTAAATTTGGATTTTAGAGACATAAGTAAAATTTCAGTATAAGTATGTCCTCATGCAATATTTAGAACATACATATGCCAAAAAATTATTTGTAGTTATTCTGAAATTCAAGTTTACCTTAGTGTCCTGTGTATTTTATCTGGCAACCCATTTGTATCCCAAATACCTTTGTGGTATCTCTGAAAATAATCTAGCCTTTCCTATGAGTTAATATGTGACCTGTGATTTTCACAAATTGAGGGAAAAGAGATTTTCAAATATCAGACTAAATATCTGATAAACTTTGCCTGGAAATGTAACCAGGGTCATTTTCCAGACCTGGTATGTGGGGTAGTCCACAAGTGCTCAAACATTTTTTTTAAATGGTAGGATAGAAAATATTTCAGGCTTTGCAGGGCATAGTCTCTAGAGTGTGAAAGCAGTCACAGATAATCCATAAACAAACAAATGTGACTGTGTGTCAATAAAACTTTATTTACAAAAACATATGCCAGGTCAGCTTTGGCTGTGGTTTTCCAACCCATGTCACATTTGAACTGGCACTTAGCCAATATTCCAGTGACATTCAATTTAAGCTATTGGGAGATCAGTTCTACAAATTGGATATAGGCAATGGCATTCCGCTCCAGTACTCTTGCCTGGAAAATCCCATGGATGGAGGAGCCCGGTGGGTTGCAGTCCATGGGGTTGCAAAGAGCCAGACACGACTGAGAGACTTCACTTTTACTTTTCACTTTCATGCATTGGAGAAGGAAATGGCAACCCACTCCAGTGTTCTTGCCTGGAGAATCCCAGGGACGGGGGAGCCTGGTTGGCTGCCATCTATGGGGTTGCACAGAGTCAGACATGACTGAAGCAACTTAGCAGCAGCAGCAGACATCCCCAAATTAGAAAATAGCATGATTGCGAAATGAATTGGAAATCAAATTTTGTACATAAACTCTGAAAATCTGTGCTATATTCTGTTGCTATTTGGGAGACAGAAGAATGACCTTATGACCAAACGGGTTTGAAATATTGATTGGCACTAGTTAAAGTTAGCACCTTGTACCATTACTCAGGTCATAAGAAAGGGAGACACTATCTCTTAGCTAAATTACTAAATTTTAAAAAAGAAATTAAAAAAAACTTAAATTAGAAATGGAAGCAAGGGCTGGCAATTTCAAAGAAAGGTAGTTAAACAAGAGAAATAGCACTGAAGTAGGTGAAGGGAAAAGCATATTGTGACCTAAGGGCAGCTGAAAGACAGACACATAACAGGATACGGCTGGTGGACAAGTCGGGAGAGACAGGTCTTTAGTAGTTTCCATGACTCGTTGCTCGACCACAGAAACCAGAGAGGGGCAGATGGATGCAAAAATGGACACAAGAAACTGAATATGGCTGGGAGGAGGGGACAGAAAGTCAAGGTCTAGAGACGGTGAAGGGGAATGACAACTCAGAGAGACACATTCCCTGGCAAGACATGTGGGAAACAGACACAGATTGGTTTTGTTTGTGATCTCTTGCCAGCAGCTGCTTGCTTACAATCTGAGAGTTAAGTCAAAGATGACAGTATACCTGCTGATGACAGGAAAGTCTTTTTTACAGCGTGTTTTGTTGCCCTGGGTTCAGCCTGATAGGAAGGACTTGGGCATATGTTTAGAATCAATCATGCATGTGACAGCCAACCTCGTATTTCAGATTATCTCTGGGAATGAATGTTTCATTTGCTAAATTTGAGGCACAAAAAGATGTAAAGAAAGTTGAGCAGAGAAGAATCGCTTTATTAAATGAGTGCCTCTTTTCCTTTTCATCACCATCAAAGCCAGAATCAACCTGCCACCACACTAACTGTGGAAATGACTGAAATGAACTGAAGAGGTTCTCGTCTTTGAACTGCTATTCCCATGGCAATAAGACTAGATTGTGTACAACAGATAGCACAGGACAGAATGAATAATGAATAAATGCAGCACATAGTCCCAAGGAACTCAGAGTCTAGTTGATGCTTGTGAGAATCCACCAACAAAGAGATAAGGGAGTCAGGATGTCAAAAATGACCAGCATTTTTACTTTGTTGGAACTGGTTAGTCCGTGAGATGAAACCGACCCCCAAGTTAGAGTAATAACTGAGAAGAAACATTGTATGATTGTTTCGTGCCACTACCTGGTTACTGTCACAAAACAGTAACTGAACTAATCTTAATAATAAGTCCCCTACCTATGAACCTTCAGATTGCAAACTTTCAAAGATGAGACCATGTTTCTTTTGTCCAATCACAATTCTCTTGTCCAGCTGCCCTTAGGTCACAATATGCTTTTCCCTTCACCTACTTCAGTGCTATTTCTCTTGTTTAACTACCTTTCTTTGAAATTGCCAGCCCTTGCTTCCATTTCTGGCATACATTGTCATGTGTGTGAATCCTCTACAAGTGGCTGTTGTTGTTGTTGTTTTTTAATTTACCATACAGTACTGTATAGCATACAGGAGTTGTTGTTTTTCAGTTGCTCAGTGTGTCTGACTCTTTGCTACCCCACGGACTGCAGCACGCCAGACGTCCCATCCTTTACTATCTAAAGGAGCTTGCTCTGTTTCATGTCCACTGAGTCGGTGATGCCATCCAACAATCTCATCCTCTGTTTCCCCTTCTCTTCCTGCCTTCAATCTTTCACAGAATCAGGATCTTTTCTAATGAGTCAGCTCTTCACATCAGGTGGCCGGTGTATTGGAGTTTCAGCATCATTCCTTCTAATGAATATTCAGGATTGATTTCTTTTAGATTTGACTGGTTTGATCTTCTTGCAGTCCCAAGGACTCTCAAGAGTTTTCTCCAACATCACAGTTCAAAAACATCAATTCTTCAGCACTTTCTTTATGGTTTAACTCAGACTACTGAAAAAAAAACCATAGCTTTAACTAGATGGACCTTTGTCAGCAATGTCTCTGCTTTTTATTATGCTGTCTAGGTTGGTCGTAACTTTTCTTCAAAGAAGTAAACATCTTCTAAGTTCGTGGCTGCAGTCACCATCTGCAGAGATTTTGGAGCCCAGGAAAATAAAGTCTGTCACTGTTTCCATTGTTTCTCTGTCTATTTGCCATGAAGTGATGGGACTAGATGTCATGATCTTCATTATTTGAATGTTGATATTTAAGCCAGATATTTCACTCTCCTCTTTCACCTTCATCAAGAGGATCTTTAGTTCCTCTTCACTTTCTTCCATAAGGGTGGTGTCATCTGTATATCTGAGGTTACTGATATTTCTCCCAGCAATCTTGATTCCAGTTTGTGTTTCATACAGCCTGGCATTGCCCATGATGTACTCTGCACATAAGTTAAATAAGCAGGGTGGCAATATAAAGCCTTGACATACTCCTTTCCCAATTTGGAACCAGTCTGCTGTTCCATATCTGCTTCTAACTGTTGCTTCTTGACCTACCTACAGGTTTCTCAGGAGGCAGCTGAGGTGGTCTAGTATTCCCATCTCTTTCAGAATTTTCCACAGTTTGTTGTGATCCACACAGTCAAAGGTTTTAGTGTAGTCAATGAAGCAGAAGTACATATTTTTCTGGAGCTCTCTTGCTTTTTCTATGATTCAACGAATGTTGGCAAGTTGATCTCTGGTTCATCTGCCTTTCCAAGTCTAGCTTGAACATCTGGGAGTTCTTGGTTGACATACTGTTGAAACTTAGCATGGAAAATTTTGAGCATTAGTTCACTAGCATGTGAGATGAGTGCAATTGTGCGGTAGTTTGAAGATTCTTTGGCACTGCCTTTCTTGGTGTTAGAATGAGAACTAACTTTTTCCAGTCCTGTAGCCAATGCTGAGTTTTCCAAATTTGCTGGCACATTGAGTGCAGCACTTTCACAGCATCACCTTTCAGGATTTGAAATAGCTCAGTTGGAATTCCATCACCTCCACTAACTTTGTTCATAATGATGTTTCCTAAGGCCCACTTGACTCCACACTCCAAAATATCTGGCTCTAGGAGAGTGGTCACACCATCATGGCTATCTGGGTCAGTAAGATTTTTTTGTATAGTTCTTCTATGTTCTTGCCACCTTTTCTTAATATCTCCTGCTTTGTTAGGTCCATACAGTTTCTGTCCTTTATTGTGCCCACTTTTGCATGAAATGTTCCCTGGTATCTCTAATTTTCTTGAAGAGATCTCTAGTCTTTCCTATTCTGTTGTTTCCCTCTATTTCTTTTCATTGCTCACTTCAGAAGGCTTTCTTATCTCTCCTTGCTATTCTTTGGAACTCTGCATTCACATGGGCATATCTTTCCTTTTCTCCTTTGCCTTTCACTTCTCTTCTCTTTATTTGTAAGGCCTCCTCAGACAACCATTTTCCATTTCTTTTTTGGAGGGATGGCTTTGATTACTGCCTCTTGTACAGTTTTATGAACCTCTGTTATGGACAGAGGTGCCTGTTCTTCAGGCACTCTGTCTATCAGATCTAATCCTTTGAATCTATTTGTCACTTCCACCATATAATCATGAGGGATTTGATTTAGGTCTTACCTGAATGGCTTAGTTGTTCCCCTACTTATTTACAGGATATCTAGAAGCAAGCATAAAACCACTGGTGATACTGGTACTGGTACTGATAAAAAGCTCCAGGAACTGGAGACCCAGCGACAGGATGCAGAGAGACAAGAACATGAAGCAACTGAAGAACTGAAGAGATTCAGAATCCAGGAAATGGCAAGATTTTCTTTATTTGAGGAAGCGCTGTCTGTTTTTGAGTTACAAGACCCAAATGGTACATGAAGGTTGCAGCAGCCTTTCAGAATGAAATCAGTGCTACCCTGCCATCCATGAAGAGGAAAAAAAAGAAAAACAGAGCTACTAAACAGGTATCAAAGGATCACAGTAAGGAGTCAGAATCCGTGGCATCAGCAACCATTTGAGTGAAATTGCAGCTTTTACTCTGTCTCCTATTGCTGATGATCCTTCAGCTCTACCATCTCCCACCTCCTCTCTCTCCTCTAGTCAGTAACTCTTCTTGCCTGTTCTCTCAGTACCAGCCCCTGTATGCCAGCTGTTGTGCTGTATTACTGTATTTTCAAGGTACTGTGAGATTAAAGATGTTTCCTTATTATTGTGTTTGTTTTTTATGTATTATCTGTGTTTAAAGTATTATAAACCTATTACAGTACAGTAGCATATAGCTGATTGTCTTAGTTGGGTACCTAGGCTAACTTTGCTGGACTTATGAACAAACTGGTCATAACGAATGTGCTCTCAGAACAGAACTTGTTGGTATGTAGGGGATTTACTGTAATTTATATACTCTGATCAAAGGAACTTGCAAAAAAATCTCCAGCTCCTGTGTCACAATAAGGTGCATAAGAAAGTCTTGATTTTGATAAAGTCGCTGCTGCTGCTGCTGCTGCTGCTGCTAAGTCACTTCAGTCATGTCCAACTCTGTGTGACCCCATAGATGACAGCCCACCAGGCTCCCCCGTCCCTGGGATTTTCCAGGCAAGAACGCTGGAGTGGGTTGCCATTTCCTTCTCCAATGCATGAAAGTGGAAAGTGAAAGTGAAGTCTCTCAGTCGTGTCCGACTCTCAGCGACACCATGGACTGCAACCTACCAGGCTCCTCCACCCATGGGATTTTCCAGGCAAGAGTACTGGAGTGGGTTGCCATTGCTTTCTCTAATAAAGTCATTAGATATCATAAAAGGCAAAATTTATCTTGCTTGAAGTATAGAGAGTGGAATTGACATTGCTCAGCCCAACTCTTTGTGACCCCATGGACTGTAGCCTCCGTCCATGGGATTTTCCAGGCAGGAGTACTGGAGTGGGCTGCCATTCCCTTCTCCAGGGGATCTTCCAGACCCAGGGATCAAACTGAGGTCTCCTGCATTGCAGACAGACACTTTACCATCTGAGCCACCAGGGAAGCCCTTGAAGCATAGAAGCTAATCTTTATTAAGCACTTAAGTGTCAGGCATGGTGGTAAGTGTTTTTATGTGTCTCACAGCACCCTGACAAGGAGGTATTTTTAATATTTCTATATACATATGGAAAACAATGAATGCGGAAAGGCCAAGGAATTTCTCAGGAATGCAGCTAAGAGGCTACAGTGTGAGTCTTGAACCCAGACTGCCCTGTTCCCTTGGATGCCAGGATCTTAGTCATATTGGGCCACTCACCCTGGTGGGCATGGCCAGGGTGGCCCTCATTCATTGCCGTCAGTTGCCCCTGACTCTGTGCTTGGCGTTCCCATTTGGGGTCAGAATCTTTGCTCATCTATTCATTCAGGGTGCTGTTTCCCAATAGAAAAGCACCCGTCTCTGCCATTGACCACACTGACTTCCAGAGTTAGCTCTGCCAATCTTAATTGTTGGACAGGAGTGCCTTTGCTACCATTCCATTTGTGTGCGGACAGCCCTCCAGGGGTCGGAACTTTGGCTGTGAGTATTCACTGAAGCTGTTCTCATTTCCTGATGGCATTAATACAGGGACTACTTAAGGCCATTCTATTCAAAGTTTAGCCCTCAAAATGTCAGAGTAGTGAGACCTGGGAGCTGGATGGAAAGCAGTTTCCTGCCCCTTCACCTGACTCACTCTATCAGTAGCTCTGGAATCTGCATTTTAGCAAGATCTCCAAGGGAGTCATAAGCACAGCTGAAACGGAGCAGGACCTGTTTCTGTGTGTAGTACCTCCCCAACTTCTCTCTATAAAAGCTCTTGCTCCACTGGTTAGCAGTGCAAGGGGGGTAGGGGG